>NW_026606108.1:9305000-10020000 GCF_029834395.1 Sorex fumeus | reverse complement strand
TTCTCAGAGTTTTGCTGTTGGGGGTTTCTGCAAAAATTCTGTCTTGAGGAGATGCTGGACTAAGAATAGTCTACAATATGGGGCTGGAGAAACAGGACAGCAGGTAAGGGGCTTGCCTTGCTCACGGTGGACCAGGGTTCGAACCCAGCAGCACGTGTGATCCCCCACTCCCAGTCTGCCAGGAGTGATTCCGGAGCACAGAGCCTGGAGGCAGCCCTGAGCACAGCCGGGTGTGGCAAAGAGAAAAACAATACTCTGGGAGCTGGGGTAACAGTACAGCGGGGAGGGCCTTTGCCTGGCACACCGATAACTCGGGTTCGATCCCCGGCTTCCCACAGGACTCCTTGTGCCCTGCCAGGAGTGATTCCTAAGGGCAGATCCAGGAGTTAGCCTTGAGCATCGCTATAGGTGGCCCCCAAACTAAAATACATTAGCAAAAGGGAAAGTGGGAATATTCTAGAATAAAGTCCGTTTTGCACAGAGACCTGCCTCACGTGATCACAGCCCTCTCTAAAAGGTCAGACACTGTTTCTATCCAGCAAAGCCCTTTCCATAAGCTTCTAGAGACCCAAAACAGACACAGGCGGCTGTGACCCAAAAGGGATGAGGCCAGCGGGCAGCACGCCCACCTCCTGGCCGCCCGAGTGCATTTCCTGGGGAGCCCCCTCGAGCTCCGCCTTCCCGCGGTCCCCCCAAGCCTTAAGGCGAGGCTCAAAACCAGGCTGCGCTTTCACGATCCGCCACGAGAGGGCGCGCGGCGCCGCCTCCGCCGGCCTCCTCTCGCCTTGGCCCCTGCCACGCGGCATGTCAAAAGCGCCCGTTCTCAGTCAGGTCGCAAAGGCTGAGTGAGCGATGCTTCTGGAAATGGGGTCACACCGGGCACTGCTCAGAGGTTACTCCTGGCTCCATGCTCAGGAGTTGCTCCTGGGGGACAGTATGGGATGCCGGGCTTTGTTCAAGCCAGGCTGGCAGCGTGCAGGGAAGATCAGTGCCCTACCCTCTGGACTGTCCTCCTGGCCCATTTGGAAAACTTTTTAGCATCCCAAGACTCCAATGTGTATTTATGTGTGCGTGTGTGAGTGCTTGTGCGTGTGAATGCGTGTGTGTGTGTGTGTGTGTGTGTGTGTGTATTTTCATACTGATTTCATGAGATTTAGATTCTCCAAACACCTTGTTTTGGAGGACCAGAGGTCTTATTGTGTTTTTGGAGGGGCTGGGGGTCCCACACTTGGCGGTGGTCAGGAGACCAGATGAGGTGCAGAGACTCGAACAAGGATCAGCTTTGTGCAAAGTGCCGGAGAGCCAGAATCCCCAGGACTCCCAAAGCGGAAACTCCAGGAGTCCCAGAGCCAGAAGCCCCAGATGCCCCAGCGTGCCAGGGAACATGAGGACATTCCTAAACCAGCACCTGTCAGGTCCGGAAGCAAAACTACTTTGTCTCAGGGTATCTCAATTGACTCGCAATTTTTTTTTTTGCTTCTTAGCACATGCCCTGTAGGCTTTTGTGTATATTAGTGCTTATTGATTTGAAATCTTTAAAAAAATAATTGGAGGGGGCCCACAGAGGGTAGGGCGTTTGCCTTGCACATGGCCTACCCGGGTTCGATTCCCAGCATCCCATATGGTCCCCTGAGCACTGCCAGGGCTAACTCCTGAATGCAGAGCCAAGAGTAACCCCTATGCATCGCCAGGTGTAACCCAAAAAGAAATAATAATAATAATAATAATAATTGGGGGTTGGTGGCCACACCGGGCACTGTCCAAGGGTTAGTCCCAGCTCTGTGCTCAGGCACAACCCCTGGTAGTGCTCAGGGGCCCCTATGAGATGCTGAGGATGCTGGCAGCACGCAGGGCAAGTGTCCTTCCCTACTACTGCTCCGGGCCCCTGTCTGAAAATTTTCTTAGCATCTCAGGAATTCAGACACTGGGGCTGGAGCGATAGTACAGTGGGTATGGCGTTTGCCTTGCACGCGGCCGACCCGGGTTTGATTCCCAGCATCCCATATGGTCCCCTGAGCACAGCCAGGAATAATTCCTGAGTGCAAAGCCAGGAGTAACCCCTGAGCATTGCCGGGTGTAACCCAAAATAGAAAAAAAAAAAACTTCATACACTAGTTTCTCTGTGTGTGTGTGTGTGTGTGTGTGTGTGTGTGTGTCTTTTCATTCTCATATTGACGTCACAAGATTCAGATTTTCCCAAACACTTTATTTTGGAGGACCAAAGCTCTTACTGTTTTTCTGGAAGGGTAGGATGACCTGGCAGGGTCAAGGGACCATATGAAGTGCAGTAAATTGAACAGGAATGAGCCATGTGCTAGGGCCCTCAGAGCCAGAAGTCCCAGGCCTCTCCTGGGTCAGCTGTGAGCAAGGAAAGTCGCCTCCTCACTGTCCTACCACCCTACCGCTCAATCCCCTAAAGCACCTGTTTTTGCTCCCACTGAAAATAGGAGTATGAAGGCTGTGGAAGTTGCCTTTGCAACTGAGTGGCCCAGAGGAAAAAAATTCCATCAAAAGCAAACCGTGTTCTTGAGAAGCCCAGAAGGATTTGCATACCATCTGCATGGATTTGCATGATTAATTCCTAGCTAGTGAAATTCCTCATCAAGGGGTGGATTTCGTCCAGGCAGTTGAAATCCAAGGAGATGCATATTTTTAACAACTTGCAGATGATGCGGTCTCGCTTCTCTCTTTCCTTGAAAAAACAAAAATGGGAACTGGAGCGATAGTACAGCAGGCAGGGCACTTGCCTTGCATGGTGGCTGACCCGGATTTGATCTCTGGTGTCCTATGTGGTCCCCTGAGCACCACCAGGGATAATTCCTGAGCACAGAGCCAGGAATCACACAGGCACATCGCTGGGTATGGCCCCCAAACCGAAAGAAACAAACACGCCAAACATAGTAAAACCTGAAAATACGAATGCCAAGGCTTCACATTGTGAACTTTTTGCTAAGTCCTAGTACTGGATAGGGGGCAGGGTCTCAGCGTGAGTCTCTGTCAATAAACGCTTGTTTGGGCCAAGAGTTTTCTGCCCAGGCAAGCAGCTAATTGTTCTGAGAACAGGGTTACGTGCCCAAACAGCAGAACCCCTGTTTGAGAAACCCTTGTTTTCAGGGGTTGGCCAGGCCCACAATGGCATCGTGGCTATGTTACCAATTCCTCTGCTGGACGGGCATTTGAGCGGGTGCTGCCAGACTCAGCATCATTCACCTGACCAGCAAGTCAATGGAATGTGTCTAAAATCCACCGACTGTGGGGCCAAAGGATAGCACACAGGGAAGGCATTTATTTTGAATGTGATTGACTGGGTTTAATCCCCCAGCATCCCATATGGTCCCCTGAGCACCACCAGGAGTAATTCCTGAGGGAAGAGCCAGGAGCAACCGCCGAGCATCCCCGGGTGTGACCCAACAAGCCAAAAAAATTTAAAAGAAGGAGACCCACAGGGCCCTTGACTCAGCCCCACATGCCCCTGGAGTCTGTCTGCCCCACCTCGGGGTTTCACTGGAGAGCTCTGGAAGCCAGAGTTGCTGTCCCGGCCCTGCCCAGTACAAAGCCTTTGTCCCAACTGCACCATCTCAGACTCTCGATGGGCTGGGTATGATGCCCAGGAAATTAGGAGGGGTCCCAAACCTTCCAGGGTCCTCTGAGGGTGACTGGATGATCCTTCTGGGTGTGTATTCCCCAAATACAACGACATGGATTTGAAAGGATACATGTACACCTGTACCCATCATAGCACTGAAAAGCTGAGACAAACAGAAACCCAACAACAGACGGATGTACCGGGACAGTACAGAAATAGGGGCCGAGTGATAGTGCAGCAAGAGGGGCGCTCACCTTGCTTGATCCCCGGCATCCCATAGGGTCCCCTGAGCACCGCCAGGAGTAATTCCGAGTGCGAAGCCAGGAGGCACCCCTGAGCATCACCGGGTGTGGCTCAAAATAACAAAACCAAAATGATGCACAAGGCAAAATGGGAAGGAAGATCCAAGGGACGCCAGACGTGTGGTGCCCCCAGAGTAAGGGGACCTTTCTGTTCATCGAGGGGTGGGATGGCATGTGGGGTCTGGGCAGGGGCCCGAGGACAGTAGGGAACAGTCCAGAGTACTGGGGAAGCGTCGCAGACACTCTCCCACCCCCCCCCCCCGGGGGAGTCCTAGTGAGAGGGGACATGGGTATCACTAGTCAGATGCAGGATGTCTGAAGGCTCTGCCATTTGGGGGGACTGGTGACTCCATTTACAGAACACAAACGAAACAGCCAAACCCTCAGAGGCCTCAAACACCACTGCAAATTCCAACACCAGAATAATACAGACACGAGGGCCAATAGCACAGCGGGGAGACCATTTGCCTTGCATGCAGTCATCCGGGGTTGGATACCAGCGTCCCATAGGTGCCCTGAGCACCACCAGGAGTGAGCCCTGAGCACCGCTGGGGATGGCCCCCAAAACAAAATCATCATCATCATCATCATCAAATATACAAATATAGGGTCAATGGCCTGCAGAGGTTTGTGCCCCAGCCTGAGCCAGTGACTTCTGCGACACTCCCCGCCCCCCACTTCCCTTCAGTGAGAGGTTCCCAAAGTGCTGGGAAGCGCCAGAGACTGGTGGGAAGGACCTGAGGGACAGTCCCAGCTCTGGGGTGATGAGATGACCTACCACTGCCTTTCAACAAAACCAGCTGCCTCCCGCTCCATCCCCCGCTCCTCCTCCTGTGGGCCCACCAGTTCAGGGGTGAGACTGCACCCCACCTGGGGGGCCCTCCCTGACACCCACGGTGGGCCCCCCTCCTCCTGGGATGCTGCCGTGGGCACCCACTCCTAGAATGAGGCCACCACTGGCAGGCCACATGCCCATGATGCCTGGTTCTCCTAAGAGGGTCAGGACATTGCACCAGGCACCTTCCTCCCTTTCTCCCTCCCTCCCTCCGTCGTCCCTCCCTCCTTTTCTCTCTCTCTCCCTCTCCCTCTCTTTCTCTCTCACTCTCTCCCCCCTTTCTTTCCAATCTTTTTCTCCTTCCCACTCTCCTCCCCTCTCTGTCCCTCCTCTCCCACTCTGTGTCCCTCCAGCATGTTCTCTCTTTCTCTCTCTCTCTCTCTCTCTTTCTCTCTCTCTCTCTCTCCCTCTCCATCAACACAACAGATCATCATGTTGCTGTGACTCTGGGTGCTTGTGTTTTTATTAGTTCTGGGCCTACACACAGCAGCGCTTGGGGATTTCTCCTGGTTCTGCACTCAGAGATCACTCCTGGCGAGGCTCAAGGGACCCTATGGGGTGCTGGAAATCCAACCCAGACCTGCCAGGTCAACGCCGTGCTATGTCGTCAGTACCCAGAACCCCGTTATCCTGTGAGGGAAAATTTCCTGTGACAAATGGAGAGACACAGAAATAACAGGGCGCCAGAAAACACAAATGAAAGCAGAAACCATGGCCTCTGGGTCCTGGAGACATTACTGATCCCCTCTCTGGCATGGGCCCGCAGGCCGCAGCTGCGCTCCCTCTGCTCAGGAATCAGGCGGGCAGTGTCGAGAAGGACCTCCTGCAACCCCTGACCAAGGCCAAGACTCAACCTGCATCCACCTTTCACAGGGTATTTCCCTGCTGCGGTGCAGTCAGCCCTGCGAAGTGTCACTGGGCCCTGGCATGCAATACTTCCAAACCACCACCAGGTGGCAGCAACAGCCACTCTGGACGCCCAAGTCCCAGTTAGGGAACCAGTTTCAGCATGTGATGTGTGATGTGGAGGAGCAGAGAGACTTCCGGGGTGGATGGTGTGTGTGTGTGTGTGTGTGTGTGTGTGTGTACGAACAAGGTGAGGGCATTAGCCCTGCAGGACCCGGGTTCACACCCCAAAGAGACTTCCAGGGTGGACGGGGTGTGTGTGTGTGTGTGTGTGTGTGTGAACGAACAAGGTGAGGGCATTAGCCCTGCAGGACCCGGGTTCACACCCCAAAGAGACTTCCGGGGTGGACGGTGTATGTGTGTGTGTGTGTGTGTGTGTGTGTGTGTGTGTGTGTACGAACAAAGTGAGGGCATTAGCCCTGCAGGACCTGAGTTCACACCCCAAAGACCCGCGGGGGTGATCTCTTAGTGCAGAGCCAGACAGGACAGGACTGGGGGCACAGGGTGGGAAACTCTGGCAGTGCTAGTCCCCAGCATCTAACACTTCCCCCCAGGGGAAACAGGCTGCAAAGGGGATGAAACACCCGGTGATGCTCAGGGCTGACTCCTGGCTCTGTGCTCAGGAATTACTCCTGGAGGTGCTCTTGGGACCCTATGGGATGCCGGGAATCAAACCTGGATCCGCCACGTGCAAGGCAAGGCAAGTGCCCTCCCTGCTGTCCTATCCCTCCAGCCCAAACACGCTGGGACTTCATGATCATCTTTGGCCGGGAGACGGCCATACCCAGCGGTGCTCAGGGCCGACTCCTGGCTCTATGCTCAGGGATCTCTACTGGCAGGGCTCTGGGGACTATACGTCAGGTGTCAGGTGTCAGGGATGGAGCCTGGGTCAGCCACGTGCCAAGCGAGGTCCTAACTGGCTGTCCCTTCTCTCCAGCTGCCCCTAGCTGTTCTAAACACAGCAGGGGAGGAGATGTTTAGAGCCAAGCTGGGATTTGCATTTAACAAGAGCAGTTTCACATTTTGTCCGGTCGCAGTGGGGGAACGGGGCGGGGCGGGGGGGGGGGGGGGGGGGGGCGGGGGTGCAGTTAGAGATCTCTCTAGAACTCTGGGGAAGGTGGGAGCCCAAGGAAAAGGCACCCAAGCAGCCCATGCCTGGCAGCGACAGGAGCGCCCCACGCCTAGTGTGTGGGTCTCTGTGTTGTGAAAAGGCCCACACCGCCGGCCCGCACAGTGCCCTTCGAAGAGCAGAGGGGTGCAAAAAGCCCCCCTCTCCACCAACCCCGGAACCCAGGACCAGCCGTGCAGCCATTTGTGGACTTCTGTCCTCTCTGGAAGGTGAGGGACAAGGAATGCAGCTGTAGGCAGAGACCACTAGAGAGGCTCCGTTTCCGGCTTCAGGTGCTCTGCGGGGGCTGGGAACAGGCATCTAACGTGCTGCCGGAGGGTCCCATGCAAGTCCCCAAGCACTTGCTCTGCAGGCTGCTGTGAAGGCCAGGACCCAGGTTCAATCCCTGGCACCACACGTTTCCCTGAGCACCGCCAAGGGTGCCTCTCCCGCTCCCACTGGAAAAAAAAAAAAATCTTTGGAAAACCAATTTCAAAAAATACTAGAAATTGGGGCCTGAGCAATAGGACAGGCGGGAGGGCACTTGCCTGACACATGACAGACCCAGATTAGATCTCTGGCACCCCACGGGGTCCCCCAGCCCACCAGGTGTCAGCCCTGAGCACAGAGCCAGGAGTCAGCTCTGAGCACTGCTGGGTGTGGTACAACAGCAGAACAAAAATAAGTAGGAATTAGGCTCCCATATGACCCAGCAATTCCACTTTTTGGCATCTACCCTAAAGACCCCAAAACTATTCAGAAAAGCCATCGGCAGGCCTTTGTTCAATGTAGCACTATACACCAGAGCCAGACTCTGGAGACGGCCCAAGTGTCCAAGAATAGATGAGTGGACAAACCGTGGTATCTCTGCACAGTGAATTCTAGTCAGCTATTAGAGAAATAGAAAACTGCTGTGGCTTGGAATAATAGGACAGCGGGGAGGGCACTTGCCTTGCACATGGCCAATCTGATTTTGATATCCGGTATCCCATATGGCCTCCTGAGTCCCACCAGGAGTGATTCCTGAGAGCCAGGACAGCCCCTGGGCACCATGGAGAGAGTGAGTCACTGTCAGCCATGGGAGTAATGGCGCTCTGACTTTTCCTATTTGTCTAGACCTCTTTGTCCCTACCATTGCATCACACCTTGGTCAACCTCGGGGCCCACACCCCACTACTGATGGTTATGCAGAAGTCAGAAAGAAGGTCCTTGTGTAAGGGTCTAAAGAGGTACTAATGACCTAACGGTGCCAAGCTCTTGGACAGCGAGGAAGGCACTTGCCTTGCACACAGTAGACCTGCATTCCATCCCCGGAATCCCACAGGATCCCATAAGCACTGCCAGGAGTGAGCCCTGAGCACAGAGACAGGAGTCTGCCCTGAGCACTGCTGGGTGTAGCCATAACCCCCCCCAAATTCCCATTTTTTTAGCTTCTTGCTATTCTCTCTGGGAAATACGTTACATATGTATAGATATAAATGTGTATATATATCCTTATGTCTACATAGGCATTTTTATGTAATTTTTTTCTTGGAGCCGCACTCCTGGCGGTGCACGGGGGACTTTACGGGGGACTTTATGGGGTATCGCAGATCGAACCCTGGTTGGCTGCGTGCAAGGCAGGCGCCCTCCCCGCCACGCTCTGGCTCAGGCCCGGGTTTTTCCCGTTGTGGGTTATTAGTAAGTGACGCGTTCACGGTGGGACTGACATGAACGGTCTTCGGGTGCACAGTTACTTTTCGGGGTTCGGAGCAGACCGGTGGCCAACACGAAGAGTGAGGCCTGGGGCCAGCCGGAGGGAGGAGGTGGCCCCTCCGCGGGCCTTCCCAGGTGCCCGGACCCAATTTGCAACATGCGCAGAGCTGCCGAAGTCCCGGGTGCCCCACCAGAGCGGCCCCCGTGCCCGCCTCGGTGCTGGCAGCGGGGAGGCGCCTGCAAAGCGGCGGCGCTGCAGACCCGGGGCCGGGCGGGGCGCGGACGTGCGCTAGGCCCAGCGGGCGATGGCTGCGGGGCAGGGCGGCGGCGCGATCCCGGGGCCGGCCGCCAGGGGGCGGCCGCGCGTCTGCGGAAGGCGGCCGGCTAGAACCGGTTTGGCCGGAAGTCGGGGCGGGGGCCTCGCGCAGCCGCAGTTGGGCGCCACGTGGGCGGCTTGGGAAACAAACAACAAGATGGCGGCGCGGGGCGGTGGCGGAAGGCGGCGCGCATGCGCGGTGGCGCCTGGGCCACGGGACTTGGGCCACGGGAGCCGCGCCCGCTCAGCGTCGTTTCCTTTCTTTTCGTCCCTGCGCGAGCTGCGCCCTGGGAACGCCCCCAGGCCGGGCTGCTTCCTGCCGGGCTCCGGCCAGGCTTGGCTGATGGGCTGTGCCCTGTCCTCTGCAGCAGCAACTGCCTCAAGTGGCGAGGAGCTGCCACTCACCCCCTCCCTCCGTGGTCTGAGCTTTGCGGGAGCCTCCTGCCTCTGTCCCTCCACCCCATCGGGGAGATGTTTTCAGGAAAAAAATTAAAATGCAAATCCTGCATGTAGATTGCAAAGTGAGAACAAAAATAAAAAGCAAACCCCAGCTGTGGATTGCAAAAAAAAAAAAAAAAAGGAAGAAAAGGAAAGAAGCAAATGCAGGTTGTGGACTGGGAAGTGCAAAATAAACAAGCAAGCAGCAGCGGGACCTCACCTTCGTGTAAAGGCCCACAGCCCCTTTCCTGAGAACACACAAGCCTGCCCCCCACCTCATCTGTTCTTACCCCCCCCCCCAGCCTTTTCCTTCCGATTCACCGGCCCCTTTCACATAAATTTGAGATGCAGAAAAGGCAGATGCCAAAAAGGCAGCATAAGTATAAAAGACTAAACACGGCGAACAGTGAAGGCCTGCTGTCTGTGAGAATATATTTAAGGAGTCGATTGTCCCTGTTTCTCCAAATTTGTCATCGTAACAAACAGCTAGGCTTCTCATGCCCTTTCTGGCTGAGTTTTTGAATCCAGGGGCAAGGCTCTGAAATAATTTGTGTCTTTTCAAAATTTCTTTTTCAGATTTGGACTACGCCTAGTGGGACTAATGGGTTACTTTCACCTCGGTGCTAGGGGCTCATCCCTCCAATGTTCGGGGGGAATCATGAAGTGCTGGTGATCCCACGCCTCCTGCCTGGAGAGCACCTTATTGACCTCCCCCGGCTCTGGGTTTTAAGTAGTAAAATCAGCCCAAAGTTTAGGAGGCTGAATAAATGGGATATTTTGTTTGGTTATGGGGCCACACCTCGTGGGGCTTTGGGTTACTCATGGCTCTGCACTCAGGGAACACTCCTGCCGTTGCTCCAGAGACCATAGAAGGTGCTGGGATCAAACCTTATCTGCCCTAGCAAGGCAAGTGCCCTCCCCTCTGTACTATCGCTCCCGCCCTTAATAATTGCCACGCCAAGGCCTTAACCTAGGGCTTGTTACTTTGCGCAGGCACTGGAAACATGGGCAAACACCCTGATGGTTCCTTCAGTCTCTGAAGGGATTTTAAACACTGGGCCCTAATCAAAACTCCCCTGTTAATGTGAAGTGAGATCAGGATGGGAGAGAGAAACATTGAGAAGGCTTCTGTCTGAGGCCTAAGTGCAGTTTCTTTGACCACCAAGGCAGCAGGTCGGAGAGAACCTCCCTGCAGAGGTTCCCCTTGGCGCCTTCCTCTCCCGATCTGTCACTCACTTCACTTCCTACATCATCAGGCTAAGAAGCACCTGACCAAGTTGCCAAAGGATTCTTTCAACCTGGCAGGTTTGGCCCTTCCCTTCTGGAGCCTCCACCTCCCAACCTTTGCCCTCAAAGAGTAGCTGTGTTTCTGCTCCCTGTTTTGCCTTGATTACCTTCTTTCTCTGTGTTGTTTTGGGGCTACCCGGGTGGGGATCTGGGCTCACTTCTGGCGGGGCTCAGCGATATACCAAGGGAGACAGAACCCGGATTGGCTGCACACAAGGCAAGCGCCCTCCACATCATGCTCTCTCTGGCACCAACATCTGAATTTTTTAGGGTTTTCTGATGCATCCATAGTTGATGTCCCCAAACTGTTGGGGGTGTTCCTTCTGATGGCCATGTGTCATCCCAGGCCTTGCCTTGCTCTCTGTCTTGACTTTAGAAACCACACATCTTGGTGCTATTTCTGCTATAGCTATGTGTCAAAAGCATACCAGGAATTTTAAAGTGAATTTTTTTTGGGGGGAGGGGGGCAAAACCTGGTGATGCTCAGGGTTTACTGAACTGTGCTCAGGGACCACTCTTGGCGGGCTCAAGATACCATATTGGGTGCTGGAGATTGAACCTGGGTCAGCCATATGCAAGGCAAGCTCTCAACCTGCTGTGCTATCATATATTTTAAAGTTTTTCTTAAAAAATTATTTTTTAGTTTTGGGGCCACGCCTAGCAATGCTCAAGAGGCCATGCAGTGCTCGGTCTCAAACTTGGGGCCTCCAAGTGAGAAGTGCCCTTTGAGCCATCTCCCTGGCCCCTTATGTGGATTTTTATTTTATTTTTTTTTTTTTATCTTCGGGGTTGGGGGAGTTGGGCAAGAGCTAGTGGTGCTCTGGGGCTTAGTGCTCCGAGGTGTTTCCCTCTCCTTCATTGATGAAGTCTCATGAAGAAGAACTCACCTCCTCTGTGAAGCCTTCCTATATTTCTCCTGTCTGAGAGAAGTGTTGAGCTCCCACAGTTCTCTGAGTCACTGCAGTCACTTGTCCTTGATTTCATGGTTATTTTACTCTATTAGTCCACCTGATGAAAATAAGAGATCTTCTGGGGCAGGGATTTTGGCCTTACTGATTGTCTCTTCCTAGAATCCACGTCTGCCACAGAGCAGTAATAAATGATCATAGGAAGAAAGAAAGGGAGGGGAGCTGGAATGCGATAGTACAGCGGGTAGGGCATTTGCCTTGCACGCGGCCGACCTGGGTTCGATTCCCAGCATCCCATATGGTCCCCTGAGCACCGCCAGGAGTAAGTCCTGAATGCAAAGCCAGGAGTAACTACTAGACATTGCTGGGTGTGACCCAAAAAGAAAAAAAGAAAGAAAGAAAGGGAGGGAGGGAAGGAGGACTATAAGTGCAGGCAACACGGGAGGGCTACAGCGTGCCCTCTCATCCTGGGGTAACATTCTCATATGTTTTTGTTTTTTTCTTTTTGGGTCACACCCCGTGATGCACAAGGGTTATTCCTGGCTCATGCACTCAGGAATTGCTCCTACCGGTATTCGGGGGACCATATGGGATGCTGGGATTCGAATTCAGGTCAGCCGCATGCAAGGCAAATGCCCTACCCCCTGTGCTATCGCTCCAACTCCCCGTACTCATATGTTGTGGATACCACATTCACATTTTAGCCCAGAACCGTGGCCCCGGGTTCATGGGGGTGTTTACCTCTCAAACGCAGGGGGTTGTTAGATAAGTTATTTTTCTTTTTGTTTGGGGGCCACACCCGGCAGGGCTCAGGGGTTACTCCTGGCTCTAAACTCAGGAATTACTTCTGGCAGTGCTTAGGGGATCTCATGGTATGCTGGAAATCAAACCCGGGTCTGCGGCATGGAAGGCAAGTACCTAAACCACTGTACTGTCACTCTGGCCCCACATGAGCTGTCTCTTAAAATAGGATTTCAGATCAGTGATGCAGCTCAGTGGTAATGCACTTACCTTGCATGTGTGAAGGGAAGTGCTCTATTGGGTTTGATCTTTGGTACTGCAAAAGGTACACTGAAAAATAGACAAGAGGGCCAGAGAGATAGTACAGTGGGTACAGCACTTGTCTTACATGTGGCTGATCCGGGTCTGATCCCCGGCATCCCATATGATTCCCCAAAACATTGCCAGTAGTGAATCCTGTGTGCAGAGCCTGGAGTAACCCCTGAACATGGCCAGGTGTGCCTCCCCTCCTCCCAAATTTTTTAGGTACAGTAGTACGGAGAGCGGTAGTACAGTGTAGTAGGGCACTTGCTCTGCAGACTTGGGTTCAATCCCCAGTACCCCAAAATGGTCTCCTGAGCCCTGCCAGAATGATCCCTGATCTCAAAGCCAGGAGTAAGTCCTGATTACTGCCGGGTTGGCCCCCAAAACAAAACAAAATTACAATTTTAGTGACTTTTCTCCATATTACTTACACTTAAAGAACAGGTATGCACTGTTTATCAGAAACCCATATCGGCTTGAATGCTCGTATTTTATAAGCAGCCATAGTATACCTCAATGGCAGATTCCCAGCCCTGCCTTCCAGACTGCAGTGGGTTTTCCTCAGAGGATTTTGTGAAAGACACGGTGTTATGTCAATTACACAAACAAGCAACCCAAATCCCCAAACTGTGTTCATCTTAATGCATCTTAATGATTTTCACAGCTTGTCTTAGTCCAAAAACGTTATTATCTTTTAACCATAACTTAAAATTCTTTTTGTGGTTGTGGTCACACCCAGCAATGCTCCTGGATTACTCCTGTTTCAGGGCTCAAGAAATCACTCCTGATGGTGCTCTTGGGACCCTATGGGGTACCAGAGATCAAACCTGGATCAGCTGCGTACAAGGCAAGCGCCCTCCTTACTATATTATCTCTCCAGTCCCACTTAGATTTTTTTTTCCCTACTTATGGAGGCTTGGATCAGAGACAGAGAAGCCCCGACTACACCCAGGTGAATGCTGCCTCTTTTCTATGGGTCTCTATTCAGCAGCTCCTGGCCACTGCAAACCCCAGGGAGCATTTAAACTGTAAACTGTTTCCCTGCAGGGGAAAGCAGGCAGACAGGTTTCCCAGCCCCTGGAGTCCATGCAAGCCTTGCTCTCAGTTGCACAGCACAGTGAGACTCACTCACTCAGTTCTCGATGTACTGTACAGATGAGGCTTTGCAAATACGGTTTACAAAAAAAAAAATTCAACCAGGGGTCGTTTTCAGATTCCAGTTACTTAGAGCTGTTGACTGATTTAGTGGGTCAGACCTGCAGCCACCACCTGGAGCCCCAGAATTTTCCTTTCCCAGTTGCAGAAGTCGCCAGTGACAGCGTCTTATCCCTCTGTAGCTCTTAATAAAGACTAAGGCTTAGGACATGCCCGTGGGTCGAGTATAACCAGGCTCTCCAGAGCCCCTGGTTCTATGAACTAGGTACAGGTCACTTGGACCCTCCTTCAATGCCCCACAGGCCGACTACTGTCCCAAACGTCTGCACTCATGTAAAACCCCTGGCTTCCTGTTGAAATCTCACAGTCCAGGGTCTGGGAGCAGGAAATGTTCCTCCAAAGCTACCTGCTGGCTGAAATTGGCTGAAATTGTGAGTGAATTTACACTGAGGAGGAGGCAGGAAGCTGTTAGAAAGGGTACAGAGTGCAGATGGGTTGTTTTTTTTTTTTTTGGGGGGGGTCGGGTGACGACATATCTGCCCTGCTCAGGAATTACTCCTGGCTTCCAGCTCAAGAGTCACTCCTGTCGGTGCTAGGGGATTACATGAGAAACCCAGGATTGAATGTGTATCAGCCGTGGGCAAGGCAAGCACCCTCCCTTCTGTGCTTTGGCTCTGGCCCCCAGGGTGGAGCGGAAACATTGTTTCATGTCACCTAGAAGAAAGGGGGAATGGCTTAATCCAAGGTGAGCAATGGATGTGTCAGGGCTATGCTAAAGCTGGGAACCTGCCCCCCCTACTTTATTAGAGTGATCCTGAAATACCCCCTCCCCCAGCTGTGCCCAGCAGGTGAGGTCAGGCGCTAGCAGCACTGTAGCACTGTCCTCCCTTGTTCATCAATTTGCTCGAGTGGGCACCAAGTAATGTCTCCATTGTGAGACTTGTTGTTACTGTTTTTGGCATTATCAAATACGCCACGGGGAACTTGCCAGGTTCTAACATACCAGCGGGATACTTCCAGTAGCTTGCCAGGCTCTCCGAGAGGGATGGAGAACCCGAACCCAGGTCAGCCACATGCAAAGCAAACACCCTACCTGCTGTGCTATGGCTCCAGCTCCAAGGTCAGGAGCTACGGGCAAGAAATGGACCTATGGGCCAGAGTGGTAGGAGGGATCTTATCTTGCACGCTGCTGACCTGGGTTCCATTTCTGTCACCCCATATGGTGTCTCCCCACTGTTGGAGCGCCAGAGCCCTGCCAGGAGTAATTCCTGAGTTCAGATCCAGGAGCAAACCTTGAACATCCTGCAGGGCACGACCCCAAAACAAAATTGGAGTGAAAAGCCATTTCAGATCTCGACTTTCTGGGGAATTTCTTTTTATCCCTCCCCTGCGGAGGGCGGCACCAAGCAGATCCTGGATCCCGCTTGTTTTGGGGGGGGTGGGCCAGGGTGCCGGTCCAGAGCCAGGAACAGTGGAAGAAACAGGATGTTGACCTGGCCCAGCCTCCAAGTCCCTCTCCGGAAAAATTAAGTACTTTATAACTTCACTTGTACCCGGTAAAAGCCTTCAAGCAGGAAAAGTTCTTGGACCACCATTAAGTGGGCTGAAGTGTCTCACCTCATAATTTCTACTCTACACATAAGACCGAGCTATTCAAAGAGGGTAGGAAGAATAAAATAAGGGGCTCTTAAAAGGGGGTCGACTTTCTGATCCGTGCGGAACCCGGACGGTGCTGCGTACACACACGTTCTTCCTGTTCCCTGGTCACTGTCGTGTCGCAGTGAGTTTGCGCTCAGAGCCGAGTCCTTGGCAAAGCCCCGAGCCCCAGCCCCCAGCCGTTCCATGACTCGTGAAGCTGCACCGTGCCCCCTTCCTGCAGTCACCCGCCGACCCGGCACCAGAACCATGATTTCAGAGCTGCGTTGCTTTTTATTAAAAAAAAAAATTTTTTTTTTTAATTCTTAATTCGTAATACCGGAAGGGAAGAGGCTTTTCACCCCTACATTCCTTGCTACGCAGAGACGAGTCTGACTCTGGGCCCTACCCTGCACTGAATTGTGAGATTAAAATCCCGGGTCCATTTTCTTTCCTGCAGCATGCTCACGGAAATGGAAGACACCCCACCCTCCCCAGCCCCCCACCTCCCTTCCCACCTTCACCTACAAGGGCGATTAGGGCCCGGGTGGGAGGGGTGGGGGAGGGGGAGGGCCCGTCAGGAAGCATGCGGCGCCTTTAAGAGGAAAGCATGATTTCTAAGCCCCCCCCCCGCCCCGTTCCGCCCCGCCCACGCGGCGGGCGGGGGCGCGGCGGGGCGCATGCGCGAGCCCGTTGCCTGGATACGGCTTCCCCCGCCGCCCGGGCCCCGCGGCCTTTGGCTTCGGAGTTGGTCGCTGGGGTCGGGCCCGGCGCCCCGCTGCGAGCCCGGGGTGGGGGCCGGCGCTGCGGTTCGGCCTTCACGGGGGTCCGCAGGAGTAGGGGCGCGGGGCTGTCGCCGGGTGTGTGGCTGGGGGGGGGCGGGGGGGAGGGGCGGGGAACCGCGCCACGCCCAAGGATGAGAAAACCTGTTTTTTCCGGTTCCGCCCGAGGCCCGCGGGGAAGGGGGGGTGGGGGGGACAGGGTGGCTGCGGGGACCAGATCTTTGGACTTTTCGCCCTGGAGCCTGGCGCTCCCCTTCGTCCGGATTGTCAGGGGCCGCCAGATTGGGGTCTGAGTCCCCTGGGGCGAATTCTGCTCGCGTTTCAAATAAGATAAAATAATACGCCACTTTTCGTGTTTTTCCTGCGAGACTCATTGGGGCCACATCTGATCTGCAGGTGTTCAAAACATGCACATGCCTCGGAGCCCTTTATGTTTTCTGCCTTTTGTCTGCCTTCATATAATGCTGCTGGCTACTGAATAACCACGCAGGCTTTTTATGTCACCAAGAGGTACTCCCCACACACACACACAGTTTTTTTCCTCCCTCCCCCCACCCCCTTTTATTTAAACAGAAAGACTAAGACCCCAGAGAATCATCTGTCTGCAAGGCCATTGCCGGTTGCCAAGGAGGGGCTAGGCCGGCCTCTGTCCACTGCTGTCTGACGTACACTCTGAAAGAAGTGTGGACGTCCCTTTTAAGCATCTTTTTGAAAGTACCTGTCTCTCTCTGGTTGTGAATAGCATTTCCACTTTTTTTTTTTTTTTGCAGTTGGTGGCAGGTGGGAGGGGTGCTGGTCACATCCGTGGTGTTCAAGGTTTACTCCTGGCTCTGGACTCAGGAAACACGGCTGACTGGTGCTTGGGGGACCATCTGGGATATGTCCTACCTGCTGTATTATCGCTCTTACCCATACTTAAAAAAAAAAAGTCACTCTTGGTGGACTCAGGTGGGTCCCACAGTTGGCTTATGTGAAGTAGGAGGAGAAAGACGGTCACTTTCTCCCAATCTGCCTCTACCACCTAGGACCCAGGCTTCTTGTCTCGCCTTGCAGAAAAGAATTTCAGGAGTAGACAAGCAGTGAAGTAGAACAGATTTTATTCGTAGGTTTTTGCAGGTGTGGAGGGGAGAGAGAGAATAACGTGCTCAAGGGAGAACCCGGGCTTCTCTAAGGGCGGAGAGAGCCCCTACACACAACCCAGCATTAGACATGAAAGCATGAAAATATACATCTCAAGAGGGGAGATGCGGTGACACATGTGCTTGGGCGCCTAATGTGCTCAGCCACGTGGGCACAGGCAGCACATGGGCTCCGGAAGCATATGCACACCCTCCCTTTGTTCAAGGTGACTTTTATAGGGTTTTCCAACCTGCCCCTACATGGGACTTATATCGAGGTAAAAGTCCATTGCTAAGGAGGTTACCAAGGGGGTTAGGGCTGGGAGTGATGATGGTGGTCTTTTCTGAATTTCTCCAGAAATTCCTTTCCTTGCCTTCTGTTTCTGTTGGAGCTTCTCTGGATCTGTTGCTGGCACCAGGTGAGGATCTTATCAGGCCTTAGTTCCTGTCTTCTGCAAGGTTGGCTTTCTCAACTTCAGGGCTATAACTTACCAGGAAATTTACTGCCATTGCCTTGGGAGGAACCTTCCCTATCTGCCTGCCTGCCTACATCAAGGGGACCAAGAAGGGTGCTGGGGATGAACCCAGGTCGGCCATGTGCAAGGCAATCACCCTACCCCCTGTGTGATCACTCAGTGCCTGTGTTCACACATGTATGGGATCTTTAGATGCTTGTCATACTCTTCAGCCAGCAGTTCTAACAGGTGTGGAGATATAGCATTAAAAAATAGGAGGCTGGAGAGATAGCACAGCGGGTGGGACGTTTGCCTTGCACGCGGCCGACCCGGGTTCGATTCCCAGCATCCCATATGGTCCCCTGAGCACAGCCAGGAGTGACTCCTGAGTGCAGAGCCAGGAGTAACCCCAGTGCATCGCCAGCTGTGACCCAAAAAGCAAAAATAAAATAAAACCTAAAAAAAAAAATGTCGGGCCATAGCACAACGGGATCCCTGGCATCCCATGGTCCCCTGAGCCCTACCAAGAGTTATCCCTGAGCACAGAGTCAGAGTAAACCCTGAGGATTATCTACCTACCTCTGCACACAAAAACAAAACAAAACAAACCTTTACAAAGGTAGAAGAGAAAGAAAACAGTGACTAAGCAGCACACCCAAATACTAAGTACACACAAAGGTTGGTTGCCAAGACAGAAAAAAAGAATGTGGTTCCCCCCCTCCACCCCCACCTCCGTTTGCCCAACAGCTAAGTCCCCTAAGCAGCAGAGGACAGGCCAGTTCTCAAGATCAATATTGACAAGGCCATGGGGTGACAGGGTTCACCCTCCCTGAACCCTGTTTCTGAGTAGGTGATAACATAATCAGCCAGCTGAGACTGCAAAGCAAGAGCTTAACTGTGAGGAGTTAAGCTGGATAGAGTCTTATTTAGCTTCTTCCCAGGAGAAAAAAAGAGTTTTTATTTGCCCAGAGGACGTTAGTTACCTGGAACCAGGCACCTATCTCTGGACTGCTAGACTCCTACCCGCCCAGGGCTAGAGGGATGCAGGCCTCAGCCATTACACTTCTCAGAGATGGCCCCAGGTCACCAAGACAGTTTTTAAGACAGTTTACATCTCAAAGGGCAAAGAAAGAATATGCATTTACACCTGCCCCAAGTGAAGAGTGAAAGAATAGGTGGGAGGGGTCCCTTTAAGTCCTGGGGAGCTCTGTTGACCAATTAGCGCCCTGTTACCACCTACTGAAGGCCCACATTGACACCAGCTAACCCAGGTTAACTCCAGGACACTGCATTTGTTGCTTCCCGAGTTGTGGCTTACAGAAGGCAGTTGGGTGAGTGTTAGAGTGGATTGGGGTGCTTCGGTCCTGGTTTCTTTGAACACCGCCTGGCTGTTGGAGAGTGCCCACTGGAACCGGCGGCTACACCTGAGAAGAAGCATCGAAGAATTGTGAAGGGACATCCAGGCTCTGGTGTCTGTTGGGTTTTGTTTGTGTGCAGCCAGAGTGCTCAGGAACGGGCTTTTCCTGGCTCTGTGCTCAGGGAGCACTCCCGGCTGTGCGTAATATGCAGTGCCGGATTGAGTCCGGGTGTGGGTGCAAGGCAAGAGCTTTGTCTTTCTTTGGATGTTGTTGTTTGTTTTGTGTCACACCTTGCAATGCTCAGGGTTACTCCTGACTCTGTGCTCAGGGATCACTCCTCACGGGGGGGGGGAGGAGCGGCTCAGGGGAAGCATATGGGGTGCTGGGGATTGAACAGGGGTCCTCTGCATGCAAGGCAAGTTCCCACCCCGCTGCGGTCTGATTGATTGCTTTACTTTCTGTCCTGTTATTCAGTCCTGTTATTCTGTCTTTGTTATTCAGTCCTTCTTCACTGCACCAACTTGGAGGTGCCTGACTAGCAC
Organism: Sorex fumeus; assembly: GCF_029834395.1. Classification (NCBI taxonomy): domain Eukaryota; kingdom Metazoa; phylum Chordata; class Mammalia; order Eulipotyphla; family Soricidae; genus Sorex; species Sorex fumeus. The sequence continues at coordinate 10,000,530 of NW_026606108.1, read as the reverse complement.
TGGTCACCTCTCAGCACCAAGAACTGCGGAGTCTCAGACAACCACCCTCACAACAACCTCTTCTTTTCTTTCGGGCTTTGTGCTCCCCCACCCCCATCTTCCCTCCCACCTCAATGGTGCTGGGGATGGAGCCAGGGCTGGTCCAGTACTCTCTGGCCCCACCACCTTAATGTCCTCACAAGTAGGTGAGGGCCGCCTGAGGCATTAGGTCATCTTAGGATAAACCCCGGTGACTCCACAGATCATACCATGCACATACAGTCCACATGGAGCTCTCTGCCTAGCAGGTACTGGTGATCTCAAAGAACAATCCACTGAGAGTGGCTCCTTGCCTGACAGGCTCTGGGTGATGGATGGAACTTACTGTCCATAATCAAACATCTCAGTAAAGACTGTGTTTCCTGGTTTTTGTTTTTGTTTTGCTTTTTAGGGTCATACCCGACATTGCCAGTGGCAATGCTCAGGGATTACTCAGGAATTGGTCCTGGAGGTGCTCGGGGGACCATATGGGATGCTGGGGATTGAACCCTGAATGGCTGCTGGCAATGCAAACACCTTCACTGTGCTGTTACTCTGGCCCTTGTGTTTCCTCTTTCAACAGCAGAAAGTCACCGTCGCTGTCACTGTCCTCCCTTTATTCATCGATTTGCTCAAGCAGGCCCAGTAACATTGTGCGAATTGTTACTGTGTTTGGCATACTGAATACATCACGGCTAGCTTGCCAGGCTTTGCCTTGTAGGCGAGATACTCTCGGTTGGAGGCATCAAACTTGGGTCGACTGGGTCAGCCGCATGCAAGGCAAACGCCCTACCCGCTGTGCTATTGTTCCAGCCCCATAACACCAGAAAGTAAGGTTTTTTTTTTTTTATGTAGGAGTATTGCTATTTATCCAGCCATTGATTAGGCTGATTGAATTGGGCATGAACTCCACCTTACTTTTTTTTCCCTTTTTTATAATTTTATTGAATCACCATGAGAGCAGTTACAAAGCTTTCGGGTCTAAGTCTCAGTCATACAATGAAACACCTGTACCTTCACCAGTGCCCATTCTCCACCCCCAACAACCCCAGTATACCCCCATCCCACACCCTCCCCCTACATGTGGGGCAGATGATTTCCACATTACTCTCTCTCTACTTTGATCACACTCGATATTTTGACACCAGACTCACCATTATTATTTGGAATTTTACCCCAACATTCAGATCTGCTGAAAAGGCAATAGTAGACAATTTATTTTCTATTGCTAGTTATGAATAACATGATGTCGCGCAGCCACAGTAGTGGCCTTGTGATTTTGGAATTCCTAAGTTTTAACAATGAAATCTGGAGGGATTTCTGCCAAAACCGCTGGGTTCCAGATTTATTCCTGAGTCTCTTGGATCATGGCCATTAAGCAGCTTGATCAGGAGCCAGAGAGGCTGTTCGTGGGTGGCGACTAGGGATCTCGCTGGGAGAAAAGGGCGCTTTCCTGCAAGACCCTGTGTGTCTCACCACTGCGGGGCCCAATCTGGACTGTCCAGATGGCAGCCACCGAGCCACCAAGGGGGAGCAGATGAAGGGACAGCATCCTTCATCTCCCATCCCCCCTGGGTGGCCCAGTGACAGTAACCTACTGCAGGGTCCAGATGCATTCCTGCCAAAAGATGCTAGGTTCCAAGATTTGTTTCTGAGTCTCTGGGATCATGGCCATTAAGCAGCTTGATCAGGAGCCAGAGAGGCCATTCGTAGGCGGCAACTCTGGTTTCTCATTGTGGCGGGGAGGAAAGGGCCGGCTCCACCTCCATCCCGTGAGGCCCTGCATGTCTCGTCACTGCGGGCCCAAACCTGACTGTCCAATGGCCTCTGGGAGATGGTGGCCACCAAGGGGGAGTAGCCGCCAAGGGGGAGCAGGCAGAGGAACAACACCCTTTCCTCCCCTGGGGTGGTCCGAAGCCGGTAACCCATTGCAGGGACTGGACACATCTCTGCCAAAAGCCGCTGGGTTCCGAGATTTGTTTCTGAGTCTCTGGGATCATGGCCGTTAAGCAGTTCAATCAGGAACCAGAGAGGCCTTGCCTCCAATTATATAGCTAAGCCGGAGGTAGTTTGTGGGTGTGTCTCCCACATACCCAACTTTATACCCAGCTTTCGGCCATTTACTTTCTTGGCAAACTTTGCCCCAAGTTTTTGGGGTCTAACCAAAGGCACAGCAGCAATTTTGGGGTATCTGGAAGTCTGAAGGCACTATCAGGCTGCTGATGCACTTGCCTCACAGGTACAGATTGACCTGCTGGCAGCACCATACCCCCCAGAAAGTAAGTTTTGATATATCTATCAAGTACAAGGATTTCGGAGGGTCTAGCTCCCTTTTTAAAATTATTATTACTTTTGGTTTTGGGACCACACCCAGCAGTCCTGGGGGCTTACTCCTTGCTCTGAACTCAGGGATCACTCCTGGTAGTGTTTAGGGTACCCTATGGGGTGCTGGGGATAGAACCTGGGTTGGCTGTGTGCAAGGAAAGTGCCCTACCTGTTGTACTATTGCCTGAACTAGCTCACTTTATTTATTTTTTATTTTTTATTTTTATTAGTGACAAGGGCTGGAGTGATAGCCTAGAAGTAGGGCATTTGCCTTGTGCGCAGCCGGCCTGGCCGAGCTGGGTTCAATTCCTCTGCCCCTCTCAGAGAGCCCAGCAAGCTACCGAGAGTATCTTGCCCGCACGGCAAAGCCTGGCAAGCTACCCGTGATGTATTCAATGTGCCAAACACAGTAACAACAAGGCTCACGATGGAGATGTTACTGGGCCCTCTCGAGCAAATCAATGAATAACGGGAGGACCGTGACAGTGATTAGTGACAAACCAAGAGGTACAGTTGTAGACTTACACAATTTTTTGTGCTTGGGTTTCAATTATACAATCATTAAGTACCCATCCCTCCACCAGTGCCCATTTTCCACCACCACGGATCCCAGTATCCCTCCCACCCCCATCGCCCCCCCCATCCCACCCTTATGTTCTCTCTCTTCTTTTGGGTGATGTGGTTTGCAAAAGAGGCATTGAGTGGCAATCATGTTCGGTCTATAGTCTACTTTCAGCATGCTTCTCCCATCCTGGGAGGATCCTCCCAACACCTTTTATTTGATGCTCCTTCCTATCTGAGCTGCCTTTTCCCCTAGTATGTGAGCTCACTTTATTTTCAAATTAAATTTTTTTTTTTTGGTTTGGGCATCATACCAGCGATGCTCAGGGCTTACGTCTGGCTCTTCCCTCAGAAATCACTCCTGGAGGTGCTAGGGACTACAGGATGCTGGGGATTGAACCCAGGTCAGCAAGACAAGCATCCTCCCCACCCTGGTCTCGTTCTCTAGCTCACTTTTAACTGAATGAGATAGGTGCTAGAATTAATGTCTACAAGAATCCATTATTAATAGTATTGTAACCAAATATATATATATATATATATATATATATATATATATATAATAAGCCTGAATAAGATAAAAGTTTCCAGAACAGGTTCTGGGCTCAGCAGGGAGCTAACTCAGCAGAATTTGTGAGTGGTTTGCATGATGGCAGTCCGGGCTCCATCTCCAGCACTGCATAGTACCGTGCATCATTACTGGGAGTAGACCCCAAGTAGCCCCAGGGATGATGCAAACTGTCCTCCCCACTCCACTCCCAAATTAGAAGTTACACTGTTCTCAGTTCCAGAGGCTTCTTTAATAAACCTGTTGCTTATTTTGGCTTTTGGGTCACACCTGGTGGTGCCTGGGGCTGATTCCTGGCTCTGCACTCAGGAATGACTCCTGCCAGGGCTGGAGGAGGGGGACCATCTGAGGTCCTGGGGATCAAACTCTGCCTTCTTCTCCCCAACTCCCTCCCAACACTCCCCCCCCCCCCCAACCCCTGGACCCTGCCAATATTTGACAGGCTCCTTTCCTTCTGAATTCTCATGGATTAGAGTCACGCGTTTTTTTCCTTTCTTGGGTTATTCTGGGTGGAGCCCCGCAAATCCTGTGCAGGCCGCAGTTAAACTCATGGTGGCAGCGAGCTGCAGTGTCTGAGTAAGACTCCTCTTGGACTTCCTGGGGTCTGGCATCTGCCTGAGTGCTGTGACCGCAGAACAGAGGGAAAAGAGTGCCCCGGGAGTTCCTTTCGGCTCCTGGCATGCTTTAAGGTACTGAATGTCCCCCAAGTCACTGTGCTGTCCCCTTTGCCCAGGTGTTTGGCCCCAGTCCCAGAGGCCGTCCTTGTGCACAGCTGAGTTGGCTTGCTGGCTGGGGTGGGACCCTCCAGGAGAGGTCTGACAGTGCTGTCTCATACCCGCCCCTGAACATCCTCCACAACTCACAAACCACCAAGGCACACCAGCAGGGCCCTGGCAAGGAAGGGTGTGCCGGAGAATATTGCATCCATCATTCAACTGCCCTTGAAAAGAGTTCCTGCTCCCTGCCATCCTGGGGAGACAACCAGCCAGCAGTGCAATGCACATTTCCCGTGAACTTGAGAAACGTGGCCTTTCCCCTGGGAAAGAGGCCACAAGCACCACGGGGCGGCGGGGGGGGGGGGTGTCCCAGAGCCTTGTGGCTGGCCTGGAAGGGCCCCACAGACAAGGGCAGGGATGGCAAGTGCCACTCCAAGTTTACAGCATGTGTCTTCGGCTGGTCTTACATCTCAACCCAGCCGCAAAACCAGTGGCCTCGCTAATCAGTTGACATAAGGAACTCCAAATCTTTGTTCTTTTGCTTTTTTTTTTTATTTTTTATTTTTTTTTTTTTTAGCTTTTTGGGTCACACTTCGAGATGCACAGAGGTTATTCCTGTCTCTGCACTCAGGAATTACTCCTGTCAGTGCTTGATGGACCATATGGTATGCTGAGAATTGAACCCGGGTCAGCAGCATGCAAGGCAAATGCCCTACCCACTGTGCCATGGCTCCAGTCCCTATTCTTTTGTTTTTGAGTCATGCCCTGTGGTGCTCAGGGCTTACTCCTGGCTCTACATTAAGGGTTCACAGCTGGCGGAGCTCAGGGAACCCTGTGGGATGCTGGAGATCGAACCACAGTAGCTCTGTGCAAGTTTCCCACATCTGTACTATCTCCCTGGCCCCAAGTTTTGATTTTTTGGGGGGGGGGGTCACACTTGGAGATGCACAGGGGTTACTCCTGGCTCTGAACTCAGGAATTACTCCTGGCAGTGCTCAGGGGACCATATGGGATGCTGAGAATCGAACCCGGATTAGCTAAGTGCAAGGCAAATGCCCTACCTGCTGTGCTATCACTCCAGCCCCAAGTTTTGATTTTTTGAGGGGTCTGCCTCTCCCTGCCTTTCTCCCCCTCCCTCCTTCCCTTCTTCTCTCCCTCCCTTCCTTTTTCCCTCCATTCCTTCATTTCACCTCTTCTTCCTTCCTTCCCTTCTCCCTTCCTTCCCTTCTTCTTTCCTTCCTACCCTGTTTCCTCCCTCCCTCCCTTCTTCCTTCTTGTTGAAGTTACACCCAGCTGTACTCATGACTGTTCCTGACTCTGTGCTCAGGAATAAACCCTGGCAGTGTTTGGGGCATCATAGGTGATGAAGGAGATTTGACCCGGGGTTGGCAGCATGTGAGGAAAGCATCTTACCTCCTGTACCCCTGATCTCCCTGGGCCCCCAGTTTTGCTTTTTACTGTCCCTCTAAGCATGCTTTCAGAACTGTTCTATCTCACAGAAACAAACACCTCATCTCTGCAGGTTTTCATTACCTCAGGAAGGGTAGTGCAAATATTTTGATGCTGACTTTAAGGATACTGGCAATCCCAAGCAATAAACTCAATTGGCTAAATTATAGTGTAGATTTCAAAGAAAGTAAAACATTAAAAAAGATTTTTTTAATTCTTTAAAATTCAGCCTGGGAGCTGGAGAGATAGCACAGCCGATTGTTGACCTGGGTTTGATTCCCAGCATCCCATATGGTCCCCTGAGCACCGCCAGGAGCAACTCCTGAATGCAAATCCAGGAGTAACCCTTGTGCATCGCCGGGTGTGACCCAAAAAGCAATAAATAAATAAATAAAATTCAGCCTGAGCTTCCAGCCGTGATGTACAGTAGCCCAGAGAATTACTGTACATCCAAAGACAAGCAGCCCCTCTTTCACTGCAGGCCCTGTCTAACGCCCACAGAAAGGGGTATGGACGCCTTAGGGGTCCCTGTTCACCCTCATTCCCTTCTCTTCATAGTAGCTGTCTTCTCTATCCTTAGTCCAAGGAGGTCCCCTTAGGACCTACCCAGATCTGGGACTTCCTGTGACCAGGAAAACGCTGATCCCGGACACCTCCTGCATTCTGACCCACCAGAGTCTTGAGTGTCCACACAGCCCACTTTCCTTTTGACACTTCTCCCTTCTCCCCACACCGACTTGGAACCTCTTCCTGTAAGTTCCCGGAAGACAGAAGGAAGAAGGAAGAGGCGCAAGAGTGCAGCACATGTCCTTTTGGGCACGCATACTGTCCCCCTTGCCCCTCCCCCTAATCTGAAGGTAAATTCGGATCTGCAGGTAAGCAGGAGCAAGCCTGGGGGAGCTGCCCTGTAGCAAACTCATTTTCAGTCTGGTGTGCAGTCATCTAAAACCTGCCCTTTCTTTCCTCAAAACAGGAGAAAACTGAGCTTCCATGCGACCTAGCAACATGGCTTCTGGGAATACAGCCCAAGGGCCCCAAAACCGACTGCAGAAACACCATCTGCAGTCCTGTGTTCCTTGCAGCACTGCTCACAACAGCCAGAATGTGGAAATCACCCAGGTGGTGGAAACAGACCACTGGATAAAGAAACTCCAGTACATCTACACAATGGAACACGACTCAGTCACCGGGAAAAGTGAAGGCCTGAAATTTGCTTAAATATGGATGGGCACGAAGAGTAAACCCCTGGGCATCGCAGGGTGTGACCCTAAAAGCAAAAAAAAAAAAAAAATACTGCGTTGGAACATTGTATGACTGAGACCCAATCACCAACAACTTTGTAACTGGGTATCTCAAGGTGTTCAATTAAAAAAAAAATATTTTTTTAAAATAAAAGAAACCCTCTTCTCAAGATACCTAAAGGTTTTAAACCAATGAGAAAAAAACAAAACTAAACTAAAAAAAAAAAACACACATACAGCCCTTTCTAAAATGCACACCAGGTGTTGTTTTTTTTTTCTCCACCCAAATTTGTCCTGTGACCCAGTGGGCAAAATTTTGGGGTCACATGAACTCATCTTCCGCCCACTTGTTGCCAATAAAGTGCTCCTGGATCTCTCAATGGGTCTCTCCAGGTTGCCATCATAGTCCTTGCTCCCGCGGAGGGGGGCGAGGGGGGCTCTTTTGGACAGAACCAGGAAAGACAAAAGATGCCTCTGGTCAAGAATCTCTGCCCTGGAGGTGGGAGCAAGGCACAGCGGGGAGGGAGCTGGCCGGATTCCATACCGCCCCTCCCCCCCGCACCCTACAGAGTCCCTGAGCACAGGGCAAGGAGTACATCCTGAGCACCGTTGGGTGTACTCTCTCCCCTCCGCCCCAAAGGAAATGCCTCCCTTCCAGAAAAATCTCCCTGTCCAAAACAAAAGCCTCACTGAAAGTCAAGGGGAGGGCGGGGGCGCAGGTCTGGCCACCGCAATGTGGGTCTTGCAGCCCCCTCTCCTCCGCTTCGATTTCCACGCTTAGCTCCGCAGAGCCATGCCCAGCGCCAACCGTGGCTACTGTCCACACCGCCAGCTCTGGGCGGGCTCTGGGCAGCGCTGGGCAGCGGGAGCAAACTGACTCCATGGTGGGGGGCGGGGGCCTGCGTTGCCTGCACCGCGCGGGGTGCCCGACTTGGAGTCCGGGTGTCCACGCCGGCGGAGGTGGGGCGGCTGCAGTGGGGCGCAGGGTTGGGGGTTGGGGCGCCCCGATGATTGGCTCCAGGAGAGGGGTGGAGAAGGGCAGAGCAGGATCGGGCTATATTTAGCTCCGGAGCTGCCTGCAACAACGCTGCTTCTGTCCCCCAGCTCCTCCTGGAACCAAGCCGGCTGCTAAGCATCACCCCCCCCCCCCACTCTCTTTTCTCTCTGGGGGCAGGGGTTGTTTATGTTCTGCGAGGTTAGAATCACCTGCCCCCCCCCTCCCCCCGACAGCAGGAGTGCTGATAGACCTTCCCTCCCCCGTTCTTTTGAAAATTATTCTGGGAATGCTGGAGAGAGAGAGTCTGCCAGGAGTGATTCCTGAGCACTGAGCCAGAAGTAAGTCCTGATCATCCCCCCCCTAGTGTGGCCAACCCCCCCCCCCCAGGTAAATAACATTATTTTTATTTGGGGGCCACACCCTGCTCAGTGCTGGCTTCCAGGGCTGTCAGGGGAACATGCAAGACTGGGCTTCTTCAGGCATGCAGAGCAGGGGTCCAGGCCGCTGCCCTCCCCCATTGCCCACCACTCTGGCTCCCAGCTGGCCTCCACACTGGCCCCCTGAAAGCTACCCTATTGTTGGGGGCACTTGAAGTCGCCCTGGCTCAGATGAAGTTCTGCCACAGATACTAACCACTACCTCTTGTAGTCTGTCTGACTCAGGGGGAGAACTTGCTAATGAGACCCCCGGAGGGAGGGGGAGGGGGGGGGCTGGAGCCATAGTATAGTGGAGAGGGCTGTAGCAGTCTCGCTGGTTCTGTTCTCCACATCCCATACAGTCCCTTGTGCAGAACCAAGAGCGGTTCCTGACTGAAGAGCCAGGAGTAAGCCCCGAGTAAGTCCAGGTGGGGCCCCGAAACAAAACAAAACAAAACAAAGCAAAACAAAACAAAGAAGTCCAAGGAGTTTTCATGATGCTAGGAAACCCAGCTGTCTTCTCAGGGTCCAAAGAACCTCTAACACTATGTGTGCAGAGGGCCTGACTCCTAGGAAGAGGCTAAAATGCCCATGGCCCATCCTGCAAACATCTGGTCCCAAGTCTGAACCTCCGGTGTCCCCCATGTGCCAAGTGGGAATTAAACTTAAAAAGACCTTTTCTCAGAAACCCATGCTTGTAGTTCTGGAGGGTATCAGGGTCGAAGCAGGCATCCTAGCCCTTGGCGCCATCTCTCTGGCACCCTGCTGGGGTTTTGGGTTTTGATTTTTTTTCCCCTTAAACTTTATTTAAGCACCATGATTAAAAAATTAATTTACTTAAAAATTTTTTTTTATTTTGCTTTTTGGGTCACACCTGACGATGCACAGGGGTTACTCCGGGCTCTGCACTCAGAAATTACTCCTGGCGGTGCTCAGGGGACCATATGGGATGCTGGGAATCGAACCTGGGCCAGCATGCAAGGCAACCGCCCTACCCCCTGTGCTATCACTCCAGCCCCTAAAAAAGTCATTCATTGTTGGGTTTTAGGTATATAATGTTCTGTCACCCATCCTGCCACCAGTGGCAACTTCCCTCCACCAGTGTTCCCAAAGTCCCTCTCCAGCTATGTCTTGTTTTGTTTTTGGCCCTGCAATACTCAGAGCTTACTTCTGGCTCTATGCTCAGGTATAACTCCTGGCAGAGTTCACAGACGCTATGCCACGCCAGGGGCTGAGCCTGGTTTGGCTGCATGCAAGGCAAGGCCTGGAATATGTCTTCAGCCCCTCCCTGGACATTTTTTTGTGCAGCTCTGGGTTCAAAGTCAGCAGACTACACATAACATTCTATCCCTGCGACACATCCCTGGTCCATTGTAGTTTCCACTTTTAGTAAAGCCCAGAGTGGGCCAGAGAGATAGTATAATGGGTAAGGCCTTGAACATGGCCCACCCTGGTTTGATCCCCCAGCATGGAAGAGGCTCCTCTCAGCCCTGAGCACCTCCGGGTATGGCTCCAAAACAATCAAGTCCAGAGCCAGGAACAAGGAAAGAGTCACATGACCAGGATGACAAAGACAGAGATCAGGGCCACGCAGCAGCTGCTGTCTGAATGTCTGAAGGTCCTTTCAACTGTGTTCCTCACTGTCCCTCCAGGAGTGACAGGATATGGGGATTTTGGGGACCAAGTGAATGCTTTATATCAGAGCATCTTGGGTCTGGGATGCCAGGAGGTCCCCTGAGAGAGTTGGGGACCACCAATCTTCCTCTTGTGCTGGGCACCTATGCCTCCAGCAGAGAAATAGCTCAACCCACAAACCTTTCTGATGAGAGTCCCCTATGCCAAATGCATCAATTTCAAGGGAGCAGCGAGGTCTTGAGGGATTTCGCACAATCTCAGTGTTTACATCTGGCTCTGGAAGCATCCCACTGTGTTACCATGACGCCTTGTGTGCATGCATGCAAGTGTGTGTGTGTGTGTGTGTGTGTGTGTAGAGAGAGAGAGAGAGAGAGAGAGAGAGAGAGAGAGAATCAGAAATCCCAGCTAGAGTCTGCAGTGTCATTTTGGGCTGCAGAATACTTCACCTCCTTCTAGCCTTTTGCTTTTCCTGCTAAACCAGACCAGCATGTGTGCACTGAGGTCTTCTAGCCTGTCGTTAGGGCTGGCTGTAATTTCCATTCCTGTGCCTTCAGGATTGATGGCGAGGAGTTAAAAAGGCCTTTTTCTGGGTCTTTGCTGCCATTTTTCCCAACGGTGAAACCATACTCAGCAGTGCGGTTCTGCCAGAGTGCATCAGCCGCGCGGTGGCCTGTACATATGCGCAGCCACCAATGAAGGAAAATGTCTTCTAGGCCAATGGCTGACAGTCTCCGTGTACCATGTGGCCAAGGAGAGCAGGGTGTGTTGCTGTGGTCTGGTCCAGCTCTGGACCTTCAGGCTAGCCCGGCCTTGAACCTCTTCATCTAGAGAAGGGGGCAAAGCCATCAGTGCTGGGGCTCCAGAAGGGAGAATACGAGGTGCCCTCCCCCCAGCAAGGACACCTCCTCCTCTTCCTCACGCTTTCCCAATCTCTGTGAAATGAGAATTCCTCTGTCATCTGCCCCTTCCCTTCCTCTCTTCTTCCCCTTCCTTGGCTTCTCTTTTTCTTTTGTTTTGGGGGTGGGGTGGGTGGGCCAAACCTGGTGGTATTTAGGGGCTACTCTTGGCTTTGTGCTTGGCGGGGGTCACTCGCTCTGCTCCCAGCAGTGTTCAGGTTCCCATGTGTTGCGAAGGAGGGGTGGGGGGAGGGGTGTCCCACCAAGTGCAAGGGAAGCTCCTTAAAGCTTGGACCACCTCTTGGCCCTGCTTCTCTTCCACGTTCCCCGTCCCTCCCACAGGGCTCACATGGGGGGCAGGGACCCCTCTCCTTCATTGACAAACCATCTGCTCTGGATTCTATGAATCAGATCCAACCATCTGAAGCAATTAATGGATCAGTGTTTTGTCAATTGTGGAACTTACCTACTCATGTTACTATTACCAGCATATTATCTTGGGGTAGGAGGAGGTAGTTGGGGCCACACCTGGTGGTGCTACCAGGACTCAAACCACAGCCACAAGGCATGTCCTTGCCTTCACTTTTGTACTCTGGCCATTACCAGCATCTTCATCTCTATTTTCCAGCTTGGGAAGAATTGAGTCAGGTGGAAGAACTTCGCTCACTCCTTTGTCAGTGGGGCTGGGTCCTTCTTTTATCAGTGGCCAAATGACTGACGCCTTTGTCAGTCAGTCGGAGATTTTCACACTGATCAGCTTTGTCTATCTGAGCACTGACTCACCATCAGGCCTATTTCTTCAGATATTTTTGTTTCTGGGCCACACCCAGCGATGATCAGAGGTTACTCCTGGCTCTGCATTCGAGAATTACACCTGGAAATGCTTGGGGAACCACATGGGATGCTGGGGATTGAACCTGGGTGGGTCACATGCAAGGCAAATGATGTCTTTTTATTCCAGACAGGCCCTTATTATTATTTTTTAAAAATCAAAAACAGGGGCTGGAGCAATAGCACAGGATAGGGTGTTTGCCTTGCACACAGCCGACCTGCGTTCAATTCCCAGCATCCTATATGGTCCCCTGAGCACCACCAGGTGTAATTCCTGAGTGCACAGCCAGGAGTAACCCCTGTGCATCGCTTGGTGTGATCCCCTCCCAAAAAAAACCAACTTTGTCCAAAGACTCCTTTCTAATCTTCCTCAAGCTTTTTGTCCTGCTTCCCACTTGGTATCAAACAGTGGCTGCACCTTCTGAAACATTCCTGAACTAGCTTCTGCTGTGCTAGGAGGGAATGCACTTTACCAGGATCTGAAGTGAATGGCCAGAGAGAAGCAAACAAATCAAAACCAAAACCAAGTTATATTCCAAAACCTGCATTCATGAAATCAGCTTCCTTGTAGGAGCTGGATCTGTGCTTTCTCAGCCCGATTTTTCCTTTCCCGGAAGAGGGTCCAATTCAGGTACTCTGCAAGCAAGGTCAGGGCTTCACACTCAGTCACCTCCCTGGCCTCTGCTATGATATTTTAAAGGTGAATGTGTGTGTGTGTGTGTGTGTGTGTGTGTGTGTGTGTGTGTGTGTTGGGGAAGGGATGGGAAAATCAATTCTGCTAATTCTGATGCCAGTTTCAAGTGATGTCATTCATTCCCCAAACCCAGAAGAGGGCATAGTAATAGCACAGTGGGTCGGAAGATTGCCCTGCACGCGACTGACCCAGGTTCGATCCCCGACATTCCAAACAGACTCCTGAGCCTGCCAGGAGCAGTTCCTGAGTGCAGAGCCAGGAGTCAGTCCAAGCACCATCGGGTATGCCCCTCAAAACAAAAGCAATATAACCAAACCAAAATTGCAGAAGATATCCATTTGCCAATGCATGCAGTATCTTTTTTTCTTTTTGGGTCACACCTGGCGATGCACAGGGGTTACTCCTGGCTCTGCACTCAGGAGTTACTCCTCGCGGTGCTCAGGGGACCATATGGGATGCTGGGAATTGAACCCGGGTCTGCTGCGTGCAAGGCAAACGCCCTATCTGCTGTGCTATCTTTCCAGCCCCTTTTATTTATTTATTGATTTTGGCTTTTTGGGTCATACCTGACGATGCACAGGGATTACTCTTGGCTTTGTACTCAGGAATTATTCCTGGCGGTACTCGGGGGGACCATATGGGATGCTGGGAATCAAACCTGGGTTGGCTGCGTGCAAGGCAAAAGCCTTACACGCTGTACTATTGTTCCAGCCCTGAATGCAATTTCTTACCATAATAATCTCACTCTTTGTTCCTCACACCAAGAAGAAGAAAGAAATGAAAAGATCCCAAGGTGCTGTTGAGGAAACCAGGGAGAGGTGCAGAGCCTTGGAGGTGTGGCTTAGGAACATGAGGTAGCATTCATCCTAGCAGGGATCTGATATATATATACAGGGACCCACCCAAATGAACCCTTCCTCTTTGCTGGAACATTCTGCCTGTGTTCTGGGTTCAGTGATGATGTGGAAACATTTTTGTGGCTTCACCTTGTTCCTCAGCAGAGGCCTTGCTTGCTCCCAGCTTGTGTCAGTCTTTCCACAGTTGGTTCCCTCAGCACCACCACGGGCAGCTTCTTTCTCCCTGATCTCTGCCAAGCTGATGGGTGAAAAAAAAGCAACCTTACTGCCGCATGAAGGGTTTGCACCTTTTTTGTTGTTGCCGGGGGGAAGATGCATATCGAATTGTGCTCAGAGCTTACTCCGGGCTCTGTGCTCAGGGATCACAACTAGAAGGCCCATGGCACCATATATAGTGCTGGAGATTGAACCGGGATCGGCTGTGTGCCAGGCAAACACCTTCCCTACTGTACTACGGCTCTGGCCCTGTGTTTGTGTCTTTGAATTAGGGAACTGGACTTTTCTTTCTAAATGTTTCCTCACCAGTTACATAACCTGCTTCTGATTCTGGCTGAATCTTCTACACATTGATCTGGAGTGGGTTTTCTTACTCAGTGTTATGATTTGTTTAATTACTAAGCCTATTAATTCTGCTGCATGTTATTAATAAAGTTCCCTTCCTCTAATGTTTGCCGAGTATTGATTTAATTAGCTTATTTGGGTCCCAGAAAATTTGCATTTTTATCTGTTCAGTTCCATCCATTTAGTCATCCATAATTCATTCCCTTGCCTTTGAGGCTAGAATAACCTACTTACTGAGTCTTCTCCAGAAAGGCTAGTAATGAAAGGGCAGTCTTTATGCTCCTGGCCTGCCAATGGGGGGAATGTGCTGAACGTGTGTGTGTGTTTTTGTGTGTGTGTGTGTGTGTGCGTGTGTGTGTGTGCCTCAGTGTGTGCACGCGCACTGAGGTAGTTTGAGAACTCATTTCAACCTTGGTTGAAAAAAAGGTTAGTTTTTTTTTTCTTTCTTTTGTTTCCCCATCACATCTAGCAGTGGTCAGGGCTGGCTCTGTACTCAGGGATCACTCCCCTCTGTACACAGGAACCATGTGGGGTGCTGGAATTGGAACATGGGCTGTCCATGTTCAAACCAACAATCTCATCTGCCGTACCTTCTCTCTGGCCCTGCCCCACCACTGCTGGTTTTGTTTGGTTTTTGTCCATGGGTGTGACTTGAAGAGCCTGTTTCAGCTGAGACAAAGTATCAAGGGCTCAAACAAATGTTTTGCACTTGGAACACCCAGGTTTGATCCTTGGCACCATGTGGCTCCCTTGGCACCACCAGGCAAGGCCCAATCTCACTCCCATCTCCTCACTAGCAAACACAGACTCAGAATGGCCAGCTCCCAGAGGGGGCCTGGGACAGGTCCAGCCTCATGGCGTGACCCTGAGTACTGCTTGGGCCGCTCTAGGCCCCAGAAAGATGGTGAAACCTCCTCTTAGCCCACTTGAATGCTGTGATGGCATGAGCCTAGTTAGCATGGGTTAGGTCCTGTCTTATTGACCTGCAGATGATGGGCGGGTGCCAGGAGTGGCCCTGACTTGGAACAGACAAACACTGGTGGCGCTGTGATTACCAGTGTGACAGTGATAACCCCAGTGGCATTTGCCTGGTCTGGGCTGACCCTGGGGACCCCGCAGTGCTGATGGCTGACCCTGGGTGGTGCTCAGGGGCCCTTGCAGGCTCTAACTCAGAATCTCAAGCCTGTAGTGTGTGTGCACTACCCTGAGTCATGTACTCCAGATTCTCCCACATTATTATTGGGGTGCAGGATGTGCTGGCGGGGGGCTTCTCCCAGCTCAGTGCTTGGCGGTGTTGCTCCTGGCAGTGTTCAGGGGACCAGGTGGTGCTAGAGATGCAACCTGGGCCTCCAAAGCAGATGGTGCCAAGGCCTTGGATTTCTCCAGCCTCCTTCCCTCTCCTTCCAGTCTCACTCCACCTCCTCTGCCTTGTTCGCCCTCCTCCCAGCCTTGAAGCCCCCCCTCATTGACTCCTCCTCTTCCCTCCCCGCCCCCCTCTCCTGCCCTGCACTTGTGTCTTAAAGGAGAAACTGTTACTGGACAACACAGGGAAACACAAGAAAAGTCCCAGTAACCCTGGGTGATCTCAGGCTGCAGAGCCTGTCTAGGTGGCTAGTCAGGGTTATTGTGTAATTCTGTACAGCTTCCAGAAAAGTGCCTGGGGGAGAGCTCTTTTGGATCACCCCCACACGGGGCGTGTTTTACTCTTCAGGAGCTCTAATAAACAGGACCCTGTGTTTACATAAAAAAGATGCAGAAAAGAAGCCACAGGGATAGCCCAATGGACTAAATGCATGGAGGAGGCTAGGGTTTGATTCCTGGCACCCCTGAGCCCCACCAGGGCACAGAGCACCACCCATTCAAGTAAGAACAATAAATGGTGGCGATTTACTTTAGCTTAAATGAGGTTGAAGTCCTTTCTTTTGGTTGGTTTTGGGCCACACCCAGTGGTGCTCAGGGCTTACTCTGGCTCTGTGCTCACTGGCAGAGCTCAGGGGTGCCAGGGATCAAACCTGGGTTGGCAAACACCTCCCCCACTGTAGTGCTTCAGTCCCTAAGGTTGCAGTTCTAAAATAGCAACTGTGTTGGGCTGCTGGTTGAGGGGTATGTGGTGGTCTGCTGGGTGATTCTCAGAGGACGCCCCTGCAGCCAACTGCTGTTTGAGAGGCACCAACAGTGCAGGGGGAAGCCAAGGCCATAAACTCTGCAAAGCCTTGTGTTTACTCAGGCAGCAACGTGCCCCACAACAAACAGAGGAATATTAGTTTACAGCACAGGCCAGCCACACATACTGAATGGACAAGCCCTGAACTCATGGAGATTCCAAGAAGAGGAAGGGATCTCTCTGGAAGAGTTTGTATGAGCTGGTCTGTAGGACTCGACTTTGTAATGTGTGCAGGGCCCATCTGAGGGAGATGGGGAGTGGGTAGAGGGTGGCACAAGATGGTGAGGTGAGCCATAGGATGCAGCACCATCAGGCTGGCTAAGTAGCTGCCCAATTCAACTGCCAAAGGCCAATCTTAGATCTGGAAGAGGCTTAACGGTTCGAGTTATAAATGGACGAGAAGTGCATCAAGACCAGTGCCTGGGGGCAGCGGCCACTCAGAGAACCCGAGAAGTAGTGGAAGATGCTCCAGAAAGAAAGAAGGGGTGTTTGTGTCTGTGTGTGTGTGTGGGGGGGGGGGTGGTAGGGCACGGAGAAAGCTTCGTGGACATGAGCACAAGCTTTGCAGGCAGGAAGTTGGGGTTTGGTCCTTGGCACCGCATGGTTCCCCAAGCACTGTCCTGTGCAATCCCCAGGCACGGAGCCATGATGAGTTCCCAAGCCCCACTGCATGTGCTCCGACAATGAAAAATAGATGCAGGGGTCAGAGGTCATCTAGGACGTCACAGTGTCAAGAAGGGCCAGAATCAAGAGCTATGCGTGGGGTTCTGGGAGGGAGGGAGGAGGAGTGGAGTGTACTGGTCCTAACTTTTAAATTTGTTTGGGGACCATACCCGGCAGTGCTTGGAGATTGCTCCTGGCCCTGTGCTCTAGAAACATTCCTGGCAGAGCTCAGAGGACCCACTACAGTGCCAGTGATTGAACAGGCTCAGTCAGGTGCAAGGTAGAGCCCTACCTGCTGCACCATCCCTCCTGTACCTGGTTTTGCATGTTTTTTTCTTTAGTTTTTTTTTTTTTTCCTTTTGGGGAGCACATCCAGCTGTGCTCAGGGCTGACTCCTGGTTCTGTGCTCTGGAATCATTCCTGGGAGGTTCAGGGGACCCTATGAGGTGCTGGGAATAAAACCCGGGTCAGTGGTGTGCAAGGCAAACACCCCACCACTGTGCAATCGTTCCAGCTCCCCAGTTCAATGTTTTAAGGTGGGAGTACTTGACGGTATGACTGTTAAGCCTGTACTAGTCTGTTGTCTGACGTTGAGTATGACTTTGATTCTGCAGTCTCTGCGATAACAGATCAAATACTCACCTAGAGTAATTCATTTTAATAATGTGTACCTGATAATAAAAAAGTGAATGAGAGTCTTCCAGAAGGACGCTGAGGAAAGGAGTTGATTGACTGCTAGGAGGAAGAGGTGCTGGTTAGGTGGAAACGGTTCATCTTTTGGGATAATGGGAATTTTACTTTATTTCTGGTGGGGTGGGACTATACTCAGTGGTGCTCATGGCTTACCCCTGGTTCTGTGATCAGGGATTACTCCTGAGGAATTTAGGGGACCCTATGGGGTCCCAGGGATCAAATCAAAGTTGAAGGCAAGCGCTCTACCCACTGTCCTGTCTCCAGCCCTTGAAACTTAATTATTTTTTATTTTGTTTTTTGGGCCAAACCTGGTGAGGCTCAGAGGTTACTCCCTGGCTCTGCACTCAGGAATTACTCCTGGTGGTGCTTGGGGACCATATGGGATGCCGGGGATCAAATCTGGGTCAGCTGTTCATAAAGCAAACACCCTCCCTGCTGTGCTATCACTCTAGCCTCCGACATTTATTTTTATTTAATTTTATTTGGGGAGTATTGGGCCACATCTGATGGTACATACTGAGGGCTTACTCCAGGCTCTGGGCATACTCTAGGCTCTGGGCATAATCCTGGCTCTGGGCTCAGGGGTCACTCCTATGGGCATTGGGGATTATGTGTGATGTCCATGAATGAATCAGAGCTGGATCCATATAAGGCAAGTGCCTTAGCCCAGTACTGTCACTGTCACTGTCACTGTCCTCCCGTTGTTCATTGATTTTCTCGAGTGGGCCCAGTAACGTCTCCATTGTGAGATTTTGTTGTTACTTGTTTGGCATATCAAATATGTCATGGGTAGCCTGCCAGGCTTTGTTGAGCGGGCGAGATACTCTTGGTAGTCTCAGAGAGGGGCGGAGGAATCCAATTTGGACCGGCCATGTTGGTGCTTGCAAGGCAAACGCCCTACTGATGTGCCCAGTACTAGCTTCTTTTTTTGGGGGGGGTCACATCCGGCGATGCACAGGGGTTATTCCTGCTTCTGCACTCAGTAATTACCCCTGGCGGTGCTCTGGGGACCATATTCCCCTGGGAATCGAACCTGGGTTGGCTGCGTGCAAGGTAAATACCCTACCCGCTGTGCTATTGCTCCAGCCCCCGCAGAACTAGCTTTCTGCCTTAGCCCAGTACAAGCTTTCTGCCCTTAGTTTGCATTTTCTGGCATGTTCTGTAAGTGTAGTCAGATATGTGTTGCGTGGTTTTTGTTGCTGTTTTGCCTTTGATGATGCCAGGGATTCAACACAGGGCTTGATACACATGAGGAACACTTTGTAGGAGGGAGCCTCAGGTCTGATTATGGTCCTCCAAGCTGGAGATAACCCTCATGGCTCTGAAAGATGATCTCTTGCTGGGGAGCTCCTGCCCTCATACCTTCAAGAAAAAAGACAAAACTTAAAACATTTTAGCATCCGTTAATGTAAATGAAAACACATTAGCATATGAAATGCTCTATTGGATATACAGTGCCATAGGTTGGTGCAAACTCACAGAACAACAGTCCGGGTTGTCATGACCTAGCTGCAGATGTCAATCCTTGGGTGCAGGGGTGGAGCACGTGAGGCCTGGGGTGGATTCCTGACATTTCCAACCTGAGAGAAAGAAATCAAACCATTTCCAGTGCCCACTAAGCCCCCTAGCCCGCCTTCCTATTCCCCGCTCTCTGTCATGGAGCAGAAGGAAAGGAAGGCTACTTCCTGCTTTCTCACTGACCTCTGCCTTGAGTGAATTACTCTCTTTTTGTTCTCTTTTATAGGGGTGTGTGTGTGTGTGTGTGTGTGTGTGTGTGAGAGAGAGAGAGAGAGAGAGAGAGAGAGAGAGAGAGAGAGAGAGAGAGAGAGAAAGAGAGGAGAAGAGAGTGCGTTGAGAAGCAGGGAAGCCTATCTGGGCATCCTGGAGTAGCGATCACTGAATTTGGAAACGAGGAGGAGTGAGTCCCTCCTGAGCTCTTATTTTGCAGATCTTAGAGGCTGGAGGAAGGAAGGCTCCAAGGAGCAGACCAAGAGTACATTTCTAGGTGTTCACCTCATTTGTTGTCCCCTGGGCAACCGGGCCACAATATCCCCTAGGGCTTATCATGAGGGAGTTAATGCCCCTGACTCAAGCTCTTGTAATAGTGCTCTGTTCTCTGGGACAATCTCCCCAAGGTGGGACGCCATACCAACTCTTCATGCAGGAGACGGAAAAGGAAAGCACTTCTGTTCAAAGGTGACCTCTAAGACTTTAGCTTCCCTGACACTCTGGACGGTATATACCTGTACGCAGACACGGAGAAATTTTGCAAATCCACAGGGTAGTGAGGAAGCTACAGGATAACAAAGCACGTGGGACTCAAGGGCTGGTGTGAGACTTTCTTCACCAGATGGGTTAGAGGGTCCTCCACGGGGTGACACCTGGACAGAAGCAGAATGGATTGGCTCATGCCACCATGAAGACATTCCACAGGAGCCCTCTCTATAAGGAGGAGGTGTGGGAAAGTGGATGGTATAGAAGCAGCTGGAGTCTGAAGGGAAGAGACATGTCCCTGCTGTAAACCAATGTGGCAGAGGGCCAGGGTGCCTATTCTCTTCTCCTCAGTGTGGCCAGGGAGTGGACGCCAACCTGTTTCACCCAGGCTCCTTCCTTTAAGGCAAATCTCAGGAGGAGATGTCTCCGCACCACCCCATACACAGGCAGGGACAAAGATTAGTATCTGGACACCTTGTGAGCCAGTCAGAGCACTCCCTACCCTAAAATAAAGCATCACCCTTGCTTGGGAGGCCGTGTGGGACCCCTTGGAAGAGGAGATCCAGCAGTGCATGTTGCAGGGGGTGACTAGGGGGGGCTGTGGACACTGTCTCAAAGATGTCCTGAACATCACCAAAGGCAGACAGGGGTGGGAGGACTGTATGTGGGGAGATACCATCCCTGCCCCCAGGTCAGTCTCTAAGACTGATTGGTTGGATTCCTCAGGAAATCTCCCACCAAAACCTGGAGTGAGTTCATTCTCTCTCTCTCTCTCTCTCTCTCTCTCTCTCTCTCTCTCTCTGCTTTTGGGCCACTCAAGGTAATGCTCAGGGGTTACTCCTGACTCTCAACTCAGGAATTACTCCTCCAAGGGCTCAAGAGACCATGTGAGTTGCTGAGGATCAAACCTGGCTTGACTGCATGCAAAGACCACTGCGCTATCCACTGTACTATTGTTTTGATCCTGAAGCATTTTCTTCCCAACCGTCCACTTCCCTCGGCTCTGTGGATTCTCATGAAGGGAGACCCTGGCTTCAGACTGCATGTTAGTTGGGGAAAGCAAGGGCCTTCGCAGTGCAAGTGTGGAAGTATCTTTTCTGTTTGCTTTTATTGTTTTGCTATTTATAATCCTTTCTCTTTCTATTTTTCTTCTTGTTTTTGGGCCACACTTGGTGATGCTCAGGGATTACTCCTGGATCTGAGCTCAGGAATTACTTCTGGTAGTGCTCAGGGGACCATATGGAATGCCAGAGATAGAACCCGGAATGACCATGTGCAAGGCAAGCGCCCTATCTGATGTACTATCACTTTGGCCCAATTTCTCTTCCTATATAATTTCCCCCCTCACTTTCTGTTCTATCTTATTTTGTATTTAGTTGTAGGATTTTTTTTTGCTATTGTTTTTGGTAATTGAGAATCGTGGTTTACAATACTATTAATAGTGATTTCTCGTGCACACAACTCCAATACCACACCCATCCCTACCCCTTCTCTCTCCCAAGGCTGCTAACACCCCCTGTCCCTGAAGACTTTTTTTTTTTGAACTTTTAAAAAAAATTTTTAAATCAGTCAATTTCAGCTTGAGGCCACAGCAGTGGTGCTAAGGGCCTGTGCTTGGGATCCTCCTGGTGTCAGGAGGGGCTGCTGTTCTGGGGCGAGAGATTATCCAAGAAGTTTCCAAATTGTTGCTCAACTGAAGAGCCCTTATTTATTTTTTAGCTTTTGGGTTGTTCAGGGGTAACTCCCCACTCTGTGCTCATGAATTACTTCTGTTGGTGCACAGGGGACCCTATAGGATGCCGGGCATAGAACCTGGGGTAACTGCATGCAGGCTGTGTGGCTCCAGCCTCTAAAGAACCTTTACTAACTTGCAGGGGCTTCTGTGCCTGGAAGAGAGGGTCTCGGGGGCAACGTTCAGCCCCAATCTAAGTCCAGGCCAAGTTTGAAACGTTCCTTATTGCATTTTGCTTGGCTCCATCAGTGACTTTCTCATCAGCTAAAGCAAGCGAGCACAGTTTCAGGACAGAAGCCAGATGTGCAGCTAGCCTTGAACCGCTGAAATATTTTCTACTTGGTGACAGTTGGAAATGGTCACTCTGGACCCAAAATTGAGTGCTAAAAGGAGGTAAGGGGATATACATGATAACCTTATATTACCTGTACCACAAACCATAATGGTGAAAAGGAGGGAAGGAGGGAGGGAGGAGGGAGGAAAGTGTCTGCTGTACACACAGGCTGGGGGTGGGGGGGTGACAGGAGGGAAAATAGTGGGAAATGTGCAGATACGCATTTGTGCACTGGTGAAGGGTCGGGTGTTGTAACATTGTATAACTGAAACTGAATCATGGACATCTTTGTAACTGTTTATCTCATGTTGACTTAATAAAAAAAAACACTGTCCTCCCTTTGTTCATAGATTCGCTGAGCGGGCCCAATAACATCTCCATTTTGAGACTTGTTTGGCATATCAAATATATCATATGCTATCATGTGCGGCTGAGAATACATCATGTGGCAGTCGAGATACTCTCGGTAGCTTGCTGGGCTCTCTGAGAGGGGCTCTCCGAGAGGAATCGAACCCGGGTCGGTCGGGCTGGCTGTGCGGAAGGCAAATGCCCTACCGCTGTGCTATCGCTCCAGCTTGGTGACTGACTGGCAGGTTTACTTGGCTGTGCTCTCATTTGTGAAACAAGAATTGTTAGCCTATATAAAAGGTGGGTGGGTCCTTAGGAAAGCCTGGACGATTTATAATAAATGCTATCTGGACATCAATGCCCTCCAGGAGCTGCATCAGAAGAAACTAACGGAGGAGCCCTTGACATCGGAGGCTGCAAATGATAATCACATTGTGGCTGAAGGGGTGTCTGAGGAGTCTCTAAACAGACTGAAAGGTGCTGTTAGCTTTGGATATGGCCTTTTCCACCTTTGCATATCCATGGTGCCCCCAAACCTGTTCAAAATCATCAAACTGCTGGGTTTTCCTGGAGACTGCCTACAGGGGCTTTCTTCATTGATGTATGCAAGCGAAAGTAAGGACATGAAGGCCCCTTTAGCTACATTAGTTCTGCTCTGGTACCACACTATGGTCCGCCGTTTTTTGCCTTGTATGACAGTGATAACAAAGCAGGCTTGGACGAAGCAAAGGAAATTCTCAAAAAAGAAACTGCTTTCTGTTAGAAAAGATGAAGTCATGAAATTCAGATACAAGTGGTACTACATGGAAAGTATCATGCTAAGCGAAATGAGTCAGAAAGAGAGGGACATACATAGAAAGATTGCATTCATCTGGGGAACATAAAGTAACAAATGGGGAACATAAAGTAACAAAATGGGAGATTAACACCCAGGAATAGCTGAGATAAGTATCAGGAGGATTACTCCATGGCTTTGAGGCCAGCGCACACTCTAGGGGAAAAGGCAGCTCAGACAGAGAAAGGAGCACCAAATAAAGGGTGTTGGGAGGTTCCTCTCGGGATGGGAGATGTGTGATGAGAGTGGACTATAGACCGAACATGATTGCTACTCAATGTCTCTTTTGCAAACCACAGCACTCAAAAGGAAATAACAAAAGGGAATGCCCTGCCACAGGGTTAGGGTGAGATTGGGGGATGGGGGGTGGGAGGGATACTGGGATCAGTGGTGGTGGAGAATGGGCACTGGTGGAGGGATGGGTATTCGATCATTGCATAACTGAAACCTGAGCACAAAAATTTGTAAGTCTACAACTGTACCTCATGGTGTTTCACTAATAAAATTTTAAGGAGAAAAAAAAAGTAAATTTAATATGATTATTTAAATGGACTACCTATAAAAGAAAGGAGAAAGCAATATGTCCCTCAATGGAATTCTACCACTTGGACAGATCTCCTAGAAGAAATCTAAAGTACTGAAGCCTCTAGATGGAGTTCCATCCTTGGGTGGATCTCCTAAGCAGAATTTCCCCTGAAGGAGGGGCTTTATATCTGTGCATTGTTTATGTTAATGTTCAGCCACACCTACGTGTAATTGCTGCACCCAAACCCTTCATGAATTCTCTATAATAATTCTGATTGTTTTGAATAAACTGCCACAAGTTACCAAAAAAAAAAAAAAGAAGAAGCTGCTTATCCAAATTCTTCCCTCTTTATGTTTTTCAAGGGATGCAACGATTAGAGAAATCACAGTCCACTGATGAGTTTTGGAGCCACCTTTGTCAGTTTTTTTTAATGCCATGATGACATTTGAGGTGACTTAATAAAAAAAAAATTAAAAAAAAATTCTACTTGGCTGTATAAAAGAGCCATTTGTGATAGCTGCCTAGTCTGGCCTCGGATTATTCCCGGGCATCCTGTCCCTGCAGCCTGCGTCCTAGCCTCTTTTGGCGGCCACCTGCTTTTCTGCTAACTTGGGGTCACCTCACACACCGGGCACCGAGCCCCAGCCCATGAAGCACTGCTGGCTTCCAAACCTTACCTGGTCTATGGCAGCAGCTCCCCAACTGTGCTGGTTAAGATGAATCGAAACAAGCCTCGAGCGTGTGGGGGACAGCCAGGGGATGGGGTGGGGGGTGTATGCGCATGCGTAAGAGGGGCATGCCTTCAGGAAAGATGTGCACGGGCAGAAGAGTGTGTGTGCAGAAGGAAAGGTGCGTACGCAGAAAGAGACTGATGCCTGTGCTGGAGGAAAGGACTGCATGAGGAAGCCAAGGCCATGCGCACGAGGAGACCCTGCCCCTTTCTCCTCTCCGTGCAGAGGAAGGAGCAGCGAGCAAGGCCTGTGTCCACCTCCGAGCCACGTGGTCGGTGGGCAGCAAGAGGCTCCTCGCAGAGTGGCAGGAATCTGGGTTGATGATGCAGGCCAAGAGCACCTGGGCTTCACCACCTCAGCTGCAGGAAGGATGAGGTGAAAGGTCGACCTGATGGGGAGCTCTGCCTCTTTGTTCATGGTTCAGGGATTCCCTGAGCTCAGCTGTACAAAGCAGACAGACAGCCCCGAGGAGTGCCAGAGAATTGTGCAGGTGCTGTCTTATTTTATGTCCCAGGATCCTCTATTATTATCAAGGGTATTTCTGTTGCCATTCATAGCCTTGGGGTACTGAGCATGGTCTGATGCTTTTTTTTTTTTTTTGGATGGGGAATCCCAAAAGTTCCAGAGGTTTGTTCTAGCAAATGCAGATGACACACTTAAAAAGTTAGGGGGGTATGGTCCCCAGAGCCTACCAGAAGTGATTCCAGAGCACAGAACTAGGCGTAAATCTTGAGAACCGCCAGGGGTAGCCCATAAAAAATAGTGAGAAGAGAGAAGTGGCAGGGCTGAGGAATCTGAGAGAGAGAAGAGTGCAAGCCTTGCATGTAAAAGGTTTGACTTTGAACCCTGGCATCAGAAATGCAAAAGAGTAACGTTAGGAAAAACAAAAGTTTGCTTTCTCTTCAAGAATGTCAGCTAATAAATAGGTCTACTCATAAGCAGGTTCTGAGTTCTGGATTCTTTCTTTTTCAGAAAGGCAATACATTCACCTGGTTCAGAATATCCAGGTTGGGGCTGGAGGGCTGATTGCTTACTCGGTAACCAGGATGGCCTGATTCCACCCCCTGCAACACATGGTTCCAGGTAATGCAGGTCTCGTGCACTGCTTGGGGGTGCCACCAAAATGGTGGGGAGAGGGGGACAGCCCAGTCATGAGTATAGAGTGCCAGTTTCCCTCCCACATTCTTTTTTTTTTTTTTTTGGAGACGCCCTCCTGGAAGGTGACCACGATAAACAGATCCTTAGAATGTTCCAGAAACATGCTCTGCCTTCCCCCGTTTTCTTCTGGACACAATGACAGAGTGACTCTGAGCACAGGCCCAAGCCAAGTCAGAGCAAGGGTTCTGTTATTCTTCTTCTCTAGGAAAGAAATAGCAGTAACAGGGCCAGATTGATAATGTACTGGGGAGAGCTCTTGTCTTGCACGTGGGCCCCGCCAGGAGTGTTCCATGAGCACAGAGTGAGGAGCAAGACATGAGTAATGGTGCGTGTAACTCCAAAAGAAAAACAGAACAGAAACAGCAATAACAGAAGCCTCTGTGTGTGTGTGTGTGTGTGTGTGTGTGTGTGTGTCTGTGTGAGCGTTTGTGCATGCACATTTTTTTTCTCTTTCGCTCTCTCCTCTGGGTTAAGTGGCAAATCACCACGCATGCCGAAGGGCTCTGGAGGGACAGGATGTGGCCTGCCAGGTTCAGTAGTATTTGAGAGAGAATTGGTCTAGTTTTAATCAGGGAAGAGAGGAGATGCGTTGCAGATTCACCAGAAGAAATCTTGGCCATCAGCCCTCTAGGGACCAGGTTCCGTGGGGCCAGGGGAGGGCCTCCTTGGAGAGGTCTTTGCCTGGGCTATAAGGTGGGAGAAGAAAACTACTGTAAGTTACCCAAGCATGACCTTCATGGAAGGGCATCCCCTTGGAAACTCAGAGACCCGTAATCAGAGGGAGGTACACAAGAGAATTTGGTGTTTCCCAGGTGGCATGCCAAGATGCCAGCAGGAGGAGATGGCCCAGTTTAGGGAGTCAGGTTTGGTGGTTTTAAATAATGTTTTACTTTGGCTTTGGGGCCATACCTGGCAGTGCTCAGGGCTTACTCCTGGCTCTGTACTCAGGGATCACTCACTCCTGGTGGAGCTCAGGGGACTGACCGTTTGTGGTGCTGGGGCTTGAACCTCAGTTGGCCACGTGCAAGGCAAGTGCTTTAATCACTGTACTGACTGTCCAGTCTTGGCTTTTATTTTCTTTTTCAACTTTTGGGCCACACTTAGTAGTTCTCAGCTCTGTTGCGGTGAGGTCCAGTGGTCAGGGGACCAGATAGTGACAGGGATGTACCTGTACATGCAAAATCTGACCATTGAGCCTCTTTTGCAAACCTTAGCATCCAAAAGGAGAGAAAGAACAAAAGGGAATGCCCTGTCACAGAGGTGGGATGGGATGGGGGTATGAGAGGGGTGGGAGGGTTACTGGGACCATTGGTGGTGGAAAATGGGCACTGGTGGAAGGATGGGTACTCGATCATTGTATGACCGAAACCCAAGTACAAAAATTTGTAAGGTCAACAACTGTACCACATGGTGTTTTGAAAAAAAAAATTCTGCCCATTGAGCGCTCTTTCCAAACCCCAGAAATTATGTTTGAATAGACGGAGAACTGGGGTCAGAGCAACAGTATAGTGGGTAGGATGTTTGCCTTGCACATGGCCAAACCCAGGTTTGACTCCCAGCATCCCATAGGGTCCCCCAATCATGCCAGGAGTGATTCCGGAGTGCAGAGCCAGTAACCCCTGAGCACTGCTGGGTGTGATCCATACTTCCACCAGAAAAATTGGATGAAGGACTGAATTGAAGTTGGAACACGTCAGGAGAGTAGAAGAGAGAGTGCCTTCCCCTCAAAAGATCAAACTGGACCTCTCTCTGTCTTATAGACAGAAAGAAGTTGGAAGGGATGGGAGAAATAGTACAGCTTGCCTAGTAGGTGGCTGACCCCATTTTGATCCCTCATACCACATATGGTTCTCTGAGTGCTTCCAGGAGTGGTGGTAGTGCACAGAGCCAGGAGGAAGCCCTGAGCTGGGTGTGGCCCCAAAGCTAAAAGGTCTAGAGCCAGTTCTCAGGGTTGAATCTTGCGTCTGTTGTTTCAGCCATGTGAACTTGGGAACTTAAAATCCTTTGAACTTTAATTTCCTACTAGTAGTACTATATAGGGATTAATAATAGCCCCTCAGAGAGGTGTTGATTCACTGTTACCTTACAATGAGGGCTTACAACCATGACCAGCATGCGTCTAATTTCATTGTTTTTGCAGCTCTGAAGATTTTTAAGAAAGACCTGTTGGGGCTTGTACTGGCCCAGGAGTGCTTGGCGAGGAGTCTGCAAAGTCAGACTCACAGATGGATCTCAGGCTGTGGTAGGAAGTGGGGACAGTGGGTGAATGATAATTTACTAAAAAACATCACCAGGGAAGAGGAAAAGGGGGTTCAGAGAAGGGCTCCTTCAGAGAAAACTGCCTCTCTGCAAGTCTGCAAAGTTCAAAGCTAAGCAGTGTTAGGACACTCTCTGGGAAGTTAAGTGGGGAATGGTTACTCACAGTGAAAGGAGAATTCTTTTTTGTTTGTCCTCTTAAAGGTCAAAGTGGAAGCTAGGGAGAGTAGCTGGGTTATGGAGTGGAAACCGTGGGTTTCTCAGGGAGGACGCTTGGCTTCCATTTCTGCCCTCAGAAACTGGGGCCATATTAAACCACATCAATGAACAAGGGTGGTTTTAATTAACTTAATTCATTAGGTTTTTGAGCCATGCAATGCTGGGGGTGCTTGACTGTATTTGGGGGATAACTACAGGCAGAGCTTGTGGGGGACGTTATTTCTGGGGTTGGGCATTGAATCGTGGGGCCTCTCATGTGCACAGCATGAGATTCAGGCCTTTGAACTATTGGGCAAGGATATAATTTTTAAAGGGATCAGGACTAGTTCCCAGGCCACAGGGAGCATTTAACTTCCTTTGATTGCAACAAGGAGGTCAAGGTATCAAGAGAACTAACCAGATGCTTATCAAACCCCAGGACCCCTCCCTTCAAAGAAAGGAGGAAATCTGTTAAAACTAAGTGCAAAACATGCATTCTAGACTTTTCCATCCACTTTATTTTACTTTATTATTATTTTGCAGCACTGGGGATTAAACCCAGGGTGCATGCACATTAGGCATCCAGCCACCTCCCTCCCCCACTCCCATGCACTCATCTATTTTAAGTTTTTGTCTTTTTTTTTTTTTTTTTGCTTTTTGGGTCACACCCAGCCATGCACTCAGGAATCACTCCTGGCGGTGCTCGGGGGACCATATGGGATGCTGGGAATCCAACCCGGGTTGGCTGCCTGCAAGGTAAGTGCCTTACCCGCTGTGCTATCGCTCCAGCCCCTATTTTAAGTTTTGACATAGTTGTTGTGGCTAGCTTTTGGGCCACACCGATCATGCTCAGGATTTACTCCTGGCGGTGCCTGGGGGACTTTATGGGATGCTGGGATTTGGGTCGGCTGTGTGGAAGGCAAGTATCCTACCCACTGTCCTCTCTCTCCATCCCCGTACTTTATTTATTTATTTTACAGAGCTTAGTTTTCAGTTACATCTGTGTTCTGCTGGTGTTGCTATCAGATTGATGGAGGAAGGAGAGCACAGAGAATAAAGCAAAACTGGCTGAATGGAAGCTTGTTTGACCTGATGCTCCCAAGCAGGGCTGGGTAGATAGAAAGATTTTGACTTCAAACTACTACCTCTTTAACAAACACGGCCCTGGAGGGTGGAATTGGTCCAATCTGGATTATGAACCAGATTCATGAAAGTTTCCTGACACTGGACGGCCACTGGTCAGTCACTGGTCATGAGTATACTGCCTGCCTCATTTAAATGGGCAGTGGGCAGCTTAGAAACCTTCCCACAAAGAGCATATCTTTATGGATACTGAGCTAGAGACCCAACCAGAGATGACCCTATGGGAAATCTGGATGATCACAAGAGAAATCTTGCAGTCCTACAGTTAAGACATGGCGCTTGCCCAACAGCTATGAACGTGCATTTCGTTTGCTTGTCATCGCTGTCAATCATCGCTGTCGTCTTCAAATAGAAGACAAAAATCTAAACTCGGAAACAAACGAATCCTGGCCTTTTTTTCCAGGGGCAGAAGGCGTTCTGTGCAGGGCACATAAGCCAGAATAATTCAGGTGCACCAAAACCTGCCCCCTTTCTCCAGAGGCAGACCAGGGGGTCCGCACTGCGGGGCGCCAAGCCTGAGCCCCGCTCCAAACCCAAAGGTTCAACCCCCAGCCAATCGCCGTCCAGGGCCCCTTTAGAAACTCAGAAACAGCTACGGCAGGTGAAAGGCACCGAGTTCGGCCTATGGACGTAGAGCTAGAGGAAGGGGGTGGGGCCAGCCTTGGCCAATAGGGCGGCAGCAAGGCGGGAGGAAGCCGCCAGCGAGCGTGCGTGAAGGGAAGGGTTGGCAGGAAGCTCGCGCAGCCAATCGCCGCGGCGGGCGGGCGCCGGCGCGCCTGCGCGCTGGGCGCCGGGGCTGCGGGCGGGAGGCGGGGTGGGGGCGGGGAGCGGGCGGCCGCGCGGCGCGGAGCTGCCGCCGCCGCTGCCGCCGCCGCCGCCGCCGCAGCCGGCGCCGCAGAGCGGAGAGGCCATGTTGTGTGGTGTGTGGGGCGGGGGGGAGGAGGAGGAGGGAGCGAAGCCGAGCGAGGAGACGGCGGGGAGACGGCACACACTCGGCACAAGATGGCCGGAGAGGCAGCAGCAGCCCGAGCTGTCAGGCGCGCCGCCGCGGCCTGGGGGCTCGCCGGGCGCTGCCGGGGCGCCGCCGGCTGAGGCGAGGCGGGCGCGGACGGCGGCGCCGGAGCTCGCGGCCGAGGCGGCCGGGCCGGGCTGGGCCCAGCGACGCCGCCAACGGCGCGGCGGCCGCCGAGACGCTGGCCCCGGAGCCCGGGCGGCGCGGGAGTCGGGGCGGTCCCGGCGCGGGAGCGGGCGCCGGGCGACCCCGCGGGGCCGGCGGCCGCGCTCGGACCCGGTGAGTGGCTCCCCGGCCCCTTTTATTGTCCTTTGTCCTTGGCGGCCCGGGCGGAATGTCCTTGAGCGCTCGAGCAGGAGGGGGCGGCGGGCCGGGCCGTGCGGGGCGCCGGGCGCGCGGGCGGGCGGCGGGC
Source organism: Sorex fumeus (assembly GCF_029834395.1). Taxonomy (NCBI): domain Eukaryota; kingdom Metazoa; phylum Chordata; class Mammalia; order Eulipotyphla; family Soricidae; genus Sorex; species Sorex fumeus. The sequence goes on along the minus strand of NW_026606108.1, from coordinate 9,970,346 downwards.
GGCGGGGGCGCGGGGACCCCGGTGCGGAGACGGCGGCGCGCGGGGCCGGCGGGGGCGGGGGGCGGCCTGGCCGCGGGCTTCGTTCCCGCCGGGAAAGGGGCGGCGGCGGCGGCGCCACCGCGGGAGCTCGCGGCCGCCCTCGGCCCGGGGAGTTTAATGGAGATATTTGGGGCGAAAGAAAGAAAAGGAAAACAAACCTGAAGGGCCCCCGCCCCCCGGGTGCAGGTTCTCCCTCTGCGGAGCGTTCCCGGGCAGGTGGGAGAAAGTCCCGTCCCCAGGGTCGGTTTTCGTGCAGAACAATGGCAGCCCCCGACCGCCTTGTCAACAACAATAACAAAAGAAGAAAATTGGATTTCTGATTTTGGCCCGCCCCCATCCCTTTCCAAATATTTTTTGGGGAGGGGGGGCATTGAACTCCTTGAAAGCCGATCTGCAGCGGGGGTGAATGGTCCCGGTGGTGGGGTCTGGCCGCTGGTCTCAGACCTGGAGGACGGCGGCGAGGGCTGGGTGGAAAAAGGCAAGTTTCGGGGGAGCCGCTGCTCGGCGGACATTGGAGGTGGTTTTGGGGACAGCGATGCTTGGACGAGTGACGTTTGCACGGGGCCAGTTTTATTTTTTCCCTGAGCAAGATTTCGGGGGTCTCTGTGTGTGTGTGTGTAGCATTGTGGTATTTGAATAACAAGCAAATAATTTTTTTTTTTTGGTGGGGGGAGACTTGCAAAAGGTCACGGGGAGCCGTTATCTTCGGCTCTGAGCACACCTGAGTGGCGAGGACGTCCTTGGGTCAGTTCCTTGGACTTTTTTAGAAGTTCCAATCCATCGATTCATCATCATCATTATTAAATAAATAATTTACGTGTGTGCTCGCGCGCCCCGCAACTCCCCCCAAGGGCCCACTTGGACCCAACCCGGGGTAGCTCCCCGATCTCTTCCTTTGTGAAGTTACTTTTCCGGGAGGGTGGAAGCCTCGGAGTCGGCGAGGGCGAGAGGAGCCATATTTGTTGCATTTGTTACATGCACGAAAAATCGCTGTGCCGAGCCATCGCGCCCCCTCCGCAGCCTGCAGCCCCCCTGGGCTCGAGACTCGGGAACCCTCCGCAGCCCCGCGGGGTCTCCGGGCGCTCCGACTCCATTGCTGGGGAGGGGAATGGAAAAGTTGAAATCCTGCGGGGCTCAGAAACTGGGAATGCGCAGAACCTTTTGTGTCCTTCCCTACTCTACGTTTTCTTTGCCTTCGCCGTGCGGTAGCTCTGGTGGTCAAGGTTGCAGATCTTAACGTGAGAAAGCTTACTACATATTTGGGAGATGGAGGTAGGACTTAAAATCCAGGAGGAGGGGACTGGATGTCCATATTTACGAGGGTATTTTTCGCAGGTTTTAAATATATACAAAAAAAATTCATGCAGGGCTACAGGGTCTAACAATTGCGCACATCTTGCCTTTAGCACAGCTTGTGTCTAAAAATCATTTTGGATCTGCAAAACTATAGAGTTTGGAATTTTCTGAGCCCTGGATATGGTACTAAGTGTCTGTTTTAGATCCAGTTGCTGAGGGTCGTCTTTGAGGCGGTGGAATTAAAATATAAAATACGTGTGTTCATATGTATATATGAGGGATAGTTTAACCTCATTTTTTTTTAATGAGGTGGGAAATTGGAGAAATCAAAAATGTTGAGGATCTAGGTTTGAAAAATTAGGTAAAGGTCAGAGATGGTACGTATTTTAGACTTTCTTAAAAGACAAAACTAATGTACCACTTGGTGAGATCGAATAACTGTGGTTTAAGATTTTAACCAGTGGCCATTTTAGCTTCACTAATTTCTCCTGGAGGAGCTGAATTCTAATTGCTCATAATTCTGAAAGGTATTTATGGATGGTAAAGGGAATTTTTAAATGATTTTCTGTCTTTAAAAATGGCTGAACTTTAGTGTTGCTTAATATTAAAGAAAAATAATATTTGCTAAGAGATCAGAGTTTTCTATATTTTCAACCCCCATGCATTAATTTCTAGTATTTGGCCATGCAACCAAAAGATGAAGAAAACAAAGACTGATAGGTATGAAGATATAACAGCAACAATCTTAAATGTACAGGTTATGCAGATGAGCCATCTCAAAATTGTCTCTAGATTATGTGTTTGGAATATTTACTCATTGTTTCATCATACTGAAACTTTGGCCAAGAAATGTTTAAAAATCATAAACATTGACATCTTTTTTTTTTTTTTAAGGAATTTACAAGATTAAAATAAATTTGGTTGATGTTTCTGAACAAATTCAGCTCTTTTGAGGTAAGACTGGGTAAATTTCTTTTTGAACTAAAATAGGCTTAATAGGTGTTTATTTTCTTAGATTATGTATATTTTTATAAGCAACGATTATGAAATTTCAGAGTAAACTAAATATCTAGAATAATTTAACAAATCTTTTAATTCTCACAATGAAAACTACTTACTACAACTTAGTCTATATTTTGAATATTTTAAAATACTGAAGGTCCTTTAATCCTTTGTTTAATTTTGGGACCAACTAAAGACATACAGATACATTTTTCTCTTTTTATCTCACTGCTTACCAGATACTGTGCAAGCAGTTTTAAGGGGAAAAATGGAGAACTCGATAGTGTTGCTTTTTCTGGTAAGAATTTATAGATTTAGGTCAGAACATCAAAAATGAGATTTTCTGATAAATGCTAAATATAATCAGTTTTTCTTCTATGTAATGAAAAGTTGAAAATACATAGTTTTATGACTGGGTTATGTCATCGATAAATTAGGAATTTTTTTTCTTGTCAAAAGGTATGCCATTTTGAAGACTGAGACCTGAATTTTATCTTTCAAAATAAAGAAAATCTTTGTGAAAATATTTTGTATAACAAGTAAGTAATGTTAATAAATGTTAATACAACATCTGAAATGTAATAACTACAGACATTTAGAAAGGAAAATCTAATCACCTCTAAAAATACTTCTAAAGTTTTGTCACTGTATTTTTCTTCTCTAAAAATGAGAAAAAGCCCGTTAAGCTTGATTACTTATATCAAAGCACTTTCACATTACTATTAAAACATTTGATATATGTAATTTATAGCAGACGAATAAGACATTCAGTACTTCCCAGTAAAATGGCGTTTCAGAATGACGAGCTAGTCGAGTTGAGTCATCACAATGGCTTTCCATTATGAAATGGATATATTTTTGGCTATTTTTATGGCACAGGTTACATTTTAGAAATGGCCTAGAATTTTGATTTTGTTGATACTAGGATTCTTATATGAACTATATTTTAAAAAATAGGCCTTTCACATTGTAGGTATTAGTGAGTTTAAAATATTTTGTCTATTTCTGAGTTTTCACAAGGTAGAAAATGGATTCCTATATTTCTTAGTCATAAAATGTAGAAATAACTTTCAGTGTTTATACGTTTTGATCACTAGGTGTGAATGAAAAAAAGGTACCAGTATTTTGGAAATAGTCTTTATTGGTGGGTTAACTGTAAATCTGGAAATGAATGACAGGTTATAATATGGAATGGACCAGAGGAAATATGTTAAAAAAAAACCAAAAAAAAAACTTACCTTAAAATTCTTAGGATACCTAATAGCCAATCAAGTTCTTAAAAGGACAAGTTTATCTGTATAAAATGTTTGGAAGATAAAGTCATCTATCTGTTATTGCTATTAGATTTGTTTTTTAATCTTAGTTTATGATAAAGGCAAGTACTTTCTCTGCCATTGCTGTTAGGTAACTTTTTCCTTCTCAGTTCCTTTTCAGTCCATCAAATTTGTCTTTATAGTTTGCAAAAGAAAATTATTAGACCTTAATACTGGTTTGAGGCATAATGATATATACAGCACATGAAAATATCTTTCAGCCTAAGCCGCTTTAACACGGATGCGAAATAATAGACTGCTAGATTGGGATTCAGATGTGTTTGGACACGGGTAAAAATGCAGAATTCAGCCGCTTAAAATACAAACATGTGAAGCATAGCATAAGCTTAAGTACAAATAGGCAATAAAATTATTACGGCCCACCAAAGGTGTAATTTAAACCATATAATAAATGGCTTGAAGGAGGCCAGAAATGTTAAAATGATTTTTATTCTGGTATCATAATTAAGTTGTAAATGACCTGGTACCTTCAAAATTAAATCACTATTGAATTATTATATATCAGCAGCAAGAAAAAGGATCACAGTGAATTTTAAAGAAATCCTCGTGCACGTAGACTTGTATGATAGTGCCTGTTTATGTTTTTACTATTTGGCGATTCAGTTCATGTGCCAAGCCTGTAGAAGGGGCAGCATTTTGTAGATAAAATGTTATTGAAATTGCGAGCCAATTTAAGAATCATTAAAGACATGATCAGGTTGATGGTTGAGTGGGATTATATTAATAATTTTAATAATTATCTGGTGTTCCATAGACATGAAGGAGGCTGCTCCCATTATTGCAAGTTTTTCATGAGCCTGGATTCACATCCAGGTTACATTATTTTTGAATATGGATTTTTCTTTCAGGTTAAGTTGACTGTCCTCTGAATTGTTTCTCAATTACTAAAAAATTTAGATTGGACAATAAATTTGCTTTCCTGCTTCAAGATTTTATTCTTTGTTGAAGCAAAAGGGGAAAATGATAATTTGGGGCTATCTCCATCTTGTGCATTAATGGGAAGTGTGTGATGGAGTGAAGAGAACTCATGTAGCCTGCAGAAGACCCAGTTTCTAATGTCAACTCGCCACGCTGGAGTCTTGATACTCATTTACTATAGAGTTTAGTCGCCTTAAGTATATAATACATTCGTAAGTTTCCTTTCTCATATCTTTGGTTGTAGAAAAATCCATAGCAATTTGCATCTTATTTCTCTCTGCACAAACTATAGAGACTAATTTGTATGCTACTGCATTGTGCATCATACATGTCATTGGGAAATTTTGGCATATTATCAAGACTCTGATGTACCTGACTTCTATTTTTATGCACTCCAGGTCAGATACTACATGGAGGCTAATAACCCGAATAAAAGCAGTACAGGAATAACATTGTTTTGATATTATTTGCGTTTAATATTTAGGGTGCTGCCTCAAAAGCATTTTTATTTTTGAAATTTAGAAAAAAATCATTGCAGGTACTTAAGACAGCATATTTAATGTAACATTTTCTCTATTGGAATTGTATAACAATGTTTATAGTTTATGTGCCCGGTGTGATATTTAATTTGCTTAAATGTTTTTAAAATATAAAAACACTCTTTGCCTTTTCAGGTGGAATGATTTACTACAGACTTAAAATTTTCAAATTGGCTGTTATTTCTGATATAATTAACGTTAAAAATTTAAATTCAAAGATTTTCTGAACTTTTTAAATGAAAAATATGTGTGACTTGATTGATTGTTTAATAACATTCTTATTGCACAGTTTTTATAGTAAATTTTGGTTTCTGTATGTACATAGCTAGAATTATTTTGAATATCTCTTGTTTTTTGAAAGTAAACTATTTGATATTATTTCTCAAGTAAGCAGTTACAACTTTAGTATGTATTATGTAATAATAACGATTTAAGTTTAGATTATTTATATACATGGCTTAACTTGGTTTGTGATTTGTGCTAAGAGTTTTATAAATTTGTGACTTTGTCAATAATTTTTGTAGATTTGTATTATAGCAAATTTAATCTTGAATGTAAGGACATTAGAAGGTGACAAACCACATATACAAGATTATTAGCACAGATGAGCTAATAAAAGTCTAACGCCATTTTGAAAGGCGCAGCAATCAAAATGGCTACACTAAGTGTTATTCATCACATTTAAAATTTCCAAATTAAATATGAATTCATAGTATTGCAAAATACTAGAGATAGGAATATGAACAAAATTGAAATTGGATTTTGATATTCCTCCTTCAAATGGGAGGTAAAGTAACTATTTTAGGTTTGGAAAAGTTGATACAGGATTTGTAGATGACATTATTACTAAGATTTGTGATTAGATTTGTGCAAATTGAGATCTGAATCCATTTCTGGTTTGGTGGATTGGAACCCAGAAGCACATTAGTATCTTTTTTGTAAGCATTTTAGCAGATCAACATGTGAAGAATTTCCTTTAGGCAGTTATTTCAGTATTTGAGTCAGTTGTAGCCATTGAGGTCAAACCAATTACTTTTAAGATTTATCTTTGTGTTCAATGTCAGATTATGTTTGGGAAGCTTTAAATTTCTTCATTTAATAATTTGAGAAGAGGGTATTTCAGCATTTTACTTTTTATTTTTGGTGTAGCAAGAAAGATTTTATTGAAACTTGTTTAGATGACTCGGTACCGCAGGTAGAGTGCTTGCTACATAGCATGCAAGCAACCTGGGTTTGATTTCCATTACCCAATTTGGTCCCCTGAGCCTGCCAGGATAGATCTCTGAGTATCACCGGTGTGGCCCAAAAAGGAAAAACAAAAGAAACTTATTTTAGAAAGGTGTGAGGGGAGGTGAGCGAAGTGAGGGTAGAAGTACATTTTGGAGAGAGAACACAGGCTTTTCCAGAGTGGAAGTAGGCAAGCAAAAAAAAAAAAATCGTACCTCATGGTGTCTCACTCGATTTGCTCGAGCGGGCCCAGTAACATCTCCATTGGAGACTTTGTTGTTACTGTGTCTGGCATATCGAATACTCTCGGTAGCTTGCCGGCCTCTCCGAGAGGGGCGGAGGAATCGAACTCGGGTCGGCCATGTTGGCATGGTGTCTCACTAATAAAAATTTTTAAAAACACAACAAAATATCGAGACAAGCCGGTGAGATCCGTGTTTAAGAGAGAATATGGGCCAACAATTTACTCTTGGAGGTCACTGTAAAGTAGAGCTCTACTGAACTGATTATGATCAATCCTTTAAGCTACAAACGGACTTTATATTTGGTAAGATAGTACAGAATTTGCTATGTAATTTGGAAACTTGAAACCTAATAATTGTGAGAAGCATTTAGTTGGCTTAATATTACCTAAAATTATTTTTTGCTTTAAATTGAAATTTTAGGGAGCTTTTTTCAGAACCTCTATATACATGCCCTTGGGATCATTATGTTTCAGAGCAGGAATGACTAATGAAAGCACAGTACTCTATCAGTGCTTGAAATGCGAAAGCTTTTCCCTGTGCAATTTTTAGAGGTATTTCAGCCTAATAAGTGAGGGCATGTTGCTTTTGTTACCAAGTAGGTATTTTAGGAAGGATTTTGCTGAGTGTAGGTCAATCAATTCAGTAATAAAAATGATTTGATGGAATCATAGAGTAGGGAGGCAAGGCCCTTGTTTGTGGTGGAATGGGGTTCACTTGTATGGTTCTTTGAGGGTGTGGCATGGAAACTGCCTCCCTCCATAGTTTGACATTTTCTGTTAATATGGTGTTGATTGAGGTATATGGTATGAGTTATGAAGAGTTGAAAATATGGCCTTGCAGGTCAGTGATGGAAGGTTTAGAAATCTGAAAAATTGGGGTTGGAGCAATAGCACTGTGGGTAGGTTGTTTGCTTTGCACGCAGCCAACCCAGGTTCGATTCCCAGCATCCCATATGCTCCCCAGAGTACTGCCAGAAGTAATTCCTGAGTGCATGAACAAGGAGTAGTAACTCCTGTGCATTGCTGGGTGTGACCCAAAAAGCAAAGAAAAAAAAAAAAAGAAAAGTGTATTAGGTGGAAGGATGAGGATGTAATTCTGTCTGATGTTCTGTCTGCTGTATTAAACAGTTCCCTTGAGTTCTGGTTGCCAAGTAGATTTCACGTAAGAATCCCAGAATGTATATCCATTTTGTTGGAGTTACTTAGGACTGAGGCTTAGGAAAAATTTTGCCCGGTGCTTGGTTTTTGAACCACATCCCATGCTACTCAGGAAAATGCCTGACAGTGCTCAGAAGGCTGACCATACACTACAGTGGGAACCTGGCCCTTCTGCATAGGTCCTCAGCTCTTTTTGGCAACCTTTCCAGCAGCCATTATGAGTTTTTAAATTTTGTTTTGTCATTTTGGGGCTACAACTAGCACTGCTTCGGACTTATCCTTGGCTTTGCATTCAGGGATACTGGTGAACTTGGGCAAACAGGAATATAATTTAGGTCAGCTACATGCAAAGCAGGCATCCTACCCACTGTTAAATCTCTCAGGACCTGTTTTTTTTTTTTTTTGAGGGGGTGTGGTCCTTATGTGTTTTTGTATAGATACATCTCATCTCTAGCCAGATTAAGAATTCTTTAAGATCAGATTTAAGAACAATTTTGTTTCACTGTCTTTTATTTTCTGCTTTGGACTATGGTCATAGCTCATAAATATGCATGTCTCATGGTGGTTTGATGAGTAATCCTTATAAACTACAATAAGTGTCATAGTTTCCAAATAAATCATGGCATTTTTAATAATCTGTTCATAATTTTTTTTTTTTTTGCTTTCTACAGAGATGTGGAACCTGAATTCTTAAAGGGCCCGTACAACCTGATTGGTGTTGGTGGAAGCACTTTGTAAGTTTTACTCAATTTTCATGTTTAATAAATTTTTTATTTTTGAGTATGACTGGAAATTTTGAGTAATTAGAATTGTGAAAAAGTAGAGGGGTTGTTTAGGGAGAGAGCCCAAAGGATTTGGGGCATATGTTGTGCACATGTGGGATGCCCAGGTTTGATGGCTGGCACCATGTGGTTCTCTGAGCAAGGATTGGAGCTTTGCTGCTCTGCTCCCCCAACCTGAGCATAACCTACACCCTAATTAGATCATGTGACCAGAGAGAAAATGGTATTTTGTGAAATTCAAAGCAGAAATAAGTCAACCTGGTTATACCTGAGTGAATTTTTGCTTATTTACTCATATTTTCAGTTTTTCACACTGAAACTCAGGCAAAGTTAAATGCAAAGAAATTCACATATTTGGGACTGAAGTGATAGTACGGGGATGGGTGCTTGCCTTGCACGCAGCTAATCTGGGTTCAATCCTTGATACCCCATATAATCTCCCAAACCCTCTAAGAATAAGCCCTGACCTGGGTGGACCTCCTGTCTCCCCTCCCCCAATCCAGATTTTAATGTTTCTAACACTTCATCTCAGTTTTGAGTGTTGTTGGCATATTTTCCCCATCTTTGTAAATAATGTTTTATTGAAACACAACTATTCTCTTCCATTTTATCTGTCTCCTTTCCTTTTACAGCTGTGGAATTGAGAATAGTTTGTAGCTAATGGCCTCCAAAATGAAAATACTTAGTCTTAATCCTGTTTAGAAAGCTCACTTATTCTTGCCTAGGTCCATTCCTTTTAGTCAGGATTACCATTGCCTGTGTAGAACTAAAGCTTTTAAGATTCTCTTACAGAACTAGAACATACTTTATTGGGTTTAGTCTTGTAATTCTAATTAGATAATGGCAAACTTAACTTCAGTTTGAAAGCCCAACAAAAAGTTCTGCATATTTGAATTTTGCTTTGAATTTGGGATTCTTGAAATGGAATAGTTTTTCTAATTCCCAGCTAGAGGAAAGTGGTTGGGAAGAGCTAGCGCTAATACTCAAGAAATGGGTTTGGCTGGATTTTCAAACGGTCTTATTTTTGACTGAATTTTTCTTTCTTTTTAGTTATGATTACGTGCTGTTTTATAAGAATTATTTTAAAATTACAGTTGGGAATCCTGTTAATTTTTAATTCTACTTACTAAAACTTATGATGTATAAATGGCTACTCTGGCCTGCTCAGCATAAAATTATTTTTACATGGGATTGAGAGTGCAGAGATGAAATGTAATGCAAAAATTGACTCCATCTTTCATAGAGATTTCCTGGTGCATCGTGGGTGTTCACTATTTGTTGATTAACTATTGTTCCAGGTTAATTAAAATTCACTAGCAAAATATGATATGCTTTAAATATTAACTTTTTCGTATGACTATAGTTAAAATGTAGTAAAAGTTATGGATAAACGACAAGTTTTTACTTTTTAAACACCTCTAGTCAAGTTTTCACCTAATAGGGGAAATGAGATTTACTTTTAAAACCTTAATAATTCTTTTTCTTAATTACTGTAATTGATCTTATTCCCATAGTGATAAGTAACTTTTTCAAGTCATTGTACAGTTTTTGTATGTTTATTGGGGACTGCTTCTGGCTCTGTTTTCAGAGCTACATTGGGATCCAACCTCTCATATGCACAGCATAGGGCTCCTCTAGTTGAGATTGCGTTTTAGCTTGGTTATTAGATTTTTATGTCTAACTTACTTAGAATTCAAGTTTGATATTTTGTAATTGTTTTGAGCATTCAAGTTCTGTTTGGTCCTAAGAGAAACACTTGAATTCTCACAAGTAAATATTTTAAAATTTAAAGATGAAAATTGGTAAGCACTAAAAATCTTAATACATTAAGGGCCACATAAGCTTCTGTTCTGGATTGTAATTCTTTGATTTTGCAATAAATATTTAAAAATAATATAGATTATGTTAATTCCAAAATTGTAGCACTAAAAGCACCTATTTTTGAAATAGTAATCATGAAATTTTGCTTTCCCAGATTTATTTGTTGCTGTTAGAAAATGAGTTTGCTGGGAAGTTAAGATACAAAGTTTACCCCTGTTAAACCTCAACCAAATCACTCAACCAAATCTCTCACTCTTGCTTTCAGCTGACAAATTACTTGGTCTTAAAATGTCCCATGTTCTTTAGTGGGTTTACGGAATTAGAATTTTAGAGAAGCCTGGTGTGCTACAGTCTATTGTTTCCAGAGCTTTTGGGTGTAGATATTTGGGGATTTGAAGAGTTGTTACTTACTACCTTCTATAATCTTTACGTTTGCTTGTGGAATTGTTTCAGAACAAGCAGATTTACTTTTAAGACATGTGAATAAATATCGCGATGGAAATCTTCTAACATTTTGTATTATGAACATGATATAAACAAAATATCCTGTCTATTTGATGGAATTCTAGATTAAATCTTCATCTTCTGATCTACTTTAGTTTATAATGATGAGTGTGGCCCGAAGCGGTAGTATAGCAGTTAGGGCATTTGCCTTGCTTACTGCCGATGCTGGTTCCATCTCTGGCATCCTGTATGGTTCCTCGAATCACACCAAGAATAATTCCTGAAAGCCAGGACTAATCCCTGAGCACTGCATGATGTGACCCCCTCTCACATTCCCCTCCTCACCCCCCAGCAATTACTAGAGAGAAACTAGAGTTATCATTTAGGCTCTGATAGCCTAAACACGCTCACGTGTACTTATTTTAATATAGATTATATTGTGTTTTAGAGCAGAAATGGTCTCTTAATTGACCTTCTGATTCTATGAATTCTTCAGAGATATCTTGGAACATAAATTATTTGTTATAGTAAGGTTATTTTATAGGTCTTCAAGTTCTTTGGCTATTGAGATTATTGAGGGAAAGCAGCTGATACTTACTGAGGTCTTCCTCTATGCCATGTAAATGTACATTTTCTATATTAATCCTCACTACTGCCCCATGAGGTAGGTACTGCTATTATTTGTTTCATAGGTGAAGTGAAGGATTGTAGATTTTGTTAACAAGAAAACATTCAGGCTCACAATGGCCTTGTGCTTTTTTTTTAATTTTATAAGAATGCAGTTTTATAATAAAAAATGTATCACTCATAAATCCCTCCCCAGTCTTTAGATGCTTGACTGGCTACATTTGCTTATTAACAAAATTTTCACTTAGTCTTTAATTCACTTAGAATTATAGATTTAGCATGGATTGGTTATGGCTTTACAGTGTCATAGTTACTTGCTTTCATGTTTCATTGTAAATACCATCTTACATATATTGACAGTGTATGTCAATATGTATTGACCAATCAGCATGTATTTCTGATCCTGTTTTGCCCCTTGTACATTTTATTAACTTTAGAATGATTCTAATAGAATATTTCTAATATAAATTAAGGCTCTTTTGCATTTTTAAAAAATAACCAGTGGTTTTAAGAAGAAATATTATAAAATATACTGGATAAGTTTTACCTCTTGTTCCTGTGTTGGAAGATTATAAACCACTGAGTTGATTATGAATTGAACTATCACCGTTGATGTAACCGGATGTCAATACATAGGTTTCATTGTTCATCATCATATTTACATCCCATACCTACATTTAGCGCTTGGTCATCTAGCATTCGTGATTGAAGGGAAATTGATTACTAATACATTTGCAAGATGGAAGATATTTTACTGATGATGTGAAATGTATGAGTTACTTGATTTTCCTTTATAGGCTGAATAAAAATTGGCAAACACAAAGGAAAATATTTTGGCATTTAAATTTAATTGCCAATATTGTGACTTATTTTCAACTAAAGATAAAAGCTGGGGTCTTTTGGTTACCTAAATAATTTCTTTCCTTTATTTTTCTTTTTTTATTTCTTTTTCTTAAGCATTTTGATTCACACCTGACGATGCTCGGGGGTTACTCCTGGCTTTCTGCACTCAGGAATTACTCCTGGTGGTGCTTGGGGCCCATTCAGGATCCTGGGGATTGAATCTCAGTTGACTGCATGCAAGGCAAATGCCCTACCCTCTGTACTATCGCTCCAGCCCTGGTTACCTAAATAATTTAATTAAATACTTCCATGTTATAGATAGACCCCAATTTTTAACTTCTTAGACTGCAAGGAAATTGCTCAATAAGCAAATACGACCTTATCAGTAGTACTGACTTAGATTTTTCTATGAATTTAGTTTGAGGAATGCAAAACTTAACATATAAGACCAGTGTCAACACTTAATTTCATGGTGTGTCTATCAGTGGTAAAAATCTGGCTTTTTTTTTTAATCCATTGAATTCATAATATTAAAGTGGTGGCTTTGTTTTTCTATGAGAAAAATTTGTTATTTTACTAATGTTTATTACTATTTGAAATTTGGTGATTCTCAATGACAAACATCAAAGCAGGCAGATAATTTTGTTTTATTGTGTTTTTTTAAAAAATAAGTACTTATATTTCCACACTTTTCCACAAGTAGCTAGAGATTGTGGGAGCTATGTTTGTCAGTAGTTACTGAAGCAGAAGGAATCTCTTTCTTTTGGGTGGGGAAAACCATTCATAATTCTACCCTTTAAGACAAGGTCCCATGATTAGCTCTATTTGAAGAAGCATGGGAAATTTAAGATTACAGATTTGGAACATATATATAGTTTAGTTTTGTTTGATTTAAAATTTTTGTTTGATTTTACTTATGGAGTCCGTATACAGATATCTAACTGGATTACTACATTTCATCTCTTGCCTGTCATTTTTGTATGGTTACACATGGATCAGTGACAGCAGAACTTGGTAACTGTGGCCTACACACAACTGGAAAATTGTGTGGGGTACATGTACCACTTTTATGTCATAAAGTTCTATATTTTAAAGCTGTTACATAATTAAAATGTTGTGTAGGGTAAGGGTATCTTCAAGGTGGGTGGATGTTCTGTTTGCAGAAATAAGATGATTGGTATTCCAACAGCATTTTTTCTTTTAATGTTTTCATCAAGCACCCAGTCAGCTTGAAGAGTCTCAAATGGACCCTACCACTGAGAAATCAAGATGGCAGCCTACTGTGGGGGATTGAGGAAAATGGATTAAAACGAGTGCTGTGATAATATGCAACCCAGACAGGGTTCTTTTTACATGGAGCTCATGAAATGAATGAAGACATAGGTTTCTTACCAGTGGACAGTTCATTTGATTTTCTAAAGACTGTATCATTAAAACAAGTACATTTTTGACATTTGGAGATGATGATAAATTTTCACAGATGATAGTCTGTATACCTGGAATATTTTGTAGTTTGACTTGTATGAGTACGACCTTGTGGAATGTTAACTTGAATAAAATTTCTAATACTTCAAAGTTTCTCAGTTTTGGCTTTTTTTTTTCAAGCTCAAGTTTTATTAACTACTAAGTTATCGCCTTAATATTTTCACCTTGATGGTTGCCTGGCAGTAAAGTTGACTGAATAAAACTGGTGAAATGAAAATGGTGTGCTGGAAATGTTTTACTTGGTTGATTAAGATGTCTTTTTTTTTTCACAAAGGTGTGGAAATTTATTTGCTTCAAATAGGATTGCTTGGTTAAGGTGCTGCTTTGTGAAACACTACCAAAAATCAATGAATAATAATAGAATCTTTAATTTGCCATGATACATTAATGAAAGTTTCAAACAAAATAAGCTTTTGCCTCACAATTGACAATGGTTCTAGTATTTGAGTTTTGTATTGATGGAAAAGATCCCTTTGAACGGTGTTTTAAATGTTAAGCATAAAATAATCTTAAAATACATAATACTCAGAACATTTAAATTGAGTTGATCTGTCCTATTTTTACAGTTAATAATTATTAAAAGGTTTTTTAATTTATTGAGATGTGTTTGTAGGACAAAATAATTTTGGTGACAATAATTTCATGTATATGTGAAATAGGATTATTAGGGCATTTTCCCCTTACTCTATACCATTTGGAGTTATACTAGAGGAATTGTATCATGTCATTACTTGTTTGAATTCCAGGTGAAAACTGGAATTTTATTTCTTGCAGATCAACTAGTATCTGTTTTAGTAACTTACGAAAGGTATGGTAGACTTTTCATAGGCAAGTGAATTTTATTTTCCATTTTAGAAGGAACAAAGAGAAGTTGAACTTGAATACATTTGGGGGGGTTGGTGGTAAACAATTTTGCTTTTAGTATTAATGCCAAATACCATTGTGTTGAGTGCATGAACTGTGTTGAGTGCTTGGAAGGATTCTCTTTGAGTCTCTTTAGTCTGTTTAAATCAAAAGTAGAATTTTGATTTTGATACACAATTCTTGGGTAGGAAGTATAGAATTGAAACTGGGTTTCGGTTATGGATACATTTCCCTGGCTGCAACATTATTGCTTTTGTTCGGTTTTACTCTAAAATGTGTCTTGGAAGGTTAGAGTTCTGGAAGATTATGGTGTTGAATAAGAAACGTTGATTTGTTTGATTTGCTTTGGATGTCTAAATACTTTTGTGGAGTGTGTTTGTTGGGAGAAAAAAAAAGTGAATTAATTTGTATGTGTGGCTTCCCCCCCCTCGATAATAACGACTTTATAGATGTTACAGTTTCGATATTTAGAACTTGCCTTGTGAAATATAAGTCACCATCAGATCTTACTATCTATTAATTGGCCATTATTGAGGTGAATATGTACTTACAGCTTGACATATGAAAGATGTCTTGGGTATATATGTATGTTGTGTCGGTTTTGAAATGGGAGTCTGGCTGGTATTTAAAAGATGATCATGATGCTTCCATATACCTGCATTGGAATAATTGTTTTGCCTGAATCTGTGGAAAGTAAATTCACTGTTTATGATTTATATTTTTGCAAAGCTTTGTAATGGGTTAAGGTATTTTGTGAAGGAAGAAAAATCGAGATTTCTTGAGTTAAAACCAGTTGTGCCCATTTTTGCGCTAATGCAAGTGAACACCAGGGAGGCGCTATTGAGTTGTCCCCCTCCCCCCTTTCCATTTGGGATGGAAAATCCCCCCATAAAATTAGCCTTCCATTAATTTTCAGGCTTTCATAAGGAAGGCAAGATTGGAATTTAATTTCCGAAATGCAGCTTTTGCTTTCATTCGGGGACCATTTTTACCCATGGGGGGTCATATTTTTAAAAGATTAGTATTTAACTGGGCTTTCCATTCCCCAAGAATTATCCCTTTTTCAAAATGGCTTGATAAAACACTACTTCCTGTCCAGAGAGGAAGTTATTTTAGCTCAAGGACTGTAATATTTAGCAGATCTTTAGACAAAAGGAACAAATTACATTTGTCTCTGGCTTAAAAAGGGTGCTGGTGCCAGAGGGGGTTAAGAAACCCTCCCCCCTCCCTCTGATGGGGTGGTCTGGAGGGGCAGGGAGGTGTGGGGGTGGGGGTCCTCAAGCTTCCTGGGATGGAGGATCTTTTTTTTTTTTGGTTGAGATGAAGGGGTGGGTCTATGGTACATCACCTGAGTTGTGGGGTAAATGTAGAGAGTGTCAATCAAAGGCAGAGCTCAGAGCTGGGAAGGAGGCTCTAGATGGCGGCGGTGCCTTAGAGAGCGCGCGCTCAGCTGCCTGCCTTCCCCTCACTTTACGCAACTTTCCCTAACTTTCAGGCAGCCTCAGGGGGCCCCCGCAGCCCCCTGCCTCTCCTAGCGACTTCCTGGGGTCGATTCGAGCCTTTTTTTGGGGAGAAAAGCAGCTTTTAGGAGCTTGCTTTGCGAGCCTTGTTGGAAAGCAGCAGCCGTGCTGAGAGCCCAGGTCGTTGTTTTTTCCCAGCTTAGAAGCCATGGCGCACCTCCATTTTTGTACGCTCTCCTAATGAGGTTTTTTTTATCTTCCGGACCCGTTTTAGTATTAATTGTTGCTTTGTTTTTTTGGCCGCTGAACACACTTGAGTCTTTTTATTTATTTTTGGTGTTTTTTTTTGGTTTTTAACGGAGAAATTTGTTTTTATTTTTGATCATTTGGGATCTATTTTTTTCTTGCTAGCTAGGACTCTGGCTTTGGACCTACTACATGGATCAGGTAAGTCCATGCACAATCGTGATCATTTGAAAGATTTATATGTTTAAGTTAGCTTTATTTTTCGTGAATAGAAAAAATTACTGGATGACGCAATAATATAGAGATTGTTATTTGTATCCAGTGTGTTACTTTGAGAAACTTTCCTTATTGATAGTGATGATTATCCCTGCTTGGTTTATCCTTTTTTTTTAAAGGAAAATTAGTAATATGTTGGGTTTTTTGAGGTGCTTACCATTGTTGTATTATAACAATATCGTTACATTGCCAGGACTTCGTTCCTAATAATAAAAATCATCGCTAGAAGCTGGGACCTTACCTTTCTTTCAACTTTTGACAGTAAATACCTGGGCACAGGACTTCAAAGCAAACACAGATTCCCCCTTCCCCTTAATATTTAAGAATTAAAAGATGATGAGAAATAAGGACAAAAGCCAAGAGGAGGACAGTTCGCTCCACAGCAATGCTTCGAGGTATGAGCTATCAACTTTCTTCCTTTTTTTCTTTATTTTTGGGGAAACCTCAGCCTACATTGTTTACCGGGACAGACCTGGAGAGCTGTCTGCTTTATTTTTAAGAATTTGACTAATTCGGATTCGGTTTTTAAAGCGTGACCTTGAGATTGCTAATATGCCACACCCTAATTTTTTGGTAGCAATTTATGAAAGTTGAGTTGTGACTTAAGGCCTC
This sequence comes from Sorex fumeus, assembly GCF_029834395.1. Classification (NCBI taxonomy): domain Eukaryota; kingdom Metazoa; phylum Chordata; class Mammalia; order Eulipotyphla; family Soricidae; genus Sorex; species Sorex fumeus. The sequence continues at coordinate 9,953,129 of NW_026606108.1, read as the reverse complement.
TCAGAGCAGTCACAAGGTAAGGGACCTTGATTCAAGGGGGTCTTCCTTGTAAGCTGCTGTGTTTCTCTCAATAAACTTCAGATTGGAGGTTTTTGTTCTCTAGAAAAATGACCTTGTCGGTTTAGCCATTGCTGCATTGCACCATTTTACATACAAGGCAGATTTTTTCTTTGAAGAATCTCGGATACCCGAACTTGTAACTGAAGGCCAGAGAGGAGCCTTGTAGTAAATTATAGTAAATAGACATTTGAGAAAGTTATATGAATGAAAAAATGTGCATTTTTAGATGAAACTGCAAAACGGACCCCTTGAATGATAGCCTTCAGTTTATAATTTTATTTGCCTCTGTTTCCACGGGTGCTCTGACATTTTTTAGAGATTTTGAGAGGATTTATGAAAACCTTTGCTCGATGGTTAGTTTCTGCATTTATAAAATCAAGCCTGGGATCCCGGAAATTCTGAGAATGAAACTTAGTATATACTTTTGTATTTGTTACTGTGCTTGTTACAATTGTATATTTTATTTTGCACTTGAAATATAAGATTTCCAGCTGTATGCTTATATTTAGACATTGCTTTCTCGTTGGGCTATAGTTTTTTTATCCTTGCCTTAGTTGCTTTAAATTTATTGAATTATTTCAGTAGTCGCATGGAATGCTTTATCGTCTGAAGCTTATAAATGTATTCTTTATTCAAATTGTGTTTTCACATTTGTTGCAGTATCTTATTAGTGACTAAGTAATAAAGACTTTTAGACGTTTTGCTGTATTATCTGTATATTTAATAAGACAAGAATACATTTCTTGATGTGTATTATGAATTGTCAAAATTCATGAAGCTAACAAGGATGTGATTGGTTGTGTGACTTTAATCATTTACTTTTATAATTTTATGCAAATAATATTTTTATTAGGGAATTTAAAACTTGAATATGGCTTTTTTTCCAAGTAGGTGACTTTGATGTTTTACTACTTTAAAAAATATTTGATCCTTGTTTTTTAATGTACATTCCTATATTTTGCAAATGGAGTTGTTTCATAGACTTCTGTCTTTTGAACTGGGTAGCCCATGTAAATTATCTTGGTTAGATTTTGGACAGAAAACTTTAATCCTAAGCTTCTATTGAATTTTTTTTCCCTGAAGAGAATGGGCTATTTGTAGAAATAGGAATCCCCACGTAAATTTCAACCTTTTAAGATTCAGTGCCTAAAATTAATTCCCTACCCTCTTTACCCCCCTCTGTGATTTGCATAGTTTCACGTGGGTTTTGATTTTCTTATGTAAGTTTTGCGGTTAAACTCTGCTTTCTAATTTAAAAGAGTCAAGTAGCGCTGCTATTCATTTCCTAATGTTCTATTACCTGGAAATACACTTTGAAGGGTTTGTGGGGGGTGGGAGATGTCACCGTTCAGCAAGTAGCAATGCCTGGTACTTTCAAAGGGGTTTCCGCCTTTGTTTTGAGAACTACCTGATGAATGTCCAGAAATATTTGAAGCTCTTGGAAAGGTTTTTTTTTTATTACCCCCAATTTACTGCAGGTACATAATTGTGACATCACTTCCTTGGAAAGTTGGAAAACCAGAGGAGGTGGTCTGCTGTAGAGCTGTTTTGTAACAAACTAAACTTAAGCGCACTGGACCCCAGGGTAGTCCTGGTTAGCACCTCTGGGCTTCCCCTGAGGCCCAAGTTCCCATGGCAAATGTCTAGTGTGTGGAGAAGCTGCAGGAGCACCTTTGAGCCCCAGGGGAGGGAGGGAGGAGTCTAGGAAACTTAGGTCTGAGAAGCTGGGATCCATCTGGAAAGGACTGCTTGCAGGTGTAGGGTTTGGGGAAGCAGTGCGGTTCCTCGGGGTTGTTTCCATCCAGTTTGTTACTACTGTATCCTTTCCAGGTCGCCACTTCGACTGGTTTGTTACACTTTTGTGTTGCACTTTGCTTCAAAGCTTCCTCCAAAAAGCTACAGTTAAAAAGTTCCTCTCCAAAGCTACAATGAAAAAACATTTGGTCCTAGACAACTTTTCCAAAGATACAAAGCAGAGTCAGTGGTGGTCCTAGACTGCCCTGTGCCCTGTCTCGTGTTTGGAATGATTGGCCTTTGCAAGTGACTTCAGTGCCATCACCAGAACGAAGCCAGGAGGGAAGGGGCTGGGAAACAGGAGCTGGTCGTACTCGAGTTTTGTGCGTCCCTATGCTGCGCGGTGCCAGTTCAAACACGGAAATGTTGATGAAACTGATTGCAAAGCGAATGTCCTGGAACTAGATTTATTTGCTGCCCCCAGCTGTGGGTACCTCCATGCCCTCCCACCCGGTGCCTGGCTCCCCTGGGAGGCTGGGGGCCGCAGACACGCGCGGTGCAAGTCGCTCGTGGCCCAGAACTGGCCGCTTTGGAGGTGGCAGCCATTTTATAACGCTGATGAGGCCAAATAGGGATTTTTTGTTTGTTTGTTTCGGAGACCGAAAAGAAAGACTCGAGCCCTAAAATGCCCGCCCCCCTCCCTCTGTCCCCACTGCCCCTGTGAGCGCCCTGCCCCGGCAGGAAGGGGCCGTTTGGGCGCCGGCGCGGGCGCCGGCTCGGGAGCCCCCGGCAGCTTGGTGCGGGGCCAGCTCAGTCACAAAATGGCTGTTCTTTGTGCCGCAGCGCTGACAGACATACTGCATTGCACTGTGGACTCGCCGAGCAGCAGGAAGTTGCCGTGCCGAGTTCAAAGGGCGGCCGGCGCCGGTGCCGCGCGCTCATTGGCTGCCGGCGCGCCTGGTAACAGCGAGTCGCCGGCGACGGCCTCTCCGGTAGGCTCCGCCCCGTGACGTCAGGCTCGCGCGCCGCGGGCTGGGAGGGCGGGCGTGGCGCGCGCCGTGACGTGTGGTCTGGAGAAGTCGCAGCTTGGAGCCCGGGGACGGCTCCTAGGAAGGGTGGGGGGAGGAGGAGCGGGAGGAGGAGGGAGCGGGAGCGCCAGCGCCGCGGCTTCGCCACCAGCCAGGTTGGGACTTTCCTGCTGGGCCGCCGCCCTGCTCCGGGCCTGGCTTTTCTCTGCTTGAGAAAGTTAAACGTCATCTGTTGGAAACCTTGCCATTTTTACTGCATTGTCCCTGTTTTGCTGTCCGCCCGATCGCCCCCCCCCCCCCCCCCCTTCTTGCAGTTTGTCCTTCCCTGCCCCGGACCCCAGAGGTCCCCTGAGATAGAACCTCATAGTAGAGCGCCCCAGCAGTGTTGTCCAAGACTCGAGAGCCCGGGGAAGAGTACCTGAGCCTGTGCCCGTGTCTCTTAACGTGGTACCATGCCCTTTCCACCTTGGCATTAAGTGGAGGAAGACACAGGTCCGTAGCTTGCAGAGAGGTGTAGGGCCGACGTCCTTAAGGGACCTAGAGCAGCGACCATTGTCACGCATGCCTCCAGCGGGACATGGACAGCGGCGACTCCACTGACTTCAGCTACAGGCCTCAGCCACCCTTGCCAGCACCTGGCCGGGTCAGCGATGCTCCACACATGGTCAGCTCCACTCCTCCATAGCTCTGATCACCTGGAAACTGGACTGTCTAAAATTCTGTGCTGTGGAGTTTCCGTGCCTGGGTGCTGTGGGTGGGAGTGTGTGTGGGGCTTTCCTGGAAGCCCCTGGCAAGGGGGTCAGCTGGAACTTATTGCCAAGGTTGGCTTCCAGGTGCCAGTCCTGTATCATGAGTTTAAGTGGCAGGAGAGACGTGTGCACGTGCATGTGCCCATTTGATTCTCACAGTGTTGGCCTTTGTCCTGTGGGTAGTTTTAGCAGAAATAGGACCCAGCTGCAATGGAGGTGACCAAAGCATGGATCCACGTCTAGATTCCCATCAGGTGTTCATGAAGAGATAGACCGGGTCTTGTACCCAACTTGGGAATTAAATTCTATGAGGGCCAGACCCTCTGTGATAGTGAATTACTACAGCCACCGTTTACTCATCAATGGAGGTATCTATTATAAGTTCACTATATGTAATATATCTGCACGCATAATACATGTATATTCAGAATACATAGCTACTCGTGTTTCACAAGTATAGGCTTACTTAGCCCTAGTTTTTTAAATAATTCTTTGGAAGGTTTATGGGAACTTAAGGTGAAAAAGAAATTCCAGTTCGTAAACATTTATCAAAGATTGGATCTTTTTTTTTTAATTTTTAAAGTTTTTGGTTTTGGCAACAGGTTCTGCTCAGGGTTCACTCCTGGCAGTGTGCTCAGGGATTATTCCTGGAAGGCTATGAGGATCATATAGGTCAGCTGCATGCAAGACAAGTTCCCTACCCGCTGGACTACTCTCTCACCCACTGATCTGTATGAATATAAATTATGTCCAGAATGCGTAATCAGCCTTAGAGACACGCTTGCTTTTTCATTTTGTCTCTATTGCGCATGTATAATTGAGAAATACTCGTTTGTACTCAGCGCTTATTCCTCACTATAATCTCAGTGCTTTGGGACCATGTGGAGTGTGGGGATCCAACCCTGGTGGGAGGCATACAAAGCAAGTGCACTTTTAACAGGAGTTTTCAACTCTTTGTTTTGGGCCACACCTGGCAGTGCTAAGGGGTTACTTCTTGCTTGGTACTCAGAATCGTTCCTTGCAATGCTCTGGGGGACCATATGAGGTGTCAGGGATCAAACCTGGCTTGGTTGCTTGCAAATCAAAGGCCCTATCTGCTGTACTATTGCTCTGGTCCCCAACTTTCGAGTCTTAAAAGGGCACCTACAGCAGGATCTGCAAAAGCTGAGGTTGATTGACTTTTGAAACAGTACTTTTTTGTCAAAAGCATTTTTGGTATTTATTGATGCTTCGAAATTCAGAGAAGTGGCATCGGATTAAGTAGTCATTATCTATTGAAGATGTTACAGCCCCAAAGACATACTGTTACCATGTGGTTTAAAATGCATCTTATATGTGGGCATGCCACTTACACCCAGTTCCCTTTCGAAAAAACCCTAATAGTTATATCTTACTGTGGGTTTTCTGCCTGTTTGGAAAATGGCATGAAATGGCTAGAGATGAGCAGATTAATCACTTTCTTTTGGATTATTGCTTTGAAGAGGAGGGATACTTGGTTCTTTGGAGACAAACATTTCCGTAAAGATGAAGTCATTGGAGGGGGTGGGGAGAAGTTAGATGACATTTGAGAGACATTTCAAATGGTAAAAATTGTAGCAAGTTGTTTCCTCAAAGAAAAATCTGGAAGTGGCACTAAATGTTACTGTTATAAACAAGTATCGAAGCTCACACTTTTTGTCACTGATTGCCTCCTTCCCCAGCGGGCAGCCAACCCTTAACTCTTCGGTGAACTGTTCACTGGAATTCAACTGTGGCTTTCAGCGGCCTCTTTTCTCCTAGAAAATATTCTGCAGGAAACTTACTGGGTTTGGATTTTCTACCTATGAGCCATGTGTTTTATTAGTTCATTGCTCTTTTTTTTTTGGGGGGGGGGGGCGGGGTGTTTCTCTTTGTCATTTTGCAAAGAGAAACTTTGTGCATCACCTTTGAACTGTTTTGTATACAATGAAATTAATATTGCCTGTGATTGCCCCACTCCCACTCACAGCTCAGTAAATCCAGTCTGCATTGGGTTCAGATGTGAAAACCTTCGAGACTACCCAGTACTCCTGGCTTTGGAACTTAGTAACTAGAAGCGATGATTGGCCCTCCAGGGCCCAAGTGCATCCTGAGCTTATTTTGGCCTCAACCCAGGATGGAACAATATACTGTTCTTGATGTGTTCTGACCTCCCTGGTCAGCCTCAACTGACAGGGCAAATCTGGGGCCCAGGGCACAGTTCATAGGGTGATGGGATAAGGGAAGGAAGCCCTAGAGCCCTGTGTGGACCACTTTGTAAATAGCTTCCTCTCCCGCGCGCGTGCCCCCCCCCCCCCCCCCCCCAGCATTTTACTGTTACAGTATACTTTACAGTATACTTGGTTCCAGGGCACAGTTTGGGGGGTTATTTAAACCATATCTGCTGGGCGATTACATATTAAGGCAGATGGTTGCTCCCTTTGATGCAGAGCTCTGAACTCCCAGAGTTTGCTGGAGAAAGTCCCTCTAAGTTCCTCTGACTTAAGGGGAGAAGGTCCTGGCCAATGATGTTTGAGTTCCCTCTCATGGCCAGAGCTATCTGGAACACTCAGTGCTGAGCTCTGGAAATGCTTTCCCCAGCAGAACTTCCAGAGTTGGACTCGGTGTGCTCAGCTTAAAGGCTTGGCCTTAGTTATTCTGAAATTTCAGAAATACGGTGCCTGAAAGGACTTCGCTAAGGAAGAGTCTGTTCCACTGAAAAGTGCTTTGTCAGCGGCAGCTACTCCTACAATGCTGATTCCTCGGGCTTTACCATTTTATTGCCTTAGCCCTTTTCCGGGGATTCCTTGAAGTGCCTGATGGCTCAGCCCCTTGCAAGCCTTCGGGAGGGTATCAAGGGGGGAAGTCTTCTGGGTTCCCATCCTCTACCCTCTCATGTCAGTTTCAACCTTGGGGTGATTTACAAGCAAACTGTTTCCTAGAATCTTGTTTTTTTTTTTCTCCTGAGAAAGCCAGCCCTCTGGAGGGAGCAGAAGCTTCTCCGCCCCCCTCCCCTTTTATTTGTGTGTGTGTGTGGAGGGGGGACGACTAGAAGAGCTGTTTGTATGAGTCATCCCTGCTGCCAGGCTGGGTTGTCAGCAGTCAGGGAGTAGACACCTTTTCTCTCCCGCAGCCAGTTATTTTGGCCCGGACTTACCCTCTGCTGCCTAGCCAGGTGCAGTGCTAGTGAGTAAGAGAGGAGAGGCAGTTGATCCAGTGATCTCACCACTGCCCTCGTTCCCCCCTCTGGCTTTCAGTCTTCTGCCCCCTGGTTCTTTACATGTGGTTTATTTTTGGTTTCTTCTACTCCTTTCCTTTGTATTTTCTGAATTAATGGAGTTTTTCTGTTGGTTTTTTATTGAAGTTGCTTTGGTTCAAAAAAGCTCTCATGGTTAAAAGTCTGCATATGTGTTTCAGATCTGCGGGTGGAGCTTTGTTTCTAGCATTTCTCTAGATTTTTCTTATATTATGTAATTATTTGTGACAATGTTTTCTACTTTTATTTATCTTTTTAGAGTTATTTTTATTAGTTTTTGATTTTTTGAGTCACAGCTGCTGATGCTCGGGTTACTCCTGGCTCTGCTCTCAGGAATTATTGCTGGCAGTGTTCTGGGAACCATGTGGGATGCTGGGGTAGAAAACCCAGGTTGGCTGCATGCAAGGAAAACACCTTCTTCCCTCTATACTATCACTCCGCCCCCACGTTTAATATTTTTATAGTGTTTAATTTTTGTTCCTAGTGTTCCTTTATTTTTGCTTTTTGGGGTCCCACCTGGCGGTGCTCAGGTGCTTAAGTGCTTAGGGGCCCCAATGGGACGCTGAGGATCAAAATCAGTGTCAGCCACATGCAAGGCAAGTGCCCTCCCTGCTGTCCTATCGCGCAGTCCCCTCATTTCTGTTTCAGCTGCCTATGAGTCAGGGGACTCTTTCAGCTGCCTATGAGTCAGGGGACAAGCTTGAATTTGGAGTCCTGAAAGCAAAGGGAGATTGAGTGCCGATAAAGGAGGGTTGAATGCCTGGTAGAAGAGGAAGAATTTCAGCTTCAAGGGACTTGCAGTTCCAGCTCGCCCTTTCCTTTAAGAGGAAATCTTGTGGGGCCTTAGTGATAGTACAGCGGGTAGGGCGTAGGGCGTTTGCCTTGCACGCGGCTGACCCAGGTTCGATCCCTGGCATCCCATATGGTCCCCTGAGCACTGCCAGAGTAATTCCTGAGTGCAAAGCTAGGAGTAATTCCTGAGCATTGCTGGGTGTGACCCAAGAAGGGGGGGGGGGGGGGAGAAGAAAACTTCTGCCTAGGGTCATGTGAATAGCCCTGGGACATGCTTTGCTGAGGAAGGCCTGGTTTATCTCTGCTGGGTGTGGCAGTCTTACTCCCACCCCTTCCAAAAACAAAAGTATGCCAGTGGAATTCTCACCCTAATGTTCCTTCTTTCCATTTTTCTTTGTTTCTTTTCTAGTTTTTGGAAGACACCTGCTATGCTGGGGGGGTTGTTGGGGGAGGTGCGGGTTACTCCTGGCTCTGCACTCAGGAATCACTCCTGTAAGTGCCAGGGGACCATATGGGATGCCTGGGATTGAACCAGGATCAGTTGCGTTCAAGGCAAGTGCCCTCCCCACTGTGTTATCACTCTGGCCCCTCCAAGATTTTCTGAATTCCTGACTTTGTCCCTTTGAATTCTAGTGCTACCTCTGCATTTTTAGCTAAACCTGCCAAAGCTTGATTCCAGAATGAACTTTGAATGGATTGCATTCCATTTAGAATTCCCTTTCCTTCCAGCTCAGAGATCTCATACTTTGGCTACCACACCCTTTTCGCAAACAAAAGCCAGTGCAACCCCTCCCCATTAGAAACTTATCCCCCACCCCTCTTTGGCTACACCCAGCTGTGCTCAGGGAATACTCCTTATTCTGTCTTAAGGAGCACTCCTGAGAGTCCTTGGGAAGACCATATGCGATGCCTGAGGTTGAGCCAGGATCTCCTATGAAAGGCTAATGCCTTAAGACCCTTCTGCCCCCTACTATCTCTCCTGCCTTAAATCTCCCTCTTCTTAGAGTTTGGGGGCCGTACCTGAGTGTGCTCAAGGCTTACTTCTGGCAGAGCTCAGGGGATGCCCTGCCTACTGTACTATCTCTCCAGTCTCCTGAAATCTGTTGTAGGGGAATTAACATTAAGCACTTGCTCCACCCCTAGCCTCACCAAGGCTTTTCACCTCCCCCCTTCCCCATTGTTTAACCCCACCCCAACCTCTACCTCCTTCTGGAAGGTTTTGGAAGTTCTTACTAGGAAATGCTGCCTATTAGTCTTGCTTTGTCCCTGTCTGGCTTGTTACAATGGAAGGCTTTTATATGCATATTTAGGGAGAAGGGTTAGTGTAGCAGAGGGTAAGCGTATTGTGGTTCCCTAAGCTCCCTGGCTCCTTTCAAAGCCACCTCGGTGGTGCCTAACCTGGTGCCTAACCTGTAACTTTCTCCTAGCCTTTCTCTTGATCCAAGTGAGCTGTGGACTGTGTAAGACACTTCATACTTTGCCTCTTCCGGTGGTGGTGGTGGTGGTGGTTGTACTTTCACTTGAGTCAGCAAAAGTGATCACAAGAGATGAACTTTGAAAAAACTGTGGTTTTCACCTCCAGTGCCTGCTGGGATTAGGACTGGGCAGAGTCTGAGCACAGGCACGTTAGTTGGTTAGTTGGAGTGGCCCTCCCGAGACAGATGTGACAAGCCCTTATTATTTTTTTGGGGGGGGGGTGGTGGTTTGGACTGCATCCAGAGATGCTGAGGGGTTATTCTTGGCTCTGCTTCAGGAATTACTCCTGGCAGTGCTCAGGGGATCATATGGGGTATTGGGACCAAACCTGGTTTGGCCTCGTGCAGGGCAGTGCCCTCCCTGCTGCCTATTTCAGTGCTCAGGGGATCATATGGGGTATTGGGACCAAACCTGGTTTGGCCTCGTGCAGGGCAGTGCCCTCCCTGCTGCCTATTTCTCCAACCCCATCCTGCCCTTATTTTGTACATGAGAACCCTGAGGCCACAGGCTTCCCAAGAAGGGGACCCAGAATATGGCCGATCGGCTCTAGGGTCACTTAAACATGTGAAGTACAGGAGGAATGTAATCCAGCTCTTTGCTTCTTCACGTTGCATTTTAGCCCGGAACTTGATCACAGTGCAGTGCCTGGGTGCATGGTACAGTTTAAAGATGGGCAGCTGATGACTGCAGCAGGGGAGGAAGTGGTAGGGAGAACTGAGAAGGGGAGGGGTGATGGGCAGGAGAACTTTTATTTGCCCTTCCATTCACACATCCAAAGAGAAAGATTTGGCTCAGGCTGCCACAGTACCAAATGTCTTTGCATCCGATTCACTTGAAAATGTTTAATAAACAAGTACCACTCCTCACCGGGTCTGCATGGAGCTGGGGCCATTTCAGAGCTGTGGGCGGACTGAGCTGTACTCCAGGGAGAATATGAGTTGAAGTGACAAGTGCCTGCCTGTCCTTTGACATTCACCTCTAGACGGCATCTGGCTGGCGGATGTGTTACTATGGTGAGGAGTGGTGAGTGTCAGTATCTGCCTTGCCTAGCATTTGCTTGATGGGCAAAAATAAAGTCTTGCTGCTGTGTGTGTCATGCGTCACAGACCTCTGAGTGTCGATGAGTCTCCTGATGCTGCCCCTGTCCAGGCTGTTGTCTGGGCACATGCCCAGATTCAGGGAGAACCCCTGGGATCAAACCCCAATTGGTTGTGTACAAGGCTGCCACTCTGAAGACACTGGTCCGGAGGTTGCTTTGTAGGAGGAAGGACCAGTGTGATGGACATTTGGACCTGGGCAGGAACCTTTGAGCCTATAGCTCCATTTGCTCAGCAAGAGTCCGCCTGGTTGTACCTTGTTGGTGGGATTCAAGCAGGGCTTGAATCTGGTTCCCTCCTCACCTCCTACACCACACACACACACACACACACACACACGAAATAAAGCAGAACCCATGCCTTTGGGCCCCTGAAACTGTGGGAGCCCTGGTTTCACTCCCTAGCACCAAAGAGCTGGGAGTATCCCTTGAATGAGCACCAATGGGTGAGGTCCAGCCCCCAACCCATGTAAAGGAACCATTCTGCACCTGTGTGGGAGAATTTTCTGTCTCTGTTCCCTGGGACTCAGCTCGATGCACACAGACCCAAGAGGATCCTTTGCCTGCCTCCCTGCCCCCCGAAAATCTTGACACTTAATGCCCTGGTGCCCCCCGAAAGGTCACAGTTTTATCATTGGTAGAGGCTTGGTCTGCCAACACATTGGATGGGGGGGGACTTTTTTTTTCCTGTCAGACTGAGATGTTTGACAGCTTTTGCTGCCACTACCACCAGGACGCAGGATCTGCCAGGCTGTTCAGCCATTTTGTAAGCGAAGTAAAAGAAACCACTCCCCAGTGCTGAAATGGTCACCGTGCGTCTCTTTCCAGCAAGAGCCATGCTGCCCCCTGGTGGTGGCTGGGGCCAGGAATAGTAGCATTTAAAGTACATGAGTCATGGTTTCTCACTGACCACCTCTCAGTGCTGCATTTTATCTGCTATACAAGGACTTTTGTTCACTGTTACTATTTTTGTTTTGGGGGCCACATCCAGAGATGCTCAGGGGTTTCTCCTGGCTCTGCACTTAGGGATCCCCCCCGGTAGTGCTGGAGGAACCAGAGGGGATGCCTCGGATCAAACCCCAATTCACTGTGTACAAGGCAAGCGCCCCTCCTCACTCTGCCATCTCTCCAGCCTCAAGGACTTTGTTTTGTTCTGTTTGGACTTTTTTTGTTTGGGCTAGGGGCTGGGGCTAGCATTGATATTTTTGTCTTGAGAGGCTGAAAACAAACACCTACCTAAGACATTATTATTATTTCTGGAGGAAGGCCACACCTCGTGGCCTGGTGGTACTTGGGGTACCATATGGGATGCCAGGGATTAACCCGGGTCTGCCACGTGCAAGTCAAGTGTCCTCCCCACTGTACTATCCCTCTGGCCCCAAACACCTAAGACTTAATGCATCCAGACTATATCACCCTGATTCCAGATCCAACCTGTGTCCTCTTGGGAGAGTTCCCGAACTTGTTTTGCTCATTCCTTGAGTCCTTTAAGCGGTGGAGATAGTGCTATGTCCATTCTGAGTGTTTGTCCAAGAGCTGATCTGGGCACATTCTTTGGTCTGTGTCCCTGGCTCAGAAAATGACATTGATTAGGGATGTGGATTAGGGATTGCAAATGCGAGAATGCCAAAGGGACCTGGGACACTCTGATGTGGTGTCTGACCCAAATTACTTTCTGCTGTCATTTTACAGGAAGGATATTTAAAAACAAAACAAAACAAAAAAAAACAGAAGTCACATAATGATTCTTTAGTCTCTTAAAATCTCACTGTTTTAACAAAGTCACTCAGCCTCTGAAGAAGCTTCGGGTTCAGACTCAGGCAGCCCGTCGGAAAGTGAGCAGGGCAGCGATGCAGCAAGCGGCCATGGCAGTGACTCGAATAGCAGCACCGAGTCCTCTGAGAGTCCGTCTGAGTCGGAGAGTGAGTCGGCAGGGTCCAAGTCCCAGCCAGCCCTTCCGGAAGCCAAAGAGAAGCCAGCATCTAAGAAGGAGCGGATAGCTGATGTGAAGAAGGTACTCCCTCCGGCACAGGGCCTGCACCCCCTGGTGGGCCAGCATTGTCCCCGGGAAACTTGATGGTGTGTCTTCCGAGGGTAGCTGTTAGCTATTTTTGTATTACTCATGGACCCAGGACACGGGACTAAGGGGAAATGATGATGTGTGGCTTCAGATTGCAGGACACACAGACGAAAGGGTTTATGTTTGTTTTGAGGGTTTAAAAAGAGGTTGGTTAATTGGGCAGGAGAGATTGTCCAGGGGTTAGGGTGTTTGCTGTGCATGCAGCTGACCCAGCTTCTAGCCCTAGCATTCTATATGGTCCCCCAAGCACTGCCAGGAGTGATCCTTGAGTGCAGAGCCAGGACTTAGCACAGGCTGAGCACAGCCAGGCGTGCCTTGCTATTTTCTCTCTCCTGTGCGTTTTGCCCCTCTTTAGTAGTGGAAGTTGTGTGTGGGATGCCAATAGCGATGCTGCTAGGAGCATGCCTGGTGTGTGCAGGAGTCTGAGCTTGTGGCCAGAGGTTTACAAAGCACCGACCCTCTCAGCCCTGGCCCTTTCTGTCTTCCAGGCTCTGGTCACCTGCCTTTCTTTTTAGACTTGACTGATTTGATCTCTGGGGAGAATTGCTCCAGATGAGACATTAAAGACATAGGCGACTCCTGCATGAGAAGCCTATGAGAGCAGCGGTAGGAGTTCCTGCCTGAGAGTGAGCGAGGATTTCTGTGGCCAGAATTTCTGCCTAGCCTGTGCCTGGCCTGTGGTGCACCGCCTGAGGGATGGGAGGACAGGGCAGTGGCCTGGCTTCATCAGACACACCCTGGGCCCTGTTTGTGTGTGGGATTTCTCAGATGGGCCAGTGCACAATCCAAACCTGCAGGGTTGAGATAAAACTTGGGGTGGGGGGTGGGGGGTAGGGGGAGCCAGCAGCAGGGAGGGTGTTTGCCTTACGCACTGGTTTGATCCCCAGCATCCATTAGTCCACCACATACCACGAGGAGTAATTCCTGAGTGCAAAGCCAGGAGTAACCTCTGAGTATCTCTGGATGTAGCTCAAACTCTTCCTCCCTTTACCTCTCCCCCCCCATCCTCAACACCCCCCCCCCCCCCCGAAAAGAAAACCACCTAAAATTTGGGTTCAGGTGTGGCTCACGTGGTAGAGCAGAGGCCTTGCCTGTGTGAAACCTAGACTCCATCCCTGGTACTGACATTTCCCACCAAACAACTGTCCTGTTGTTCATTGATTTGTTTGAGCGGACCCAGTAACATCTCCGTTGTGAGAGTTCTTGTTATTGTGTTTGGCATATTGAATACTCTCGGTAGCTTGCCAGGCTCTCCGAGAGGGGTGGAGGAATCGAATCCGGCTCGGCCAGGCTGGCTGTTCGCAAGGCAAACGCCCCACTGCTGTGCTATCGTGGCGACACTTCCCACCACAAATTCAAAAAGAACGTGACAAGGGGCCAGAGAGATTGTACAGTGAGTAATAAGTAGGTAGTGAGTAGGTGCTTGCCTTGCATGCACTGGACCTGAGTTTGATCCCTGGCTCCCCATATGATCATCCTGCCCCTCCCCCGCATCCCTCTCCCCCCCCCCCCCCCCCACACACACACCAAGAACTGCTTGGTGCAGAATACAGAGCTAGGAGTATCCCCTGAGCAATCAGGTGCAAACCAAAAGCTGAAAAAAAAAATCATAGAGTCAGGGTCATGTAAAGCTCCTAGATGAGGACTTCTTGTTTGTTTGTTTGACCTTTGGGGCCACATCTGGCACGGCTCAGGGATTGTTTCCTGCTGGGCTCAGGGGACTGAATGCGAATTAAACCAGGGTTGATCAGATTGAACCAGGGTTGATCACGTGGCAAGGCAAGTACCCTACCTGCTATATAATCTCTCTGGCTCTTAGATGGAGACAATTAGGTGGGAGTGGTATTTCTTACCTTGCTGTGTCATTCAAGTCTTATTTCCGTGTTCCCTGAGTCAACAGTGTGCCGCTCAGTGTAACAACCTGTTTTTTGGGGGTGAGGGGCAGGGGGTAGGGTCACACCCAGCAATGCTGGTGCTCAGGGCTCAATCCTGGCTCTGTTCTCAGGAGTTACTCCTGGCGGTGCTTGGGGGACCATATGGGTTGCCGGGGATTTAACCTGGGTTGGCCTCGTGCAAGGCAAATGCCCTACCCGCTATACTATCGCTCCCCTCCCATAATTGCCTTTTGTCATGAGTCATGGTTGAGTTTAGTGTCCTGGGACAATAAGCCTCTTGTGTTTGAAAGGCGGTACTTGATTTGACCACAAGAAAGCATACCGACTCTTCAAGCCCTTCGCTGGCTTGAGTTCCCTTAAATAGCGCTGATGGACCCGATCTCTGAAAACCGTCAGGTATAACAAGCTTTGGGGCCCAAAACAAGAACTTCTAGGCACAATTCTTTATCGTTTTGCAGATGTGGGAAGAGTATCCTGATGTTTATGGCGTCCGGCGGTCCAACCGAAGTAGACAAGAACCATCTCGATTTAATATTAAGGAGGAGGTAAGGAAAAGAAAAGGTCTCAAGGTCTTCGTGTAAACTGCTTGTCTTCACATTGGCCTTCCCGACTTTGGTGTGTTCCATGGGAAAGATCACACTGCAGGCCTGGGGTTTCTCCCGCCCACAGCCAAGAGAACATCTGGTGGTTCTTCCAGAAAGGAGCCTATCAACAGTTCAACGAGGAGGATTGTGTGAGAGTGTTTGATTAACCAGCCGAGATCTGCACATGGTCTGGGCTACAGTGGTTTATATTTTGGAGTTGCTCATAGTGAAGCTGAGGGCATAAGGGTTTCAGTTTCAGTTTCTTTTCTGAAATTTCTAGTTTCCATTTTCTTGGTTTTGTTTTGTATTTTTGGGCCACACCCAGTGATGCTCAGTTACCCCCTGGCTCTGCACTCAAAGAATTTCTCCTGGTGGTGCTCAGAGGTATCTTACTGGATGCTGGGGATTGAACCTCGTTCGGCTGCATGCAAGGCAAATGTCCTAACTGCTGTATTGTCACTTTGCCCCCAAATTTCTAGTTTCTACATGTGGACTTCAAAAATGCCACAAATAGAAGTAGTTTCCAGTTTATTTCCCCAAGGGAGGAGAAAATTTGCTTTGCTTTGAGTAATGTCTTTAAGTCTTGTTTGAGACCATTAAAAAATTGCAGCACACTTAAAGCTAACGATAAGAATTGTAGCTCAGGTTCACGTGTAATTGCTCTCTGATCTAACTGTAAGAGATGAAATACGTTGATGATTTTTAAAAATTATTGTGCTACCTTCTCTTGTTTTTATGGATTTAGGTTTCCTCTCTCGGCCTGCATGCTGTTAGTGGGAATCCTTATGAGGTTGTTGTTATGTTTTTGGGCCACAACCCTATGTTTAGGGATTATACCTTGTTTTGCACTCAGGAAGTATTCCTGGCAGCGCTTGGGGAACTACTGTGTGTCTTTTTGGTTTTTGGGTCACCTCTGGCAATGCTCAGGGGTTACTCCTGGCTCTGCACTCAACAGTTATTTCTGGGGGTGCTTGGGGGACCATATGGGATGCTGGGGATTGAACCCAGGTCTTTCCCCACTGTCCTATTGGTCTGGCCCCTGTGTATGTGAGTTCTTACTAGGTTGACAGGCTTTATTCTGACTCATGGAATGTCACCTCCCTGCACTCAGAAAAGAGAACATCGAGAATATTACCATCGAGAATATCAGTGACAGCAAGTGCCTCTGGCAAAAGTTAAATAATTGATGGCCAAAAGCTAGTGATTGAGTTAGGTGGCCTCGTGGTAAAAAGTCGTGCTTTGAAAGCAAGACTGGTCTCTTAAAACTGACCACCCTCTTGCATTTAGGCAGTTTTATTTTGAGCAAGTTTGCTTAACCTGTCTTTCTCCTTGGTTTCTCAGACTGGGTTAACCAAGGCAGGTTTGTTCCAAGTCGTAACACAATTGGACTTGTTGTTCCTCTTCTGTGTAGAAATGAACACAGTCCAGGCTGGGGGTGGAGTCCTTAGACTTAGGAAGAAGTGCAGTTCTCCATTTTTCCTTAGATTCGGAGGAAAAGAGCTGTCCTCTGGCAGTGACTACACCTGACTGGTCCAGGGGGCAGTGGCAGTGCTCTTCTTAGTCCTGATGGCCCTGATGGTGATGTGGCAGAGCCCCACTGGCTTCTGATTGGTTGTATCAGCCCATTCATGAGACTCAGTACTCTCCCCTGTTAATGGCTCAGATGTGACATATCCATTGAAAGTTCTAGGCCAGTAGTGCCCAGGATGTTGCCACCTGACTCTTAACTTTATATTAGTTAAAAGTAAATAAAGATGAAAATTTCTGGGGACAGAGCAATAGTACAGTGGTTTGGGTGTTTTCCTTGAACATGGCCAACCCAGGTTTGATCCCTGGCATCCTGTTGGGACCCCTGAGCACTGCTAGGAGTAATTCCTGATTGCATAGCGAGGTGTGACCCAAAAGGCCAAAAAAAGAAAAAGATGAAAATTTCTCCTCACTCCTGTGACCCTGGATGACTTGTATGTAGCTTCTGGAGGGGACACAGTTGTCCTGAACTGAGCTTTCCTGGGAGTCTTCCTGGCTTTAGCGACGGCTTCAGTGGACGGGCAGTGCTTTGCTTCAGGGCCAGAGTGCTCGCCCAGCAGGCCAGCAGGCAGCAGGCTTCCTTTTGTCTCAGAGCTTGTGTGGAACAGTGGGTGGAGCAGGCATAGATTGGGAGCAGGAGGCTGTCATCCCGGTGAATGGTGTGCACTAATGTCTGCTCGTTTTTTCCCTCACCCACTGAAGGCGAGTAGCGGGTCTGAGAGCGGGAGCCCCAAACGAAGAGGCCAGAGGCAACCCAAGAAACAGTAAGTCTTTGATGGGGGAACCAGCGTGCTCTGTGAGTCCTGACGTCTGCCTTTCTTGCCCTCACCCTGCCTACCTTGGACACAGGCCCCAGACTTGGTTTCTCCTGTCCACCATGACCTATGGCAGTCGCTGCCCTGTGTGGGCTGCTGGGGTCTCAGGGTATCCCTTATCTGCTTCAGCAGTTCCCTGGGGCAAACCCCTGTGTGTTCCACAGTGGCAGCTAATGGAGCCAAGCCTTGTGGTTTTTTTTTTTTTTTTTTTTACTTTTTGGGGTAACACCCTGCAATGCTCAGGGGTTGCTCCTGTTCTTACGCCTTGTGGTGCTCGGGGGACCAGATGAGATTCTGGGAATTGAACCCAGGTTGTCTTCATACAAGGCATATACCCTTCCCGGTATATTATCACTCTGCCCCAGCCCTGTTTTCTTAAAATGCAGCACGAAGATTTATTTGGGTATTTGCCTTCTTATTCTAATTAGGGCATATGTTTAGATGGACTATCACTAATTTTTATTCTTTGTGCGGGCATGGCACAGTTAGTTGGATGCCCATTTTCATAATGAAATTTCCCATGATTTGTTTCCACGTAATTTTAAAATTGCAGTTCATGATCCAGAAAATCCTACTTCTTGAACTTAATGGAAAAGCCTTATATAATAGAGATCATGTATTCCTTTAAAAATTCTACTAAGGTGGAAGAAGTTTTCAATTTTTTTTTTTTTGCTTTTTGGGTCACACCCAGCGATGCACAGGGGTTACTCCTGGTTCATGCACTCAGGAATTACTCCTGGCGGTGCTCAGGGGACCATATGGGATGCTGGGAATCGAACCCGGGTCAGGTCACGTGCAAGGCAAACACCCTACCTGCTGTGCTGTCACTCCAGTCCCTGTATTTTTTTTTTTAAAAGAGGGCTGGAGTGATACTACAGCGGGCAGAGCATAGGGCATTTGCCTTGTATGTAGCTGACCTGAGTTCAGTTCCTGGCATCCCACAGGGTCCCCCAAGCAATGCCAGGAGTAATTCCTAAGTGCATAGGAAGGAGTAATCCCCGAGCATCGCTGGGTGTGACCCAAAAAGCAAAAAAAAAAAAAAAAAAAACCAAAAACAAAAACCAAAAAAAAAAACCCCAAGAAAACCAGAGCAGTTTTTTTTTGTTTGTTTGTTTTTTGGGTTACACCCAGCAATGCACAGGGATTACTCCAGGCTCATGCACTCAGGAATTACCCCTGGTGGTGCCCGGGGGACCATGTGGGATGCTGGGAATCGATCCCGGGTCAGAGCAGGTTTTTTTGGGAGCAGTCCCCTTAATAGTCTGAATCCTATCAACCATCTTCTTAGAGAAACGTAGATATTCACAACTTCACATACAAAATCAGGGGGCTTCTCAAGCTGAATCATTGTCCACGGCCCATTTTGAGGCCATTTCCTTCTCTATTCTATAGAACGCGGTTTAATCTGTCGACCTCACAAAGCTATTAGAAATGATGTTCAGATCAGTTCCAAGCTTCTGCCCAAGGTAGCTCCTTCCTCCTAAACTTTCCATATTCCAAATTGGAGAAGTGGCTGTTGCAAGCGAGCCTGCCCTTCCTGGCATCTTAGAAGGTGCCTGTCCTGCCCAGTCCTCTGAGCTGTGGCAGCTGCTGTGCTTGGACTCTAGGTTGAAAAGCTTTCTGGGACCATCGGCAAAGTCCACGCCAGGTCTAGTCCCTCCACTGTCCAGCAGACCAGCAGATTCCGGGCCTCTCACCTGGGGTGGGTTCCAGTCAGGCTGTGCCAGTGAGCCTCTGTTTCCTGTTTGAATGGCCTCTGTAGGGCATGTGATTCCGCGTGTGTTCCCCCCCACCCCCGGCAGGTTCTCTCAGCTGTGAGACTGTCACCAGGGCTCCTGTCACTCTGCTGCTGTTGCTTCTGGGCCTGGGTCTTCATTCCCCTGAGTAGGCTTCCCCTCACTTTTCTGTCCTCCCATGTCCTTCTTGGAATTCTTCCTGTGGATGTCAGGTGAGTTGAGGGCGTCCCTCTCCTGCTTGTAGCGTTCTGGGCCCACTTCGCCGTCTTCTCTTCCCAGCAGTCTCTGGTGCTGAATGGGCTCCCCTGGGTACCTTAGTGAGATGAATTCAGAGGTGCTCCTGTGAGATGGGACACGCTCCATGACATGGTTGCGTGTTTGCGCGGGCATAGGAACATTGGGATGCACAGGCACACTCATCCGGAGTGGGCACTACAAACGTTGGCACCCTGCGGATCATCCTGTGTGTGGTGCTAGGGCTGGAACCTCAGGCCTCAGAAGTGCAGGGAACATTCTCTGCTGCTGACTCTAGCCACAACCCTCGGGGAGCATTTTCTTTCTTTTTACTTTATTTTGCGGGTCACACCTGGTGATGATCAGGGGTTACTTGTGGCTCTGTACTCAGGAATTATTCCTGGCGGTGCTCAGGGGACCATATGGGATGCCAGGAATGGAACTCAGCTGAGGCGCATGCACGTAAACACTCTCACTGCTGGGTTATCGCCCTGCCCTTGGGGAGTATTTTCACTGTTGTCTGTATTTTGGTGGCTGTTCGGTCCGTGCCCTGTAGGGCTCAGGGGTCCTCCTGGTAGTACTGGGGGACCCTGTGGTCTGTGGCATAGACCCCGAAGTTGCTGCATGCACTCCCCTCTGTTGATTGTTTAGAAAGAGCAATTAATTTATTATTATTATGTTGTTGTTGTTGTTGGGCCACACTCAACCATGCTCAGGGGTTACTCCTGACTATGCTTAGGAATTACTCCTGGCAGTGCTCTGGGAACCCTATAGGGTGCCAGGGCTTGAACTTGGGCCAGCTGTGTGCAACAGAAGCACTCTCCCCCACTATATTATCTCTCTGGCTCCTGAGAGGAGCAATTTATTTATTTTTTTTAAAAAGTGTTTTTGGGTGGCTGCTCATTGCCTCTTTTGCAAACCACAACACCCAAAAGGAGAGAGAATCAGAGGGGAATGCCCTGCCACAGAGGCAGGGTGGAATGGGGGGGGATAGGGGTGGGAGGGATACTGGGATTCGTGGTGGTGGGAAATGGGCACTGGTGGAGGGATTTGATCATTGTATAATTGAAACCCAAGCACAAAATTTGTAAGTCTACAACTGTACCTCATGGTGTCTCACTAATAAAAATTTTTAAAAAAAGCGTTTTTGGGGGCTGGAGCCATAGCACAGTGGGTAGGAGGTTTGCCTTGTACGCGGCCAATCCGGGTTCAATTCCCAGCATCCTATACCTGTGCATCACCAGGTGTGACCCAGAAAGCAAAAGAAAGAAAAAAAAAGTGTTTTCGTCTTTGGGTCGTACCCAACTATGCTCAGGAATTACTCCTGGATCTGTGCTCAGGAATTACTCCTGGCGTGAACCTGGGGATCAAACCCAGGCCTGGCAAGTGTAAGGCAAGTGTCTTATCTGCTATACTATCAGTTAGGGCCTTTGAAAGAGCATCTTAAAAGCTTAGAAGTTATTGTATAGTGTGTAAGGCTTTCACATGAGTGAAGGTGCTTTTCTACTGAATTTGTGACATGGGAAGTTGTGAGAAGGTGCAGGGGGAATCTAGATTTTTGAGAAAAATCCCTTCGTGCTGGCCCAAAGGACAGTGGTCTTTGTCCCCTTTGAATGGGCTGAGTGTTACTTCTTTCACAGCCGTCCTTTGTCTTTACTGAGATGCGGATGGACAGTCTTGAGTTTTAGGCACATCCACACCTGTGGGTTTGTTGTAGAACCCCCTTCTCATGCCCTCCTCATGAACGCTTTGCAAATCTGGGTGATGCATTGGAGAGTTTGCCCTGACCCATTATGGGTCCTGTAGATGGTTCTAGAACCCTTTCTCCTTGGTGGTACTCCAGAGCATGTTCATCTGGAACCAGTGGTGCTTTGCTTCTGGGATCTGGGTTCTTCCTTCTGATTGGGAATCAGCCACAGTGGCAACCTGCAGACTAGAAGTCCCATTAATTCTAGATTTACCTCTTCGTTGTTAATGAAAGGTATCCTCTCTTGGTAGAATCTATTCAAAATGCTTAAAGCGGCCACTTTCCTATTTTTCTGATTCACCTGTAGTGGAAGAGGAAGGAATTCACTTTTTGTTTTTTTTAAACTAAAATGTGGATTTTGTTCCCTCTCTTCTTTCTGGTAAAGGAAGAAAACCATCTTTGAAATAACCAGCATGCATTTGGGCAGTTTATATCTAATTACGTTATCCTTGAGCCTCATTTGCCCAAACTTGTTATTTTTCTCTTCCACTCTTAAAATTTTATCCAACGTTCTCTCAGATCTCTTGGAGGAGATCCTCAGAAATTTCACTGAGGCTGTTGTTGAACTGAATCTGGTGCCTGCCCTCATGTAGAAATGCCCCAAAGTGCCAGGAATCACCCAGCTTAGGACAAGGCCCTGAGATGTTTCTTGCCATCAGAGCTTGAGTGGGGTGCATGAAAAGTGCTCCCCCATTTTTTCATGGGAAGCATGCGTATAGGTAGAGGGTGACTTACCAGATTCTGGAAGGTTCTCAGCCTTCAGGAGTTGGCCCTCTTCCTGTAAGTAGCTTCCACTCTGACCTGTGCTCTCAGCTAGGGTGCTGACTTGGTTTTGCTGTTCTGCAGCAGTTGCCTTTGTCATGACCTCACTTCCTTCCTGATGGACAGGGTGGGGTTTTTCTTGCCCCCAGTCTCCAGGCCCTGGCCTGTGACTCTTACTTGGAATTTCATTCCCAGTAGCCATTCCATACCCCTCCCATCTCCCTTGCAGGTGTCCAGGAGCGAGGTCCTTGATGACCTTTGTCCACTATAGATTTGGTCTTTCAGTAGGTTCTAAAAAGTTGGGTAGTCAAAACGGTCTTGTAGGGTATGGCGCTTTGAAGCCTTCTGAGATCTCAAGGGAACAAAAGGACACTCATTGTATCCAATGACACCACAAACTCCACAGAGGTAGCAGAGAATAGGCCAGCATTGGAAAATAATGTGCAGTATTAGGCGCCTCCTCTTTGCCTTCCCAGCTACTGTTTCCTCAGATATTTTCTGAAGCTATTAATAATTAATCTAGTGGTACCCCACGATGCCCATGACAGGTGTCAGCCTTACCCGGGAGTTCTCATATAATTCACCTTTTTCCAGAATCAGAAGTGCTTTGACTGGGCCCCAGAACATTTTATTTGTTTGTTTATTTTGCTTTTTTTGGGTCATACCCGGCAATGCACAGGGGTTACTCCTGGCTCTGCACTCAGGAATTACTCCTGTCTGTGCTCAGGGGACCGTTTGGGATGCTGGGAATCGCACCTGGGTCGGCCGCATGCAAGACAAATGCCCTACCTGTTGTGCTATCGCTCTAGCCCCAAGAATACTTTATTTTTACCCTCTCGGCAGTTCTGAACTCTGCTTAAATTTGAGAACACCTGATTTCTCCTTTGTTAAACTTTCAGCCTTGTCACTTGTTAACTTTATTCTGATGGTCGCCTATCAGAATGGAGTTAATTGCATTTCCACCAGAGTGGTTTAAAAACGCAGTTTAAAAATGTGTTTAAAAAAGCCTCAGTTTCTGGACTTATTGGCCTTTGTTACCAGAGATGACCTGAGAGTAGAAAGTAGAGAGTTAGTGATGCGGGCTCACTGTCAGAACTTAAGTGGAGGGGCTGGAGTTATAGCACAGCAGGTAGGACGTTCGCTTTGCACGCGGCTGACCCGGGTTCGATTCCCAGCATCCCATATGGTCCTCTGAGAACTGCCAGAGTGATTACTGAGCGCAGACCCAGGAGTAACCCCCGAGCATCACTGGGTGTGACCCCTCCCCCCCCAAAAGAAGTGGAGCCAGACTTAAATAATTCTTAGCATGAACACCAAAAATGTGCATGTGCTTTTTTGGGATAACCGTGTCAAAATCGCCTTTGTCAGGCATCTTCAGGCTAAATAACCATTGATTCAATTCTTTTTTGGGAAAAAATGATTTTGCTGTGCTTTTGACCACAGAGAGAAATGGAAACGGGATCTCTCCGAAGATGAGCAGGAGCAAGGCACCAGCGCTGAGAGTGAACCGGAGCAAAAAAAAGTGAAGGCCCGAAGACCTGTCCCCAGAAGGTGTGGCTTGGACTGGTGCCTCCCTGCGGGGCACCATGGTGGTCTGTGGGAGCTCAGGAAGGGAGGAGTCTGGATTTACCGCCAGCCTTCTGCATGAGTACTTTGGTTTGAGCAGGCTGCTGGGACATGGATTGAAGGAATCCAAGGTGTAGAGCATCTAGGGAATCTCTTTGTTCTTTATGTCCAGGGCAGGCTAGTTAAGCAGAGTACATCTAGGGGGACAGGGAGATAGTACAGAGCCTAGGACACTGGTCTTGCACACGACCAACCAAGGTTCGATCTCAATACCCCATAGGGTCCCCCAACCACTTCCAGGAGTCAGGAGTCAGTCCTGAGCATCGCTGGGTGTGGTGCAACAACACGGAAAACAAAAAGAGAGCTACACTTTCAAAAGCAGCTCCCTGAGGGGGACCAGGGCGTGTGCTAGAACTTTGGGGGAGAACAGTTTCTCCTGGGATGTTTTTTTGGGGAGAACAAGAGTTTCCCTAATGGTGCTCAATTGGTCGGAAACTCATTTCACCCTTCATTGTTTCCCACTTATGATCTGACATTAAGCAGAGAATTGATTTGGCAGTGAACTAGATGGGAGGTCCCGGGCTATTCCTGGATCAGGTAGATGGTGCTAGAACATTCCAGGGGTGGCAGGGGAAGACAGGCAGGAGGCACCAGGGAAATAGACCCAGTGGAATGGGGAGGGGCTGGTGCCTCTGAGCCAATATAGCTCCCACTGGTCTCTGGGTGGCCCTGAAGCAGGTTCATGATCTGTCTTTTCTGTTTTGGTTTTGGTTTTTGGGTCACACCCAGTGATGCTCAGAGGTTACTTCCAGCTCTGCACTCAGAAATTACTGCTGGTGGTGGTTGGGGGACCCTATGGGATGCTGGAGATTTGAACCTGGGTCAGCTGCATGCAAGGCAAACGCCCTTCCCGCTATCCTGTAGGTCTGTCCCCTTAGGATTGGTCTTAACCCCAAGCTTCTACAGCTCCTGTGTGCTTGTGTACCCCGGTTCAGTGAAATGTTCGTTAATAGGTCATGCACAGGGCTGGAGCATACGGGAGGGAAGGTGCTCCCCTTCCCTCCACCCACCCGGCTTTGATCTCTAGCACCACAACGATCCAGTTGACCACTGCCAGGGAGGGACTCCTGAACACTGGATTGTGGGCCCTGAACCACAACAGCATACCTGCAGCCCCTCCTTACTTCCTAGCCCCTCATCCGACAGGGTCCTCTCCCAACCTCCTACCCTCTCATCTGGCCAGGGACCCTTCCCACCCCCTAACCCTTCATCTCACAGTTGAGCTTTTTGATGTTTGGGCCATACCCAATAGTGCTCTTAGGGCTTAGTGACTCTGTACTCAGGGCTTACTCCCGGCAGTACTTGGGGCTACATATTGGGATGGCGAAGATTGAGCTCGTGTGAAAGGCAATCCTCCCCGCTGTCCTCTATCGCTGTGACTCCTCCAGCTTCTTTCTTTAATAGTAAAGGATTTTTTTTTTAAGGGGATAGGCTGTTGGATCCCAAGCAGTTGTTGGGGAGTCTGGGGCTAGACCTGAACAGCTCTGCTCAGAGTCCAGCAGTTTTGAGGGCCACTGAGGCCACATCTGCCGGGCTGTAGTGTGGTTGAAGTGGCAGGATGGGACCACCATGTGCAAAGCTAACACCCTCAGCCCTTTCCCCAGCTCCTGGCCTGTGAGTTGCAGTTCAGGCTGTCAATGGGGCTGTCGCCTGTCTGACTCTCTGTCTGTCTGTCTGTCTGTCTGTGTCTGGCCTCTGGCAGAGAGGCACAGTTTTGGAGTCATCAGGATGTTCTGGGCACAGAGGAGCAATGCTGTGTCGTTTGTGCTTGTCTCTTAACTCCCTTGGCTTTGTTCACATCTAGATTTGCATTTTTCCTTTACTATTCTGAAAATCTCCCTACATGCTTCATCTTGGAGCTAGGGCTGCTGCTCACATCAGGGAAGATTATGACTTTTTTGGGTCCTTCTGTATGCGGCTTGCTGGGAATCGAACCCAGGACTTCACACACATGGCAGTGGCCCAGTGAGATCCCAGGGCTTTCTTTATCTTTATTCATTTTTATTTATTTATTTATTTATTTTAATGCAGGAGTACTGCTAATTATTCAGCCACTGATTAGGCTGGTTGAATTGGGCATGAACTCCACCTTACTTTTTTTTTTCTTTTTTATAAATTTATTTATTGAATCACCGTGAGAGCAGTTACAACACTTTCGGGTTTAAGTCTTGGTCATAAATGATGAAACACCCATCCCTTCACCTCTGGCCATTTTCCACCACCAAAAACCCCAGAATACTCCCCATTCCACACCCTCCCCCTACCTGTGGGCAAATTATTTCCACATTACTCTCTCTCTACTTTGATTACATTTAGTATTTTGACACCAGACCCACCATTATCATATGTGATTTTACCCCAACACTCAGATCTGCCGAAAAGGCAACAGTAGACAATTTGTTTTCTATTGCTGGTTATGAATAACATATGATGTCACACGGCCACAGTAGTCGCCTCGTGATTTTGGAATTCTAAAATTTTAACAATTGAATCTGGAGGGATTTCTCCCAAAACCTGCTGGGTTCCAAGATTTGTTCCTGAGTCTCTTGGATCATGACCTTTAGCAGCTTGATCAGGAGCTAGAGAGGCCGTTTGTGGGTGGCGACTCAACCAGAACATCTGGTTGAGGCAGGGAGGACAGGTCCGGCTCCACCCCCATCCCATGAGGCCCTATGTGTCTCATCACTGCGGGCCCAACCTGACTGTCCAATGGCCTCAGGAGGATGACAGTCACTGAGCTGCCAGGAGGGAGCAGGAGGAAGGACAGCACCCTTTCCCCCTGGGGTGGCCCGGCATGGGTAACCTACTGTGGGGACCGGATGCATTTGTGCCAAAAGCCGCTGTGTTCTGAGATTTGTTTCTGAGTCTCTGGGATCATGGCCATTAAGCAGTTGAATCAGGAACCAGAGAGGCCTTACCTCCAATTATATAGCTGAGCCGGAGGTGATTTGTGGGTGTGTCTCCCACATACCTAACTTTTGCCCATTTATTTTCTTGATAAACTTGGCCCCAAGTTGTTGGGGTTTGGCCAAAGGCACAGCAGCAATTTTGGGATATCTAGAAGTCTAAAGGTACCATCAGGCTGCTGATGCACTCACCTCACAGGTACAGATTGACCTGCTGGTGGCACCATATCCCCTATTTCCTTATCTGTTTGTAGAATTGAGTTCCAGTTGATGGACATTTCCAGGGTTACTCATTTTGTTCTGGAAAAGATGCCCACAGTACAGTTATCATCATAGACCTTTATCCAAAGTTCATTGCCTGGGAGGAAAATGGTTAGAATTGTAACTCTGAAAATAGTTACATTTGTAAATTGGAAAATGGTTACATTTTCAGATGTCTACATACAGATGGTTACAGTTACAAGCTTTTCTAAATTGCCCTGGCTAGAGAGAGATCCTCAGACTGGATCCCCAGTTCACTATCCTTACTGCCTAACCGGCCTTCCCCCCTGCCCTCCTCCTTCCCCAGGAACCTTGAAGAGTGAGCATTGAGCAAGCAGTGGTACACTGGGTGTGACCTTTACAAATAAGAACACGGAACAAACAGTCATGATAGGCAATGATCAAAACAAAAAATTCTGGGGCCAGAGCAGTAGTGAAGTGGGGAGGGTACTTACCTTGCATGTAACTGACCTGGGTTTGATTGCTGGTACCACACATGAGCCCCTGGGCATGGCCAGGAGTGATTCCTGAACGCAGAACCCGGAGTTGCCTCAGTGTATTGCTGGGTATGCCCAAAACCAAAAAAATAAAAATTCAATTTTATACTGCCTTCCTGGCAAGCTACCCGTGACGTATTCAATATACCAAACACAATAACAACAAGTCTCAAAAAAAAATGGAGACGTTACTGGGCCCGCTTGAGCAAATTGATGAACAGCGGGAGGACAGTGACAGTGACAGTGACTGCCTTCCGAAGATAGAAGTTGTGCCATGTGAATGTTTGTATGTCAGGTGAGTCTCCAGATCAGGTGAATCTTCAGAGCCTCAGAACTTTGTTTTTTTCCAGCGCCTTCCTCTGCCCTGGAAAATGCACTTTCATAGTCTGGAAACAGACCCCGGGTTTTCTCTTCTCGTTTCAGGACAGTGCCCAAATCACGGGTTAAAAAACCGATGAAGACACAGCGTGGGAAGAAAAAAAAACAAGAGTCTTCTGATGAGGATGATGACGATGATGAAGCTCCAAAGCGGCAGACGCGTCGAAGAGCAGCTAAAAACGTTAGGTGGGTCACTGCCTCGCAGATTTGGATTAGTGTGGAGGTGGTGGTGTGGTTAGGTCAAGCTGGGTTCTGGAAAGTCCAGTGGTGTACATTTTGGAGGCAGAAATAAGACTGAGGCTATTTTCTTTTCTTTTTTTTTTTTCCTTTTTGGGTCACAACCAGCAATGCTCAGGGGTTACTCCTGGCTCTGCACTCAGGAATTACTCCTGACGGTGCTCAGGGGATCATATGGGATGCTTGGAATCGAACCTGGGTTGGCTGCATGCAAGGCAAACGCCCTACCTGCTGTGCTATCACTTCAGCCCCTATATATTTTTTTTTCTTTTTTTTGGTGGGTAGCGACTCATGGCAATGTTCAGGGGTTACTCCTGCCTCTGCATTTAGGGGTCAATCCTAATGAGCTCAGGGGACTTTATGGGATGCCAGGCATCGAACCTGGGTGAGCTGCAAGCAAGGATAGTGCCTTACCCACAGTGCTATTGCTCCAGCCCTCAGAGAGCTCTTTCCTTCCTTCCTTCCTTCCTTCCTTCCTTCCTTCCTTCCTTCCTTCCTTCCTTCTCTTTTCTTTTCTTTTTTCTGAGGACACACAGCAGTATTTCAGTAAACTTACAGATGGAAATATTAGTCCCTCATTTGCTGTTTCTAAGGAATGATTCCAACGCTAGTAGTAGACTTTAGAGTGCCAGTCTAGAGCTTAATACTTTTTCTTCCTACAACACAAGACGTTCAGGACTGGAATTTTTTCTTACTGGGACTGACAAGTCATTTGTTCTTAATACTTAGTGGAAGATTATATGTAATTTTTTTGTTTCAGGAAGTATATTTTTTGAGATTTCCAACAGAGAAGTACTGAAATTTTGTAATCCTCCTTGTTGGAAGATAAAATACAAGGCTGAAGCATTTAGTCTCAGAAATATTTCTCTTGGGCCAGAGCAATAGTACATACAGCGTGGAGGGTCTTTACCTTGCATATGGCTGACCCAGGTTTGATCCCCAGAATCCCAGATGGTCTTCTGAGCACTGCTAGGAGATCTCTGAGCACAGAATCAGGAATAACTTCTGAGCACCATGGGTGTAGCCCAAAAAAGCAAAAAAAAAAAAAAAAAAATAGAGGTTTCTTTCCTGCCTAATGAAAAAGTATCAATTTTTTGTGTTTGAAGCGTCGTTCTTTTTAGTTGTTCCCTTGTTTACATATGTGACACCACTTTTAAAAGTGAAGACAGTGAATTGTCCTTTAAGTTGTCATATCCTATCGACACAAATTAATGTTGCCTTTTCAGTTTGGAGCATAAGACAGCCTTTCTGCAGTTATGTACAAATACACATTAATACCTAAAGCAGGGGGAGATAAAAAAGAAGTCTGAACCCATTTTATCTGTGCCTGGTCTGGAAAACAGCACATGGAAACCAGACTCGGAGTCCTTCCTTAGATACCATGTTGATGGGAAGCGTCCTTGAACTCTGGAGGGCAGCTGCTCATTTCTCGATCTTTATCCCTGATGCAGTTACAAAGAAGATGATGACTTTGAGACTGACTCTGATGATCTCATTGAAATGACCGGAGAAGGGGTGGATGAGCAGCCGGATAACAGTGAGACCATCGAGAAGGTCCTAGACTCCAGGCTAGGAAAGAAAGGAGGTGCGTGACTCTGGCAAGCAGATTCGTTTTGCTCCCTGGGCAGTAGAAACCAGATTTGATGTGTTTCAGTCCGGGATCATGAATGTTCCTCCCTGCTCAGATTGTTGTGAGATGTGGGCACTTTTCTCATCTCAGTACTCATATTTTGCACCAGAGGAGTCTAGGGATGTGTCTATCATGTCTTAGAGATTTTGAAATTAAGCTAGTGAGTGGTTGTTAATATTTAAAAGAAACTGGGGGCCAGAGCGATAGTACAGTGGGTAAGGTATACTTGCCTTGTATGCAGACGACTAGGGTTCAATCCCCTGCACCCCATGTAGTCCCCTGAACCCACCAAGAGTGATCCCTGAGCAGAGAGCCAGGAGTAAACTCTGAGCACCTCTGGGTGTGACCCAAAAAAACAAAAAAACTCAACAAATTTAAAATGTAGTGATGTGTTTAGGACAGTGTAGAGGGTCTTGCCTGCTAATATTAAACCAACCTACCTTTGGCTCGTCTTTTTCTGAGTTTCCTTATGAGAATGATCAAAACTGGTAACAGCCCTGCTTGGAAAATAATAAAGCTATTTAAGACATTTAAAATGATTTATAGGGGACAGATCAGTAAAACTGCATGCAACACGGTTGATCAGGGTTCACTTTTTGGTACCCCATTTGGTACTTTGAACCTGCCAGGAGAGATCTCTGAGCTCGGAGCCAGGAATAAGCTCTGAGCATCGCTGGGTGTGTCCCTAAAACAAAATAAAACATGAAATGATTTTTGGTGTTTGAGCCACAATCACTGGTGCCTGACCACTGTTCCTGATTCGGTGCTGGGGGTTTCTCCCCAGGTGCTTGTGGACCGGGCAGTGCTGGGGGTTAAGTAAGGACTTCTTTCCTGGGCTCCAGCCCACTGAGATGCTCTCTCCCTCAAGGTCCTTATTTTTTTCATATCTACGGACATCAGGGTTGCTCTCTGAAGTCTTTGGAGGACCATATGATGCTGAAGATCAACCCTGGGTGTCACATACAGACTCAGGGTCTTCTGCTTTTGCCCAATAGTGAAGATTTTTTTAAAATCCAAATTGAGGGGCTGGAGCAATAGCACAGCGGGTACGGCGTTTGCCTTGCACGCGGCTGACCCGAGTTCGATTCCCAGCATCCTATATGGTCCCCTGAGCACCACCAGGAGTAATTCCTGAGTGCAGAGCCAGGAGTAACCCTTGTGCATAGCTGGGTATGACCCAAAAAGAAAAAGAAATTCAAATTGAAGTATCACAGAATTCAATCTCTGTCTCTCTGTTTCTCTCTGTCTCTGTCTCTCTGTCTCTGTTTCTGTTTCTCCACACACATGCACACCTGGTGGTACTCAGGTCTTACTCCTAGCTCTGTGCAGGAATCACTCCTGGTGGACTCCAGGGATGCTGTGGGGTGCCAGGGATTGAACCCTGGGCTCAGTGCCCACTGTCCTGTCTCTCTGGCTCCTCGCTCACTTTCTTTACATTAACTTTTCTGTATAGGAAATATCAAAGCAATTCTTGATTTCTTTCTGCCTTTATTTTTTTTTTTTTTTCAGCCAGTTAAGCATGAGATTAACAGAGGTAGAAGAGAACTTGAGTGCATGGGGAATAGAGGCGCAAGAAGATTTTCTTTTCTTTATTCTTAATCCTCGACCACTAAGATGGAATTTGTTTTCTGAGTTAGAGCCAAAGACAGAGATGGTGTTTCTCCATTTTTCATTGTTTGGATATCAGAATTTTCTTTTGATCTCCCCTATAAATTCGGCCTGTGTTTCCAAGGGTGAAACCTAGTGGGCCTTTTGAACATCTGTTAAGCCTGTGTGTTTATAGTTTGTTAATTGAGATTGGTTGCCTTCTACTTTACATCCCATCCAGTGTGGCCTTTTGATCATCTGTGAGCTCACAGCCCAGTCAGCCCATTTCAATCCAAAGTACCTTTGCATTTCACCCCAAGAGAGACTCTGGATTACTGATGGCTTGGGGAACTTGCCAGGGTCTGGTGCTTTCTCTAAAGTGTCACTGAATTCCTTTCACAGCCACTGGAGCGCCGACCACTGTGTACGAGATGGAAGCTAATGGCGACCCCAGTGGCGACTTTGACACCGACAAGGAGGAAGGCGAAGTGCACTACCTCATCAAGTGGAAGGGTTGGTCTTATATCCATAGCACATGGGAGAGTGAAGAATCCTTACTGCAACAGAAAGTGAAGGGCCTAAAAAAGCTAGAGAACTTCAAGAAGAAAGAGGATGAAATCAAGCAATGGTACATCTTCCATTGTGGCTTAAAGAACTGTTTTGGCGGCCCTGAGGGAAGGGAAGGATTTGCAGTGATGCATGAAGCATGCAACAGCTCCCTTGGAGCGCAGATCTTGTCTCAGTCACGTGGATGTGGAGCCAGCCACAGTTTCTTTCCTGAGGTGGTGGCCTTGACGACACTCTGTCATTTTGTATGTGGCCACCAAGTTTGTAGATGTTAGCAATACTAATTAGCTTCATCCCCCACGCAGAATCTCTGTGGTCCTCTTAACCCTCTTGAGATGTAATATTCTTGTATTAAGTACTAATACTAAATACTAAATACTTAATACTGTTGGGTCTCCTCTTGAGGCTTATATTGCCTCATTCAGAATTTTGTAGATGGGAAGTGAGCACCTCTGCATGTGGACCCAGGATACGAATCCTGGCTTCACTCCCATTTTCGGAAACACATTTATAATGTCCTGGGGCTGGACTGGGTTTGTTTAGATGCCCTCGGTGAATGTTCTAGAAGTCTCACAGATGTGGATTCACTTGGAACTATACTGAATTTGCAGTTTCTGATAGTGCTGTGAAGGAAACAGTGCTGTAAGCACTACCTGTTTGCTTGGCGCGTGTGGTCCCGGGGCAGAAATAGGTGCAAACCTAAACTGATTTAATAGTGGGTGACCAGTGGATGTGCTCAGGGGTTAGAAATAGGGGACATGTGGCATCTGGTTCCTTTGCTGCTACCCTGCAAAATGCTCAGCTTTAGAAAATAGTGTTTATGTGGAGTTAGAAATGAAAATACGGGTCCTGAAGCAGGTAGAAATGTAAATTCCTTCGAAGTCCAGTTGTGCCAGTTTTCAGGAACCTGCTGTTGTCATCCTTGGGTAGAATTTTGGTGCTGAGCGTAACTAGTTATCTGAAAAAGTCATATTGAACCACCCTTAAAGCCTGTTACCTCTTTAGAAATGCAGGGCATATTT
This sequence comes from Sorex fumeus, assembly GCF_029834395.1. Lineage (NCBI taxonomy): Eukaryota > Metazoa > Chordata > Mammalia > Eulipotyphla > Soricidae > Sorex > Sorex fumeus. The sequence continues at coordinate 9,920,850 of NW_026606108.1, read as the reverse complement.
TCTTTTAAATCTGGGAGACAGTTCAGTTGTCTGTTTAGCTATGACGCCACATGAGCTGACCACCCCAAATGGTTCCTTTTAGTTATTTATTTATTTATTTATTTTCCCCATAATTTTATTTGTTTATTTTTTTCCTTCTTATATTTATTTATTGAATCACTATGGGAAAAGTTACAAAGCTTTCAGGTTTAAGTCTCGGTCATACAATGATCAAACACCTTTCCCTTCCCAAATGGTTCCTTTTAGAGTTCTTTATAGATGCCATCAGGGAGGATAGTTTGGTCTCTCATGTGAGTTCGAGACGTCTCAGTATTTTCCTGCCAGCATTTGTGTTTTGAAAACTCAGCCTCATAGTAACAGACAGTGAAAGGGGCAGAGGGAAGGAAGGACTGAATTTCCTTTCTTTTTTTTTTTTTCCCCCGACTTTGTTTTGATTCATGTGTCAGGTCTCCCAAGCCTGTCTAACCCGCAGTTCTCCCCTCTGTCTTTTTTGCAGGCTAGGGAAAGTGTCTCCTGAAGATGTGGAGTATTTTAATTGCCAACAGGAGTTGGCCTCTGAGCTTAACAAACAATATCAGATTGTAGAAAGAGTCATCGGTAAGCACTTGGGGCCGGAGCTCTGGGCTCCTCCTAGGCGTCGGTTTGAGAAGCGGTTGTTAGCTAGGGTTGAGTGCAGGGAAGGCGGAGTCAAGTTAGTGAAGAAAGCAACACTTTTTGTAGGTCTACTTTTTAAAATTTTTTTATTAATTTAATTTTTATTAGTGAAACACCATGGGGTACAGTTGTGGACTTTCGTGCTTGGGTTTCAGTTATACGATGATTGAGTACCCATCCCTCCACCAGTGCCCATCCTCTACCACCAATGAACCCAGTAACTCGCCCTGTAGGTGTACTTTTGGAGGCCAGACAGAGCCTGGGTTTGCTGTAATGGAAAATGAGCAAGATTTGCTGGTGGTTTTGGGTGGGGAGGGGGGTTGAGGGCAATTTAAACTTGCAAACAGGAGGCGAAGTGCCATTTACTGAGCTGGAAGGGTGAACCAAGAGCAGCATTTCGGAGACCCAAGGTGGCTTCATATTTTAAAGTTTGACGGGCGTCTTGGTCTTCTGTAAGAATGTAGTGTGTGGGTCCTAGAGGGACAGTGACATGTGGATGCTCACCAGTTTAAATGGTGTTTCAGCCGATGATTAAATGACCTCATCCAGGGGCCGGAGTGATAGTGGAGCAGGAAGGGCATTTGCCTTGCATGCAGCCGAGGGTTCAATCCCATAGGGTCCTCTGAGTACTTCCAGGAGGAATTCCTGAGTGCAGAGCCAGGAGCAACCCCTGAACATCGCCTGGTGTGTCCCAAAAACACCCCCCCAAAAAAACCCCAAATAACCTAATCCAAAGGAGTGTGCACACTGTAAAAACACATTTCCGCCTTTGAAAGTCAGGAAGTAAATAGCAGAGGGGTACCTGAGCCATAGGACAGCAGGAAGGATGCTCGCCTCACACTCAGCTGCCAGGTTTGCCCTTTGGCATCCCAGAGGGTCCCCTCAGCCTTGCTAGGGCTGATCCCTGAGCGCAGAGCAGGAGTAAGCCCTGAGAACAGCTGGGGTAGCTCAGATAAATAAATCAACGAAATGAAAGAGCAGAGAAGACTGAGAAAGAAAAACCATGAGGAAAGGGGGCTGAGGCCAGTGTGAGTGAGCTGGGGCTCCCGAATGGGCCGTCGCTGCATCTGCACACTTAAGGTACAGGGCCTAGGAGAAGGTCCGGGAGGAGTCAGGCAGTAGCAGAGAGGATGAGGTGGGAGGATAGAATTTGGCACCCAGTGCTGGGTAACGAGCGGGGAGGGGCTGGGGTGGCGGCAGCAGGAGCAGCCCAGGCCCCAGCCAGACTCCTGGGAGCAAGGAGGGCAGCTTTGTGTCCTTTACCACTCCTGCTCGCTCTTGGTGACGGCTCCTCTGTCTTGTGTTTGTTTAGCGGTGAAGACGAGTAAGTCGACACTGGGTCAAACTGATTTTCCAGGTGAGTCAGAGCTGGTGTTCTTAAAGGTGGTGTGCCCATGAAGAGGGGGCTCCCTTTGCTTGTCCGTAAATGCTGCACCACGCTACCAGCCTCGGGTGGACCTGCCTCTTCTGACCTGCCCCTCTGTACTTTCTGGTGTGCATTAGCTCACAGCCGGAAACCGCCGGCAGCCTCAAATGAGCCTGAGTATCTCTGCAAATGGATGGGCCTGCCCTACTCAGAGTGCAGCTGGGAAGATGAAGCTCTGATTGGCAAGAAATTCCAGAGTTGTATCGACAGTTTCCACAGTCGGAACAATTCAAAGACCATCCCCACAAGGGAGTGCAAGGTGGGGTGCCTTTGGGCCATCTTAGGGTGTGGCTGTGTTGGTATCAAGAGGGTTGGTCTCGTCGATTATGGGGCAGGGAAGTGCTGTGAAAGCAAAGGGTGAATCTGGGCCAAAGTGATAAGATACTGGGGAGGACGTTGGCCTTGCACGCCAACCTGGCATCCTATAGGGTCCCCTGACCACTGCCAGGAGTGATCCCTTAGTGCAGAACCAAGAGGAAATTCTGAGCACTACGGTTGTGGCCCCAAAACAAAACAAAAAAGTAAAGGGTAAATCCCATTGATTCTGTATGTGTGTGTGTGTGTGTGTGTGTGTGTGTGTGTGTGTGTGTGCATGGTTGTGTATGTGTGTGTACATGTGCATGTCTGTGCATGTCTGTGCATGCGTGTGTGTGTGTCTTAGAGCCACACTCAAATAGCACTTGGAGGACTTCTCCCTGCTCTGTGCTCAGGGGTTCATTCCTTGTGGTGCTCAGGGGACCCTGTGGTGCTGAAGATTAATGAAACACATTGGGGTGGTAGATGGTATCTTGGCCGAGGAGCAAGGTCCCAGAGACCTCTTCCGGGACGGGGTCTGCCTTTGGGGCTGTGGATCACAGTGAAGGAAGGGGCATGTGGGTTGAGGTGCGGTAACTGAATGTAACTGCTGATGCTTTGATGCAAAGCTCACAGATCATGTGTGTGTCATTCCTCATGCAGCTTGGTCCATCTGTTTCAGGCCTTAAAGCAGAGACCACGGTTCGTGGCTTTAAAGAAACAGCCAGCTTATTTGGGCGGGGATAACCTGGAGCTCCGAGATTATCAGCTGGAGGGTCTCAACTGGCTCGCTCACTCTTGGTGCAAGTATGTAACATGTCCGATGTCGTCTTTACTGCAGCTGGCCAACGGTTATTTTGTTGGCTGGTTTTTGGTCCACACTTGTATTCAGAGGCTCAGTGCTCGGGGTTCAAGGTGGGGCCTCCCTCATCAATACACACATGTACTCAATTATGAACTCTCTCAAGCCCCGAGAATTGCTTGCTGGTACTTTGTACTGCAGGAAGTATGGGTTTGGGAGAAGTTTCATCACAGGTATTCTGTTGGTGTAAGACCATCTTGTTTGTTTGCTGAGGGCTTAATTTGATTTATTTTTTTGCTTATTTATATTTTTATAAATATAAGGTTTGTGGGTCTAAATGTTGGTGAAGATGGGGTTTTTCTTAGAGTCCAGAGGAAGAGTGGGTGACAGCTGGAGTGACAGTACAGATGTAGGAAGGACACTTTCCTTGCACATAGCCTACCCGGTTTCAATCCCCAACATTCCACATGGTCCTCTGAGCACTGTCAAGAGTGATTCCTGAGTGCAGAGCCAGGCGTAACCCCTGAGCATCCTGGTTATTGCCCAAAAAAATACCTTTCACTTGCATATTACTTTTGGTTTCCTCTGACTGTTTAAGGATGCTATATGTACTCATAAAGTTCCATGATTTGATTTTCACAATCTTTTCATAGTAATACGTACAACTTTATGTCACCACTATATCCCTTATTTTTCTGATTCCCATGTACTTTCCTCCCTGTGGCCCTTTCTTCACATTTTTATTCTTAGAGCTGGATAATCCTCTGTTTAGTATCCCTGAAGTCCAGCTCATCTGCTGACCACTGCTTTTCAAAGCGTGACTCTTTGCAAACACGCATGCATTGCGTCCCCAAAAGTACATGTTAAAGATGCATTTTCAAAAACTTTTAAAAAAAAATTTGGGTCTTGGCCACACCATCTGTAATCTTGGAAGCAGTTACCTCTATACGTACACTGGCGCATGACCTGCATCCGGGCACAGTTTGAGGTGAGACCCAGGATTGGCCAGCACTAGGTTCCCAGAAGCAAAGAAAACTAGAACTTCTGCATTCTGTATTCGTGGATCTTGGCCACATGCACTTTCCTGTGAGACACAGAAGACCCGATGAATGGCGGGGCTGAATAGGCCACGTGAATAATTCAGATGTTTTTTGTTTTGGGGCCACAACGGGCCGTGCTCAGGGCTTACTCCTGACTCTGCACTCAGGAATCTCAGCAGGCCCTTGGGACTATTACCAAGTGTTGGACATCGAATCCAGGCCATTTGAGTGCAAGGCACATGCCTTCCCCACTGTCTTACTGCTCCAGCCCCAGATTTGGTTCGACTCCCTTTTCGTTTCCTTATCACTGCAGGAGGCCTGACCAATGGCATACAGGAGGCACTGTAGTGGGCATAGCTGCCGACGTGCTCGGCTGCCGGTGGAGGCACTGGCCCCCTCCTGTGCGTGCACATTTTGGTTTTGGGATGGGGTAGCTAATAACCGGTTTCTCTGTTTCTCTTCCTGCAGAAGTAACAGTGTAATCCTTGCTGATGAAATGGGCCTGGGCAAGACCATCCAGACCATCTCCTTCCTGTCCTACCTGTTCCACCAGCACCAGCTGTACGGCCCCTTTCTCATAGTCGTCCCTTTATCCACCCTCACCTCCTGGCAGAGGGAGTTTGAAATCTGGGCACCAGAGATTAACGTAGTGGTTTACATAGGTGACCTGATGAGCAGAAATACGGTGTGTAAACAAAAAGAGTTGGGGTAGCCTCTGTGTGATAAATGTGCTTTGGAAATTGACCTAAGATCATTGCCATCTTTTGTAAACAGTTAACAACAAATCAAATTGTGATTCTGCCGTATGTAGCGCCTCTGATACTGGGAGATTTATGTGTCACAAAAATGAAACTCTGGGGCCGGAGCGGTAGGACAACGTGGAGGGCTTTTGCTTTGCATGCAGCTGACCCGGGTTTGATCCCCAGCGTCTTACATGGTTCCCTAGGCACTGACTGCCAGAAGTAATTCCTGAGTGCAGAGCCAGGAGTAATCCCTGAGTATCGCTGGGTGTGACCTGAAAAGCAAAAACAAACAAAAAACATGCAACTCTGGTACCAGAGTGATGGAGCACTGGGGAGGGCATTTGTTGTAGAGGTGGCCAACCCGGGTTCGATCCTTGGCATCCCTTAGTGTCCCCTGAGCACTGCTAGGAGTGATCCCTGAGTGCAGTGCTGGGAGTAAGCCCCTGAGCATTTGGGTCTGGCCTTCAAAAAGAAAGAAATGTTACTCAGATTCTTGATTCTTTTTTTGGGGGTCACATCTGGTGATGCTCAGGGGTTACTCCTGGCTCTGCATTCAGGAATTTCTCCTGGCAGTGCTTGTGGGACCATATGGGGTGCTGGGGATTGAACCTGGGTCATTTGTGTGCAAGGCAAATGCCCTTCCCACTGTGCTATGGCTCCAGCCCCTGCAGATTCTTACCTAGTGCTTAGAGACAACTGACAGTACCTTGCTGACCTTTGAGCTGGCTGGCAGGATTACATTTTTCCTCTCTCTGTCCTTTCTCTTGTCATGACCACATGATAATACAAAGGAGCTTAAGACGGAGTTTGCCTGACTCTTGATAATGACTAATTTTTCAAATTCCCTATTACCTACTGGGGTTTATGTTGAGTCCTTCAGATGTAAGCCTTGTAATTCTCAAGCGAGAGATACCTGCCAGCTGGTCAGCTGATATCATTTTGGAGCTGGTATCATTTTGGAGTGAAAAATTTGACTGTGTCTAACACCTGTCCCAGTTGGAATGGGCCAGAATTGGTTGAGAGAAAAGTGTGCCTGGCCCCAACCTTTGTTCTTTGCTCTTTTATGTTTAAGTAGTGTGGGGGCTGCTTAAAACAGAGCAAGCATTCAGAAATGCCCAAACCTAGGGCCGGAAAGATAGAAAAGTGGGCAAGGCACTTGCTTGCCTTCTGTGCAGCTCACCCAGGTACCATTCCTGGCATCCAATACAGTTTCTCTCTCTTCTCTCTCTCTGCCTCTCTCTCTCTCACTCTCACTCTCTCTCTCTCTCTCTCTCTCTCACACACTCACACACTCATGCATGCATGCTCAAACCTTTGATAGGTAATTTCACTTTCTCATACAGGGCTGGAGCGATAGCACAGCAGGTAGGGCGTTCGCCTTACAAGTGGCCAAGATGGCCGACCTGAGTTCGATTCCTCCGCCCCTCTCGGAGAGCCCGGCAAGCTACTGAGAGTATTCGATATGCCAGACACAGTAACAACAAAGTCTCCAATGGAGACGTTACTGGGCCCGCTCGAGCAAATCGACGATCAACGGGAGGGCCTTTACCTTTACCTTTATACAGCACTTCATTTGTTTTGACTGTATGCTTCCGTGTTCACTTTGTCTACCCCCTGGCAGATGTATTTACTCTAATGTTCACTTACCAAGCATCGGAGCAGACTAGGCTTCTTAGTTCATTTGTCAGCCATGGAAAAAAAAAAAAGAAAAGTGACTTCCTCAAGTATGTAGGAAAGGTTCAAGTTTGTTTGCAAAAGTGGAGACGTGGAAAGTGGGGCATGAAGGGGTCAGGTCCCCAATCCCCAACTCTTCTCAACACTGTGGGCCTTCCAGTATCCCAGATTTTCCTGCTGCTGTTTCCCCCCACCCCACCCAATTTGTTTTGGCATCACACTTGGCGATGCTCAGGGCTTATTCCTGGCTCTGTGCTTGGGAATCATTCCTGGTGGTGCTCAGAGGACCCTATGGGATGCTGGGGATTGATTCGGGTCGGCAATGTGCATAGAGAATGCCCTCCCCACTGTACTCTCTCCAGCACCTCCCCTGACTTTTGTTTGACAAGCAGACGGTAGCTGCTGGACCATGGGCCCATCCCTACGGTTTTTCAGCTCTGCCTGAGAATGAGTGTGTTTGTTTTGGAGTTCCCATAAGGGGACTATTCTCCTTGACAATAAGTTGTATTTCAAGCCCTTAAGGCCCTCTGTCTTTTTTCTTGGGGGCCTCTGAGCTGGAGGGTGGCATGTATCTTCCTTATAAATAAAAGCATTGGCCTACCCTAAGGATAATCAAGTTGTAATTCATCAAGAAACTTTCTATTTGGGACACTCCTTCAGTTCAAGGCAGCGAGGGTTAGCTAATTGCCAGCAACTTGCATTTTCTTAGTTAGATGTATCTGGAATGGTGGGGCGAGGGGATTATGTATTTGGACTCATGCAACTGTTTTGCTGTGTTTGATCTTTTAATTGTGACACCTGCTTCCTGTTAGTTGCAAGGTCAATTTAGATCACGTAAAGCACTCGTGAAGTTTGAATCAGATTTCGACTTCCATGGCATGTTTCTGTGGCATGTTACAGGAGGCTTGTTAGTGATGACAGTGAGAGTCAAAGCCATCATGCTCACGATCGTTTTTCCCCCCACCAGATACGGGAATATGAATGGATTCATTCCCAGACCAAGAGACTGAAGTTCAATGCCCTGATAACAACCTACGAGATCCTCCTGAAAGATAAGGTGCGTGATCCTCGGGCGGAGGCCCCATCTGGTCCAGCTTGACGCATCCTGTCTGAGTGATATGGGGGCCTTTCCTCCATGTGCCGTGTGATGTTTTTTCTCCCTTCTTCTGATTTAAATAACCAGACGGTGGGAAGGTGCAATGGTGGTGGGATCGGTCTTGTAATATTGAATGTAGTAAGTCATGAACAGCTTTATAAAAATTTAAAAATAAACAGACAAATGAACAGGCAAATCCGCTAAGAGTAGCCATGTTGTCAGTGAAGGGTCAGAACTATAGCATTGAAGGGGCTTTGGGGTGATCTGGTTGGGTGGAATGAGCAGAGGTAGGGGCTGACGGACTGGCCAGGGAGTGGAGCCTAGCACCCTCCTGGAAATGCCCTCGGCAGCTGGCTCCTTGGGGGACTAGTGTGTGAGCAAGTTCAGCTTGGTGGTTCTTGGTGCACGTGTGCTTCCAGTCTGGTGTGAAGCACAGTCACCCGCAGAGCCCTAATGAAAGGGGCAGACTCTAAAATTAAACTGGGGAGGGGAGCGGTAGGTTTTTTATTGTGTGTTGTATTTTTTGCCTGGGTTGGGCAAAACCCCCATCCCTCATGTTGGAGACCTGTAAGTCGTTAATGGGGTCCTATTGAGTAGGCCCCAGTTTGTTTTGTTTTTTTCGCTTGTTGGGCCACACCTGGCGATGCTCAGGGGTCACTCCTGGTTCTGCACTCGGGAATTACTCCTGGTAGTGCTCTGGGAACCATATGGGATGCTGAGGATCACACCTGGGTCAGCCATGTGCAAGGCAAATTCCCTTCCCGCTGTATTTTTGCTCCGGCCCGAGTAGCCCCCAGTTTGGCAGTGAGAACAAACGGAAGACTTGAATGCTCCCGAACTCTGGAGAATTGATGTGTCTGTGTATCCCTTTGTGATGGGGTTTGTTCAGAACGAATGATCACATGAAAATACTTTTGAGGTTCCCTTCTCACCTGGTGGCGCGTTCTGTTTTGTTTTTACTTTAGACTGTGCTGGGCAGTATTAACTGGGCCTTTCTGGGAGTGGACGAAGCCCATCGGTTGAAGAACGATGACTCTTTGTTGTATAAAACTCTGATTGATTTCAAGTCCAACCATAGGCTCCTGATCACGGGGACCCCTCTGCAGAATTCCCTCAAGGAGCTCTGGTCCCTGCTGCACTTTATCATGCCGGAGAAGTAAGCTCCTTCCTGTGTCTCTTAAAAGATGCTAGAATGTTTATGGTGCTGGCAGCACGCTTCAGGGTCCAACAGACAGACTCAGGGAAAACAGAGGGCGTGGTCTGGGGGAAAGCACAGCTGGGCACTGTCGCAGGCACAGAAGCAGTCGAATGTTCCGTGTTAAGTGGGAGGAGGCCCTGAAGTCAGTTGGTCAAGGAGGGAAGCCATTTCCTGACCCCTGGACCAGTTGATGCTTGGGTGGGTGTGACTTGGTCGGCAGGAACCAGTGTTCCTGGCTGCTGCCGTTGCCAGCCCACCATGTGATTTGCCACGTCGGAGGTACACGTTTCTACCTGCTGTGCTCCCTAGCTAGGCCCCCTCAAAATGTTGTTTAAGAAAAAAAAAGCTGACGCATGTATGAAAAAGGGAGACCCACAACTCAGAAGTTGAGAATACTCCATGTTTGAAAAGCATGTTTGGGAAACCAGAGCTCTCTGTGCAGATACCTAGAACCCAGGGGAAGATTTTCCTGACTTTAGCAGCTGTTCGTGGGGAGCCTTATTGCCTCTTGGGCTGTTACTTTCAGAGAAATGAGAGCCTTGAGGAAGGTTATTGTTCCCAAAGGGATTTTACTGTTCCAGTCCCAAAGGAATTTGACAGTGTAAGGCCTTTGTTTTTAACATCTAGAAGTCTTTTTGTAACCCTTCTGAACTGCTCGAAGCTTCTCTGCATGTTGGCACTGCTCACATCCACCAACCTGGCTTCGCACACTCCATTTTGTAAAGCACAGGGCTGGGTGTTGAAAGTAGACAGAGGCATTCCACGATTAGAGACTTCAGCTGTAAGGATAACCTTATGCAGAAATGTCCTTTACACCCACCATCTAGAGCCACTCAGTGGGTTAAGTGTTTCACAGCATTTTTCTCCTAAATCTTTGTTTCGACAAAGAAGGCTCATCTCTGATGTGGTTCCAGCTCCGCCCTCACCCCCCCCCCCCCACTTTTGCCTTCATATTTTTTCAAGCATGTTGTTTCCACTGCGTCCATCGCTTCAGTCTTCTCTGTGCACTTCCTCAGCCAAGTTCTGTTTCTCCAAAATCCCAAGGTCTGAAAAATCAGAGAGAGTGCTGACTTTGTCTTTAATTTCAAGAGACACAGCCACTCAGTACAGGAATTGATACGTGTATACAGGGCCATTTCTGTGATAATGATGCCAGACTGTGATGTGGTGCATGATCTGGTCACCACTGTGTCCTTTTGTGTCTCTGGCATTACACAGTGACAGTTTTCGGGAACGCAGATGTGGTCTTAAAGGATCTGGCTGTGAACATTTTCTGCTTCAAGGTCTGTCGGCATCTCTCCAGCACCTCCTCCCTCTGATCTGAGGGAAAGCAGCCCTGGACAGTTTGTTAGCAATTCTGTGTGTCCGGGAAGAAATAGCATCTCATCCTAACTCCTTAAAATGCAAGTTTCCTTTTAGTGGAGTGTTTACATTTCTCCCAGGTCTTCAGAAGCCAGGTTGCTATGTCAGTCATCCGCCAGCACCTGCTGGTTTGCTTCCTTTTTGTCTGTGAGCTGCTGGTGAAGTCTCAGTTCCTTTGTGCGCTGAGAGATGGCAGGATTGGCATGCCCATTCCTCAAAGAGCACGCGCTCTGGGCCTGGGCAATGTGGGCCCAGCTGGAAGTTTAGGTCTTGGCCTTTCTCTGGCTTTGTTGGAGTGGAACAAGGCTGCCAGGGGTCAGTGGCTTATGGGGCAGTGGCCAAGTGTCGGGTCCCAGCTTTCTGCTTCCTGCTCTCGGATCGTGCATGCGCTACATCCACTTTTTCAAGAACTGCTGGGCTTCCCAGCATATTGTCTGTTATTTCCAAGAAGCAGGTTTTGTGCCTAAAGGAATTCCCATTCTGGATTCCTCCCATGGTTCCTTCGGGGAATGACAAATGGTGGAATCCGGCTTTTAAGACTTCAGTACCAGAAACATTTCTCTCGAGAGATAGAGACAGAATTCTTCTGGCCAGCATGCTTCCCGATCGCTGATAAAGGATGTGTGCTCATATTCTATCTGTGTCGCTTTGCTTAACCTGCTAATGACTGCTGACTTGTCTCATGCACTGTCCTGACAGCCTGTTAATATTTCAGTCTATGGGTAGTGAAGGTTAGCTGGTGCTAATTCATCTTTGACCTCTACATCTTCTTAGAGCTGATATAAAGAGCTTGTGTGTGTGATCAAGCCTTATGCGTAGTATTTTATCTTGATCACTTGGTCTGTTCACTTACTGGTCCCATGATTTATTGAAATGCGGTCTCAAGCTTGCCTGAGAGTTGGAAAATTGGTTTCTGGGATAGACCAAAGGCATTGATTCTTGAACTTTTTCTTTACTTGTTCTCCTCCACCCCCTCCTCTTATCCTTCAAAGCCAGTGACCTGTAACCTTTCCTTAGAGGAAAGATTGAAAAGGAATATTATTTTCTTTCTTTTTCTATCAGTTGTAGTTAAGGTAATGCATTCCCAATGGTGTTGATGTGTATGGTCTTGGTGTACACAGAGTTCTTCCTCTTCTTAATATATTTCAAAGGACATCTTCACTAGGGACCTGCTTTTTTCCTGAAGGCGTGGCTGAGCACCACCCTCTTTTCCTTTCTAGGTTTGAGTTTTGGGAAGACTTTGAAGAAGACCATGGGAAAGGGAGAGAAAACGGCTACCAGAGTCTCCATAAGGTGCTAGAGCCCTTCCTCCTGCGGCGAGTCAAGAAAGACGTGGAGAAATCTCTGCCTGCCAAAGTGGAGCAGATTCTGCGGGTGGAGATGTCGGCACTGCAGAAGCAGTATTACAAGTGCGTCCCAGTCGTGCCTGGCTGGGGCTGGTCTGGGCTGCAGTGAGGTCGGCCTGTGGGGTATTTAAAGACAGCCTAGAAGCTGCCCTTCTCTGCAACTTCACTTCCCTCCCAGAAATGAGTGGCAGGTTATTTACAGACCGGAAGAGGAGGGTTCACTCTCCACCTCCCCCCCCCCCTTTTTTTTTTCTGTTTGTTTGGATGCTATCATAATGCCAGTGTTGGGAAAGTTTCTGTAAATTCTTTTTTTTTTTTTTTCTGGTTTTGTTTTGAGGGCCATACCCAGCGGTGCTCAGGGCTCACTCCTGGCTCTGGGCTCAGGGATCACTCCTGGCAGGGCTTGGGAGACCCTCTGTGATGCCAGGGATCGCATCTGGGTTGGCCTCATGCAAGGACAGCACTTGACTTGCTGTACTGTCACTCCGGCTCCAGTTGATGATGTTAGTTTTCCAAATTGCAGTCTGGATCCTGGGAGGTGGTTCGCGTGGTAGAGAACAGGCCTGTTGGGGTCCCTGAGTTTGAGCCCAGCACAGCTCCCCGAGTACTGCTGGCCCCTGGAAGGAAGGAAAGAGATGGTCTTCCTTCAGAGTTTACGACCAGTAGCATTTATTTTGTGTAGTATGGGCATTGGTGTTTGCATTTCTCATGGTCTCGTGATGCCAGCTGAACCAAGCCAATTCTGAATGCCTTTGTCACAGGCTCATCATAGTAAATGACGTCTTGGCTCTCTGGAGTGCCGAAAGGCTCCCATCAGCCCATCAGAGAGTTGGATTTGGCTGAACGCAGGGTCAGAGGGGTCTGAACCTCTCCCTTCCCCCCGCCCTGCTCACATCCCTGTCATCTGCACTGCAGGTGGATCCTGACCCGGAACTACAAGGCTCTTGCCAAAGGGACGCGAGGTAGCACGTCTGGGTTCTTGAACATCGTGATGGAGCTGAAGAAGTGCTGTAACCACTGCTACCTGATCAGGGCCCCCGAGGAGAGCGAGCGGGAGAACGGGCCTGAGGCACTCTCGGTGCGTGCTCACCTGGCACACTCGTCTGTCTTTCTGTCTGTCCAGCCACCCCTGGGATGTTCACAGCACTCCTTTTCTCTCCACGGGGTATTCTCACCAAGGCCGGCTTAGCTAAGGGAGAGGCGTCAAGAATGGGGGGACCCCAGGGCTCCGGCAGCTAGCTCAGGCCTGAAGTGCAGGTTCCATCCTTGGCATCCTGTGGTTCCTGAGCATTGCCAGGTATATCCCAAAAAGGAAGAAAGAAAGGTAGAAAAAAAAGTGAACTATTTTTTTGGCTCCTGTAGAAGACTTTAAAAATAAGCAGATCAAGAATGAAGAACTGAGCAAATCAGAACAAACGTTGATACTTTAAAGACCCTAATGGTGGTCACCAGAAGGGAGACGGGGACTATAAATCTGTCTAAAGGGGTCCCTTGGTTTCTTTGGGGGGTGGGGGAAACACGTAACGGTGCTCAGGGCTTACCCCTGGCTCTGTACTCAGGAATCCCTCCTGGTAGTGCTCAGGGGACTGTATGGGATGCCGGGGATGAAGCCCAGGTTGCCGTGTGGCAGGCATCCTTAGGAGGTCTGTTGTATGGTGGAGTAAGGAATCAGGGTTTGGGTGACTGTCCTGTAGTGATTCACAGTGCAGCATGTGGTGTCGGGAACCCTTCAGTCCAGATGCAAACAACGGGCATGGTATCCCAGGTGAGGGTGGCACATGATCTCAAACACGATGACCAGTCTCTTCATTTTTTTTGTTTTGAGGGCCACAACTGGCAGTGCTCAGGGGTGTTACCCCGGCTCTGCACTCAGGAATCACTTCCAGCGGTGTTTGGGGCGGGGGAGACCCTGTGGGATGCCCGGGCTCAAACCCAGGTCAGCTGCGAGGCCGGTGCCCTCCTTGCTGTGCTGTGTCTCTGACCTTGATCGGTCTCTTCTCACCCTTTAGTCCCTGATCAGGAGCAGTGGGAAACTCATCCTGCTGGATAAACTGCTGACAAGACTCCGGGAAAGGGGGAACAGAGTTCTTATCTTCTCCCAGATGGTGAGAATGTTGGACATCCTGGCCGAGTACCTGGCTATCAAACACTACCCTTTCCAGGTGAGAGTGCTTGGAAACTGGTGCTCTGTGGTACCCCCCTCCCCATCCCCATTTGGTGGACTCTGTGATCAAGTGCTTCACTCCCTCGTTGGCTGAATTTCTGAAGAAATACTGCTTGATTTTGGAGGGGTGTGTGGGATTAGAGAAGGGAATCAGCCAGGAAGAAGTTGTGCAGTGTCATCTGGTTTCTCCAAATGTGACCCCAGGAGCAGAAGGAAGTGCGGGTCTGATTCTTGAAAAAAAAAATGCGGTGGGCCAGAGGTGATTACCACTGGCTGGCAGGCTGGAGCCACATACAGCTTTGTAACGTCTGCCCTGAGTTCAAAAGTAATTATTATTACATTATTACTGCAAAGTAATTATTTTTCCATCATTACTCCAAAGTAATAACGACATTCATGTATGCACATGATTCTGAGTCACTCTAGACCTGTTCAAGTCCTTTTTGAACATTTCTGTAATGGTAGAGCCGAATGTTTTCTAAAGCAAATCAGCATTTATGTGGTTCTAACCCCCAACCATTCATGTGAGCAAGGAGTGTCCAGTCAGCCATATGATTGAGAAGCGCCTGGTCAGCCACATGAGCTGAGAAATGTCCACTTTTTTTTTTTTTTGGTGTGCTTTTTAAGTCACTCACAGCGATGCACAGGGGTTACTCCTGGCTCATGCACTCAGGAATTACCCCTGATGGTGCTCAGGGGACCATATGGGATGCTGGGAGTTGAACCTGGGTCGGCCGCGTGCAAGGCAAACGCCCTACCCACTGTGCTATCACTCCAGCCCGAGAAGTGTCCACCCTTTGCAGGGTCAGTGGGCCATGGCCCTATACGCCCTATACTCTGTGCCCTCCAGTGTTGACAGATGTAACTGCAAAGGCCTGAGTATACCTGGGCACCATCTTCTTCCCTGCAGCACAAGGCCCTTTTCACCCTCAGTGACCCTTTTGAATCCAAATCTTGTGACCTTGACTTTGTAACTGGGTTAGTAACTGCCTCAGCTCTGTCCAGGGCACTTGGGCAGTGAGTTCTGGGTAGTTTTCCTCAGTAGGCCTTGGTGTGGTGAAGGGTGCACCTTTGGTGGTCTCTTCTGAGTGTGGCTGATGTTTTAGCTGATCTGAGTGTGCCTGATGTTTTAGCTGATAAGCTGCATGCGATTTATTTCTACAGCGCTTGGACGGTTCCATCAAGGGCGAGATCCGGAAGCAGGCCCTGGACCACTTCAATGCTGACGGGTCTGAGGTACAGTGTGCATAGCTTTGTCACTTGGGCAGCTGGGGGTCGAGGGAAGCCTTTTCAGCAGACACGTCCTTTCTCTCCAAGAAAACAGTTCTGTCATCAGTTTGTGAATGAAGACTCGGTGCCACAAAGGATGCCTTTTAATCTTGTCACTCTCAAAGCCCTTGGATGCTTGTTTATCTAATGGGTTTATCATAGCCCTTCCAAGAGCCATTGATTATTCTCTGGGAGCTTCCAGATACCAAATTTCGGAGCCTGGGGCCGGGCAGGATCAGGAAGGACAGATGGCAGTGTTTTGACAGATATTATAGCAGAAGTCCAGACACTCTTTCGGGTTGTGGTGGTTGTTTTTGGGTCATACTGGCGATGCTCAGGGGTTCCTTCTGGCTCTGCACTTAGGAATTACTCCTAGCGGTGCTTGGGAAGCTGGGAACTGAACCCAGGTTGGCCTTGTGCAAGGCAAACACCCTTCCTTCTGTACTATAACTTTGCCCCAATGCATGGGCACTTTCTCTGCTGTCACATTCCTGACATGTCCCTCATACCCCGTGCCTGCCACATTTCACATCCCTTTGGACCTGCAGAGGTTCCTGGGGCGAAGGACCGGCTCCAAGGACCTCTGTATAAAGTAGCCTCTTGTGTCACTGACAGGATTTCTGCTTCCTGCTCTCGACGAGAGCCGGTGGCCTGGGAATCAACTTGGCCTCAGCAGACACAGTGGTCATCTTTGATTCGGACTGGAACCCGCAGAATGACCTGCAGGCACAGGCCCGTGCCCATAGGATCGGCCAGAAAAAGCAGGTCAGTGTTGGGGGATGGGACTCTCCTGGCACATGGGTGCGGCCCTCCCCCTCCTCCCCCCCCATTGCAGGAGGTTTGGGAATGTTCCCCTCAGCCCTCCCATTTGTTGTGATGTTCCCAAGGTTTCTGTAACTAGAATAGAGACAGTGTTTGGTGCTGAGAGGAGCCAGCTTTGGGGACGTGCAACCCCTGTGGTTTTCTGCTACACCCCAGGACAGATCTGTGCCCAATAGACTCGAGCCGGGCTTGTCCTTGGCTTTACCTTTCATGGGTGTGTTTTGTTTGTGTTGTGAGGATGGCCCCCACAGACACAATCCTGCAACCACGGCCCTCGTCCCGGAAGCTGTTTCTGTGGGGCAACCACATCCAGGCATTAGGTCACTGGAGCGTCTGTTTTTATCCCTAGCCAGTATGAGCTTAGAGGGTAGTTGGAAAAGTGTAAGTGTGATTCTCTTACATCAAAATCTTCACATTTGACCTAGTAACTCATAAGCTACCTGATAATCGGCCAAAGATGCTGTTTTGGTGAAAAGTGCCCAACATGAAAACCAGATTCTTGTTTTTTTTTTGGAGGGGGTGGTTGGTTTGGTTTTGGGATCACACCCAATGATACTCCCGGGTTACTCCTGGGTCTGCACTCAGGGATAACTTTTCCTGGTGCTAGTCGGGAACCAGAAGGATGCCGGGGATTAAACCCAGGTTGGCTGCAAGCAAGGCAAATACCCTACCCACACTGCTCCAGCCCAGAACCCGGTTTGGTTTGCAAGGCAAATTGCTCTCCCTTCTTGTACTATCACTCCAGTCCCAGGGAACTGATTATTCTTGAGCAAGTTCATATACTTTTAGGGTCTGATGACAACTCTCCAGGGCCATTTTTATTTCTGAATGGAACCTTGAAGAAAGGAAGAATGTTGCAGATACTCAGTCAGAGGAAGCATGTTGCATAGACTTAGTAAGAGGAAGAACGCTGAGTAGACTTAGTACGAGATGAGGAATGTTGTATAGACTAAGAAAGTCAGAATGTTGCATGGATCAACTTTCTCTTCACATGGATGGCTTACGATCACTTTGAGCGTAACCTTGGATGTTCTTCTTTTAGGTCAACATTTACCGCCTGGTCACGAAGGGGACTGTGGAGGAGGAGATCATCGAGCGGGCCAAGAAAAAGATGGTGCTGGACCACCTGGTGATTCAGCGCATGGACACCACTGGCCGGACAGTCTTGGAAAACAACTCGGGAAGGTCTAAGTGAGTGTTGGCAGGACAGCCAGTGGGCTGAGGGTGGTGCCAGTGGCTCTCCCACCAACACTGGCTGGAACGTGTGTTGCATGGAGGTTCCCTGTTTCGCTGGAGCAGAGGGCTTTTATCTTTCCCACTTTACTCTCCGACTGCTGCCTCCTCCCAGTGGCTCTTTGAGCTGTCGGTTCACATGCCGCCTCCCTTCTGCTTCCCTGGGGCTCACCATGTGACCTATGGAAAAGCCGCACACTGCCCCCTTAGGCAGGTTCACTCTGGGTGCTCCTGTGAGGGCCATGGATTGAATTAGCATTTTTCCCCCCCTTACATTGGCAACATTAAGAGTGTTGCATTTCCAGTGGGAAACAGAAGGCCATGTTTGTGGGCCTGGTGATTGTGGCCACGTTGCAGTGACCCTGATGGTTGGTCCTGGAGAGTGTCCATTGGGATACGAGCATGGCCTGTCTTCTGTGACAGTGCTCCGGCCTGGGCTTAGGCCAAAGTGAAGGGACCCTTCCCATCTGCAAAATTGGAGGGTGGGAAATTGGCTTTCTTTGCTGCCTTGTTTGTTGCATGGTTTTTTTGGGGGGGGTGGGGTGGGGTGGGGAATCAGCCCTGACAGTGCTGGGAATCGAACCTATGCTTCTCGTATGTGGAACGTGTGCTCCAACCCACCAAGCGCTCTCTCCCTTCACTCCTGGGCTCTTGCGCTCTGGGCTGGAGGTGAGAAGGTTGAAAGTGCTGGCTGAAGGAGAGCTCCCTGAGCCAGCAGCCCGAGAGAACAACTCAGGTCTCTCACTGTGCTGTCTTCCATGCTCGACCACATGGTAGATGACCTAACGGGCAAGCTCATGCCCTTGTCTGCCAGCCTAGGGCTCCCACCAATTTTCATCTTGGAGGGAAAGTGGTACAGTCGATGTATTTGCAGGATGGGATGTAGCTCAGTGCTAGAGCACTTGCCTTGCATGTGTGAGCCCTGGATTTCATCCCCAACACCATACACACACCTGTGCACGCACATACACGCACACACACACACACACACACACACGAATGCATGCGTGTAAGATTTGGCAGGAATCCACAACGTGTGCACACACGTATGATTTGGCAAGAATTCGCACACGCATGCATGCATGCATGCACATACATATGTAAGATTTGGCCAGAATTCCTAGCGGCCCATTGACATTCCTCAAACGACAGCTCCGTTTCATGCCTACAGCTCAAACCCCTTCAACAAAGAAGAGCTGACGGCTATTCTGAAATTTGGGGCAGAGGATCTCTTCAAGGAACTTGAAGGCGAGGAGTCAGAGCCTCAGGTAAGTTCCCGGTGAGCAAAGACATTTTTGTGACAACTTTTGCTCCTCAGTCTGAATTTCTCTGGAAATCTGGAAGTAGATTCCAAGCCTCATGGTAGGCATTTTAAAGCAGTCATAGGAGGGCATTGATTTTTCATCCCCCACCCAGGTGAACCTCCAAACTCTTACTAAGACGGGGAAAGGATGAGAAATGCATCTTGATGGTTCTGTCTTTGGTTTGTTTCATTCCATTTTTGTTTCTTGGCATTTATTTTCGTTTGTTTTTTTATTTTTTAAAAAATGTATTTAAAAACCATGATTTACAGAGTTATTGATAGTTGAGCTTATGTTTCAACACCAAACCCACTTCTCTCCCCCAGTGTTCCCCTACTCCATCCCTTGCCCCGCCCGCCACCTTGAGATAGATACCACTCTCCTGTATCACCAAAGCCTAACCCCTGCTCCCCATTTCTTCCTTTTCTCATCTTCTTTCTTCCCTCCTTGATTTATTTCCTTCTCTGTTCTCCAGTTCTGAAATCTGGGCTCCAGGGTGATCTAGGCATCCTCCTCTTTATTTCATTATATTTCCTCTTCCAATTATTCTGTATTCCACAGAAAAATGAGATCATCCTGAGTTTGTCTTTCTTCTTCTGGCTTACGTCAGACTCCACATCATAACTTCCAGTTCCAACCAGGTGGCAGCAAATTGTATGATTTCATTGTTCCTTGCAGCTGCGTGGTATTCCATTGTGTATCTGTCCCACACCTTCCCAATCAATTCATCTGTCATCAGACAACTAGGTTGACTTTGTATCTTAGCTATTGTGTGACTACAGCAATGAATAACGGTGTGGATATGTTCTTGGAATAATATGTTTTTTATTTATTTGGTCACATCCAGTGAAGCTTAGGGCTGACTTCTGGCTCTGCACTCATGAATTACTCCTGGTGGTGCTCAATGGACCATGTGGAATGCTGGGATTGAACCTGGATTGGCTTCATGCCAGGCAGACTCCCTTCCTGCTGTACTATTACTCAGGCTGTGAATAAATATTGAATCAGTCATTTATAATAATGGGTCTAGCTGCCCCAAATTGGACTGTGGATATCCTTGCATTGTACCTGGTATTAGAGGGAATGCTTCTAGTTCTTCATAGTCAGAAAAGGCCTGTGCTCTGGGCTTATTATAGATGGCCATTATTACTATTTTGAAGGTTTCTCTCACCCCTTTTCTACTGAGAGTTTTTTCTTTATTCTTTATCATATCATGAATGGATGTTGGCTCTTTTCAAAAACTTTCTCTGCATTGATTGATATGATCACATGGTTTTCATCTTTCTTTCTACTCTTCTTAGCATTTCCGGTGTCACCTGAAAAATAATTAAAAAGGTTCAAAGTGTTAGATGTGAGGCATAAAGCTCTGAGTCCCTTACCCAGAGGTGGAGGGCAGGCATCAGGGGTTTGGGGTCCTTGCAGCAAACCTTCTCAGGAGCCAGGGTGCCGGCTGGTGCCTGACTCCCATAGACACTTTGCTTTTTCTTCCCTTAGGAAATGGATATAGATGAAATCCTGCGCTTGGCTGAAACCAGAGAGAACGAAGTGTCAACCAGTGCCACAGACGAGCTTCTATCACAGTTCAAGGTAGGGGCACCTCCATGGGCATCGGCTGGATTCTCTGAGCGGTGGTGTCCGTCAGGCCTGCCTGGGTTGCAGGAACTGCTCCACCTTGGCTGCACTGGCCGGGGCTCCTTTCTCCTGAGTCTCAGCCTGCAGCACATTGCCTTCCCCTTGAAGGGCACCAGTGAAGCGGCCCATGCTGTCCTGTGCGTGTGGGCAGTGGTGGACAAGTCGGGGTGGAATAGGGAAGAACCCAGATATTGTCGGGGAGTGGCAGCGTTGGGAATAGGGAAGAACCCAGATATTGTCGGGGAGTGGCAGCGTTGGGGGGGTATGTTGGGAAAAACATTCATTGAATCGAGTGGCACAGGCAGTGCTGGAGTATGGAAGGAAGGGAAGTGGAAGCTTCTGAACACTTGAAATTTTTTTTAAGTGTGAATATGGGTGTTAGCAGTCTCATGAAATCAGAAGTGAACACTGGACACCAGGGGGCAGCACTGGGGCCAGGTTCCTGTAGGTTTAGAGAATAGGGAGTACTATCTCTCTAGTCCCCAAAGAAACAAGTAGCCATTTTTAAAAATTTATCTATTTTGTTTTTCTTTGCTTTTTGGGTCACACCCAGCGATGCACAGGGGTTACTCCTGGCTCTGTACTCAGGAGTTACTCCTGGTGGTGTTCAGGGGACCATATGGGATGCTGGGAATCGAACTCGGGTTGGCCGCATGCAAGGCAAATGCCCTACCCGCTGTGCTATCTCTCCAACCCCTGTTTGGTTTTTTTGTTTGTTTGTTTTTGGTTTTGTTTTTTGGAGCCACTCCTAGTGGTGCTCAAGTGCTTTCTCCTGGTTCTGGGTTCAGGGATCATTCCTGGCAGGCTTTGCAAGGGGACATCATAGGGGGTGCCAGGGATTGAACCTGTGTTGGCCATGTGCAAGGTAAGTGCCTTACCTGCTGTCCTATCGCTCCAGCCCCACTCCAAGTGACTATGAAGAACAAAACCTGGGGGCTGGAGAGAGGGCACAGTGGCCCATCCAGTTTTTGATCCCTGGCATCCCATGTGGTCCCTGAGCACCACCAGGATTAAGTCCAGAGCGCAGTGCAAGGTGTGGCCAAAAACACCACCAAAAATAAGTATAGACCCTCCCAAAGTTCCTTGGTCCTTCATTGCTACCTTCAAGGCAAGGCAGGAAGACAGAATGTAGAGCCCCAGGCCCAGGCCTGACAACTGCTGCCCAGAGCCGGTGAAAGTGTCTGAGACCATTGGCTGAGTCTTTGAAATGCTACCACTTAGCTGCTTGGTGACTTTGGGGATGAGCAGTCTCAGCACGAATGGATGTCAGCTACTGAGTGCTCACATGAAGCTGTCGGACATGCTTCTAGGGTTACTAGGATATTTTGTGTTTTATATCTTCATTGTTATTTCTAAGACTAACACATCTTTCTGAAACTCAACATACTTTTACTCTTATGTGCTTCAGTAAAGCTGAGATCTGGTAACTTTTTGGCTAGGTGATAGCTCTTTGAGCTTTGTGCTCTAGTTGGGGGCATGAACTAATCTATAAAACAAAGTTGATAATGGATTAGTGTTGGGACTTCATAATTGAAACTTGTAATCAGATCTTATTTTCTTCTAAATTAGCATCATTGATTAGAAAATCTATGATTCGATTAAAATATATTTTTTTGGGGGGGTGACACATCTGGTATTGCTCGGGGGGTTACTCCTGGCTCTGCACTCACAAATTACTCCTGACAGTTCTCAGGGCACCCTATGTGACGCTGGGGATCGAACCCAGAACTTCCATGTGCAAGGCCCTCCCTGCTCCATCCCAATAAAGAGACACTTTTTTTTGTTTGGTTTGGGGGCCACACCTAATGAGGTTCAGGGGTTACTCCGGGCTCTGCCCTCAGGGATCACTCCTTGCGGTACTCGGGGGAGCTGAGCCTGAGTTAGCTGCATACACAGCACATGCCTTCCTCGCTGTCCTACTGCTCGAGCTCCTCAATAAAATTTATAATCATGATCACAGTCAGCAAATTCTGCCCCTCCTTTAAGGTTTTCCTATTTATGTTCTTCTGTGGATAGACTTGAGAACAACAATTTAACAGCTATTAATGATTGTTTGAAGGGAAATCTGTCCACCTTTAGCAAATTGCACCACGTAATTTTTATGTGTGGTGCTAATAGGCTTTGAAAATTATCCTAAGTTTAGATTTAGGTTGGATACTCCAGTGCTGGAGCGATAGCATAGCAGGTGGGGTGTTTGCCTTGCATGCAGCCAACCCGGCTGACCCGGGTTCGATTCCTCTGCCCCTCTTGGAGAGCCTGGAAAGTTACTGAGAGTATCTCTCCTGCACTGCAAAACCTGGCAAGCTATCCATGAGGTATTCGATATGCCAAACAAAGTAACAACAAGTCTCACAACGGAGATGTTACTGGGTCCGCTCGAGCAAATCGATGAGCAATGGGAGATCAGTTCTACAGTGCAGTTTGTGTGATTATATGATTGATAATCATGTCTATATGATTATGTCTGTATGTTTAAAATTTATAATCATGGCTATATGATTTTGTTTGTTTCCCTACTTTAAAGCAAAATTCCCAGTTATCTTGGGACTTTAGCAAGTCGATCTGGGGGAGGGGAAGAGAGAGTGATAGGTGGGAGCTTGGTTCTCGGAGCTTCTGGCCAGATCAGAGCCTGATACATGTCTCCCAAACACCGTCCTGGGACCACGGACATGTCATGCAGTGAGTCATTTATCATTTGCAGGTTGCCAACTTTGCTACGATGGAAGACGAGGAGGACCTGGAAGAGCGTCCTCACAAGGACTGGGACGAGATCATTCCTGAGGAACAGAGGAAAAAGGTGGAGGAGGAGGAACGGCAGAAGGAGCTGGAAGAAATCTATATGCTGCCTCGGATTCGCAGTTCCACCAAGAAGGTGACTGGGGTGAGGGTGTCTCTTCAGAAGCAAAGGAGAGGCTGTGTGCTGGGGGTGGGGGTGCTGCTGGTGGGCAGTAGGTGCTCTGGGGAGAGACGCTGGCGGCTGATGGGGTCTTTGCACATGGGACCTGAGCTACCCGGAAGCTCGCATCATGCTGTGGAGGTTCAGAGCATCATTTCCCTCGGAGGCTCAGGCTGATTTCTACTCCAGATGTTTATTTGTTGCCTCAGTAAGAGGTTAGGCGGCAGCAGCCTCGTCAGAGCCCACGTGGCAGCCCCCAGGCACAGCACAGCAGCGTGGAAGGGGGTGATCAGGCTTTTCACTGTTGGAGACAGACACAGGTCTGCTTCAGATCACAGGCATCACAACTGAGCACTTGCTGTATTTTTTTTTTCTAAATCAGCATCATTGATTAGAAAATGTATGATTTGGGGCCAGCATGATAGCACAGCGGGGAGAGGTTTGCCTTGCACGTGTCTGACCCAGATTCGATCCCCAGCATCCTATATGGTCCCCTGAGCACTGCCAGGAGTCATTTCTGAGTGCAGAGCCCGGAGGAACCCCTGAGCATCGCTAGGTATGACCCCAAAAAGCAAAATAAATAATAAAGCAAATGCATTAAAAAAAAGAAGAAGAAAATGTATGACTCAGTAATTTTTTTCTTAAGTGGGAGGATTACACCCAGTGATGCTCAGGGATTACTACTGACTCTGCACTCAGGAATCACTCCTGGCTGTGCTTGAGGGACTATATGGGATGCCAGGGATCAAACCCACGCAGTGAGTTCTTTTTTTGGTTTGATTTAATTTTTTTTTTTCGGGTGGGCCACACCCCGGCAGTGCTCAGGACTGACTCCTGGCTCTGTGATGACTCCTGGTGGGGCTCAGGGGGACCCCCTGTGGCATGCCAGGGATTGAACCCACATGCACAGCAAAACACTCTCCCTGCTGTGCTGTTGCTCGGCTCACCAAACATCATTCTAAGGGACTTGTTTTTTCTCCACATTCTCTGAAGGGAAGACCGTGGCTCTGAGGTGGAAGGCCCAGGCTGTGGTGGGACATTTTCCTTCCAGCTTGCTTAGGACAGTGCGGTGTCTGGGGAGCTGGGAATCGCCTTAATTGCAGAACTTCTGCTTCCGCGATTCATCACAGGAAACGGTCTGGCAGGGTGGGCCGGGGGCTTCTGAAGCCCGCGCGAGTCAGGAGGGCCCCTTGAGCCTGACCCTAGCTGCAATGTGACTGTGCTTTTTCCAGGCACACACGAATGACAGCGACTCTGACACGGAGTCCAAGAGGCAGAACCAGCGGTCCTCAGCCTCGGAGAGCGAGACCGACGACTCGGACGACGACAAGAAGCCGAAACGCCGGGGCCGGCCTCGCAGCGTGCGCAAGGATCTGGTCGAGGGCTTCACGGACGCCGAGATCCGAAGGTGGGGGCTCCCTGACCTGGGGCTGCCTGCGCTCCCGTTCTCTGCTCGTCTCTCTATCTCTCCCCTGCTTCCTTTGAACACGGGGCGATCTCCTGCAAATCTCGTAATCCGAGATAAACTTGGGCACGAGTGCCTTTATGTCTTTATGTGACTAGAAGACAGACAGATGGAAATAAAAACAGTGTTCAGAGGGATCATGGAACGGGCTGGAGCACATGCTTTGGCTGCAGAAGCCCCTCCTCTGTGTGGTCCCCTGAGCACTGAGCTGGGAGTAGTCTTTGAGAGAGAAGCCCGGCCTGTGTGAGGTCCTGAGTTCGAACCCTGATTCCCCACACTCATCTCCCCTCTACCGCTGCAGGGATTTGCCGCTGTGGCCCCTACTTGAAAGGAAAATGGCATAGCTGTGCTTGCTCTCGTGTACCCGACCTCAGGCCAAACCACCTGCCCGTTTCTCATGAGCGTTGGTGCTAGGTCCGTGGGGCTTGGTCGGGTTTACTAGAAATACACAGGGGCCGGAGTGTGATAGCACAGTGGGGAGGACACTTGTCTGGCATGCAGCTGACCCAGGTTCGATCCCTGGAACCCCATAGGGTCCTCTGAAGTGATTCCTGCGTGCAGAGCCAGGAGAAAGCCCCAAGTACCACCGGGTGTGACTCAAAAACAAACAAGAAATGCACGCATGTTGCTCTGTGCCTCTCTTTTATAATCTGCTTTAATCTGTGCTCCTTCCCCATGTGAGAGGGGCTGTTTTCCCTCCTTTGCCCATCCTGTCCCACAGGACTAGGAAGGTGGGGGGAGGGCAGGACTGCTCCCGGGGCTCATTCTGGGTTCTGGGGTGTGGAGGGGTCTCAGGATGCCAGGGATTGAATTTGGGGCCTCAGACATACTGGGTGTTCACTGTACCACATGAGCCACATCTGTAGTCGTTCCCTGTTTTTTTTTTTTTTAATTAAAATCAAAAGCTAGTTGTAGGTAATTAGCATCCATATCATAATTTTATCTGGCAGTTTATTTGGAGCCGTGTATTTGGAATCATGGGGTCTTCATTTCACCCTAAATGTTATACGTCTTTTTTTCTTTCACTTGGGAAAAATGTAAATAGATTCAGAATTTAAGAGAAGAGACGGTCAGACAGCTCCCCTAGTTACCATTATCTTAATATTTCGAATTTGTCATTAGTGGGACTATCTGTGGACCCACCTTTCTCTTCTTCAGAAGACAGACTCCTGGGAGGGTGTTTGCCTTGCACCCGAATGACCGACCCAGGTTTAATCCTCCGCATCTCATAGGGTCCCCTGAGCTCCTCAGCCAAGAGTGATCCTTAAGCACTGCTGGGTGTGGCCCCAAAACAACCATCCCAAACCAAGTCAAAGAAAGCAGAGTCCTGCAGCTGCTTGGTTTAATGTTGTTTAGGTTTCTGTTTCTTACTGATCTGTCTGGTGCTGGCCCTGGCAGGATTTGGACGGTGAAGCCTCTGCCAGTGCAGTGTGGCCCGTCTCTCCCTCCAATGCTGTCCTTTTCTTGCTGTACTTTTTTTTTTTTACAAAGTGATTTTAGGTTTTTGTTTCGTTTTGTTTTTATTAGTGAGACACCATGAAGTACAGTTGTAGACTTACACATTTTTGTGCTTGGGTTTCAATTATACAATGATCAAATACCCATCCCTCCACCAGTGCCCATTTGCTGCACATGTTTTGAGGTTCTTTCGCTTGGTGCATACAAGAAGGTCTGCCTCCTTCTTGTCTTACAGTAACTTTTTAAATTTTCAACTTTAGTTGTTAGCCTGAATATCCACTTGCAGCACTCTAAGCGGGCTGGGGGTTGTACGTATGGGCCTTGGTACCGTCTGTTTTCTTGGTGTCTCTGAATCTAGTCTGTGCTTTGTGTTGGCGATATAGAACTGGATTGCTTTTCAGTGGTTTCTTGGCTGCTTGCCCCCATCAGTCTTCCTTTGGGTTGGGGTCTTTAACCCATTTCCACGGAATGCACTTCCTGATAAGAGAATTTACATCTGTTTTTCACTCAGTGTTTTTTGGGGTCTCTCCTTTTTGATCCTTTATTCACCACTGCTTACTGCCACCTTCTGTGTTTATCGGTGTGTTTTAGTATATAACTTTAATTCCCTATCACCAAGCTGCGTTTATAAAGTTACTTTCTTAGTGGTTGTTCTGGAGGTAACAGTGAAAATCCCAATATAGCAACCGTTGTTTTTTCTCTTCCTGGAAATGCTCTTCCTTCTCAGTAAGATGTTGAAGGAAGCCGCAGACACCCTGACACTCTTGCCATAAAGTGTTTTTAGTATTTATCAGAAGGAGGAGGGTAGGCCATATGCGTCATCTCTGTATCCTGATGCCTGTCTCGTTCCTTAATGTTCCTTGCTGGCTATTGTCACGCGTGTTTTGTGATAGTGTCTTCGTGGCAGGCTTCTCCCTGCATGTGTATCTGATGTCCTTGTCCATCTCGAGCAGTTCTTTTTGTCTCAGACTCTGACTTTGGGACTCGTGTGGCCTGCGCAGTGCTCCCCCAGGATGGTGGCGAGGGGCTCTGTCTCCCCAACCACGTGCATCACGGGAGGCATTTGCTCCCGTTGCAGGCTTTTAACCTGTCTTCTTGATCACTTTCTTAGGTTCATCAAAGCATATAAGAAGTTCGGTCTTCCTCTGGAACGGTAAGCAGTGATTATCCTTGGTGCTTTTTCCCTTGGTGCCACTCTCCCTCAAACACCAGTACCAGGAACTCTTCCTGGACACAACATTTGTACATGCTTAGACATGTGGTGTCCCTGGGGGGCCGGGGTGGGGTGGGGGTGGGGGAGCAGTGCAGGTGCATTGCCACTGCAGGGAGGGTGAGGCAGAGCAAATACATTCAGGGCGGTGATGCTGAGGCCTGGTTTCCAGGAGGGAGGCGTGGAGAAGTGGGTAGAAGCCGAAACTCGGCTTACTGTCTGGAGGCCTGATGGTGGTGTACGTGGAAGGCTGTTGGTGGTAGTGGGGTATCCACTTAAGCAGGTGGCATGAGGGTTGACATGCCAGGAGCTGGGGTCGGAGTGCTAGTACTGTGGGGAGGGCATTTATCTTGCACATGGCAGCCCTGGTTCAATCTCCGGCACCCCATGGGTCCCCCGAGCCTGCTGGGAATAATAATTTTTGAGGGCAGAGCCAGGAGCATCACTGAGCCCTGTGAGCATCACTGGGTGTGGACCCAAAAGCAACACAAACAAGATGTCAGGAAGTTGTTCGTACCTTGTCACTAGTTAAATCCGGAAGGGAACAGCCATCATTCCTGATTTCTGGCATTCAGAATGCAGGTTCACAAGTGGCCTCTTACCGAAAGTCTGTATCTTCCTTGCTTTTTGCCACATTCGCCCTGAACCTTTGCAAGTTAGAGTTCTGGAGGGGACAGGTGCCTGCTGCTGGCATTTGCATCTGGAGAGGAAGCAGTGATGGGGGCATCAGGGAGACGAGCATGGCTGCGGCTTCTGTCCAGCACCGTTGCAGGCCTAGCTAGGGCTGTGTTCGAGCTGGGCCAGTCATTATCAGACACATAAAAGGCCTCTTGACGGGGAGGGGCGGGGGGAGCGATAGTACAGTAGGTAGTGTTTGCCTTGCATGTGGCTGACCAAGGTTTGATCCTGGGCATCCCCAAGGGTCCCTCGAGCACTGCCAGCAGTAATTACTGAGTGCGGAGCCAGGAGTAACCCCTGAGCATCACTGGGTGTGACCCAAAAAGCCCCCCCAAAGAAAAAGGTCCTTTGATGCCCTGCTTTTGTGCGTATCTGCCTACCTGTGTGATGCACCCAGGCCTGAGTCGTGCAAGAGCCATTACTGGGCTTGACAAGTGAGCACCAAGGAGCACTGTGGTCACCTCAGGGCCTCTGACAGCTCTGCCACTGACAGCGCCCTTGGTAATGAGTGCAGACCCCCATGCCCTGCTGAAGTCAGACTGCGTCTGCTCTCCTGAGGCTCACTCCCTCCTGTGCACCCTGCGTCTCAGCTGGGTGCGGGGTTCTGATGGTGCACAGGGGAGTGGAACATGCCTTTGCGGGGCAAACCTGGGGACTTCTCTGGGCCCTGAGCATCCCCATGTTTGCCCTTCCTCAGGCTGGAGTGCATTGCCCGCGACGCCGAACTGGTGGATAAGTCTGTGGCTGACCTGAAGCGCCTGGGGGAGCTGGTCCACAATAGCTGTGTGTCGGCCATGCAGGAGTATGAGGAGCAGCTGAAGGAGAACGCCAGCGAGGGTGAGTCAGCACAGGGCCTGCAGGTCCAAGCATCACGCTGGGCCTTGGGGTCTGCCTTGCTCTGAGTGCGCGCAGGCAGAGGGCGCCATCCACAAACACCATGGACTGGTAGGAGGTAAAGGGAAATTAACAAGTCGTGGCTGCATTCTGTCTTGCCAGAGACTGTTCTGGCGTTTGAATGAGGGAAGGCAGGGCCGAGTGAGCACCTCTGAGCTGGGGCAGCAAATCGGAACTTGGATGTCATAAGCCCCAGCCACGTGATCAGCTCTATAGATACAAATTCTTTTGTTGTTATAGGCCTCAAGATCCTTATTCTTGGGGCTGGAGGATAGTCCAATGGGGAGAGTGTTTGCCTTGCACGAGGCTACCTTGGGTTGATCCCCAACATCACAAAGGGTTCCCCAAGTATTTCCAGGAGTAATTCCTGAGCACAGAGCCAGGAGTAAGCTGTGAGTATCGTGGGGTATGCAAAAACAAAAGATCCTGTGGTTTTTTTTTCCCTTTTCTTTTAAATTTTTTATTGAATCACCATGAAATAACCCATTACAAAGCAGTTCATGATTGGATTTCAGTCGTTCAGTGTTATAATACATATACCTCTGCCAGTGTACATTCCCAGCACCAATGTCCCCAGCCCCTCCCCACCCCCACCCCCCGCCCCGCCTGCCTCAATCAATGGCAAGAAACTTTCTTCTCTCCCTCTCTCCCCGCCCCCCACCCCCCAAACACCCTGCCCTTTCTCTCTCTTCTTTTGGGCACTGTGGTTTGCAATGCGGGTACTGAAAGTTTATCATGTGTATCCCTTTACCTACTTTCAATACTCAGTTCTTATCCAGCGTGTTCATTTCCAACTTTTATTATTATAGTGGTCTCTTCTCTATCTTTCCTGCCTTCTCCCCCCCCCCCCCCCCCGCCCACACACACACTTGTGGTAGATTCCAACCATTGACAAGTCTTCTTGATCCCCGTTTTTGTTTTTTTTTCCCCTTTTTAAACATTCTTATTAGTTTTTGGCCATACTCAGCAGTGCTCAGGGCTTATTCCTGACTCTACTCAGGGATCACTCCTGGCCGGTCTTGGGGGACCATATGGGATGCCGGGGATTGAACATAGGTCTGCCCCATGCAAGGCAAATGCCCTCCCTGCTCTATTATTACTCTGAACTCTTGGACAGATGTAAGGATGATAAAAACTTACCAGTTTTATCAGTTCGAGCCAAATTTTCCAGGCACTAGGATTTGTTGCCACCTGATTCGTCTTGAAGTATTTTTCCCAGCAACATCAGAAAAAGCAAGCATCTAACCCTAAGTTTATTATTTTTTTGGGAGATACAACCCCACCAGCATTAGAGGCTCAAAAAACCATGTTTAAAAAAAGTTCTTTGGGGGATGGAGCAATAGGACAGTGGGTAGGGCATTTGCCTTGCATGCAGCTCACCTGGGTTTGATCCTAACATCCCATATGGCCCCCCGGAGTACCGCCAGGAGTAATTCCCGAGTGTAGAGCCAGGAGTAACCCCCTTTGCATCTCTGGGTGTGACCCAAAAAGCACTGCACTGTCTTCCCCTTGTTCATCCATTTGCTCGAGTGAGCCCAGTAATGTCTTCATTGTGAGATTTATTGTTACTATCATAGTTATTGTCAGTATCGAATAAGTCACGGGTAGCTTGCCATGCTTTGCCGTGTGGGCGAGATCCTCGGTAGCTTGCTGGGCTCTCTGAGAGGGGCGGAGGAATTGAAGTCGGGTCGGCCTGGTTGGCCACATGCAAGGCAAACTACCCACCGTGCTATCACTCCAGCCTGGACCCAAAAAGCAAAAAAAATAAAATGTATTTTTGATGCTATTCTTTTTTCCATAAAAAAATATATTTCCAACCTAATATGCCTCTCATTTCCATTTATTTCCATTTCTAGACACCACTATTGTGTTCCAACTTGGTGTTGGGCATGGTTTCTATTCCTCAGTTCTCAGGAAATTCTCTGTGATTTCCTTCATGAACTGATTTCCTTCATGAACCTGCATGGTTTCATGTCTTTGAGTAATTCAGAGATTTCCCTGGTGTATCCAGTTTTACTTTCTCCTGTGTATGATTTTTCCTGTGTGTTGTGCTGAGCATCCTCCACCCAGATCCTCTGAATTCCAGTAGGCGGGGGTCACACCCAACAACTGGCCCCCTGGTGCTGTGTAATCCCCTCAACGGCCAAGACCGGAACCCGCATTCGCAGCCGCAGGACATCTTATTATAACATCTTATTATCTCATTTCTACTTTGGACAGACTGGCACACTACTGAATGTAACCTGCCCACACGGCAGAGTCTGGCAAACTCCCCATGGCGTACCCAATATGCCAAATACCAGTAACAATGATGGGTCTCATTCTCCTAAAGAGCCTTGAAAATAGCACTTTCTTAAAAATCTCAGGGCTAGGATGAAGGAGACGTTACTGGGGCCTGCTCGAGGCAATCGACGAATAACAGGATGGTCGTGATTCGTGATTCGTGATTGATTCGTTGTGCTGTAGTCCAGGAAAAGTCTTTCCCTCAGTGCCAGATTTTCTTCAGGGGCAGCATTTGGAGCCATCGCTATTGATGTCATACAATGGACCCCTGCATGGTGTTAGCACAGCTAGTACTGCCTCGTCCATCTAGCCTGGGGCCCCTCTTCCCAGCCCAGGGAACCACTCCTCTGCCCCATTCCCATATGCTTCTCTCTGCTTGTATGTCTGTCCAATTTGCATTTCTCTTCTCATTAGGTTGAGTCCCTTCATATGTTGAGGAACACATGAAAAATCCTCATGTTTTTCTTTTTGGGGAATTCTCTTTCTGTTCTCTTTTTGGTTTTCTTTTTTTTGGGGGGGGGGGTTAGTATATCTATTTTATAGATAAGGAAACAGACTTCCAGTGAGGTTCTTCATGATAACAAAGGACAGATGGGGACAAAGACAGGGAGAGTTTGCTCTGCTCTTTGCTTCTCAGAGAGCTGCCTTTTCTTTTTTTCATTCTGTTCTGGTCCTGCTCTTGTAGTAGTACTGAGAACAGCATTTGCAAGTGAGATGCTAGTGGCTAACAGAAGGATCCCTAAATGGTTGTTTGTAATTATAGTATCTCCTCGTTGGCTCCAATGCAGTTTTTGGGTACAAGACACAGTCTTTCCTTGGTCTCAGAAACTCTTTTTCTCTTGAAGGAGCAGCCACTGCGTTTTACATGGGTGTCAGCTTGCCTTTCCCAGCTTCTTCCGGTCATCATTTCTGGGGCGCGAGGCATTGATTTCAAGCTCATTCTTTTCATATCTGATCGGAGTTGTGTAGAGCTTATTTTACAAAAAAAGGACAACAAAATTTGCCTTCTATGTTTTTCTTTCTTTTTTTTTTCTTGAGGGGAGGATGGTCATACCCAGCAGTGCTTGTGGCTGACTCCTGGCTCTGCACTCAGGAATCACTCCTGGCAGTGCACAGGGCACCCTACCGGGGAGTCAGGATTCAAACCCAGGTTGGGTACGTGCAAGGCAAACGTCTTCCCCACTGTCCTGTCGCTTCCGCCCGGCCTTTTGTCTTTGAACTGAGGACCCAGATGCCTATTGGAGACAGAAAACATCCTGGGTGTGCTGACGCATGTTCTCTGGGGAACTGGGCATGTTCTCTTGGAACTAACGTGACATTGACATTCCTCAGGGAAAGGGCCAGGCAAAAAGAGAGGCCCCACGATCAAGATATCTGGGGTCCAGGTCAACGTGAAATCCATCATCCAGCACGAGGAGGAGTTTGAGATGCTGCACAAATCGATCCCTGTGGACCCAGAAGAGAAGAAAAAGTGAGTGTGAAGTTGAAGGGGTGTGTGTGTGTGCGTGCGCGTGCGCCAGGGGGCATCCACTGGAGTTGATCTGTCCACAGTGTTCTGTCCATGGTGCTCTGTGCTCTTGCCCAGCCCAAAAGGCCCTTACCCTCCTGCCCCAATCGTGCATCTGTCTCGGCCCTGCCCCAGGTACTGCCTGAGCTGTCGCGTGAAAGCTGCCCATTTTGACGTGGACTGGGGCGTGGAAGATGACTCACGTCTGCTGCTGGGCATCTACGAGCACGGTTATGGCAACTGGGAGCTGATCAAGACTGACCCCGAGCTTGGGCTGGCTGACAAAGTAAGCAGGCTGGCGCTGCTGGACAGGTCCTAGACACCGGTCGTATGATCCTTTTCTGCAAATCTTTTCTGACTCTTCTGGTGGTGGGGGTGGGGGGACTAGTGGGGGGAATGATCGAGCTGATGGACTAGTCCAGTCACCAGCTCCTGGGGTTTCTGTGTCCTTGGAAACGGTGCCAGTCTCTAGCCGCCTGTGGCAGCAGCTAGGTGAGATCTGGGGCAGATGATCAGCAGACTCTGAGGTTCTCAGCTTTATGCTAGGCCAGATCTCATTGCATCAGATATACCAGGGTCAGGGTGGAGGGTGGGGGTTAGTTGTGAAGGCAGCCCAGGCCCCCACTGCCGGCTGCGTGATGGAGACCTGGTTTGAAGCCACTAGCCCTCCCGGCCGTCTGCACGGTGAACGCAGCCCCCTCCCCCCCTCCCGCCCCGCCGGCACCTCGGTATTTGTTTTGCAGTGGGCTCAGACACGGGTCATGCTTCTCCCAGAACTCCCCCCACCCAACAGCTCCCTGTGGCAGGCGAGGTGACCTCGCAGTCTAGACCAAGACGAGCAGGGAGAGCGGAGCGCCTGAGGCTCCAGCTGCATCTGTTCCCCGTGGGCACCCCCACCCCCCACCCCGGGGTCCTCCTGGCACCCCACACACGAGGCTCCTTCCCTGAGCACAGGGCAGCTCCCATCCCGTGCGGCCGGAGAGGCCCAGCTGCGGGGGCAGGGACACGCCGCCCGGCCCGGCCTAGCCCAGTCCCCTCCGGCAGTGCTCTAAGCAGCATCCCCCATCTGAAACGCAGCTTTAACCTAGCTCCCGGGATTCCCTGCTCCTGGAAGGAGGAAATCCGCGCCGGCGGGGATGGTGTAGCAGATGAAGCCACCACGCCCCTCTTACCTGAGTTGTTCTGCCCTGTTAACAGCACAGGTAGGAGCCACGGGGGAGCTGCATTCTCCATCCCGTTGTGTCCACACGAGAACGTGAGGGATGCTCAGACTGGGCGCCACGGACATGAGATAGGCTGAGAGGCTGTGGTCTGCAGCGGGAGGGCGGGCGGGAGGGGCTGCTCAGGCTTGTGAGCCGCCCTCCCCCCATCACTAACCGGGCCACGGGGCTGGCGGGGGGGCGCTGCTTCTTCCTTTCTTTGCTGAAGATCCTGCCCGTGGAGACGGATAAGAAGCCGCAGGGCAAGCAGCTCCAGGCACGCGCCGATTACCTGCTGAAACTCCTGCGCAAGGGCCTGGAGAAGCCCATTGCCGGGCCAGGTGGCGGCGACGAGGTGAGCCCGCCAGAACCTTCCCATCCCCGGGGTTTGGGGTGGGGGGGATCTGCGTGCACGTCTGCCCTCTGGGCAGCGGGCCGCACAGCTTCCCAGTCTGCACTCGGGCTCTGAAATGGTCCTCTCTCACTGTCAGTCCTGGCCAGAGGGGCTTCCTTGGGGTCCTGCTTCTGGTTACTTTGCACACACCCCTGGGTTGGTTATTTTATTATTTTTTGCCTGTTGGCACAGCTGGTGTGTATGCATCAAAACGGGTCATCGACAGCCACGGGTCCTCACATTTCCATCTTGTTCTGAAACTGGACCTGAAGGCCAGAGCTACAGAACAGCAGGGAGGGTGTTTGCCTGGTACAGACTGACCTGGGTTCCATCCTCAGCATCCCGTATGGTTTCCTGAGCACCACCAAGAGTGACCCCTGAGCACAGTGCCAGGAGGAAGCCCTGAGCACTGCTGGGTGGGCCCTGAAAGAAACAACAGAAAGTGGACTTGAGTGGTGGTCACTCCCTTAGTGGGCCAGCCATGCTGGTCAGGAGGACTCGGGTCTCACTGCCTGCTAGTTGCCTGTGTGTGCTCTCCGAGTCCCCGGCCCTTGGTGCTCACCGCCCTGAGCTGTCACCCAGATCTCAGGACACGCCGTTTCTCTAATCCTGCACCTCATGTTCGCTTTGGGGTGATGGTACTCTCCGTAATGTTCTTGCCCAGGAGATGTGCCCAGAGCCCCTGGGTTGGGTGCTGAGGTGGCCCGCGTGGTGCTGTGCAGGCTATGTGCGCCCCCCCCCCCCCCCCCCCCCGTGCCACCCTGCAGCCAGCAGCCCTAGCCTGTCCAACCATGCCGATGCAGGGCACGGAGCTCTGTCCAGGAGCCTGTGGGCTGCTTGCCCTGCCACTGCCTCTGCTGTACATTACACACCCCCGTGTGTGTCTTGCTTTGGACGGTGTTTCTCTTCCTCTTGAAATTGGAATCATTAGCGTCATGCGTGTTTCTGCTCGACCCGGGATCCCACGGAGGCCTCCCCAGCTAGAATTGGTCACTAGTCCTCTTCCCGAGTTCCCTGGAAGTTTGTCTATTTCTGTTTCTTTGAGGCCCTAACCTGGCGGCACCCCGTGCTCACTGCTGGCCGGGCTCCGGGGACCCTATGGGGTGTCGGGAATCAAATCTGGCCAGTGCCTTCCCCGCCGCCTGCTGGCCTCGGCCCCACCTTGGAATCTTCTTCCTTGGTCTGAGGCTGCTGGGGGCATGAACAGAGGAGGCCCTGTGTCGTCTCTGCAGGTCGCGCCTCTGGGTGTGCCCCCTTGCTCTCATCCCTCTCCCTTTGCAGGCCCAGTCAAAGAAGCGGAAACCCCGCGTGAAGAAGGAGAACAAGGCCCCCCGGCTGAAAGACGAGCACGGTGCCGAGCTGTCGTCCCCGAGACACTCCGACAACCCCTCCGAAGAGGGGGAGGTGAAGGTGAGGGTGCCCCCCCGCCCCGTGCCAGCCCAGCGCTGTGGGTGTGGTCACCACACGGGGATACTGAAAACCCACAGGGCAGGCACCCGGCTCACGAGGGTCAGTGCCGCAGCTTCCCAGAGGGGCATGTGGCTGCAAAGGCAGGAACAGCTGCCAGGAAAGCCAGGGGCAGAGGGAGGTCCCACGGCAGGGGTCATAGGGGGCTTCTGTCTTGGACAGGCCTGACTTAAGGCCACCCAGGCATGTGACAAGCAGGGTCAGAGTGAGAAGGACATTGGTGCCACCACGTGTGTTTTAGGGGTTGCAGTCTCTGCGGGCGCATGGGGCTTTTGGCATTCAGTTGTGCCATAAGATAAGCCATTGACGGGGCCCCGGCTGGGTGGAGGTTCATAGTTGGGTTGGAGCCAGACAGTTGGATCCCGGCTCTAGCATCCTCTGCTTTGCTGCGCCCACCGTGGATGGGCGTATAGGCTGTCCCTGCGTTTCCCCCTTCTGTGACGTGGGCGTGAAGGTGCCCGTTGGTCAGGCCGCTCTGGGAGTGAAAGCCCTCCTGTATCGCCCTCTCGATGCTCTGGCAGGGAGTTGAGAGTGGTGTGTGTGGTGTGGTGGGGGGGGGGGAGGGGAAGGGAGGGTGCTCTCAGTGGACCCCGGGGGCCACCGGGCTGCTTTCTCCAGACAGCAACCAAACAGGAAGCGTGTGGCCAAGGCACCTTTCGCTCCGTTTGTTTGCCAGGATGATGGCTTAGAAAAAAGTCCGATGAAAAAGAAACAGAAGAAGAAGGAGAACAAGGAAAACAAGGAGAAGCAGACGGGGTCCAGGAAGGACAAGGATGGGGACAAGGACAGGAGGAAGTCGAAAGAGAAGAAAGAGAAGGTAAGTAGCTGGGGAGCGGGGAGGGGCGGGGTGAGGGGCAGGCTGAAGTTCCTACCTGCAGCCTTAAAAGGTCCCTTCTGGGACTTCAGGTGAGTTTGGAGGGCGCTGAAATCACCAGCTTGGGAGGGGCAGAGCCAGGAAACGAAGGTGAGTGTGCAAAGATGCGTCCCCACCCTAGGACAAGCCAAGCCCTTCTTCCCCGAGGAGTTGTTACTCACCCACCCCTGGTCCCCGAGTTGGGACGAGATAGGACAGGCGGAAGACACTCAGCTTCGTGACACAGCTGTGTCTCGCTCTGTTCATCCCCTGGTGGGGGTCGTGTAGCAGAGCACCAGGCGGATCGATGTGTCCGAGGAGCTTGGGGCTCAAACCAGAACAGTCCAGTGTGCAGAGTAGTGATGGATGAGAAGCCCTGAGCACCAGTGCGGATTTGACGAGGCGATTTTATAGCCCCCGTTTCCAGCTCTGGAATTCTGGGGCCACCTGGCATACATGCCCTGGCTTCAGATGAAAGTATTTTCCAGTGGGCCCTAAATTGTTGTATAAGGACAAATAAGAGCTCTATTTCTACCTATCAGTGAAAACTCAGTGTAAAATTATATTCAAAGGAGAGGTCAGACCACATGGTTTGGGAGACCCTTTTTCCTCCTCTGCGACCCAACAACTTTCTAGGTGACTAAATATTTAGATTGTGTTTAATAGCCTAGCAAGATTCTGCTTATAACATCTCAGAAGCAATTTTGGTTCTCCCTTGAAACTTCTGTCATTCCTGTGTGGTGATAAACCATGCAGTGACAGATATTTTTGCGTCTGTGCCTCCACAGAAGGATAACCATTTTTAGAGGAAAAATACTCCCAAAAGTACCTGTATGGAGTACAGTTTAGTAAATACTCATGTATCTCCTGCCCAGATCTCATTGCAGTTGTTTACTGTTTGGGTTATTTAGGTGAATCCCCCTACCCCCCCCCCCCCCCCCCGCTATTAAATTTGAAATCTGTGTTTCATGCAAACTTACTGATAACTGTTAAACCTCACTCTATGGCTTTGCACAGATTCTTTTTTCCTGCCATGTTCCTTGCTTTGTATCCACTTTATTTTATTTTGGTTTTTGGCCACACCCAGTGGCGCTCAGAGTTGAATCCTGGGCTTGCACTCAGGGATCACATCTGGCAGGGCTTGAGGGGGGCCGTATAGGGTGCCAGGGATTGAACCGGGTTGGCCATGTGCAACGGCAAATGCCCTACCTGATGTACTTTTGCTCCTCCCCCTTCATATTTTTTCCTTCTTTATTGCGGTCACTTTTAGCAGTGCTGGGAGACCTGGGGCCACTCCCGCTGGCACTGCTCAGGGCTGACTCCGGGCTCCGCACTTA
Source organism: Sorex fumeus (assembly GCF_029834395.1). Classification (NCBI taxonomy): domain Eukaryota; kingdom Metazoa; phylum Chordata; class Mammalia; order Eulipotyphla; family Soricidae; genus Sorex; species Sorex fumeus. Next base: position 9,883,153 of record NW_026606108.1, on the reverse strand, counting down.
GGGGTCACTCTCGGTGGGGCCTCAGGGGCCCCTAGAGATGCTAGGGATCGAGTCCAGGTCGCCCCTTGCTGTGCCCTCCCTGCTCTCCTGACACTCCAGACCTTCTGTGACTTTTCATGGACAAAGCAGATCTGATCCTGTGGACCTGTGTGGAGTTTGCAGTGCTTAGTTAATAGATCCTTTGGGATCTGAGTCTGTTCATAGATGCTGTTAATGAAGGCGTGACGTGTGCGTCTCTGGGAAGCCCTGTCAGTTCACAGCCTGAGCACTGATGACGTTTCAGTGCCTTTCATGGGGCATGAAGTAGAAACTGAAACTGCCGTTGGGCCAGAGCTATTTGGGCCCCTTGGGAGATAGGCAGAATAATGATGCCGACCACTACCCAGTGCCTCTGAGGGTTTTGTTTTGGTTGTTGTATTTGGGCCCTGCCCGGAAGTTCTTTGGCCTTACTCCTGGCTCTGTGCTTAGCAGTTACTCCTGACAGGGCTCAGGGGACTATACGGGGTGCCAGGGTTAGAACCCAGGTCGACTGCATGCCAGCCTAGCACCATCCCTGGCTTTGAGGGCTTTCCGTCACCTGGTGTAGAATCAGGGGTGACATCTGTGCCCCCCATGACCCTGTGTGATACTGGCAGGGAAACCGAGGCAGAGGCCAGGCTCACCCCCATCACATCATCGCCTCCATATTCCCACAGCCAAAAGGGGATGCCAAGTCTGCTGGGCGATCGAAGCGCACGCAGGGTCCTGTCCACATCACGGCCGGGAGCGAGCCTGTGCCCATCGGGGAGGATGAGGACGATGACCTGGACCAGGAGACTTTCAGCATTGTAAGTGCCACAGCTGTGACTTTCCTGGGACGGTGGCCGTGCTCGGGGAAGAGACCTCGGGCTGTGCTCCTGTCCACCTCGTGCTGTGCTCCTGTCCACTGGGAGCGGGGAAGGCTGCACGGGTCAGCTGAGGCATCAGCTCAGCTGCATTCTCGGACTGTACTACCACATGTGTGTGCAGTTGCTCCCGTGGTCACCTCTCACCCGAGCCTCCTAGGGCTGGGCCCTGTGTCTTCTCCGTTCAGTTGCCTGGGTGGCGCGAGCGCAAAGCCCCTCAGCGTGGACATTGTGTGTCCCTCCCCGGTGGCCCTGAGCAGAGCCTGGTGGTTGTCCCGGCCCAGACCTCAGAGAAGCCCAACGGGGCCTGTCGTGTGGCTCTTGTCCTCCCTCCACATGGGCCTGATGGAGGTGGGGCCATGGTGGTCACTCGTTTTGGTCTCGGCGTTGTGTGAACCCCACGAGTGTCTTTTCCTCCTGGTAGAGACAGGGTTTCCAGTGTCCATTGCAGAAGCAAGGCAGCTCGCAGGGGCCATAAATCAGCCCGTCCTCCTTCCCTCCCTTTCTTTCCTTCCTCTCTTCCCTCCTTTCCTTTTTCCTCCCTTCCCTCCCTCCTTTCTCTCCCTCCCTTCTCTCCCTCTTTCCTTTCTTCCTTCTCTCCTTCTTTCCTCCTTTCCCCCTTAGTCCCTCCCTCCCTCCCTCCTTTCCTTCCTTCCTCGCTTTTCCCTTCCTTTTTTCCTTATCTCCCCCTCTCTCTCCCTTCCCCTCCCCTCCTCCCTCCTTTCCTTCTTCCTTTTTCCTCCCTTTCTTTCCCCTTTCCTGTCTTCTCTTTCCTTCCCTTCCCTTCTTTCTTGCCATCCTCCATCTCCCTCCCTTCCTCCCTCCCTCCCTCCCTCCCTCCCTCCTTTCCTCCTTCCTCACTTCCCTTCTTCATTATCTCCCTCTTCCTCTCTCCCTTCCTCTCCCCTCCTCTCCTCTCATTCCTCCTTTCTTTCTTCCTTTATCCTCCCTCCCTTTCCCTTTTCCTATTTTCCCTTTTCTTCTCTTCTTTCTTCCCTTCTTCTGCCTCCCTCCCTCCCTCCCTCCCTCCCTCCCTCCCTCCCTCCCTCCCTTCTCTCATTCTCTTCCTTTCTTTCCTTTTTTCTTTAGTATTTGGCCTACTCCCAACAGTACTCACGGTCTGCACCTGTTTCTGTGCTCAGGAGTCTCTCCTGGCAGTGCTCAGGGACTGTGCGGCAGGGGAGTGTGGGATCTGGTCCCCTGCACACAGTATGTCCCCTTACAGCCACCCCCCCACCCTTCTACCCTGTGTATGAGTAATTGTCATGCCCTCCTTGGGCATTCACGGGAACCCAGGACTCTCTGTGGTGCTCGGCATGGGCCCGCAGTGGCCCTGACCCCGGGAACATGTTCTGCCGCCCTGGCGGGTATGGCCCTTGTCCATCAGGCCGTCCTCCGCCTGCTGCTGCTTCAGGGCTCCATTTTCTCCCCTCTGCCAAATCACATGCCACGTGGCCACTATTTTGTACCGACTGTTTTTTCTGCACACCTCCTGCTTTTCTCAACAGCGCTGCCTTTGCTGGGGTGGGGGTGGGGAGAGAGGGATCCCGGTGCCTGGCTTTCGTGCTCAGTCTGGAAGCCGTTTTCCCCGGATCCTTACCAGCTTGCCGGGCTTGCCGGCGTTCACCTGCCATTGGAAGGCTTGAGGGAGGCTCTAGTCTCGTTTGTTGCTCTGTCTTTAGCTCAGCCCGTGTGGGTGCCCTCTCCCCTGCCTCCCCCCGACCCCCCCCCTCCAGAGCTTCTGCCCCGACCTGCCTGGTGTGAGGAGGGCCACGCTGGCCGGGGCAGGGGGCCCCGAGGGCGTCCGTCTTGGCCGCCTTGTCTGCGCGTGTCTCATGGTGCCGCACGCTCCCTTGCAGTGTAAGGAGCGGATGAGGCCCGTGAAGAAGTCCCTGAAGCAGCTGGACAAGCCGGACAAGGGGCTGAGCGTGCAGGAGCAGCTGGAGCACACGCGGAGCTGCCTGCTGCGGATCGGAGACCGCATCGCCGAGTGTCTCCGCGCCTACTCGGACCAGGAGCACGTGAAGCTCTGGCGGAGGTAAGCAGCCCCAGCAGCCTCTCGGTCCCAGCCCGGGTGCCCGAGCCATCCCACGATGGAAAAACAGCATCTCCGCAGGGACCTCCTGTTGGTCCTGAGGCCGCAGGCTTCTGTGTCCAGAGGTGGGTGCTTGCGGAGACCAGCTCTTGAGTGGCAGGGGCGTGGGCAGCTGGCGCCAGGTCACCTGACACTTGTCCTGGAACCCCGAGGTTTTGGACATGCCTGGTTTCCTGCCTGGCCCAGCCGGGGTTGATTTTTCAGGGGAGCGTGACAGCAGAGGGGAGTGGGGTGGGCACTTGAGGGGCAGGCTGGGAGGCTCTGCTCTCTCGCACAGGGGAAGGACCCTGTGGGAGGGGTGGGCCCCGTGGCTGCAGTCTGAGTGGAGGTGCTCAGAGGGAGCACTCCTGATCTCTGACATAGTCAAGACAGTCTCACAACTCGGGCCACAGTCAATTCCCAGGATGTTTGGTTGCTGGAGTTGTTTTAGGAGACGCTCCGATCTTAAGTGGTTTAGTTTCGGGTGAAAACTGGGCTTGAAACCTGTCGTAAGACTGTCCATCGAGGGGCTAAAGCGATAGCACAGCGGGTAGGGCATTTGCTTTGCACGCGGCTGACCCGGATTCAGTTCCCAGCATCCCATATCGTTCCCTGAGGAATGATTCCCACCAGGAATGATTCCTGAGTGCAGAGCCAGGAGTGACCCAAAAAGCAAAAAAATAAAATAAAAAAAAAGACTGTCCATTGAATGCTTTTGTGTCCTTTGTCTTCAAAGAGAGAGAGATCTGGGGCTGGAGAGAGAGCACAGTTGAGAGGACACTTGCCTTAAGTGTGGCATACCTGGGTTTTATCCCTGGCATTCCATATGCCCCCCACCCCCACCCCGAGCACCGCGGGGAGTAATTCCTGAGTGCGGAGCCAGGAGTAAGCCCTGAGCACCTCTGGGTGTGGCTCACAAACAACAGACAGAGGTTTGAGGCCAGAGAGAACACCATGGCCAGAGTACGTGCTGAGCACATCGTGTGTGTGCAAGGTCTGTATCGGAGCCCGGGCCCTGAGCACTGCCAAGTGTGGCCCGCAAAACCATGCAGAAACCCAAGACATTTAAGTAAGAGGGAGACTTCAGGTTGTCTTTTTGGCCACACCCCCATTCCTCCTGGGCTCTGCACTCAGGGATCACTCCTGACGGGCTCAGGGGACCTGATGCCGGGGATCAGACCTGGGCTGGCTGTGTGTGAGACCAGCGCCCTGCTCGCGGTGTTACAACTCCAGTACCCCAAGATTTCAGATCTTGACAAGTGTCTCTCCTGCCTTACACCTCCACTCACTCCCCGTTCCTGCCGCCTGGCGGCTCCTGACCCAGCCCAGTGTGTGGCCAGTGAGTGAGCTTAGGTCACACTCGGAGGTGGCATGTGGGTCCCAGCTTGGTCCCAGCATGTGGTCCACATGTGATGGTGTCTGAGGTCCAGTGGCCATTCTCAGGTGGTGAAAATCCCTCCTGGCGTGTTCATTTCCCTCATTTGCTGTTCCTGCTTGGAGTGCTGCGTCCCTTGTCCCAGCCCGGTGACACTGGCAGCGCTGGCATTGGGGGCTGTCCCCGACCCCATACGGAGACCCTTGGCATTCTCTCCCTGCTCCCAGAGAAAGCGGATAAGATTGCCACCCCATACCCCCATTTAGGATGAAAATGTCTTTAAGAAGTCATGTCATGGGGCCGGAGTGATAGTACAGCGGGTAGGGCGTTTGCCTTACACGCGGCTGACTTCGTGTTTGATTCTCACCATCCCGTATGGTTCCCCAAGCACTGCCAGGGGTAATCAGGGGTAATTCCTGAGTGCAGAGCCAGGAGTAACCCCTGTGCAATGCCTGGTGTGACCCAAAAATCCAAAAAAAAAAAAAAAAGTCATGTCATTTAGCAGAACTTTTTTTTTTTTGTCGTCATCGTTCAACAGGAACCTGTGGATATTTGTTTCGAAGTTCACAGAGTTTGATGCTCGGAAATTGCACAAGTTGTACAAGATGGCGCATAAAAAACGATCCCAGGAGGAGGAGGTGAGTGAGACAGAGAGAGGCTCGTCTCACAGAGCACACAGCCTGCTCTCGGCTTACCCGGGGCCACCGTCTTATTTTCTCTTTGTTGCGGTGTTCTGTTCTCTTTGATTTGGGGTTTTGGGCCACACCCAGTGGTGCTCAGGGCTGACTCCTGGCTCTGTGCTCAGGAGTCACTCCTGGTAGGGTTCGGGAGACCCTATGGGGTCCCAGGGATCAATCCGGGGGTGGCTGTTTGCAAGGTCAGCACCCTCCCCGCTGTGCTGTCGCTCCAGCCTCTGCTTGGATGTTTGGATACATATGGTTTCCTTGTGTGCTAAGAAAGTGAGGTTCTTGGGGGTGAGCAGGGTGAGCATGATGCCTTTGCCGTGAGCCCTGGACCCCACTGAACTTTTTGGGGTCATGGTGGGCCCCGACTCTGCTGAGGCCAGAGCCTGGATGTTGAGGCCTTGGGTGTGGCCCTGCATGCCCATCTTGTGCCCAGCTGTGGAGCTGGGCTCTGGGTGGTCTCCTGGGTCGCCAGTGGGGAGTTGTGGGGACTCACGGGACCGCAAAGTGTTTTCTTTTTTAGGTAAGCAGGTCAGTGTTTAGGGGTTGGAGCTATATGACAGTGGGGAGGGCATTTGCTTTGCACACAGCGGATCCGGGTTCAGTCCTTGGCATCCCATGGGGTCCCCCAGAAGTGACTTCTGAGTGCTAAGCCAGGAATAAGCCCTGAACACTGCTGGGTGTGACCCAAAAAGGACCTACCCCCCCAAAAAAAAGGATGGTCTTTAGGCGGCTGGTCCTTTCGCTGTGGGTATTGAGCACAGTTCTTGGCCTCCTGCTACTCTCCAGGAGCAGAAGAAGAAGGAGGACATGATGGGCGGGAAGAAACCCTTCCGACCTGAGGCCTCGGGCTCCAGCCGTGACTCCCTGACGTCTCAATCCCACACCCCGCACACTCTGCACCCCCAGAAGCCTCACTTGCCTGCCCCCCACGGCCCCCCGATGCACGGACACCCACGAGATAACTACAACCACCCCAGCAAGAGGCATTTCAGCAATGCTGGTAGGTCAGTCTGCGGAGCTGCAAGAAGCCTTGTGGCCTTAGGGGTCACTGCTGGCCTGGGCTCCACCAGCCCTTGGGGGTGGCGCTGCAGGTTTAGCGATTCTCCCCTCCCCCCCACCTCCCCCGAATGCCAAGAGCTGCTAGGGTTGAAGAAATGCTTAAAAAATCCAAACTTGGGGCCCGAGCCACCACTGGGGTGTTGGGGAGGGTGCTTGCCTTGCACACAGCTGACCCAGGTTTGATCTCTCGCATCCCATAGAGGGTCCCCCATGCGCTGCCAGGAATGATCCCTGAGCTCAGAGTCAGCCCTGAGTATGGTCGGGTGTGCCCCCTCCCAAAAGAGTCCACAAAAGACAAATAGAAAATCCAAACTCAGTGCTAGCAGGACTGGGGTGCTCGGGAAAGAGAAAGAAGCCGGCTGAGGTGGGCGGATGCCCAGAGCAGGTGAACCCAGCAGTGCACAAGCTGGAGATGGGAGCGGAGGCCCCCTGCTCACCCCCGCACCCCACTACTCATCCCCGCAGACCGAGGCGACTGGCAGAGGGAGAGGAAGTTCGGCTACGGCGGTGGGAACCCGACGTGGGGAGGTGAGCGGCACCGCCCGTATGAGCAGCACTGGTACAAGGAGCACCACTACGGGGAGCACCGGCACGGCGACACTCACCGCTCAGGGGGCTACCGGCCCAACAGCCTGTCCCGCAAGCGGCCCTATGACCAGTACAGCAGCGACCGTGACCACCGGGGTCACAGAGACTACTATGACAGGTGGGCTGGGGATGGGGGCCCCAGGGGGGAGGGTGCTGCTGACCCAAGTGCCCGTGGAGCAGGGCACAGCAGCGGTGCCCGGGAAGCAGGCGTAGAGAGGCTGTGGGGTACAGGACTCAGCTGCTGACCCCAGATTTTGCTCTGTTTATGCAGGAAGTTCCCTGACCGTGGCAGCCATGAGGCTGTGCACGTGTGTTGGGTGCTCGCTCAGCCAGGCCAGGGAGAGGCGCCCCGTTGTAATGTGCTGCTTACCTCTCTCCAGACTTGGATTTCACGGAAGCTCTGTTTGGGCCTTGCCTTTAAAATAGGGATATTACAGGGACCGGAGTGATAGGACAGAGGGAAGGGCTTTTGCCTTGCATGCAGCCGACCCTGACATCCCGTAGGATGTTCACCGAGCACTGCCAGGAGTGATTACTGAATAATGCAGAGTCAGGAGTAATTTTCCCCTGAGCATTGCCGGGTATGACCCAAAAAGAAAAAAAAAAAAAACCAAAAAAACTGGAACTTAGTTTACCAAATACTTCCAGTCTATAAAAGAAAAGAAAAGGATGGGTTTTGCTATTGTGGCTAGCACCATCAAAGATCCGAGAAACTCTGGGGCCAGAGAGGTAGTACACTGGGGGAGGGCCCTTGCGTTAGCTCACCCAGGCTCAGCTCAGACACTGGATTGTCACTAAGCACCTGCAGAAGCAGAGCCAGGAGTGAGTCCTGAGCACCATGGGGTGTGCCCCCCTATCCCGCCCTGCCAAATGTCTTAGTAGCTTAAAACAATGAAGATTCATGATCTTCCACGCTACAAAGTTATAATAATCACATAACAGGAAACTTTCAGGGCCTAGGGAACTTTAGGGGCTAGAGTGTTAGGACAGTGGGGAGGACGTTTGCCTTGCACATGACTGACCTGGCTTCGATCCCCAGTAGCCCATACAGTCCCCTTGAGCCCTCCAGGAGAGGTCCCGGAGCACATAGTAAAGAGTCAGCCCTGAGCACTGGCGGGTATGGCCCCTAAAACAGAAAATAAAGTAGGGACCAGGGGCTGGAGCGATAGCACAGCAGGGAGGGTGTTTGCCGTGCATGCAGCCGACCTGGGTTCGATCCCAGGTATCCAATAGGGGCCCCTGAGCACCACCAGGAGTAGTTGCTGAGTGCAGAGCCAGAAGTAACCCCTGAGCATTGCTGGGCGCGACTCAAAAAAAAGCAAAAAATAACAATAAAGTAGGGACCAGTCTTGCCTAGATGTATGAAGTCACCCTTGGTCCTTGTGTATTTGTGACTGATCTGTAGTGATGAAGTCCTTGGTTCTGGGTCCCTTCTGGAAGGTTCTGGAATGGTCTGGCGACTTGAGGGCGGGCTGCCTGCTACCGGCGCTGACCCCCTATCTCTGTTCCAGGCACCATCACGACTCCAAGCGGCGGAGATCAGACGAGTTCAGGCCCCAGAATTACCACCAGCAGGATTTCCGGCGCATGTCTGACCACCGGCCCCCAATGGGCTACCATGGCCAGGGCCCCTCGGACCACTACCGTCCCTTCCGCACGGACAAGTTGGAGGACTATAAGCAGCCCCTGCCCCCGCTGCATGCCGCCGTCTCTGACCCCCGCTCACCCCCCGCTCAGAAGTCCCCCCACGACTCCAAGTCGCCCCTGGACCACAGGCCTCCCTCAGAGCGGTCCCTAGAACAGAAAAACAACCCGGATTATAACTGGAATGTTCGGAAAACATAAAGGACGACCAGGAGGGTGGGGCGAGGGGGAGCCCGCCGGCGCGGGGAGAGTTTGGGTCTCATCCGACAGGACCGGGCGTCGGGCTGAGACCGCTGGACGTGCTGCAGTGGCGCTGGCCACTGCCCCTGGCGTGGGGTCCCTGCACCCCCAGCTCCCTGCAGAGAGGACTGTGTGTGCCCCCAAGCAGGGGGAGCAGAGGCGGGGCCCCTGGGTGGGTCGGGGAAGGAGAGGGTGCAGGAAGCTGCTGGCCTGGTCACTGTGACGTGGAGGGGCTCGGGAGCCCCCACATCCTGGGACCCCCGTGGCGGGGAGGGAGGGCGAGGGTGAGCCCTTGGCTGTCCACCAGCACCGATGCCCCTGCACTCCCAGTGGTGGAGGGCAGGGCAAGGGGGTGTGCGTGCCTCTCTGTAGCCCCGGGCCAGCACGGGTCTTTAGCCGGATGGTGGGTGCTGGCTCTGGGGAGCAGGGTCCCTGGTGGATACTGAGCTGAGGGGTATTGCTGCTGTGGGTGGGGCCAGGGGAGGGGAGGTTCTCAGGCATTTCCTGTGGGGCTTGGGGGGGCGGCTGACGTAGGGACAGCGCTGGACCCCGCGTGACTAAGAGTCACATTGAGTCTAAAGGCCACTCGCTTTCCCCAGAATGGGGGCAGCCCTGGATGGGAGAGGCTGCAGACCGAGTGTCCCCCCTGCCCCTGCCTCGGGGCCCCTTCCCTCCCTGAGTAGTGTGTCCAGTATTGCAAGCAGGTTCTGGGACTTACCCCCCAGAGGCCAGGCCCGATAGTGCGGGGTTAAGCTCCCTGAATGCGCAACTCCCCACCCCCACCCCCCGGCGCGCCTCCCTGTTCATGCAGTATTGGGGCTGCGGCCAGGCCCAAGTCTGGGTCTCGGCTCTGCAGAGAGCTGCAACCCCCCTTGTTACTGACCTTGGGGCCACCCTTAAGGTCGAGGGATGGGGATGCATCTGCTGTGGATGTCAGCCCTTCCCCTTGGTGCCAGAGGAGGGGGCGGTGGGGGGAGGTGTTGGGGACGGGCTCCGGGGCAGGTGCAAGAGGGGTGCCCAGGGTGTACTCTGCCGCGGGCGTCCTAGGTGCCTGCATGTCACGTGGTGGAGCAAGAGACAGTATGGCCACATCAGTGTTGCGTGGTTCCAGAGTGGGGGGCCGGCCCGCAGCCCCTTCAAGGTGGCCCCGTGGGAGGAGGCGGGGGTTGGGTTGGCATCATGGGCATGATGGACTCAGCCCCGGGCCGGCCTAGATTCGGCCTCTTCCAGTCATTCCGAAGCTCTAGCACGAGAAACCCAACGGGAGGGTGCCCTGGCCTTGCCACCAACCCACACCTGACACTGAACCCAATAGACCAAAACCCAGTCACAGTGGGCACAGCCCGGGCGTGGGTGTGTGTGGGCAGGCGGGCCAGGTCTGGCCTGGCTCTGGCTGCTTTGGACCATCTGCACCCTGGCCCGGGACAGATGGTTTTCTTTCTTGTAAAATTGTGGACTTTTCAAACCTGTTGACTAAACAGTCATTAATTTATATTTGTGAAAAAAAAAATGCCACTGTCCTAGTGATTTCTGATGTAAATAATGTTGTTTATATAGTATGTATTAAATTTTCCTACATTGTAAAGCTGCCGTAGGTTGGAGTCTTGTCTGCATATGGGCATTATACTCGGGAGTTTGGAAGCAGGCCAACGTGTATTATTGGGCCTGGCACGAGCATAAAGTGGACATTGCCCAGCTGCCCTTCTCCCGCTCGCTGGGCCATGGGGACTAGGAGACAGCGTGTGCAATGTGGTGCAATGTGGCCTCTCACCAGCCTACAACCAGCCGGCTGGAGTGACCAGCGATTGGCAGCTCCCAGCATGCTGTAGTGGGGCCAGTGCATCCCAGGGTATGCCCAGCAACCTTGCTGTCCCTCTCGAGGACAGCTGCCAGCCCAATGCCCCATCAGGTGTCTGGAGAAGGGGCATGGGGATGGTGCCATGGAAACGCTGACAATGTTAGCACCAGCAGTTGGTCCCTGGTGGCAAGACAGATGTGGGCTAAGGGCCTGTGGACTCCTGCATCCTCACAAATTACCCTAATTAATGCTTGACCCCACCCCACCCATGTGTCCAGGCCACCTGTGGGGGAGAAGGGTCTGGGATGGGTAAAAGGCAAGAATGCTGTTTACCGCCGCGAACTTGGATCATGGAGCCGCTTGCTGCTGGTTCCCTGGGGACTGACAGTTGACCAGGAGGCCCGGCTTTTGCTCCAAAGGTCGCTGATGGAAACCATGCCTTTGCCCGCCAGGCCAGCACCGTGCAGCTCCCCACGCCTCCCAGATGTGGTGGTTCAGTGCTTGCAGTTGGGGTGAGCTAGAGCCCCAACTCTCCCTACAGCTGCTGGTCCTCCTGGCTCGCCATTCCGGGCATCCTCTGCTTCATCCCCAGGGCCCCAGAGGCCAGCATGCTCACCTGGAAGGAAGAGAGGCCTGCAGGTCTAGGGGCTTGTGCCTGCCATCCTCCCTCCTTCCTGAGCTAAGGCACGGCCATGGCCTTGGGGACCTGGACTAGCTGAAAGTGTCTCGTCCACAGGTGGTACCCCACTGCAGGCACTGGCCTCACCCCCATCACAGGAAAGGAGCAGGCCCCCTCGGGTGTTGCAGTCTGTGGGGAGGCCACCCTGGGGGTGAGGGAGTGGAAGGGGGGTGGTTCCTGGTCGCTGCTGGGAGAGGGACTTGCAAAAAAAACCCGGGCTGGATTGGCTCAGCCTGGATGGGAGCACTTGGGCAGAGCCTCCCCTCTAGGCTTCCCAGTGCCGAGGGAGACGTCTCTGGAACTGGATATTATCCGGGACATGCTTTCCCCATGGCCAAGACCAAGAGTCCCTTGGTGTGGAGCGCGGACCCTGTTGCAGTAGCTGGGGGTTAGCTGGGGCAAGCTAGAATGCACCCTGAGCTGAGGGAACGGGGCAGACCCCGGGCACAGCACCAGCCATATGAGAGGAAGTCAGTGTGTTGCTGGAATTAGGTTGGGCATGGGAGTAGAGAGTGAGGATCAGGTGGCCTAGGGGTGGACAGACCTGGATTTGAACCATCGGGTCCTGGAGTTTAGCTGCAAGCCCAGGCTGTAGACAGGAGTGCCTGTGTGTGCGTGTGTGTGCGTGTGGGGGGGGGTTTATTGTGGTGCCTCGTGATGGACTTGACATCTGTCATTCTCCAAGGGGGGTTGGGACACATCTGAGACTCCAGGGAGCCAGATCCTGAGTGGCTGCAGGTCCGGCACATTCCAGCAGGGGGCAGCGTGTCTCCACCCACTCCCGTCTCAGCGCTGAGCCCAGATTCCAGGCAGCCTGCTTAGCGCCTCCCAGCTGCCCCCAGAAGCTCAGGAGCCTCACAGGACGTGGGGGCGACTTCAGGGGGGATCTGACCCTGCACTCCCCACCCCCACACCTTTCCATCCTCCCCACCTCTCACATGCATCCCAGCACCTGGCACCCCCAGACCTTGAGGTCTGGGCTGGTTAAGAAAACATCCCCACGTGCACAAAAACCCCAGCCCTGCCTGTCTCGTCCAGCTTCTCAGTCCTCGCGAGGTCGATGGCCCATTTTCCAGTTGTACGTCCCGGGTTCTAGAACACTCAACATGTCCTCTGTCCCCATGGCAGATGCCCATGTCACACTCTGGCCACCACTCCTCCTTATTCCCCTCTTGTCTCCCCCACCCCCACTCCCGCTCCGTGTCCCCCTGTTCTCCCCATAGCCCTGCGGCTCTCTTCTGGACATGCATCATCCTCATCGTCATGCCTTTGCCATGGCCTTGCAAGTGGCTGTACACAGCATACTGGCCCTTGAGTCTGGAAGTTGGTTCAATGTCACCCCCCCCCCCCCCCAGAAAGCTAGGCAGCACCCGGCAACCCGTTTTCCCCACGTGTCACAAATGCTTCTTGGCGGGGAGGGCCAGCTGCCCAGCTTCCTCCTGATCCCCCCCCTTACACACCCCACTGCTGTGATGGGTGTGACCCTTACTCCAGACCTCCTTGTCCCTACCTGTTCACTTAGGAGCCCACTCACTTGGAGAGTCCCTTCTCAGGGTCCTCCTAGCTCTGCAGCTCCACCCTCTTGTCTTCTTTCCTGTTTGCAGGTGTGCAGGGGCTACTCTGGCTTGGTGCTTGGGGGTCACTCGCGGTGGGACAGACCAGGGAGGGCTGGGGACTCGACCCTCCCTGGCTGGCCTCAGGCCTGCCAGACTTGAGCCCGGTGTTTGGAACTGGTTCCTGAGCCCCTGGAACCATCCATTTCAATCCAGTCCAAGTCAGACTAGACCCTCCCCAGCTTAGCCAGCTCGGGATTCCCGGCAGCAAAGCATGGAGTGAGAGTGAGTGCCCCCTGCCCTGCCCCCGGCTGCCCTGGCTGTGCCTCTGCTGAGCTGTCATCTCCCCACAGGACCCTGGTCTGTCTGTCCCTCATCTGGCCACACTGTTTCCTGCTATCCCCAAACATCTCTGCGTTGTCCAAACTCTCCTCCCCACCTTCTCCCTGGGTTTCCGCATGGATCCGACTCCAGGACCATGTGGGTGGAGCAGAGAAGGATGTGCCCGCAGCCCTCTGTCCACCTCGTGCCCAGCAGCAGGGACATCACTGACCATGCGTCTCCACAGGGTACTTGGTCTCTACGCCTGCCACTTGGCCCCAAGCAGCTGGGAAAATTGTTAGATGAGTGTTGACTGTATCAAGTGGACACTTGTGCACCAGGGCCCCCATGGGTGGCTGAGATCTGAGAACTCACTGGCTGTTCCCGCCCTAAGTGGTGTTGGGGGCTCTCAGATCCATTTTATGGATTTTGGGCCACACCTGGAGAGGGTCAGGAGTTACTCCTGGCTCTGTGCTTGGGGATCATTCCTGGCGGTGCTCGGGGGACCATATGGGGTGCTGGGGATTGAGCTGGGGTCACAGCTATGTGTAAGGCAAATTCCCTCCCCACTGTCCTGTCACTCTGGTCTGTCCCAGATCCATTTTAAAAAGAGTGAAGGCTCCAAAAATGTTCAGGGAGACGTGTGGTCAATCACTCTACCCTTCCCTGACTCACCTTGGCTGGATGGGCAGTGAGGGCCTGGAACTTCTGACAGAGAGGAGTGTGTGTGTGTGTGTGTGTGTGTGTGTGTGTGTGTGTGTATAGGGGGGTTCTCTGTAAAGGGGCCGTACCTCCCATCTGTACAGGGCACACACAGGCACATTCCTGCACATACACACATGCATAATGCATGCACACACATACACACACACAGAGGCATGCACACACATAGGTCGTGCCCTCATACACTTTTGGTGGGGAGGGGTGACAGACACCCCCACCACCCACCCCGCACCCACAGGCCAAGCCAGGCTGAGCCTCTCTCTTAGGAAACAAACTCCACCACGGAGCCCCGGAGAAAATATCAAAACAAAACAACCCCCCGAACTTTACTTGCGTGTAAGCCGTTAATAAATAATTTACAGTATGTACACAGAGGACACTCACACAGGGTGCGGTGAGGGGGTCCCCACTTCCAAGCAGAACGCGGTCAAACAATGAAATAAAGTGCATCACGGTTAACTTCCAACACGGCGGGGGGGGGATAAGGGTCGGGGGGAATCACGGAAGGGGGGTTTTTGGGGAGCCGGGCCGCGCCCCTGGGGCAGCACGGAGGACCTCATGGAGGAGGAGATGGGAACCTTGCTCCCACCTCCTGGCCAGTGTATGAGAGGTCCCTGTGTGGGGGACAGCAGAGGGACCGCGGCAGAGGCTGGGGTGGGGTGGGCAGTGCAGACCCATCTGGGTGTGGAGCTCTGCGTGCTGCTGGGCCGGGGGGTGGGGTGGCGGGGGGGGTCCCTGGACCAGCAGCAGAGTGGAGATGGGTGTTCCTGGAGTGGACAGGAGGCGGGGGCCGCTTCAAGGATACTCGCTCGCTCAGCAGCAGGGTGGGAGCCCGGGAGGGAGAGGGGGGACGGAGCAGGCCAGCTGGACCCGTCCGGCCTCGCCTGCCCGGGGAGCTCTGCACCAGAAATGCAGTGGGGACCCCACTCCAGAGCACTGAGTGCCCACAGCGTGCTCCCCTCAGCTTAAGGCCCCCACAAAAGAGCTCCACCTTTATACCCAAGGATCTCCCACTGCGATTTGCTACAGCCTCCCCCCGCCCCCCATCCAGCAGGCCCTGTGGTAGGCTGGGGTGGGGTAAGGGCAGCCCTGCCTGGGGGAGGGGGGTCCCAGTGGGGTTTTAGTGTGTGAGTGTGTGCGCGCGCATGGGTGCACAGCCCCGGGGCGGGCGGCAGTGGGGTAGGATGGTTCAGTGCATTGCTAGGAGGAGCAGGAGGGCTGGGGAAGTGGGCAGGGGATTTCCCCCCCCTCCCCAATCCGCAGGGCCTCTGGCGGGGCAAGGTTGGGGGGGCTGGAGTGGCCCCCACACTACAGGGACCTATTCCTCCAGACCATCACAGCTCTGGTCACCCCGTGCCCAGTTCCTGCAGCCCAGAGGGCGTCCCCTACAGCTGGCATCCGGAGGTAGGGGCAGGGTGGGGGTGGGGGTTACACAGCCTCCAGAAGCAGAAAGAGGAGCAGGACGCCTCCGATGAGGGTCCCGGCGGCTGGGGGTGGGCCGGGAGCGGCGGCCCGGCCGGGGGGCTCCCGAGTCCGCCCATAGAGATGCAGCCGCTCCTTGTCGGCGTGCAGCGCCTTTACGTCCTCCAGCGCGTAGTAGGCGGCGAGGGTGAAGTTCACGTCTCCCGTGGTGAGCAGGTCGAAGACGCAGGCCTGGTAGTACAAGTCCTCCACCGGGAGCTTCTCCTTGCACTTGGCCACGGCCGTCTCGTAGGGGAAGGTGGCGCCGGGGAGGGCGGGCGCGGGGCTGGGGGCGGCCCGCACGGCCTGGAAGTCGATCTGCTGGTTGCGGGGGCAGCCCCGCAGGCACAGGTAGAGGCCCTGGCCCTCCCGGTCCTCCACGGCGTGGACCACCTCCTCGGGCATGCGCACGGCGAAGGTCAGGTAGCGCCCCACCTGGCGGATGACGATGGTGGTGCCGATGTACCGGGCCTGGATCTCCACGTGCCGGCCCGACACCTTTTCGGTGATCTTCAGGCTGCCCGCGCCCTGCCGGTCCCCGCCGTTCTTGGAGCCGTCGGCGAAGGCGGCTGGCAGCTCGTCCGTCTCGGCCTGGTACACCTTCTGGTCCACACACTCCTGGAAGTTCTTGAAGATGATGGTGAGCTGCAGGGGAAGGGCCGAGAGGGGCGTGAGCGGGCAGCGGGCACTGTGGGGCCAAGGATGGGGTGAGGGAGGGGACTGTGGACTCCCAGGACCACCCTCCCCCATTGCAGGGCTCTGCTCTATGCCTCTATATAAATGCTGGCTTGGGGGCCACACCCAGCGGTGCTCAGGGCCTACTCCTGGCTCTGTGCTCGGGGATCACGCTTGGTGGGGCTTGGGGAGCCCTGTGGGGTGCCGGGGATGGAATCTGGATTGACCGTAGCAAGGCAAGCGCCCTCCCCACTGTGCTGTCGCTCCTGTCCCTTCTTGACATTTTCTGGACGACAACTGGCGTTGCTTGTTTGTTTGTTTTTTGATTTGTCATGGATGGGGTGGGGGTCGGGGTATCAGTCCTGATAGTCCTGGGGGGCCATGCAGGATATCTCCTGGGGTGGGAGATGACGGCTTCCAGCAGCCTCTGCGGCCCGCATGGAACTTGCTGGCCCGGCCCTGCCATGAGAACATGCTTGGATCTTCCGATCTGGGTCAGTTCCCCAGTGCTCCTGACCCACTGCAATTGGAGGGGTGGGGTCAGCACCCTCAGCATCTCCCCCACCACACCCGCACTCTCTGATGCCTTGTGACTATGGAGCTTCCATCTCCAGAACATTTCTTTAAACCAGCTGTTCATCTGCTGGGACTAGGATCATGGTTTGGGGAGCGGGAATGATAGTTGAGTGGGGAGGGCACTTGCATCAGAACCAGGAGCACAGAACCAGGGGTGAGCCCTGAGCGATGTTGGATGTGGCCCATAAAGCAGAAACAAAACAAAACAAAACTCAGCAAACCCGAACCCAAAAACAAAACACCAATTTTGGGCTCTGGAGGCGCTTTTTGGGCACCCCCTTACCTTGCTGGTGGCGGTGGCGGCCGAGCCGGGCAGCACGGGTGTGTTGGTGACCTGCACATTCAGGTAGTTATTGTCGATAAGCGGCCAGGCGCCCTGTACCTTGCAGGTCTGGAAGAGGTCGGTGAAAGTCCGCAGGTGCGGGTCCCCAAAGAAGCCACAGTGCGTGTAGTTGGGCGCGGCGCTGCGGTGGAAACTCTTCTCGTAGTGACAGATCTCGGGACTGTCCGAGCGCTCCTGGCTGTCCCCAGGCGGCGGTGGCGGCGGCGTGCGCGGGCGCGGCTGGGCCGTCGGGCCGTCCCGCGAGCAATTGTGCTGGCCCATGAGGTCGTCGATGCCGTGCACGGCCGAGTGGTAGGCCAGGTCCCCGCGGCACGTGCGCGCCGTCCGCCGCGTACACAGTGCGTAGGTGCGCAGCGCCGCGCAGAACTCGGGCGTGTCGTCCCCCGTGGCCGCTGCCGCGTGGCCGCCTGCTGTGGCGCTCCAGAAATCCGAGTTGCACTTGAGGATCTTGCACGGGGAGGTGGCTGCGGGGAGAGGGGCCGGCGGGGCAGTCAGTAAGGCCAGGCCTCCTGCTGGCCCGTTGGGGGCTGCTCCTTGGCACCCCCGTGGCCAAGGCCTCCGCAGGGCAGACCAAGCAATGCATGGACTGTGCAGATGGACAGAGGGAGGGGTTGGGGGGAGGGTGGACAGGGGAAGGGGATGGAGAGATGGTCCAGGTGGGGAGGCGCTTGCCTTGCATGAAGCCAACCAAGGTTCCATTCCTGGCACCCCTTACAGTTCCCTGAGCCCACCAGGGGTGATCCTTGAGTGCAGAGCCAGGAGGAAGCCCTGAGCATTGCCGGGTGTGGCTTCCAAACAACACACACACACACACACACACACACACACACACACACACACACACACACACACCAAGCTTTGAAGTTGTCAAGGAACACAGCTGAGAATCCAGGGGCTGGCAGTGGCGTTCCTCTGAGGCCTTGGGCAGTGTGGGACACACAGGGTTGAGCAAGAGGTTTCGCCCCTGCAATAAACAGTGCTGGTTGGGGGAGCACATACTTTGCATGCAGGAGACCTGGGTCCAACCCAGCCACTGTATGTCCCCCCCCCACCTCAGCACTATTGGGAGTGGCCACCCCCCACCCCCCTGCCCCACAACAAATGTGAAAGAGCAGGGACCGTAAGGGTTCTAGAACATTCCATGCATGAGTGAGACCCTGAGTTAGATTCTGGGTACCACAGAATGAATGAATGAATGAATGAATGAATACAAAAAATTTAAAAAGCAGAACATAGGGGCCGGAGAGATAATGCAACAATTAAGATGATGCTTATCTTGCACAAAGCAGAGCCAAGTTAGATGCCCCCGGCACCCCATAGGGTCCCCTGAGCACAGAGCCAGGAGTAAGTCCTGACCAAGGCTGGGAGTGGCCCAAAAATCAATAAAGAAAACAAAACAGAATTTAATTGCCAGCAGACCAGGAGGGAGGGGCCTTTTGAGCCTTTGAGCCGGGAGGCTCCGGTTAGGAGCAGGAGGTGGAGTGGCAAATCCAGGGGGGAGCTCCCCTCCCCCCACCTGCTGCCTACTGTACCCCTTCACTTCCCTTCAGGGGAGCGGGCAGGAATCCCCCCACGGGACGCCCCCCTACAATACCCTACTTCAGTGCATAGCTGGGGTTCAGACCTGGGAGAAGCTGAGACCTCCACAATCACCCTGACCCCCATCTCTGGACCCACTTTATCCAGGTCCCTGGTGCTGTCCACCCTCTGCCAGTCCCCAGAAGTCTCATAGGACCCCACAAATAAAGAAGCTCATGCCCCCAACGCTGCCATCAGGAGCTCCCCATACTCTGGTGGCCCCATTCAAAGCATTTCACAAGATTTGATGCCTTTTGGGACACCCATCAGACCAGGCCCCCAGCTCCATATTGGGGGAGCTAGGGGACACCCCTCGGTCACCAGGGTGCAGACCCTTTCAGTCCTGGGGAAGTGGGCCCAGGCTGGGGTTGGGGGAATAAAGCCAATAGCTGACAAGGCTGGATTCTTTGCCTACAAATAACTCTGGCGATGCCCCCTTGGAAATAGGGTGA
The DNA here is from genome assembly GCF_029834395.1 of Sorex fumeus. Classification (NCBI taxonomy): domain Eukaryota; kingdom Metazoa; phylum Chordata; class Mammalia; order Eulipotyphla; family Soricidae; genus Sorex; species Sorex fumeus. Next base: position 9,864,444 of record NW_026606108.1, on the reverse strand, counting down.
CCCGGAGAGGTGGGGTGCCCTGGCCTGAGTGCCCGGCCAGGCTGGAGGAAATATTTATACACCAGCGTGGCATTTGCCGCCTTTCCAGCTCTCTTTTGAACTGTTAATCAAGCCCAATCTGGGGGATAATAGACTGATTATTGTCGTGGTGTTTGCATAACAAAGGGGGGCCAAAGAAGCCGCTAGGCCCTGCGCCAGGGGCGTGAGGCCGGCCCTCAGCGAGGAATGCGGCCGCAGCCCCAGCCCCGACCCGGGAAGCCAGACAATGCCCTCTGCCTCGGAGAAAAGCCCTAACGACCCATAAATTACCCGCGGGCGAAGGGATTAGCTCCGGTTTCAGAGGCGGTTGGGGGGGGGCGGTCGTGCTGGGGAGTGGAGACCCCTTAACTACCCAGCAGCTCCGTGGTCACTCCAGGGTCACCCAACACCCTGTAGAATCAGTCTCCTTTTGCTTCTAGGGTGCAAAGCAAACTCTAACCTGTTTTTTTTTTTTTTTTTTAAAACACGACCCAGTTTGAATTCAGGTCGGGGCATGGTCGTCGGGGGCTGATGCGGGTGAGATGGGGTGGAATATGTGGGGGGCATGGCTGGTATGAGCAGGTGTGGGCAGTGACTAGCAGAAAGCAAATGTGCGCGGCAAAGCCCATTTCTCCTGCACCACCAGGGAGTACCAGAAACGGAGCAGATGCCTCAGAGCCTGGGGTCTGCAGGGTGCAGGAGTACCCTAGGGATTCCCCCCTTCAGCCACCAGGTGCTCCTACATTAAGTTTGCTCTGGAGAAGTACCCCCGCATGGTCTCTATCTTTCCCACTGGCCCCCATGTCAGTCAGAGTTGAGGGTTGCAGCTGCATCCCTTGGATGGTACCTGGATCGCCGTCAGGGAGTCCCGGCAGGGCCCTTCACCTATTTTAGGAAGTGGCTGGCGTGATGGCACAGCGGTAGGGTGTTTGCCCTGCACACAGCCAGCCCAGCTGAGCCAGGTTCAATTCCTCCGCCCCTCAAGAGAGGTGAGCCTGGCAAGCTACTGAGAGTATTCAATATGCCAAACACAGTAACAAGTCTCAAAATGGGAACGTTACTGGGCCCGCTCCAGCAGATCGATGAACAGCGGGAGGACAGCCATAAGTTACCCAAGAGGGGAAGTTTTGGGCTGGGCTGGGAACGGGAGGGGCAAAACAGCTGAAAAAAGAAATTCCCCACGGGGCTGGAGCGACAGTACAACGGGGAGGGTGTTTGCCTTCCATGAGGTTTACCTGGGTTCGATCCCCAGTACCCTGTAGGTTCCCTGAGCCACCCCGCAGTTGTGATCCCTGAGCACAGAGCCAGGAGTAACCCCTGAGCACCGCTGGCTGTGGTCTAAAAACACAATAAAAGGTGAGGGGCTGTATCTCCTCAGGCACCCACATCTCTGCAAACCACACCAGGCCCACAGCTGTGCGGCCATGGAGGCAGGAGAGGTGGAGCCCGCACACTGCCACATCAGACTCCCAGAAAAAATAAATTTTTAAAGACTCAAGGCCTGGCCTGCAGCCAATCTGGGTTTTGACCCTGGGTGCTGCATAAGAAGCGACCTCTGAGCATGGAGCCAGGAGTAAGCCCTGAGCACTGCAGGGTGTGGCCCCAAAACCAAAATAAAGAAAGAAAAATTCCAGCATAGAAAATGCCACCCCCGCCGCCCCCTCCTGCCCAGCTCCAGTCTTCACAGTACAGTGCCCATGGCAGCAGAGAGGCCAGACACTCCTTTTGACCTGTAGGGGTGTGGCTCCCACCCAGCCAGCCAGGAAGCCAGCTCAAGACCTCCCCCTAACCCAATCTTCCCTCCCCCCCCCCCATTCTCCAAACTCTAGGAGTGGGGATGGGGGCTCCAGTCAAACTGGCCTCGCCTGGTGTCTGGGTGCTCCTCCTGAGAGCAGAAACAGAGGGACAGCCCCAGCTACTCCCAGCCCCTCCCTGACCTAATACACAGAGACAAAAGGGGGCTTTCTCCCCAGGCAACCCCACCGACAGCGGGCCAGTGGTGCCTGCCTCCCCAAGCCCACCGGAAGTTTGTTTCTCCGGAGACTCCCAACCATCCAATGATAAAGTCTCAGCCCTGCCACCAGTGGGCACACCAGCGAGCAGCTCTGCCCAGTACCAGGGGGCTAGGGCCCTGAAATAGGCAGGGGAGGGGCACATTCCCCACCGGTCACACCCCTGGAGGGTTTGCCAGATCCATAGCAAAGCAGGGACTCATGAAGCTGGGGTGTTCCCAGGGTAAACAGGCCTGTCCATCAGCTGCCGGAGGACCAGTGTGAATAAAGGGGCCTGGGACAGGTCAGGACCCTAGGTAGTATCTCCTCCTGGCAGGTTCTGGGGAGGGGGCATGGGGAGGCTCTTTGGGAGACCCTATGCAGCCACCCTCCTACTTGGCAGTTCCAGATCCCCAGTGTCTGTGCCCCACCACGTCCTCCAGCTCTGCAGCCTGGTTCCCCCACCTCCCAGGCACCAGTTGGGCAAGTGCTTAGGCATTGGCCCTGGGGCATTTCAGGCCACCAGGAGCCAAGCCGGGGGTTCTGGAAACTCAAAGTGCATAGGTACCTCACTGCACAGAGCACACAGGTAAATGTCTACACGGCAGAGACCATCACAGAGAACACAGGTGTCTATATGCAGAGACCAGTAGAGAGATGCAGTAACTGTCTACACTGCAGAGCCTGGCACAGAGATGGCAGGTAACCATCTATACTACAAGTAAGCATATATGCCACAGAGCACACAAGTAACTTCCTGTCAGACCCAGGCACGGAGAGTGCTGACTGGCTCTCCCGTGCATGTTGCCTGCCAGCGAAATGGGGCATGATCCCAGGCAGGAAACTCAGACCCAGGGCTGTGTCCTCAGCAGCTCTGCCCACCTGGACTGCAGAGCCAGTGGCCAAGGGGGACAGACTGGCCTCCATAGAGACAAAGACCTTTGGGTCTTTGTGTTTAGAAATGATTCTGGGGTGGGTAGAAGGGAGAGAGCTGGGCAGGCTGAGCACAAGGGACTCTGAATACCACTGGTTATGACTCCTGAATACTTGTCAGCCCCCACCCCCCCAAAAAAGGTCCCAGGCATAGACAAGACCAGGAGAGCAACCTGGGCCCAAGTTTCACAGACGGCGACTGAGCTCTGCTGGGAATGGACCCTAGAAAAGGCAGCACAAATGAGTCTTCTTTTCTTTTTCTTTTTTGATTTTTGGGTCACAACCAGTGATGCTCAGAGATTACTCCTGGCTCTGCACTCAGGAATTATTCCTGGCGGTGCTAGGGGCACCATATGGGATGCTGGGGATCAAACCCGGGTCGGCCACGTGCAGGCAAGCGACCTACCCGCTGTACTATTGTTCTGGCCCCGAGTCTTATATTCATAATCAGAAAAATATTTTAGAAAAATATGGGGATAATGTGTGTGGGGAGGGGGAGAAAAAAAGCCGCAAGCCTACTTTTTTTGGTTTTCTTTTGGGCAATGCTCAGGGGTTACTCCTGGCTCTGCACTCAGTAATTACTCCTGGCAGTGCTCAGGGGACCATATGGGATGCTGGAAATCGAACCCGTGTCGGTCTCGTGCAAGGCAAAACACCCTTCCTGCTGTGCTATGGCTTCATAGCACAATCCTATGTTTTCTGTGTGTTGAGCAAACACCTGAACCAAAGAAGAAATGCCAGAGAAAGATCTAAAGGTCCTCGCCTCTCCCAGGGCAGTGCAGTGGGTCTGGGATGTGTAGTGTGGAGGGACACAAAGAGATGAAAAGCGGGGGGCCTGTAAAGGGGGCCTTATTTTACTTTGGGGTCACACCTAGCATTGATCACCCCTGGGTCACCCCTGTGGTGTATGGGGGCCACTAGGGCTGTACACAGTGATGCTCGAGGAACCATGTGGTGGCAGAGATGGGACCCAGGTGAAGTATGTGCTAAGCAGACATGCCAGGAACTTCCCAGCCCCTCAACCTCCCTCCTCCCCCTTCTACATTTTGGGGCCATACCCAGCATGGCTCAGTGCTCAGGGATCACTCTTGGAGGTGCTCAGGGGATCATATGGGTCGCCAAGGACTGGACCCCCATTGGCTGTGTGCAAGGCAGACGCCCTCCCCGCTGCACTATCTTTCGGGGCTCTGAGAACTGATGTTGGAGAAAAAGACAGAACTCTGAAACCTTAAGAAGAAAGGAAAGAAGTAGAGCCAGGGCCCCAGAGGCTCCAGAGACCAGTGTCCAGGTCTTGGGGGGTGGGGGGGGTGGAACACAGCTTGGCTGGAGGTGAAGGGTGGAATCTGAGTACTGGAAACCAGGGGTCTTCCTTTCAGGGTGCTCTAGGACATACACAAGGCTTTTGAGCCGGATCTTGGAGCAATTCAATGGCAGACATGAGGTACAGGTGGGGCGAGGTCCCGGGGTCACTCCTCTTTGTAGCAAGACAGCCTCCCTGGACTGTGCAGGACCCTTCCCAGTAATGGCACTGCATGAGGAGGCCACTGGATTGGGGGTCCCCCAACTCACAGACCAGGGACCAATCCAGGGAGCAGGAGCCTGCAGGGGGCACGTGAGGACACAGGCCTTGGCGTCTCACTGTGGCCTGTGATTGGGATGGGCTGGCCGCGCCGGGCGCTGCGCCTCACACTTGGGCAGGTTGGTTTAGCCAAGCAGTAAGCCTGGCATGGACCCATTGCACCCCAATAGAAATACCACAACCAAGTTTAGGGGACTCCTGCATATCAACAAGGAGGGTTCACAGGGGCAGCTGCACACCCCTAGCATGACCATAGAGGCCCCAGGACCCCCTCTTCCCACATCTCCCTGAGCTCCGGTAACTGCCACCAGTTCCCTCTTTTCGTGTGTGTGTCTTTAGGAGTCCCAGGGGGGTTCGTGGGGGGCATCTTGGTCAGTGAGGGACTACGGGTGCTGTGTAGCTGGGCCCTGGGTCACCCCTGTGGTGTATGGGGGCCACTAGGGCTGTACACAGTGATGCTCGAGGAACCATGTGGTGGCAGAGATGGGACCCAGGTGAAGTATGTGCTAAGCAGACATGCCAGGAACTTCCCAGCCCCTCAACCTCCCTCCTCCCCCTTCTACATTTTGGGGCCATACCCAGCAGTGCTCAGGGATCACTTCTGGCAGGAATTGGAGGACCCAGTGGGATGCCACTGATAAAACCCGGGTCAGCCTGTGCAAGGCAAATCCCATCCCTGCTATGCTACCACTCTGATCCCAAGTGCTCCTTTATAAACCATCTACCTGCGGACCTTCTCCTCACTCATCCAGAGCCAAGAGTCCCCCCCCCCCCCGATGATCCCCTCGGGGTGGCCCACCAGGTTTGGGGGTGATCTCTGCAGCCCTGACTCTGGCCATAGAACCTCCTTTCATTCTCCAGTGTGGGCGGGGAGGACAATGAGGGTGATAGGCCAACAGCCCCAGTACCTCCATGTCAGCAGCAGAGAGCGAAACTCTACTACCTCTATTTATTGATTTCATATTTTTGTTCAGTTTTGTTTTTTGGGGCCAAACCTAGTGATGCTCAGACTCAGGAATCACTCCACTCCTGGTGGTGCTCAGGGGACCATCTGGAGTTCCCGGGGATCCAACCTGAATCACTCACATGCAGGGTGGCCTTCCCCGCTATCCCATCTCCCCAGGCCCAGGACTCTGATTTCTAAATCAGCTGCAGTTTAGTTGGTGAATTTCTTTTTGTTATTATGGTCACTGTGGTCTCAAACTGCTTGATCAAGAAAATTAGCCTGTGTCTGCCCAAGGTGAAGGTCACCTCCTCTCCCTGCCCACCCACTCAGAGTCCAAGTCTACCCTTCCCCATACAAGGGGGACAGCGGCAACTTTAAAAAGGGGGGAAGGGAAGATAGCTCAAGGGTCAGACAAGTGAGAGGCCCTGAGTTTGATCCTCAAAACCACCTGTGGCTGTGGCCCTTCACCTTCCACCCAGCCAGCAAGGCAAGACTGGGCCTGTGCATTGAACCTCCAGCCCAGAATGCTGAGTAATGTCAGAAGTGACCCTGGGGCCCACAGAGCACTGCTTGGCAGCCCCCTTCCTATCAGGGAAAAGAGCAGGCATGCCTTTTTTGTGGGGAGAGGGAAAGCACCCCCTTCATCTCTGCCTGAACGCAGGGTTTTTTTTGCCCCAAGTTTCTAGAGCACACAACTTCAGAGCCCCCCAACCCAGGGTGCGTTGTTCCGGGGGAGCCAGGGGGCTCGGATTTCAGTAAGGTGGGCACTTTAGACCAAACGGAGTGCTCTAAGCCTGGAAGGAGAAGAAACTTGAGCCCGGAAGCATAGCAGTGCCCAGCAAGCTCTCGGCCCTATCTGCCAGGTTCCCTTACACGTCTGAAAGCCAAAAAAGAAACAGGATTCTCGCAAACAAAAACTCAGCGATGGAATTTGGGCGGCACGCTCTGCTAACGCTCTCCCTGGGCCATGCTGGGCTCGGGAAAGTATTTGAAGAACCAGAAATGAATGGAGAAGCGGCCAGACAGCTGTTCCGGCCATCAACCTTGCCTTCCCCTCCTCCAAATCTCCCCCCTTGCCGCCAGGAGGGGCTGCTGGCGGGGGTGGGGTCGAGGGAGCTAAGCCCCCCTTCTCAGTTTCAGTTGGGAGCTGAGCTCATGCCCCTGCCCCTCCCCCCCACCCCCCATGGCAGCCAAGGGACAAAAGCCATTTATCAGCCTATCTGATAAAGCTTCCATTGGGCTGGATCTTTATCTGGGTCTCTGGGCTGAACCCAGATGCGCTAGAACCAGCAACTAACTCTCGGGCATTGCTTAGGCGAGAGAGAAGTGAGAGTCCATGTTTATTGCATTTTATTTTCAAGTTCTTTGGAGAGAATGGAAGCTGCCTCTTTTATTTATTTATTCCCAACCAGACCCTTCAGTAAGTGTGAATACTGCCTTTTAAAAGGAGGGTGTGTGGGCTGGAGTGATAGGACAGGGGGGAAGGCCCTTGGCTTGCACAGTCAACCCAGGTTTGATCCCCAGCACCCCATAGGATTCTCCGAGTACCACCAGTACTAACTCCTGAGTGCAGAGCCAGGAGAAAGGCCTTCGCCCCCAAACCAAATACATAAATAAAATTGGAAAAAAAAAAGAAGAAAAGGATGGTGTGTGTGTGGGGGGGGGGGGCAGGCCTGGGAGGTAGTTCAAAGGTCTGGAGCACACACATGTGGGAACACCCCTGCACCCCCAAAGAGATCTCTGGAACTGAACAGTCTTCAGTACTCCTGGCAGGACACTGCCTATCCCCCCCCCAAAGCTGGGAGTACCCTCAAACAAAAATATGAAACCATGTTGAATAAAATACTGGTGCCTGGAACCCCCAGCTGTCTCACCCCTCTTCCTTCTCCAGCTCTTTCCTCATTTGCCCCAGGGGTACACAGCTCTAGGGCCCCACAAGAGGGCTGGGAGACCTGGAAAACGGATCCCCATTTCTGAGCGCTGTCTGAAGGTTTCACCCGCCCTGAGCGCGGGTCTGCAGCCAGGCTGGGCCCACGGCCTGCGTCTGCCAGTTCTTAAAACCCAGTTGGCGGAGAAGCAAAACAAAACAGCCCGATCCCGCTCCAACTCAAGTCCTTTCTTGCAAAACCGGGTTGCAGAAGGGGAGCCTTGGCTCCCCAGCCAAGTTTTGCCAAGAGGCAACCAACCTCCAAGCTGGTCCTAGCACACAATGAAAAGCCCCTGGGTCCCGCCTGAAGACAGGGCTCCCCCCACCCGCTACCCCCCCCACCTTGGTCGGGGATTTTGGATTTATTTGTATTTTTTTTTTTGCAAGAAAAACAAAAGAGGGCGATATAAAGGGTTTAATGGGCCTTAACCAAGCGGGGAGGCGCATATGGCACCAAAAAAAACTGAAATGAAGTTGTAGGAAACTTTAGAAAGAGAGAGTCTGGGATTTAAGTTTCGTGTTTTGCCCCCCCCCCCCTCCCCTCCCCACCAAAGGGGGAGAAAAAAAAAAAGCTCAGAAACTGGAGCGTTTAGGCTGGAACAAATGCGGCTCTGTGAGCCTTGCTCCCTTCCCCCAACGAAAACAAGAGGTCCGGCTCCGAGGAATTTGAAAGCTGCGATCTGCCAAAAAACATTGTGAAGAATACGGGGGATTCATTGGAAACAGATGGACTTTTTCAGCCTTAATTCTCACATTCTCTGCCTCTCTGACACCAGAAAAACAAACAGGGGGCGACGCGGAATGCGGGCCAGCAGAAATCGGGGTTCCCGGGCCCCCGTGAGGGCCAGCGCCGTGGGGGTTGGGGCTGTGAACCCGGGTCCCGGAGGAGGAGGAGGAGGAGGAGAAGGAGGGGGAGGAGGAGGAGGGAGAGGAGGAAGGGGAGGAGGAGGGCGCTCGGGGGGCTTGACTGGGACCTCCGGGGCTCCACCCCCGGGCACCCGGCAGGTTTGCAAACTGGAGGGGCTGCTGCGGACAGTGCACCGGGACATCCCCGTACGGGACCCCCCTCCCCTCCCCTTGTCGCCCCCCGGGTCGCCACGGGAATCCAGCGCCTCGGCAGCGCAGACAAAGGCCCGTGGGAGGGGTGCGGGGTCGGGGCGCCCCGGGCCCAGGCTTACCTGGCGGGAAGCTGCAGACGAGGAAGGCGAGGAGCGGAGCGATTCCCAGGGCTGCACGCGCGACCCCTCTCCCCATGCCCATCCATCCAGCGCGGCCAGTTCCCAGCAGCCTCGCCCTGCAAGACGGCGGGAGAGAAGCGGCGGCTCATCAACGCCGCGGCCGGCCCGGCGCAGCCTCGCTCGGCGGAGCCGCCAGGCTCGGTCCACGGCGGCCCGGGCGCCCCGCGCGGCCCTCCCCGCGCGCACCCCGGCTCCCTCCAATGCGGGCGCGCCCCGCCCCCGGCGCTCGGGTTTCAGCGGGGCCCGCGGTGGGGGGGCTGGAGGAACTGGGCGGGGAGCTGGGCGGCGGCGACGGAGGGGGACCCCGGGAACCCCAGGGCGCGCCCTCGAGGGGGCCCCCTTCGGTCCCCGCCCGCCGAGAGCGTCGGGCTCCAGGGCCACTCCCCCCCCCCCCCGCCCCACAGATATCAGAACCCAAGTGGAAACGGAGCCTGGACCCACCCCCACCCTCTGCTCCCCTTTCCAACCAGACGCGGCCCCGCCGCCGCCACCCACACCCCACGGCGCAATTTTCTCGCCCAGGCGCGCTAGGCTGCAAAATCCTCCTCCGGGTGGCCCCCGGGGGTGTTCTGCCACCGGCGCATCTGGCGGGGGGGGGGGGGAGGCGGGGGCTTCCCGCAGGCCCCCCTCCCAAGTACCTCACTTGGATGGACTTAGGAGAGGACGAAAGAGGAGGGAGGGCCACCCCCCTTTCCCACCCCCCAAGATTGGGGACCTCTCCGGCGCTGCGCGGGGCGGGGGTACACGGGAGCCTGCCAGGCTGGTCCAGGATGGGCGGCCCTCCCTCGACCCCCTAGCCCGTGGATTTCTTTCCCAGGAGGGGAAACGGCTCCTCCCGCCCCGTCCTCCAGCATTTCCCTGGGCCTTGCTTGCTGCTCTTTCCTGGAATATGTGAGACTGGTAACGGCTCCCCCCTACCCCCCCCCCCCCCCCATCTTTCTCCGTCTTGGGGCTGAAACTTAAAATCTACAACAACTAGTGTTTGGAGTCAAACCCAGCCGGCCCCCTCTCCAAGGCTGCTCCTCCAGCTCTGGAAAACAGAGTTTGTCTCCAAATGGGCTGTTTCCTAGCACGCCCAGTCCTCACTGGGGCCCACACAGGCTGCTGCTCTGAATTCAGCACCTCCCCGGGACCGGCCAGGAGGGGCGTGTCCCCTGTGGAGCTTGCTTGGGGTGGGGGGATGGGGGCCTCCAGCCTTAGTTGCTGTGAAGTCACATAACACAGCACCACTGCAGTTTTCAACCTGGTTCTAGGGTCCAGGCTGGCTGGGCCTGTTCCTCCTGGCAAGACCGGGACTGGACAGACCTTGAGGGGATAAATACTACAAGAGAGGTGGAGCATAGCCAGCAGGACCTCACAGGTGGTAGACACCCACCATATTTCCCTCAAATAGTTAAGTCTTGGGCCAACAGACCAATACTTGCAAATTCAGCTGGAAGTCATCACCCCTGTGCAAAATAGTGCATCTTTCTACCAGGGAACATTTTCCTTGCCTGAAATTGGGGTCTCTAGGCCCTTGGAGATGGCTGAAAGAACTGAGCACATGCTTTGCATGCAGGAGCCTCAGGTTTGGGCCCCAGTACTGCATGGTTCCCTCACCCTCACCCCACATTCACTGTAGAGGTAGGGCCCTGTGAGCACCACTGGGTGTGATCCCCAACAAAAAACAAAATAAAAAAGTTTAAAAAGGAGGGGGCACCCAAATGGTGTAACACCCAAGGCCAGGCTGGTCTGTTCCGGGGTCACAGAGATTCTTGTTTTTAGTTTGGGGGCCATACCCAGCCGTGTTCAAGGCTTCCTCTTGGTTCTCAGGGATCACACTTGGTGCAGCTTAGGGGACCCTATGGGGTGCCAGGAATTGATGCCCTGTCTGCTGTGTGCAAGACATGTACCCTACCCACTGCGCTATCTCTTTGACCCCTCCCCCCCATCCTGGCAATTCTTTAGAATTCTGGCCCAGTCTCGAAGCAGGCCCACTAGCAACTTTCCTTACCCAAGAACCTTCTAAAACCTTTCAAGAGCAAAAGGAAGGGTCTGCAAGCACCTCTCAACCTGGACCCCAGTGGGCAGCTCAGGGGCCCAGAGAGGGTCTGTCTGTGCTGCTCACATCCCAGAGTAAATTTGGGTCACAGGTCTGTTTGCCTCTGCGCCTGAGCTTCTGCATCTGTTGAGGGTTAGGGAGTATATCACCCTGGGACTGTGACAAATACTATCTGGGTGGGCAGAGGGCCAGGGAGCTGCCCAGTGTCCCTGCTAGCGGATTGGCCTCCAGCCGGGGAGGGACACAAAGTCTCAGAAATAAGCAAGTCAGCCAGGGAAGAGAAGCAAAGGGCTCGTCCCTCCTGGGAGATGCAGGAAGACATGGACAGTGTCCCCAGGCTCGCAGAGAAACCAGCCTCAGGAAGACACAGAGGGACTCTGCTGACCCCGGGGCCATCAGCCGGAACTGGCCAAACTGACCAATGTATGGACGCTCTCTTCCCTCTCAACAAGACTATATAGTTAAAAACACGGGACTCCAGGGGACCGGAGAGATAGGACAGTGGGGAGAGCGCTTGCCTTGTACGCGGCAGCCCAGATTCAATCCTTGCCATCCTAAATGGTCCCCTGAGCACTGCCAGGAGTAATTCCTGGGTGCAGAGCCACGAGTAATCCATGGGCTTACCAGGTGTGGCCCCCAAAACCAAAAACTAAAAACCAAAACACCCCCACCCCCTACCCCACACCCCATTCCATGGAGCTGGAGGTAGTACTGTGGGGAAGTGCATGCAGATGAGCTGGGTTTGACCTCAGTACACCCCTAGCCTGCCAGGCATGATCCCTAAGCTCAGAGCCAGTCAGGAGTAAGCCCTGAGCACCTCTGGGTGTGGCCCACAAACAAACAAACAAAACCCCCAAGCAACAAAATCATGTAATAAATTGGAGGCCAAGCTCTTTTTGCATGTGGGGACCCTGGGTTTGAAACCCATAAATGCAGAGACCCCTGAGCACGTCTCATCCCTAAAAGCTCAGGGTTGGGGCTGGAGCTATAATACAGTGGGTAGGGCATTTGCTTGGCACGTGGCCAACCCGGGTTGAATCCCTGGCGTCCCATATGGTCCCCTGAGCAATGCCAGGGGTGATTCCTGAGTGCAGAGCCAGGAGTAACCCCTGAGCATCGCCGGGTGTGACCCCTCAAAAAATTCACCCCCCAAAATAAATAAAAGCTCAGGGTTGCGAGACACTGCTGAGCATCGCCAGGTGTTGCCCTCCCCCCCCCCCCCGAAAAGCATTGGAGTTCAGGGTCAGAGTGCAGACTTGCCACATAGGGGCCCCAGATCCAATGATACCTGCACCTCATGGTGTCCCAAGAACCTTCAGGAGCAACTCAGCCTGGAGTGCTGAACATGTGCCACCCCGGAAAAGATGGGGTTCAGAGCTCAGCACTCCACCTTCAACTGAACCTTCTTCCACAAAACCGAGTGAATTACAGACCAGCCACTCCCATCAGAAATGAACCCACTGAGATCTCCCCTAGGAAAAAGCCTGGGTTTGGGGGTCGAGACCTTAAACTTGTGGGGGGCGTGCAGAGAGATAATACAGCAGGGAGGGCGCTTGTCTTGCCGATCCAGGTTCAATTCCTGTGGTGTCCCAGCACTACCAGGAGTGACTCTCAAGCACAGAGCCAGGAGGAAGCCCTGAGCAAGACTTGTGTGGTTCCCCACCCCCATGCTCCCAAATAAAGACCTCAAACTTGGCTTTTGCTCGGGTTGCAGAGAACCCCCAACTTTTATCATGGGGCTGGGGTGGAGAGGCACAAACACAGCATTTTCTGGTGCAGGCTGGGAGCTCTGGGTCCAGAAATAGACATTCGGGACTTCAGCGCCCTGGTCCCGCTGGAGGAGGAGACACTGACACGCGGCCTGTTTCCAAATAGCTGGTGGGAACAGATGTGGCAGGAAGAAGCTGCTGCAGGCTGAGGGGGGTGTCTGCTGCCCTCAGAGGCAGCAATGCCACCAACCAGGGAGCTACTGGCATCCACACCCGTCTGCACCCCTTGAGCTCAGCTGGGTGCTCTGATCCTTGGAATGGTCCCACTTTGCAGATGGAGACACCAGAGGCAGAACGTGGTGTCACATCTGGACAGTGCAAACGCTGGGCACCCTATGGCCCCATTGTCATGCGGTAGGTGCATACAGGGCTCAAACCCAGGGCTGGTGAGAGCAGGTATGTGTGTGGGGGGTGAGGGTGGGGGGTGTTTCCCAGCAGGCAAGGGCAGAAGCAAACCCAGTGCCAGGGCTCTGCTGGGCTGCACAGAGGAGAGGCTCTGCAGGGTGCTGGGAAGACTTCGGACAAAGATTCTGGGCAGAAGGACCCCCACAGGAGAAATGCCTTGTACCAAGGGGTGGTTGAGAAGCCAGGGAGCATTAGGATCATTAGAGAGAGCGGAAGCTTGGCATGTCTGTGGGGGCGCAGGGCATGCTTGGCGAGGAGGTGTCTGGCCCCTGGAAGTCCCCTGCACAAAGGCTTTGAGAAAGGACAGTCCCAGGGGTGGTAAGCAACAAAGCAACAGTACAGTGGGACTGGAGAGATAGTCCAGTGGGTAAGGTGCCTGCCTTGCATGCGGCTGACCTGGGTTCGATCCCCAGCAACCCACATTGGTCCCTTAGGTCTCACAGGTCCTGCCAGAGCCAGGAATAACTCCTGAGCATTGCTAGGTGTGGCCCAAAAAATGAAAAGCAAAGAAACTAACAAAAACAACCCCCAAACCAATAACACAGATCTGCCAATAACACAGATATGGGCCTGGGGAGATAGTACAATGGGGAGGGTACTTGCCTTGCCTATGGCTGACCCGGGTTCCAGTCCCCAGCACTTCACAGGGTCCTCTGAGCACCACAAGAAGATCTCTGAGTCAGGAGTAAGACTTGTGTATGGCCCCCCTCAAACCAACCATTCTCTCCCCCCCCCCAAAAAAAAGCCCGAACCCAATTCTTTAAATTTCTTTTTTCAGGGCCACAGTGCCAAAGCAAAGGCCTCAGGCTCACGGTGGTGATCAGGCCATCCACATTCTGTACCTCACTCCCTTGCAGTAAGTTCTTGGGAGTGAACCAGCTTGGAACCATTTGTCCACCAAACAAGGACTGTTTGAACTATGGGGAACTGGTGCTGTTTTCCAACCACCACCAGGCTAGAGCCTTTTGGATTAATGAACATTTTGGTGCCAGGCACAAATACCTAAGACATTTAGCAACAGGATGAGATAACCAAGTTATCCAAATCCCAATGTGTTTAGAATAGCGGCTTAGGCAAAGCTGAACTAATCCCCACTGATGGGGGGGGGGGGGGGCAAGGCGCCATCCAGAAAGATCAGACCCACCCTCCAAACAGTGCTTGGTCCCTCCAAACAGTGCTCGGTCCTCCCATTACCGTAGTCTGTCCTGTGGCTGGGAGTTTCTTCACTTTTGTGGGACAGAGAAAAAGCGCCCCATAAACACAGACCTTGTAGATGTTGTCCATGTGAAAAATGAGGGTGCGCATGAACTTCCAGGGGAGGGGGAGCACGGAGGATGAAATGAGTTGACATGATAATTAGACTCCATGGTGCAGAATCTTGGCACAGCACTTGGTGGGGGTGGGTCACATACTAATCTTGATCTGCGATCACGAGAATATTTTTTATTTAGCACAGCGGTAGGACGTTTGCCTTGTGTGCAGCCAGCCAGGCCTAGCCGGGTTCGATTCCTCCGCCCCTCTCGGAGAGCCTGGCAAGCTACCGAGAGTATCTCGTCCGCACGGCAGAGCCTGGCAAGCTCCCCGAGACGTATTCGATATGCCAAACACAGTAACAACGAGTCTCACAATGGAGATGTTACTGGGCCCGCTCGAGCAAATCAATGAACAACGGGAGGACAGTTGTTTGTTTGTTTTTAAATTTTGGGGTTTGGGGCCATACCTGGCAATGCTCAGGGGTTACTCCTGGCTCTTAACTCAGCAATCACTCCTGGTGGTATGCAGGGGACCATATGGGATGCCAGGGATTGAACCCAGGTTGGCCACATGCAAGACAAATGCCCTTCATGCTATACTATCGGTTTGGCCCTACGAATCATTGGGATCGAGTCAAGTTTCTGATTCCACAAGAGTTTCTGATATTGAGAGATTTGAGGACCAACCTGCATATTTCCCCAAGGACCCCAAGTCTGCCTGGCCTCCCTTCTGGGTTCTTCATATTTATTATTATTGTTGTTGCTGTTTGGGGCTCACACCCAGTGCTGCTCGGGGTTGACTCCTGGCTCTGTGATCAGGAACCCCTATGCAGTGTTCGAGATCAAACCTGGATCAGCTGTGAGCAAGGCAAGCGTCCTCATCCTGTATTCTCTCTCATCCTTCTACCCCCACCCCCCCAAGCTGGGTGATCAGTGTACCATCAGTTACATTCAAGTTCTGCACAGCACCCATGAAAACTCCACATTACTCTGGCATCTCTATGGACGGTTACTGCTACTTGGTGAAGGAAGGCATTGGGGTCAGGATGTAGGACAGTAGTTAGGGCACTTGCCTTGCATGTACCTGACTCAGGTTTGATCCAGGGCATTGCATGCTCCCCCAAGTTCAGCCAGGGCAGCTCTAAAAGCCCCTTGAGCATCCTTTGCATGGCTCTTCAGTTCCAGTTGGCTTGGAATCACGGGTAGGTCTTCTGAACACCAGAAGACAGAAAGAGACAACTAGCTTTTAGGAGCTGTTCATGCCTGCTGGTGGCAAAGGCCTCAGCCCCTGGGCTCACCCCCACACATCTGGCAGATGAGGATCTTGGAGACACCGTATCAGAACAGGTGAAAGGGCACCCTTGAAAGCAACACACTCCCAGGCATTTAAGCCTCGTGCCAACTGATAGGCTCAAATTCCAGGAAGGTTCCCCACCCCAGCCTGCATTTGGCGGCACACAGACATGTGAGTGTATGGTCACTTGGGAAAGGTGCAGAAATTTAACCCTCTGCAGAGCCACTGCCCTCAAAGTGGGCCGGCATGTCCTTCCAAGGTCTTTTTGGTGGGATCTTTGCATGTTGGCATGCTCTCTCCTAATATTCCTTACAGAAGTCACCGAAGAGAACTTTAATGCAAACTTGGTATAGGATGGAATATTGTTTGTGTATGGGATAAATCACTCCTTACGATTTCTTTTCTTTTTTATTTTCTTTTTGGGTCACATCCGGTGATGCACGGGGGTTACTCCTGGCTCTACACTCAGGAATTACCCCTGGCAGTGCTCAGGGGACCAAATGGGATGCTGGGAATTGAACCCGGGTTGGGCCACGTGCAAGGCAAATGCCCTACCCGCTGTGCTATTGCTCCTTAAGATCTTGAGATCTCATAATCCCCAAAGACGGGAAGATGGAGAAACTACAGAGCGTGAGCAAGAAGATGGCCAGTTCTTGAGTATCCACAGAAAGGACAGGAACTGGTCTTTCCCCAGATGAGGTAAATCCAGCATCATGAATCTTAAAACTTCTCCAACATGGCTGGTTGCTTTCAATCAACTATTGAGAGAAAGGGAGCAGTGGTTTTCAGATCACTCTGCCTGATGAGGGCTCGCTGCACTCTGCTGCTTTCTGGAGGCCGATAGGGACCTGGTGCCTGTTCCCCAAGCCTTCTGCAGTTCGCTCACTGTGATAGACACTGGAGTCATGCTCACAGGCCGGGCAGGCCAGAAGTGGGGCTTCCTGTGTCCTTGTGAAAGATAAAAGATATGCAGGGTCCTCCAGAGGAATGGACGTTGGCCACATTCTGCCAACACGCCACTGTGAGGCAACCCTGATCTTTCCCCTCTGCCCTGTTCCTGCTTTCTTTACAGCTAGTTCAATTTTTATTTGTGAATGTATTTATTTTGGTTTGGGGTGATGCTCAGGACTCATTCCTGACTCTACGCTCAGGGCTTACTCTTGACTCTGTGCTTAGGGATCACTCATGGATCTGTGCTCAGGTATTACTCCTGGCTCTATGCTCAAGGATTACTCCTGACCCTGTGCTCAGGGCTTACTCCTGCTACTGCTCAGGGCTTTCTCCTGGCTCTGTGCTCAGAGATCACTCCTGGCACTCAGGGGACCCTCTGGATGCAGGGGATTGAACCCAGGTTGACCACACGCAAGGCAAATGCCTTACCCACAGTGCTATCTTTCTGGCCCTGCAGCCAGAGTAAGGAGGTGAGGAGTCAGCTAGGATGTGGTTTGGAGAAGAAAGAGAGCAGCTTGTCGCTTGAATAGGGCTGGCTAACCAGACCATGGGGGAAGCAACCCCTTTTCCAAGGTTGTTAGTGAAATGAATGAATAAGAAACATTGCTTGAAAGACTGAGATACCCTACCGAGGTAGAAGAACATAAAAGAACATGAACAGGACATAGCACATAAAAGCTGTCTTAAGTGGCTTTTGGGACATCAGAGGTCAAGTTCAAGAGCAAGGATTTTTCAGGAAGAATGTTTTTCCTTTTGGGGGATAGGGGAGCCTCACCCAGCAATGTTCAGGGCTCTGCGCTCAGGAATCACTCCTGGCATAGCTTTGGGGGCCATATGGGATGCCGAGATCGAACCCAGATCGACCATGTGCAAGGCAAGCACCCTCCCTGCTGTGCTATCTCTCTGGCCCCAGAAAGCATCTCCTTTACCTACAGGAGGTCCTTTCCACTGGGGTGTCCCTCTGCCTCTTCCTATTAATACCATAAATGGAGAGCTAGGAACTTATGCCCACTAAGGCACAGTCAAATTTGGGGACCCAAATTTAGCAAAAGTTGAGACTTAAGATTAATTCCCTCAGCTGCCAAGTTGTAGCAAGAAGAGCATTGGCAACCCACAGCACCCTGATGAGTTTCTTCCCTGTGACCTCTCTGAAGAGTAGGGAAAAAAAGGGAACCAGGATCTCACGTTCCTGCATGGTTCCAGGGAGCTTGGGAGGGTTTGAAGAACTCCCTGTCCTTGTTGAAGGAACATAGGACTGCTGGTGGCTTGATATGTCATCTCTTCAACTTAGAGTTCCTGCACTGGGCCCCACCAGATGGCTGGTGAACAGAGCCAGGGTCATGGACGTAAGGGTTATCTCCTTCATTATCACACATGGTGTGTTTGTGTGTGTGTGTGTGTGTGTGTGTGCGCGCGCGTGTGGCTGTGTGTAGGTGGCGGGGATGCCCAGGAAGCAGCTGGCCAGGAGAGAAGGCAGCCAGACCTCTTAGGAGAAGGCAGAGAAGAACCTCAGTTTATCGCCAGGTCCTCTAAGTCTCAAGTCTCTTAATGGCCATGGAGAGGTAGATGGAGATATAATCAGAAACAGCGGCAGGGACCAGCCATGCATCCTCCTCTGCCTATCTATGTCTACCTGGAGCATAAGCACCTGGACGGGGGAGGAGGAGACCCCCTCCCTGCCCCCTCAGCACCCAGGATCTCAAGGTGGGTGGAACCCATCTACAGTACCTAGTGCTCCCTGAAAGATCTCAGTTCCCTGCAAAATCCGCCTGGCCTGGGAGGGGGCAGCACAAAGCAGGAATGAGAGCGAATCCCACCCCAGCCTTTGTTAGCTCTCCTACAGTCCCCCTCCTCCCATTGTTGATGGGAGGTCATGACCTTTATATAAAGGGAGGCTGGCTAGTCAGAGTATGGGGGGGGCACGGAAAAAAAACGGCTTCTTTGGAAAAGCAAAAAATTCACTTTGGAAACAAGAAAGGGTCCCTGGCAAAGTCGGTTGGTTCCCTTCTCCTCCAGCTGCCCTTCGGCGCACGGCCCCTCGCTTTCCAGATTCGCCTGGAAAAACCCACTGGGTGCCCCGGCCGGTGCACGGACTTCGCAGACTTCCGCGCTAGATGCGCAGGAAAAGGGCGTCCGCTCACCGGCCGCTCGGAGAACTAAGTTCCCTTGGAGTGGCTGGAGAAGGAGGGTTGAGAGGGGAATGTTGGCCCCTCAGTACCACCTGCCCTGGTGTCCCGGGAGCTGGGCGTGCGGAGTTGGGGCGTCGGGAGCTCCTCCCCCGGGGCTGCGGACACCCCAAGGACTGCTCTTACCCGCCGCGACCACTTTGGAGAGTTTCCAACTAGGCGGCCGCCGGGAGCGCGCGGCGCACCGTGTCCGTTAGGTGGCGCGATGCTCTCCGGGCCGCCGCGACGCCAGACACGCGCTTTCGGAGATCAATAAGGACCTGAAACCGCAGCACATAATAGCGACACGCGGGCTCCCATCAAAACCCGCGTCTGGGGCGATGGATTCCACCCCCGAGCGGAGCTCATGCCCTTCCCAGCACGGGATGCAATCACGACCCCGCACGCGCCGTGTCTCCCCAGAAATGCACCTGTCCGACCCCGCCCACCCGTCACCCCCATCCCAGCCCGGAGCCCAGTTGGTTGGTTCCTCCGAGGAGCCGGGGCGCGAATGGGACGCCGAGTCGGCCCTCTTCCCTGTCCCACGTACCCACTTAGGATGACGGTGGGGGTCGCCCCGGAATCCTAGCACCCCAGCCCCAGCCCTCCACTTCTCAGCGCACCTGTCTCCATGACCCCGAGGCTTTTTTTTTTTTTAAGGAGCGGGGGGCGGTACCCTTAAATGGGAGGTTCGGGAGAGGCAGCCGGCTGGCCGGTTGCGTCCTGGACTCGGGGATCGGAGGTGGTGACCCCGCAGGACAGGGGATCCTCGGTGCCCATGCCGGGGAGGACATTAGAGAGAAGGAGGGAGAGAGAGAGAGAGAGAGAGAGAGAGAGAGAGAGAGAGAGAGAGAGAGAGAGAGAGAGAGAGAGAGAGAGAGAGAGAGAGAACAAACAGCAATAATACAAAAACTTTGCACCAGCTAAGACTTAAAGCGATGGAGGCAGCGAAGTTTCCAAATCCCGGCAAGAAAGAAACCAGCCAATGGACTCCCCCCTGCTCGAGGTGCGCGCTGCTCCCCCCTTCTCAGGCCAGGGGCGCGCGCGCCACGGGCCTGTGCCAACCGGGCTGCCGGGCGCTTACCTTGGCGGCTGCATGAGCCCCTGCTGCCCGCGGGGGGTGGCGCTGGCGGGGTGGCGGCGAACAGGGGGTACCGGAGCGCCGCGCGCGGGACCCAGCCGCAAGCTCGGGAACCCTCGGCCGGCGCTGCTCCCCGCCGGCCCGGCCGGCTCAGCAGCGGCCCGGGGCGCGCCGCCGGCTCCGGGTTTGCATGCCCGCGCGCGCCTGGGGGAGCGGGGCCGGGAGCCCAGCGCCACGGCAGTTCCGGGGCGCAGCTGGTGGGGAGACAAGTGAGCGCGGGCGGGCCGGGGCCCGCCTCTCCTGCGCCGCCTCCGCCTGCACCCGAGGTTGGTTCGCGCGCCGAGGGGAGGGGGCGGGCCGGGTGCCCCAGGCGCGGGCGGGGGGCGCGGGGGGCCCCGCCCCGCCGCGGCCGCACCCTCCAGCTTCAGCATCACGTTGAGGGTAGGTGGGGAGGGGGGCAGCTGACGGAGCTGCGAAGCTTTATTCTCCTAAATTCGTGCACTAGGATTAGGGGCCTGCGGGTGGCAAGTGCGGGGGATCCTCCACCCCTCCAACCCCCGCCAACCGCCACCCCCAAGCACCTCTAACTTTGTCCGTTAGGGGTGCATGCTGGGCATTCGGTTCCAGGATGGACAAGGGGTGGGGGCTCCTCGGAGGTTTCTGGGGGTGGGGGTCGGGTCCATGTGCCCCACACAGCCCCCCGCCCCCCGCAGCTGCGCTCCGAGACGCGTCTTTGTTCTAATGGGATGTGTTGTTCATTTAATCGTCTCGAAAACAATTAATTGTTGCGTCTTCCGCGAGCCCCACCCCGGGTCGGTCGTCTTGGGTGCGAATCAGACGATTGAACCCAGGCGGCGGAGGAAGGAGAGGCGGGAGCGCGTGCTCCCCTGAGAATGTTGGCAGCCACGGTTCTTGCAGGGCGTGCATTGGGCAGCGCCTGCAACGCTGGCCAGAGGCGTCCAGAGACCCGGGAAAGGCAGCAAAGCTTCCCTGCTTCGTCTCTGCCACTTAGTCTAATCTTCCCCTCCACCTCCCCAAACCCGCGGTGCCAACCTGCAGCGCCAGCCCGCCCGCACCCGCCACTGCGTCCAGCTTGGCTTTATCTTTTGCACGGTTAGCTAGGTTTGCCGTACGTCCCGGCCGTTACGGGGCCGCTAGCTTTGCAGCTCGAAGCCCGAACAAACTCTCTGATTCTGAACCGCTTACTCAAAACCCAGAGTTCTTTTTCTTTTTTCTTCTTCTTCTTCTTTTTTTTTTCTTATTTGGCCACACCCAGAGATGCTCAGGGCTTACTCCTGACTCTGAGGACAGGAATCACTCCTAGCTGTGCTCAGAGGCCCAGCTGGGATGTCGGGATTCAAACCAAGGTCAGCTGCAAGGCAAGGCAAGTGCCCTACCTGTTGCGCTATTGCTCTGGTCCCCTCAAAAGCCCATGTTTTCTAAGTCTTTTTGTGCTGGAGGAACGCGGTGGATTTTATTTAATTAATTAATTAATTTTGCTTTTTGGGTCACACCCAGCGATGCACAGGGGTTACTCCTGGCTCATGCACTCAGGAACTACTCCTGGCAGTGCTCGGAGGACAATATGGAATGCTGGGAATCGAACCCGGGTCAGTGGCAAGCAAGGCAAACACCCTACCCATTGTGCTATTGCTCCAGCCCCATGCAGTGGATTTTAAATGCTAATTTTTGGCACATTGAGATAATCTATGACTGGGATATAAATACAACCCAGCAGGGCAGGGAGGGGTGCTGGGATGGCAGGTTTCTAGAACCAGCTCTGACTTTGAGCAAGAGAAGCTTTGGTGTTCAGCTGGATCTCTGGCTCCTCACCTATAAATAGAAAGTGGGACTAGATGTGGTGTGGGAAAATCTGGGAAAACCCGATTTCTTTCCTTGTCGTTTCTCCTCTTGCTCAAGATGGGTCATTCCCTCAGGGATATTCTTAATTTCTTAGAATCCCACGATCCTGCCTGATCCTGACCTCACACTGTAATTAAGCCTGGCCAGAGAGAACCTTCCAGAAGGTGGGGATCTCTCCTGAAGGAAGGTAACCCAGGAGAGTCCATTCCGGAGAAGACCTGGGGTCATCCCTGCACCCCCCCCATGGCTGAATTAGGAATCTCTGAGGGGCTTATCCCTCAGGTCTGAGATACTCTCCTTGGGGCTCCCTAATAGTTCTGGAGGTGTAGACAGGGGGCCCCTTGAGGCCACATTTGACAAACGGGGTGGAACAGATCAATGCTAATGACTTATAATGTGCTGCTGCTTTGGGGGGAATCCTTATGGCCATACTTGGAGATGTTTTGGGAAGCCAAAAGGTGCCAGGGAAGAAACACAGATCTTTATGCATGCAAAGCCTATACCCGACTAAACCCTGAGCTATCTCTATGTCCCCACAGAGTCCTATATTTCTTTCTAGTTCTTTTTTTTTTCAGGGTGACCAAGCCTGGAAGTGCTCAGGGGGTACTCCTGGCTTTGTGCTCAGGGATCATCCTGGCAGTGCTTGGGGGACCCTTTACAGTGCCAGAGATTGAACTAGGTGCATCTGCATGCACAGCAAGCATCGTCCCCACTGTGCGTTCCTTCTGGCCCCATGTACCTCTAGATTGCTTGCCACCGTTGCTTGGCATTTTCAGAAGTTCTGTGGCAATGTTTTCCTTTGCCAAGAAAATCTCTGGGAAGCCCCCTGCTGGGTTTACCCATCTCGGGGGAACAAACAGCTCTCTGTTTGCGGGAAGATGAACAATTCCCAGCTCCAGGCCACTCTCTCCACTCAGGAGTCCCACAGCAGAGACCAAGGAATATTAATGCGGCTCATTAAATGCTTGATTAAGCTGGAAACCCGCTTGGCCGTGGCAATACACTCTTGAACACTTTCAGTTCAATGAGGCCAGAAGTGTGTTTCGGGTGCAAATGAAGCCTAGCCGCCAGTCGCCTTCCTGAGCTGGGTTGCTCTGGAAGCTGTTGGTCTTTCTCCGCAGCTCAACACCTCAATGTTCTCAAAAATTCAAGTAGGAATAGAGAAAGCTGGGCGCATGCACTAGCTACTAAGGAAGGCTCAGTGAGGGGGTGCAGGGCAGGGCTGTCTAATTTGGTGCAGGATCGATACGTGTAATCCTTGTTCTCTTTCCAGGGCACAGTCAGACAAGAAAAGGCTGACCTCTGGCCTGCTGAGGATACAGGAAATAGCAGCTGGGTTTGGAGAGGTTGTAAGTGAAAGACCAGTTAGAAAGTTCTGGAAAATTCTGGAAGTCTCTGCAAGTGCAGAAGCCTTTTGTTGTTCAGGAAGCAAATGCACATCCTTGGGAGTAATATACAGTCCTCCTAAGGAGGGACAAGCCACAACATTCATTCATAGTGGTAGTGGTGGGAAGTTGGGGGGGCAGAAGAAGGAGCCAGCACCGGCTGATTTGGGGTGTGTGTGGAGGGGGCCTGTGGGCTTGGCTGGAGTCGTGGGAACTGCTGAGGCTCCGGGCAGCTGCAGCTGCAGAGAACAGCTGGGCTATGGGCAGCCAGGGCACCACCCCCTCCTCACCCATGGCCCACAACGGCACCCACAAATGCCTGTCCTCGACAATGAGAAACCTTGGACCACTTCCCCTCAAGGAGACTTGGCAGGAGGCTGGTTTGGTCGGCTTTGCATTGTGGCCAGATTGGGCTGGACTGGGTTGCCTTTACTCATTTATGGAGTACCAGACCTTCCAGAACATTCCATTCTTATAGATGCTTAACGCTCCCTGGGATGAAGACCAGGAGTCTGAATTTCTTTGTTTTCCGTTGGAGGGGAGGTTTGACCACATCCAGTGATACTTGGCGGTGGTGCGGGCATTTCTAGAGGTGCTCAGAAAACTACCTAGTGTTGGGGATCAAACGCATGCAAAGAGTGAGCTGCAGCCCTTGACTTATCACCCCATGGAACTGGTATTCCTTATTTGATAGGGGATCGAGAGGCGAGGAAGCTAAGTGAGCACATGGTGGAGTGTGGGTTGGGATGCTTCTCTGTTCCTTGAATCCAAAATCAGTTTGCTTCCTGTCCTCTGGCCCTCCCGTCCTGCCCCGTCTCTCCGGTGTAGCTTCGACCAGCAGCCCCTTCCCTCTGTTCTGGATGAATCAAATACCTTATGCCTGTACTATATTTCTCCAGCCACTGGAGCAAAATTTGATTCACTTCCTGCCAGTAACCACCTCACCTGCTGGGGGTGAGGGGGTGCTTCTGGGGTGGGCATGGTGGGGGGTTCTTCTCTAGACTGTGCCCCAAGGGGGAAGCTCAGTATGTCTCTTGAAGTGTTCTGGTTTGTTTCCCGGGAAGTGACTGGCTCACACTTATTTGGGGGCCTGACAATGTCTCTGAATTTGACCCTTGGTGAAGACGCTCATTGGCTGATTGAAACAGAAGGTGGTGGCATTGGAGTGATAGGACAGTGGGGAATACACTTGCCTGGCACATGGCTGACCCAGATTTGATCCCCGGCATCACTTGGCGCCCCAGAGCACTGCCAGGAGCGATTCCTGAGTGCAGAGCCAGGAATAACTCCTGAGCATTACCAGGTGTGACTCAAAAGGTAATAAATAAATAAACAGAAGGGGAGGTTTTTTTTAAGCCAGACCCAGTAACCCACCAGCATCTTTGAATAGACAAGTGATTCATTAATACATGGAAGCCAGGGCCTGTGGTCCTCCCAGCTGACCTCCCCATAATAAATCCAGTTCAACCATCATCATCATCATCATCATCATCATCATCATCATCATCAACATCACCATCGTCTTTGATCTGCTTTCTAGAATGTTCCAATTTTCAACTCAAGGGGGAAGGGCTCTATTATGAAGGTGTCTCTCCCCCTCTCTCCCCATCTCTCTCTTTCTTCCCTTCTCCCCATCCCTGCTTGTATGAACACACATATGTGCATAAGTTGAATTACTCTGTTTTAACAGAAATGATGATACTAAACCAAAAAAAGCAGTTGTTGAAAAAAAGTTCTCTTGGCAAAATCAAAACTAGCAAATGCATGGGGCTGGAGCAATAGCACAGTGGGTAGGGCGTTTGCCTCGCATGCTGCCGACCCAGGTTCGATTCCCAGAATCCCATATGATCCCCTGAGCACCGCAGGAGTAATTCCTGAGTGCAGAGCCAGGAGTAACCCCTGTGCATCGTCGGGTGTGACCCAAAAAGCAAAACAAACAAGCAAACAAACTAACAAATGCAGGTCTAGTTCTGTTTTCTCCCCTCTTCACCCTCCACCTTTTTCTTTAAGACCCTGGGATGGTGTAGTGGGTGGCAAGATACTTGCCTTGCATGTGGCTGACAAGGATTTAATCCTCATCATCCCATAGGCTCCCCTGAGCATCACTAAGAGTAATTCTGAGCACAGAGATAGGAGTGAGCCCTGAGTACCGTTGGGTGTGGCCCCCCAAACAAAACAACTCTCCAGTGACAGTTTCCCCGTGACCTTTGACTGTGCTTCTCTTATATTTTGGGCTGTATTTTGTGACTCAGCACTCTACTTGTGCTCAGAGTCACATGTGGGGCCAGGGATTGAATCTAGATGCTCCCTCAGACAAAGCCTGCGCTCTGGCCCTTTGAACCACTCTCTGGCCTAGTGGTCTGCATATATATATATATATATATCTTGATCACTTGACATCCCATTACTCATCAGTTTGCTCGAGTGGGCTCCAGTAACATCTCCACTCGTCCCTGTCGCTTACTAGTGTAGCCCAATGGCATCTGCTCACACCAGGAACACAAAGAGCCTCAAACCGATTGTTCAGTGTCTAGACGAAGAAGTCTGACTATCTCATAGGTGGGCGGCCACGCGATCTTTTGACATCCCATGGAATCCAGTAGGTAACGGCTCTAGTCCAGCGGTCATCTCCAAATCTCATTACGTGTCCAGCCCATCTGATTTTTGGTATCTTGGCAAACGAGACAACGTCCCTGATTCTTGATCATCGACGGAGGTCGGAATTCCGGATTCTTTCTCACTTGAGTGAAGCGTGATACTCCAAGCATAACTCTTTTGATTTCTCTTTGGGAGACCCGAATAGTGTTCTCATTCTGTTTTCATAGGGCCCAGTCTCTGAGGCGTATGTATGTTAATGCAGGAAGAACAGTGGAATCAAAGAGATGTGCCCAGAGCTGGAGGTTCTTCGTCCTCTTAGCTATTTTTTCTATGCTCTTGAAGGTGTTCCAAGCCACTCTCTTCCTCCTCGCAACTCAGGTGCCAGGTCATTTGACATGTTGACTTCTCAACCTAGGTACACATAACTGTTACATTTGGAGATGTTCGTTCCATTGAGAGCGAATGGAACATCAGGAACGAGGCTGTTTCTCATAAACTTTGTCTTCGTGAAATAAAGCTGTAATCTGACCTTTCCACACTCACGGTCAAAGTTGGCCAGCATTTGTGCTGCTTGGCTAATGTTTGGTGTTATTAGAATGATGTCATCAGCGAAGTGGAGGTGGTGTAGTTTCCGACTGTCTATCTTCACTCCCATTCCTTCCCATTCCAGTTGTGGCATGACGTTCTTGAGGGTGGCACTGAAGAGACCACATCTTCTACAAGATCACTGTCGGTGATTTTAATGCCAAGATAGGACCAAGAAGAGCAGCCGAAGAAGTCCACATCGGGACCCATGGCCTAGAATGGAACGAACAGGGTGAGAGACTGAGTTCATCATGTTAACCAAGACCATCCATGGTAACTCACAGTTCCAGAAGCCGAATCTCAACATTGGACATGGGAGTCTCCCGGTGGATGGTTCCACAACAAAATTGATCATATCATATTCAATCGATGGTTTTTCCTGACCGATGTCGCTGTTGTCCCAAAATTCCAAACATGATTGGACAACCGTCTCCTTCGTGCAAAATTCTACTTCACGGAGTGGGGAGAAAGGGCTGCAAAATTTAAGAAGAGAACTCCCAGAACAACCACCAACTGGGAGTTCTTTGGCACTATTGCAGTAACATGGGAAGATGCCGTTGTTGACAACGTTGACAAAGAATATGATCAACTGGTTCAGCACCTCCATGATTGTGAAAGGAACACCAGGAGAGAGATGACCACAAAAAGACGCCTGTCATTGAAAACTCTCGATCTCATTCACCATCGTGGCTTGGCGCAAGCCTCAGGCAACCGCAAGCGAATGTCCGAGATTGCAAAGCAGTGCAGAGAAGCAATAAAGGAAGACCTCAAAGAGAGAAGAGCAACAGTGCTGGCAGATGTGGCAGAAGCCGGGAAAAGCATTCGCAACACCCGCCTGTCTGTCCTTCGCCAACTACACGATCAAGATGACTGCCCTCTGATATCCTGATGGATCTATCACATCTTCCAGTACTCCAGGGAGGACCCTCCTGAATCAGGAAATATTGCTTACTTGGGGCAACACCAGGGGACCCAGGTCACAGTGGAACTGAGGCAACAGCTGTCATTTGTGGGACGAGCTGCCACAGGAAGTGAGTAACTCCCTATGAAAGTCAAGTATGGGGGCTGGGCAGAGGACATGGAGGTCATAGGACCAACATGAGATCATAGGGGTGGGGCTGAGACTGAGAAGTCACTTCACAGAAGTCACTTCACTCTGCCCCCCCCCCACCCCCTGCCCCTACCCCTAGGAGAATCTGCATAGTTTTGGAATTAGATTTCAGCAGTGTCCCCTTAAAATGCTATGGACAGAGCTAGGGGCCACAGGCACTGAGTTTGGGGCATTGGACCCCCATAACAATAGCTTGGTTGCATGTTTCCTAGCAGGGGACCCATCCCCCCAAATTCTGCAATTCTGTGGATCTGAGGGGCTATTCTCCTGAGACTGGACTCTCGGAGGCAGAAAAATGCTGTTGTGGGGGTTAGGGTTTGGAGAGTGGACGTGCTGGAGAAATATAATCAATACCATTTTTTGGTTTTGTTTTGTATTGTTTTGTGGGCCACACCTGGAGGTGCTCAAGGCTTATTCCTGGCTCTGTGCTCAGGGATTGCTCCTGGCAGGGCTCAGGGGTCCCTATATGGTGCCAGGAATGAAACTGGAATTGGCCACAAGCACCCGACCACTATATTATCTCTATGCACCCCATAAACGGATACTTTTTGTTTTGTTTTGGGATCATACACAGTGATGCTCAGATGTTACTCCTGTCTCTGCACTCAGTAATTACTCCTGGTAGTGCTTGAGGGACCATATGGTATGCTGGGGATCAAACCCAGGTCAGCCACATGCAAGGCAATCATTCTACCCACTGTGCTAACTCAGTGACCCCTGGACTCAGGCTAGCTCTGCTGTGCTCTGGGTTTGGATGATTTTATCTTGTTGGCTTATTTCTCCATCAGGGTCAAGGCCTCTTCCATGGTGCCCCTGTGATGCATTCCACAGGACCTTGTCTTGTCAATGTGCCAGAATTAAACATTTTAGCAGTCTTCAGGAGAAAACATGGACAATACTATTCCTGGGCCTCTAGTGGCTGCCATCTTGCCTAAGGTGGTTAATAAGATGGCTGATGTACTTGGATATTTGCACTTGTTGGATATTTTCTTTTCAGCTGGGGAAAGCATGGCTATTTCCTTCAGAGTGTGTAGCGGGGGGCGCGGGGAGAGTGTGTCTGCTCATCACAAATTTCACGAGGGACATGTGAGATGTCCATGACATGTTCATGACTCTCAAAATGGTTTTCCAAGATATGGGAAAGGAGCCTGTACTTAGACAAGAAGCAAAACTTTTTTTTCCCCACAGAAGTTGGTAACCTCTTATATGCATTCTTCTCGGAATTTGGAGAGATGTTTCAGAACATTTTGATGAAATATGTGAGAAAGTCCAGGCCTATAATTTGGGTGCAGATGAAAGTGAAGCGGTGTTATCATCTGTCTGAATACATGTTCAAGAACGCAGACAAAATGCAGGTAAATTTAATGGACCTCCTGACTGAAATAAGTAATGCCATCAATAGAAATAATTCTGTCATTAAAATTAAGTAAAAATACCACCTTGAAGGTTGAGTCAAAAGCAGAATTTCATTATGAGAAAGGCTGTTTTTTATCATTATATTATTTATTATTAACAGATAACAATAATTACCTGCTATTAATTATTACTGTTCAATTTCTAACAGTAATAATGACTAAACTCAATGATATTTTGATCATCTAATTACTAGAAGTGAATCATATGAACACATGGGAAGAAAAAAATGTTTTCTACAGACTTGTTGCCCCAAAGAATCCACTCAACTTCTCAAGTCATTTTGGGTTTGATTATGTGAATTTTTAGGATCTTGTCATAACTAAGAAAGCTTGTCAGGTTTTCTGTCTGAGCTGAAAGTGTCAAGTTTTCTTTGGCGATCATTCAGTTTGTCATCCTTAAGTTCTCTGAGTAGATGAAATTCTCAGCCTGTTGTTTATTTCTTTGTCATAGTTTCACAAGTTTGAATGATTTTGTTGGGGTCATAAATAATCATATTTATTACTGTATTATTTTGACCTAGGTAAACAAGAAAATTAAAATAATTTAAGCTACCGAGAGTATCCCACCCACACGGCAGAGCCTGGCAAGCTCCCCGTGGTGTGTTTGATATGCCAAAAACAGTAGCAGCAAGTCTCACAATGGAGACGTTACTGGTGCCCGCTCAAGCAAATCGATAAACAATGGGAGAACAGTGCTACAGTGCTAATATAAAATGCCCATTCTCATTTACATATATACATTTCAACTCCAAAATATAAAGTATATTACATTAAATTTTATTTATACTTGGATCTCATTACAGCAATAATCATGTTTCATTTTATATTAATAAGGGTGTAACACATAAAAAGCATTAAGCATTAAGGGTGCTGGAGCAGTAGCACGGGGGAAGGGCCTTCGCTTTGCATGCAGCTGACCTAGGTTTTATCCCCGGCACCTCATTTGGTCCCGTGAGCCTTCCAGTAGTAATCCCTGAGCATGGAGTTAGGAATAAGCCCTGAGCATCTCCAGGTGAGGTTTAAAAACAGGCAAACAAACGAAAACACAGACACCAGGATGTGGCTTAGCGGTGAAGCTCTGATGTCCCATATGTGAGGTCTTTGGTTCAATTCCTGGCATCACATTTTCATTTTTTCATTTCATCATCCTGTTATTCGTCGATTGCCTCGAGCAGGCCCCAGTAACGTCTCTTTCATCCTAGCCCTGAGATTATATTCAAGGCTCTTTAGGAGAATGAGACCCATCATTGTTACTGGTATTTGGCATATTTGGTATGCCACGGGGAGTTTGCCAGACTCTGCCCTGTGGGCAGGCTACATTCGATAGCCTGCAAGTTTGTCCAAAGTAGGAATGAGATAATGAGATGTCATGAAAAGATGTCCTGATAAGATGTCGCGCGGCCGCAAATGCGGCTGCGCGGTTCCAGGAACTGGATTTTATAGTCTGAGTCTTGGCCGCTGATGGGATTACACGGCGCCAGGGGGCCAGGTGGTGGGTGTGACCCCCGCCTACTGGAATTTGGAGGATCTGGGTGGAGGATGCTCAACTCCAATCCGAGTAGGCTTGGAGGTCTCGGTCCCGGGACCCGCGTGGCTTTGTCCCTCTGCCAGTACCTTCATGTGTGCGGAGAGTGGTCTCGGCATGGTGGTGGCTGGTCCTGGAGGTCTTCGGCTGCCGGAGCCCTGGTCAGGGCGGGGAGGAAAGCTCAACCCGCTCTCCTCCAAGGGACCCCAGTGAGGACAGCCAGATGCAGGGGCAGGAGACTGCACTGGTCTTGTCCGGGAGCTGGATTTTATAGTCTGAGTCTTGGCCGCTGATGGGATTACATGGCACCAGGAGGCCAGGTGGTGGGTGTGACCCCCGCCTACTGGAATTTGGAGGATCTGGGTGGAGGATGCTCAACTCCAATCCGAGTAGGCTTGGAGGTCTCGGCGCCGTGTAATCCCATCAGTGGCCAAGACTCAGACTATAAAATCCAGCTCCCGGACGAGACCAGTGCAGTCTCCTGCCCCTGCATCTGGCTGTCCTCACCGGGGTCCCTTGGAGGGGAGCGGGTTGAGCTTTCCTCCCCGCCCTGACCAGGGCTCCAGCAGCGGAAGACCTCCAGGACCAGCCACCACCATGCCGAGACCACTCTCCGCACACATGAAGGTACTGGCAGAGGGACAAAGCCACGCGGGTCCAGGGGCCTGGCATCACAAACAAGGAAAAAAAATTCAAGTCGACAGACAACAGTGTAGGGTTAGGATTATCAAATTGATGAAAAGCCTAGAATTTCACTGATTTTTGTTCAGAGAACATGGCAGTACCAACTAATCACTGCTTGGGAGAAAGCTGATGAGGGCACTTCTGCTCCATCCCTAAATTTCCATCCCATCGTCTTTTCTCCACCAACTTATTACCTTGGAGAGGAAACAGAGCAGAGCTTGGGGAACTGGGGTTCTGATGGTAAGGACATGCCCCTGTCTCCCTTTTTCTCCACCCCTGCAACATTAAGTAGTCAGGATCCACCCTCTGTCTCTGCCCCTCCTTGAAAAGCAGAGGGAAACTGGAGCCCACAGGCTTCCTCCAGGGAGATGAGGGGAGCTGGCCTTGGAGTTGAAAGGTCAGGAAGAGAAAGATGGGCAGGTCTGATGCTCCCCCAGCTGCCATCTGCTAGGGGTGGGCTGGTGGGAGGTGTGGTCAGCCCCACATATTCCTGCGGCCTTCTCCCCAGGAGAGATTCTGTTCTTGATTCGGGGAGTAGTTAAGTAGCTCTAAATAATTCATTCTTCTCTTGTTCAAGGATCTCTGCCAACTTCCAGCTTTCTTTCTCTGTGGTTTTGGGCTTACCTTTCTCCCTTTTTCATTCCAAGGTGATATTCATAATGGATTTCACCGCATAATAGGTGCAGATCTCAGGACAATTTGTGGAGAGGGGCCAAAAAAGTACATGTCCAGTGATTCAGAGGTGCTCATCTCTCTGTCTCTAAAGTAGTTAATTACTAAACTGTTTTGGGTGCAATATTGAGGATGCCTGAATAATTATTGTTTTTTTGATTGTTTGTTTGTTGGCCACACCTGGCAATGCTCAGGGGTTACTCCTGGTCCTGCACTCAGGAATCACTTCTGGCAGTGCTCAGGGATGCTGGGGATTGAACCTGTTGGTTGTGTGCAGAGTAAGCACACTACCTGGTATACTATTGCTGCAGGCCCTGACACCTGTTTTTAGAAAATAAAACTTGTGTTGTATCAGAACACAATCATGCTTGTTGATTTGCAAAGAGCAGAAAAATGCAACATAGTGGCCCCTACAAAGTTTAATCCCTTAAATATAATTTTTTTTTGGTCTTTGGGCCACACCCAGTGATTCTCAGGGATTACTCCTGGCTCTGCACTCAGGAATCATTCCTGGGGTGGTGCTTGGGGAGGCCATATGGGATATTGGAGATCAAATCTGGGTCAGCTGTGTGTAAGGCAAGCGCCCTACCTGCTGTACTATTGATCCTGCCCTATTTACTTTTTTTTTTTTTTTGAGGGGAATCAGGGGTCTTTCCTAGTGAATTTTGATCACCCATGCCAAATGGTTATATACTTGGACCTGGTATGTGATGCCACTTGGGACAGTGACTACTGGGGACCATGTGGTGGTACTGGGGGGGAGGGGGCCTCAGAGATTGTCACTTAGATGCTGTGCTTTTAGAATCTATTGAATCTGTGTTTTGGGTATAAGGCTGTATCCCACACTCCTATAACTGAAGCCCCCCTGCCTGTTTTTTTAAAAATTATTTTTATAAAGTAGTTCACAATATTTGATTATATTTAATATTCTAACACCAGTCCCACCACCATAACACCTTCCCACCACCATATTCGAGATGTTCCCATCCCGAACCCCAAACCCTGCCCCAAAGCAAAACTGAAATAATTCCTTTTGTATTGTCTGTTAGGAATAAATCGCTGAAAGTGTCCCTGATGCCTGTTAACCAATTATTTCCCATTCTCTTCTCTCTCCCACATCCCTTTGATTTCTTTCCTTCTCTATCCATCTCTTCTCTAAACACTGGGGTCAAGAGTGATCTAGGTGTCCCCCTTTTACTAGAATAAATTTCTTCCTGCGTTTATTCTATATTCAACCGAGAAGCGAGATCGCCCTGTATTTGCCTTTCTTCTCCTGGTTTACTGGAGCATTTTGAGTGACTAGGTGAGGTGGTCAGGTGAGCTCGGGTGAAGTCTAGGTGAGTATTTTTCTTTGTCACCCAGACAAAGCTCATTGCATCCTGAACACTCATTTGTGCTTCAGGGGGTCCTTTCTTCTTCATTAAAAAAAAATCTCATGTCTTGGGGAGAAGCATTTTGAGGGTCATTGAAAGCCAGACATGCTGATGGGCAGCCAAATAGCTCTGCATGAGGAATAATTAGGGCAATGATAGGAGTCCAATGAGGCCTGCTCTGCGGGGAGTATTTGCAAATTAAACATGCTATCAAATATTCAGGCCCATGCCACATCTCTGTGGATTTCCATAATCCCTTTCCCGCTCCCCCCACGCCCCTCCACCCCACATAGGCTGTGGGCGAGCTTTCCCTAATTAATTATTAATTTCCCATCTGTACAGAGTGAACAGGAGGAAAAATTCCAGCAGGCCCAGGGAGATGTCGAGCACTGCCTTCTGAGTAGGGCAGCGTTCCCCGGTGTCTTGGGGTCCTTCTGGCAGCCCCGGGGTTTTTGCTTGGCTCCTGCGACTCACCCAGATGACTTTAAAAGGACATTTGGGGACCCATCCAGGGTCTGGTCTGTGGACAGCCCTTAAGATTCTCTGCTATTCCTCTACGACTACATTTTGGGCATGTTTTTCCATGGGGCCCCCAAGGCTAAATTTTGGTGTGTCTTTCAGTGAGGGGTTGGCTGGGGAAGGTCTGAAACACTGTGAAAGGCAGCAGAGCATTGGGAAAGGTGGGTGGGCACGTGGGCCAGGACCCGTGGTCACGTCCAGACTAGGTGGGGTGCAGGAGGAATGAGGATTCTGGTGGAATTTGAGGCCTGAAAGAATGAACTTGTTCATCCAGAAACATTGGTTTCAAACATGTTTCATTGTGGTTTGCATGTGAAAAACAGCAGGAGAAGCCAGAGAGGTGGTCCTGTGATTAGGGTGCTTCCCTACGGTGCTGCCGACATACTTTAGGTACAGCTCTGGAGGACCCCATCCAGCACCATGGGGCTCAAACAGTTCTAAATCTAAGGACACTGTCCCCTCCAGACCTTTTAGGCTACTGGTGAGAAATATGTTTTGGGGGACAGACTATGCATAAAGAACTTGGGGTCACCCTGGGGGTAGGCATCAAGAGAGAATTTGAGGATAACTTCTGGCTCTAATTTTTTTTTTCTGGTTTTTGGTCTTGGGACCACACCTGGCGGTGCTCAGGGATCACTCCTGACTCTGTGCTCAGGGATCACTCCTATTGGGGCTCAGGGGACCATATGGGATGTCAGGGATTGACCCCGGGTTGGCTGCAAGCAAGGCTGTCCTCGCTGTCCTCGCCTTGCTGTCGTTCTGGCCCCATTCTGTCTCTTTCTGGAACCATCTTGGTACATTGAGGCTGGAGAAAATAATGTCATTTGATTGTTCCACAGAATGGCCAAGCCTTTTCTCAAAATGGACATTGACGTGACACGGCCAAAGAGGCCCCATACACAGGATCTTGCCTACTCCTGACTGTGCCTCTTAAGCCCCACTCCAACTTTGGCCACAGCAAATGTGCCCTGGACTTGATCAGATGACCCCGTTTCTATCCACCTTGAACTTGGTAGCTGGACGGCGTCCCTTCATACACTGCATTTGGCGCTCGGGTTTGCAGAAGGAATGCAGAGAATTTCCCCTTTCATCATGTCGAATCATCTGGCTGGGGCTGGCCCTTCACCAGTGGACACAGCTGGAACTGGGCGAGGCCTCGGCAGATGCCAGAGCTGGGCTCTAAGCCGGCCCTGGGCTTGAGAGTGGATTCACCGCCGCCCAAGGGGGAAGGGGCGGAGGGAGGTGTCTCTGTGGACCCGTGGACCTGGCCAGGCTGGGAGGTCTCTGTCCACTCTTCTGACATCAGCTTTTATGCTAAGATGATGACCTGTGGCCCTGTCTCCCCTCCCCAGCAACCCACACACTTGGAGAAACCTCTGACAGAAAGTCAGCTCTGTGAGGGTGGGGGTGGGGTGGGGGCTGGAATTCCTACCCTTGCTCGAGTCCACTGAGAAGATGAAATTTCAAATTTTTGAATTAAGCAGAGGCCCTTGCAAGGGCTCTGCTAGGATCCCACGGACTGTTGTTCCAGCTCTGCAGAACAGCACAAATGCACACTGGGTGCTCTTGGGGAGAATGTTTGGGTTGGGGGTGTTGGTTGGTCTGGGGCAAACCTGCCAGCTTCCCACCAGGAAAATCCTGCTGGATGGGAGACATCGGGTCTGGGGACCATCGTCGGAGGAGGCCAACACAGGGAGCAATTCCGAGTCAGCGGTCAAGGTCCAGGAGAAATGCCAACGGCAGAGTTGCAGCTGGAATCACAGAGGCAGCCAAGAGCCAGGAAGTCCCATGGCAAGACAGGCAGGAAGTGGCTGGGGAAAGGGAAAATTGGGGGTGATGGCACTGGGCTGCTCTGAGTAGCTTCTGGGAGCTTTTTGGTCCTTCCTTCCTTCCTTCCTTCCTTCCTTCCTTCCTTCCTTCCTTCCTTCCTTCCTTCCTTCCTTCCTTCCTTCCTTCCTTCCTCTGCTCCTCTGCACTCATTCCTTAAACACCTCCTCTTCCCCCATCTCCTGGAGAATAACTTTCTTATTTTAGGATAATTAGCAACACTTTTCTCCAATAATCACTTGACTTTGTTTCCACGACAACTTGCAGGTGGAGGTCTTCTGGTGCTTTCCAGGAGCCGATTTTAATCTTTATCAACTCAACTGCAAGGCTCATCTCTGTCCCAGTTTCACGCAGGAGAGAAGTTTCCTTGCAAGAACTTTGTGTTTCTACCACATTCCTCCAGCAGCGTGAAGTCCTGTTCTAGAGCAGGTCAACTGTAATTATTTGCAGCTGGAGACAGTACCAAGGGGAAGAAAGGCACTTGCCTTGCAAGTACATGACCTGAGCTTGATCTCTAATGGGCCCTTGCGCATCTCTAGGATTGACTCCTGAGCACAGAGCAGGGAAGTAAACTCTGTGCATCACCATCACGGGGTATGGCCCCTAAACAAACAAATTGTAGACTCAGGTGGAAGAGGGGAAGAGCTTAAATGCTTAAATGCTTTGAGCAGTCAGTTGTGCAAGGCTGGGTTCTGCTACACTCTCCACCTAGCTGTAGGAGGCTTCCATTGACACAATTTAGTCAACTCCGCTTCCAGAAAGTTGGAGGTGGGTGGGGATTCACATTCTAGAAACCAGAGCATCCTGGGTTCAAATTCACAAATTTGCTTCTGCAATGCAGCCTCAGAGAAACTTGTTTCGGTCCAGGGTAGTGACCATATGTGGAAACAGAACGATTGCCTGGAAACAGAATGATTCCTGGTGGCCACCTGCAAGCAACAACTGAGAGACTGCCCAGAGGCCTGGATGACATGCAAGAGGGATTTCCATCTCCTGCACAGGGCATCTGGGAGCATGGAGAATGATCTGGTGGGTGAGAAAAAGCATTTGGGGTTAGACCCGGGGGTGGGGGGTGTGGGGGAGGTGGGTAGCGACAGGAAGTGCTCAATGAATCCAGACTGGCTCTGTTCTGTGCGTTATTTACCCAGCTGCCCTATACTATTCCAATAATTGAAGGCAATTCCTTAGAGGGGAACTTGACTGATAGCAATCAATAAGCAAAAAACAGCAGAGAGAGAGAGAGAGAGAGAGAGAGAGAGAGAGACTGCCTGAGGGTCTAGGCTGGCCTTCCCAGCACAAGGGCTGAAGCTTCTTTAATCCTTTCTGCCCCAGGCACATCCCAAGACTGTATTTCACCAAACATGGGAATGCCCAAGGCCAGTGTACACCCCCAGTGATGACTGTGAACCTGCTAAGAACCTACCTCCTAGGGGTCCCAGTTGCAGAAGCCTGCCAGCTTCCCCTTTCACCCTCCCTGCCCTCCCCTGTATGACCTCGAAGATCTTCAGGGAGATGTAGGTGGAGTTGGGCTTGGATTTCTTTTGTGTCCTTTGTGAGCCGCAAAGGTTCCAAGCAGTAAGCTGTGCGCCACCCCCCCCCCCCCCCCCCACCTTGCAGGGCTGCATGTCTGCCTCTGCCCAGAGTCCCTCAGCTTCTCCTCTGCCACCCATGTGCTCCTCTGGCTTTGCTCCCATGAGAAGGGTGGTCTGCATACCCCTGAAAAGGTCCATTTTTATGTATTTTGCAGCTGCCAGGAGGGAACAAATTGCACTGTGTATGCACACACCTATGTGTACGCACTATATGTGCATCACAGGCTATATATGCATGCATCTGGTTTTGCACGGAAATACACAGTCCCTGAGAACAAATTAGGGCTACCACAGGTGTGTACACACAGACGCACGCACATGTGCATATATGCATCACCATTTGTTATTTCATTACTTTTGGGGGGTGGTGTAAGCCAGGGGTGCTCAGGGGTTACTCCTGGATCTGCAATCAGGAATCACTCCTGGCGGGGCTCAGGGTACAGAGTATCAACCGGGTTGGTCACATGCAGGGCAAATACCCTCCCAGCTGTAATATTGCTCTGGCCTCCACATCATCATTTAAAACAAACCAGTCAGAGAAATCATTTATTTTAAAATGTAACTTTGGGGCTGGGGTGATAGCACAGTGGGTAGGGTGTTTGCCTTGCACGCGGCCGACCCGGGTTCAATTCCCAGCATCCCATATGGTACCCCGAGCACTGCCAGGGGTAATTCCTGAGTACAGAGCCAGGAGTAACCCTGTGTATTGCCGGGTGTCACCCAAAAAGCAAAAAAAAAAAATGTAACTTTAATATTTTATTATTTTGCAGGGTGGTGATGGGGGGCACACCCAGCTGTGCTCAGGGCTTCCTCCTGTCTCTGAGCTCAGGAATCACTCCTGGAAGGGCTCGGAGGACTATTGGGGATGCTGGGATTTGAATCCAGGTTGGCCGCATGCAAGACAAATGCCTGCTCTGCTGGACTATGGCTCAGGCCCCTAAAAAATCATTATTTAAATAGAATGATTTAATAATGTTTGTCACTTAAAATAAACCAGCCATTGTACAGCTATCTTCCTGGCCCCCTCCTGACAGCTTTCTGGCCTTTGGCACCTGGACACCTTTTAGATTTGTGACTCTGGACCCCCCACCAGCCTGGCTCATCCTATTTATAGCATGCAGAGCGCTTGGCAGATTTACAGGAGAGTGCTAGGGAGCTGGATGCCTGTGGCTTGTCTGTGCTGATGGAGACGAATGACCAACCTTTTCCTCTTGGAATGGAGAGTACCAGGGGCCTGTGCTGAACAGTGGTGCTGGGCTCATGACACGGGGAGCAGGACAGGCGCTGAGGCCTGAGCTGGCCCTAGAACCAGCTTTTTTCTCTCTTCTTTGACTCTCGAGCAAAAAATGAAAACTCGTGGTTAGAGCTGCCAGTTGCCTGAGTGAAGGTCCATGTTTTAAAACAAACAGAAAATGGGCTATTAGGGATGATGCCAAGGTGGGGTTTGGGGTGAGGGGGAGAGCTGGGGAGAGGGCCCAGTGGGGTGGAGCCCAGGACTGGCATATTCACGGAGCCTGGGGTGCTGTCCCTGGCATCATGTACACCTGGGGTAACCCTGGGAAGATTCTCCTCCTCTGAAAATGTCAGACAATTCAGGATCTGCATTCAGAATGCCAGATTCTGGTGGTGGTGGTGGTGGGGGGATATGCTTTTATCTTCTATTATGGAGCCTTCCTGAGGCGAACAAGATCACAACCTGTGACTCGCTCTACAGTGCTCCAACCCACTGGCCCAGAGAGGCCATTAACCATTAGTGTCACTATGAACCAATACCTCCCCCCACCCACCACCCCTTTTCTTGGCTGCTGGCTTGTCTCTCAGAAAGCAGAGTCAGAGTTTTCTTTCAGGCTTCAGTCTCCAAGCTGGTGGGGGTTGTGGACATCAAGAGTGGGTGGGTGAGTGGTAGAGTGAGGGCCTCTGCGCCCTTTGGCCTGGGTCATTTCGTGGGCCAAAAGAGATACAGAGGAAATGGGCAGAGCCTGGTTTCCTGGCTCACTGCTCTGAGAGGCTGTTCTGCAGGGAAAGTCAGTAAAATTGAAGAGAGTCAAATTGTATCCATGCATCTGTGAGATTGGATTTGCATCTCCATCCTCTGCTTGTTAACTGGAGCTCAGGTCCCAATCCTCAGACCTGTGGATGTGGATGGAGTTCTAGCCCGGGATTTCCCAACCCTCCAGCTGGCAGATGGCAGGTCAGGGACTTCTAAGCCTTTAAAATACTACAGTCTTTACTATTCATCCATCAGCTTATACCTGTTAACGATCTATTCATCGCCTAAGTATCTATCCATCATATATCAATCACCTATGTGTTCATCCATCATATATCATATAAACCACCCACCCATCCATCCACTCATCTACTTATCATATCTACAAGTCCACCTAACTACCTCCTATTTATGAACCTACCCTCTATCCATCATCTATCATATTTATCAGTCATGTAATTATTGTGTCTATCAAACCTCCTATCACCATCCATCCGTCAATCTGTCTATCATCTCTATTCCATCTTTCCAACAATCGTAGTTTTCCTGGAGAACTAACTTAAAATGACTCATTCAAACCACAAAGTTTCCCTTTTTTTTTTGCACAACCAGGTGATTTTTTTTTTTTTGCAAAGTACATTCACAGTTTTCCTCAAGATTTTAAGAGGGACCTTGAAGTTCCATTTGATTCTGGACAACCTCAAGAGGCCACACATGTTGTTACGTGCTTGGTCTCCATTCCAGGACCCACGAGAACACGTTTCAGATGTGGGCATGGGTCCATGTCCTTCCCATTGATATAATTCTGCACTAGTGGAAAAGCCCTGGTTTTCCATTGCCTTGGTGCTGGTCTGCAGAACTTTCCTGCTGGTTCAGGAAAACGTTATTACTGCTCAGTGGATAGTGGATCTCATCTACAGGTGGACAGACTCAAAGGACGGAAAAATCCCATCCTGGAGAATACATGCTTCGCCGTTTTCCTCCTGCTCTCCTTCTCCCACACATGTTCTTTTCTCCTGGAAGTTTTCAGTGGCTTAGTGTGGCTCGTGAGCATTCCAGCAAAGCCTTGGAAGCTATTCAATCGTTGCTTTCCTCCACCATCACCTAGGCTCTCACCTCAGCTATCCTCCTGTTTCTTTGGCTTCTCAGACCTGAGTTGTTGGGGTACTTGGGGAAGAGGCAAGGTTGGAAGCTTTGAACCCCTGGCCTTCATGTCAGAGGCGGCCGTAGCTAGGGGAAGGGAGTCACCAAACACAAAATCATAATAACGGCGGAGGGCTGGAAAACCTTTACTGAGATGTAGCAGTCAAACCACAGAGTTGTTAAACAACCAGAACTATGTCTTAAATAATCAGCTCAGCTGGTCTCTATTCAACATAATAGCTGCCTATTAACCCTAAATTAAGCACAGAGTTAAAAGTCTCTGGAATACACACATACACACACACACACATACATGGAAAAAAACAAACCCCAAATGACTGCCAAACCCAGACCGAGATGTCGGGTTGGAATGAGTTCTGATCCCATGTGCACTGGTTTGGATAAAGCAGGAGTGCTGTGCACTGCCCTGCTGTCTGAGGAGTGATATTTCCCAGACTTGGGGTGGGGTGGGGAATGGACTAGGCAAGACTTTTTCAGTCCTGATTAGAGCACAGAAGAGGCTTCATTTCATAGACATCCCCAAACATGCCAGGAATACAGGAAGCCCACCAAGA
Source organism: Sorex fumeus (assembly GCF_029834395.1). Lineage (NCBI taxonomy): Eukaryota > Metazoa > Chordata > Mammalia > Eulipotyphla > Soricidae > Sorex > Sorex fumeus. The sequence goes on along the minus strand of NW_026606108.1, from coordinate 9,823,996 downwards.
AGCATTGCTTCGCCTCTAGCCTTGAAAATGTCAGAATGATCATGTGATTCTCACCTCCTCTTAGCTCGCACTTTCCGACTATACACAGCACCTCACCCTATGTTTGGAGCAGGGTAGAAGATGTGCAGCCCCACGTACTTTTTCTAAACCCTCTTCTCTCCTACACTATTAATTCATTCATGCATGCACCCACCCATTCAAGATCTTAGCATACAGCATCCATCCATGCATCCATCCATGCATCCATACATCCACCTTTCCATTCATCTACCCATCCATCCATCCATCCATCCATCCATCCATCCATCCATCCATCCAACCATCCATCCATCCATCCATCCATCCATCCATCCACCCACCCATCCATCCATCCATCCATCCATCCATCCATCCATCCACCCACCCATCCATTCATCCATGCTAGGGCAAAGCAAATGCTCTGCTGTACTATCACTCCAATCTCTATTTTTATTTACTTATTTATTTTTGGGCCACACTCCATGATACTCCTGACTCTGCATTTGGGAATTATTCCTAGCAGTGCTTGGGGGACCATATGGGATGCTCGGGATAAAACTTGGGTCAGCTGCATATAAGGCAAGTGCCTTACCTGCTGTACTATCTCTCAAGGTCTTTGTATTTATTTCTTGATTTAGGAACTTAGGTAAGTTACACATCCAGAATTCACCTGAAGAGTAGTAAAGAGGATGCTACAAAGAATTTGCTTAAAAAAAAAAGTTGGATCGAATTGAATTAGAGACCTTTGAAGGAGATGTATTTTATTTTACATTTTAAGCAAAAGAGATAACAGTGAATAACACCAGAGGGCCAGCTAGGACAAAGCGTTGTTAATGCCGTTCATAGTGGCCACCCACCACATTCACACAAATGCCAATTACACCACCCGCTACATCTTTATCTCTGCAGGGAGGCAAGGCAGCTCTCATCATCTTCCCTGGTAACTGTTGCTAGGAAGATGCTCTTTACGGAATTGACCATCCACAGACTTCAGATCACAGCCGGGGTGGGGGTGGGGTGAATCCCAGCTGTGGCCAGGGAGATCAAATTTGCCTGTGGTAAGTACTGGAGAAGCACAGCAAAAAATGCTCCCGTACACACGGGAGAATCTGACAGTGTGAAAGCCATGGGACCTGGAGTTTCATTTTTTTGTCTTCAGTTCTGAGGGCTGGGGAGAGGCACGAGCGCTAGTACAGTGGGGAGGTACTTGTCTTACATGTGGTCAATCTCACTTCAGTCCCTGGCACCTCATACCTGTGTTCCTCCAGGAATGATCCCTGAACACAGAGGAAGGAGTAAGGCCCTGAGTACCGCTGAGTGTGCCGCCACACAAATCTGAAGGCTGGGAAGGAAAATAAAGAGCCCGTCAGTGTCCATATCATCCAGCACAGATCCAACTGTAACTGATGGGGGAGCATCAGAGGCTGGCCTGCTCGGCCCCTTCCACTAAACCTGAGTTTAATGAAGGTGATCAGAGAGATTAGATAGAAGGTGGTTTCCAGTTGGCTCCAGGTTGGTTCAGTATGTCCTGTACAGTCCCTACACTGTGACAGGTGCTTTATTTTCTGATTGGGATCAATAGATTTTAGTCTGACCATTCACCAATCCATCCACCCACCCATCCATCCATCCATCCATCCATCCATCCATCCATCCATCCATCTTATTTGCTCAACCATCAACCTGCCCTCTCTCCCTCCCTCCCTCCCTCCCTCCCTCCCTTCCTCCCTCCCTCCCTCCCTCTCTCCCTTCCCTTCTTTCTCCTTCCTCCCTTCCTCCATTCTTCCCTTTCTATTTTGAGCCCTTCTGGTGGGGCTTGGGATCCCATATACAGTATATGTAATCAAACCAGAATCGTGACCACTTCCATATACTGGGTAGTGACTTAAGCTTTGTACTATTTCTCCAGAAGGTGTTTTTCCATGGACACATTGTCCGTCTGCTCCTTTGGGTTATTGAGGGTAATTCCTGTGTGGACTACAGAGCTCTCATGCTTCAGCCCTTTTGGACTAGCTTCCTGGCCCCATGTGTAATGTTCTTCTGTTCATATCATTCAACTGCATTGTTTCTAGATTTTGTCCCTCTTTAAACAATGCAGCAATATGGACCCTTACAGATATGTCAAAAGATGGGCATTGCTCATTTCTGTAGAAAGCATTCCTAGAAGTGAGGATGCTGAGCCTGGGGAACCCTGGGACTGGAATTCAGGGGTTCCTAAGTCATCTGCTTTCCTGAGTCACCTGCATTTCTAAGTCATTATCCAGAAATATGTTTATTTACTTGCATGTGTTCCAGGACTAGAGTGCAGTTCTATAAGATCTGTGCTGGCTTGATTGGGAAGAAAATGGTTCCTTCCTGACATTTTAATTTGCCTTTAAAAATTATTAGAGACACAATAGCTGGTTTTAAATGCTTGGAAGCCACACGCTTCTCTTATAATTGGTTTCTCTGAGCATTTTGTCTCATTTTCTGGAGGATAATTTTTAGTTCTTTATTCAACCGTGCCCTGGAAAAGTGGCTGAAAAGTTATAGCAAGGCTGAATCATTTTCCAGGGGGATCATAGGAGAAAAATCCATTTGCCTTCCTCTGCTTTGTTGCTCAGGGTGTAATTAAATTAAATTAAATTAATTAATAATAATAATTATTTGGTTTTTGAGCCACACTCGGAAATGCTCAGAGGTTACTCCTGGCTCTGCACTCAGCAATTACTCCTAGGGGTGCTTGGGGAACCATATAGAATGCCAGGAATCAAATCCGGGTTGGCAGCTTAGGAGGCAAGTGTCCTGCCCACTGCACGAATGCTCCAGTCCATCAGGGTATGATTTTAAAGAAGTTGAACAAAGGGAACTTGCTTCTTCAGTCAAGTCCAGGGTCTACAAACAGCACAAGCAGGTAGAAAGGTTTTGCTTGGGGTCAGTATTGTCCTTTGAAATGGTCCCTGGGACTGGAGAGATAGTATAGTGGGGAGGGCACTTGCCTTGCATGCAGTCAGACTCGGTTCAGTACAACTAGTCCCACCCCCCACCCCCGCCCACCGCCCTGCCAGGGATAATCCCTGAGTGAAGAACCAGGAGTAATTTCTGAGCACTGCTAAGTGTAACCCCCCCCCCACCCCCAAATAAAAATAAAACTGGTCCCTGGTGCTGGAAAGAGGACAAGAGGTAAGACTGTTACTTTATATGCAACTTCTTCCTTTCATGAAAGAGGGCACCCCTTCCATCAGAGCCCTGCTCTGTGGACATCCCCTGCACCCCTCCTGTCTCCCCTGTCCCATCCCCCCATCCTCTGCTGCATGTGTTCAAGGTCAGAGTCAGGGGTGTCCAGGGAAGTTGAAGCTCATTGCTGGCCCCCGGGGATTCTGAGCATGGCACAGTGGGGAGCACGTTAGCATTGTTCTTTCAGAAGTCACCCCTTAGCCCCCAACAGTCCCAGGAGCATGCTGGAATCCCGGCTGGCACCTTGACTCTGAACTGGATTGGGGTTCTGATTCCCAACCATCCTCCCCATGGGGAGAAGCGGGTGGGGTCCCCTGCATATTCCAGAAGTCTGTGGTTGGAGGTCAGCCTGAAGAACTCCATGTTGCTTTCTGCCTCACAGGAGCCTTGCAGGTAGAGAGCGCTTTTCTGGAATTTTCTCGAGGCTTTTCATTCTCGTGTTCTGCCCCCATCTGAGAGCTCTCTGGGAGAGGGCAGATGGGGATGCTAGAGAGGACTGTGATGGAGTTTGGTGGGGGGAAATATCACACCCCACCTCCCGTCTATAATCTCCTCTTTCCAGGGGCGAGGCAGGATTAGATCCAGATCCTGGGGGGGGTGGGGGGGGGGATGGCTCTGACACCTTCAGCTGCCTGGTTTCCCTAGGCAGGGTAGGAGCTCTGGATAGGGGTGGGTGCCCTTTGCCAAAGACAAATCCTGAGGGCTGTGGAGCTTGGGCACCAGAAGAACAAGCCACAGACGGGTTCATTGCCTTCCTCTGCCTTGGGCCAGGGCCCTGTAGACAGCTCTCGGCCAGACGGGCACATACCTGTGGGCTGGAGCCTCTCTCTGGCCCAGCAGCGCTGTTTGCAGATGGGCAAAATACAAGAGAACAGGAAGGGGGAAGTTCAACAGGCACAGGCCAGCTCCTGGGAGGTCGGTTACAACCTGGAGAAGAAAACTGGTCTGAACAGGGCTCAGGGCTGGGAACAGATGGTGCAGACCAGGTTTGCTGAGGAAGCCCCAGCTGGGCTGAAGGTCAGTGGCGGGTACAGGGGGTCTCAGTGCCCCCTGAGGGAAAGGGAAGGAAGAGAGAGCCGTCCTGTGTCTGCCCTGGGACCTTCCAAGCACAGGCTTTCAGCTCTGGCCTTTCAGAGATCCCGGACATCAGACCTACCTGGAAGGACATTGTGGGCCAGGAGTGACCCCAGGAAGAGATTCTTTCATTCACCACCTGAAGTTCAAAACAATGTTCTTGAACTGTTGCTGCCAGGAGTTGCTTGTCTGGTGAGAACATGGCTTTTGTGGCCCCTTCTGACATCTGGGGAATCACTCATTGTCCACTGGGCAGGGATGGGTCACCTCCAAGGGCCATGCAGGGTTGACTGAGAATCACATGGAGCAGAGGGGAGGGGGTCCCCACATCTAAACACTGCTTGGGAACCCCTCTTTGGGCCCCTCTACTGTTAATCCCTTATTTTATTATTATTATTATTATTATTAAAAAGGTAAAAGGTAAAGGCCCTCCCGTTGATCATCAATTTGCTCGAGCGGGCCCAGTGACGTCTCCATTGGAGACTTTGTTGTTACTGTGTCTGGCATATCGAATACTCTCGGTAGCTTGCCGGGCTCTCCGAGAGGGGCGGAGGAATCGAACTCGGGTCGGCCATGTTGGCTGCGTGCAAGGCAGACGCCCTACCCACTGTGCTATCGCTCCAGCCCTATTACTATTATTATTATTATTATTATTATTATTTCACTGTGAGGTACAGTAACAAAAATTTCATGTTTGAAGTTTGATCATCCGGTCATCAAATACCCATCCCTTCACCAGTGCATGATTTCCACCACCAAAATCCCCAATGATCACCCCCCCCCCCCGCCGCATTCCACACCTCACCCTGCCTGTGTGGCATAGAATTTGCAAAATACTCTTTCTCTAGTTACCTTTGATATTTTGAGACTAGTCCTACCACCCCTCATAGCACTGTAGCACTGTCTTCCTGTTGTTCATCGATTTGCTCGAGCGGGCCCAGTAACGTCTCCATTGTGAGACTTGTTGTTACTGTGTTTGGCATATCAAATAGGTCATGGGTAGCTTGCCAGGCTTTGCCGTGTGGGCAAAATACTCTCGGTAGCTTCCTGGGCTCTCTGAGAGGGGCAGAGGAATCGAACCCAGGTCTGCCGGGTTGGTCTGAAAGTGCAGTGCTAGACAATGTGTTTTGTATTGCTTGTTATGCATATAATATATGTTGTGTGGCTGTGAGAACAGCCATGCACTCTATAAGTTCTAAGATTTTAATAATTAGGATCTGAAGAAATCGCTGTAGTAAGTTGCTCGGGTCTTGTGTGTCTCTGGATCATGGCCTTGTGGGAGCTTAAGTAGACAGTGGGCAGATGTGACGTCATCTCAGAATCTCATGGGGGGGGGGGGGAAGAGAAGGGCCCACTTCTCTCCTGTCCTGTAAGACTTGGGATTTGCCATCACCGCAACTTGTACCTGGAGCTTCTCGCTGGCTTCTAGAAAATGGCAGTCGCTGGACCTCCTAGAGGCAAGCGGAGGGACAACATCTGCCCCCATCTGGAGCAGCCCAGTGGAGAGGGCCTATTGCAAAGTCCTGGGCCATCTCTGCTGCAAGTTGCTTGGGTCCGAGATTCATTTGTGTGTCCTATTTTATGTTTTTATTTTTGAGTCACACCTGGTAATGCTCAGGTTTACTCCTGGCTTTGTGCTCAGGAATTACTCATGGTGGTGCTTCAGGGACCATATGGAATGCTGAGGATTGAACCGGGGTGGGTTGTGTGCATAGCGTTTATCCCTTGAGTCAGGCTCTGTCTTGCTGCAGCTCCTAACCAGGAATCTTGGGCAGTGCCCAGAGACAGCAAGGCTCAGGGTGCTCCTGTTATCTGGGGGACAGAGGCCAGGTACAATGCTGAATGGAACGGCCTCCTGCCACAGAGGGTGGCCTGCTCCCACATGTCATGTGTGCCCCAGCTTGGCTCTGCCGGCTCACAGTGGGGGGTTATCTTTGGGGGGGTACTCAGGATACTGGGGTGTCACTCCTTGGCTAACCAGATGGGACAGCTCAGTGTTTGGGTGTTGCTGGGAGGGAGTCACGTGGTGCTGGGGACCCAAGTCGGGGCGTCATGCATGGAAGGCACTTCCAGTGTGATGGGTGGTTTTCAAGGTGGGAAAGGAATAGTTGGGCTTGAGAACGTGGCACAGAGGTTTTCCCGTGGTACTGCATGTGTACCCCCCATTTGGTGGGACTGAATTTCCAAGCCTCAGGCTTCTTCATCCAAAAGTGTGGCAGTAACACATGTCTTCTTCGAAGGCTTCTGGTGAGCGAGTTGCATCCCCTAAAGGTCCCAGAGAGCTCAGCACTGGGCACACATGCCAGAGCTGTGACTTCCTCACCCCTGTTATGAATCAACAAGTGATTTTTAAAAAATTTCCTCCACCATTACCTCTCAGAAGATTCCTTCTTCTGTGTTCATGGAACTTGCCTTTCTGTGTCTTGTGTTTCCGATTCCTTCATCTTCTTGGCAGCATCAACGAGGTCCAACCCCAGTTTCCCTCAGTGGTTCTGTTGCAGAGCTGGAGTCAGACTCCCCAGGGTGAGGCTGCCCAGGAAGGATGACAAAAGTCCTGCACTTCTAAGCCATGTCAGAGACACACAAGTGTGTGTGTGTGTGTGTATGTATGTGTGTGTGTGTGTGCGCGCGTGCACATTTTCTTAACTGCTACTTGTCACGGGCCCAGGCCTCAGAGGTACTCGCCTGCCCCATTGAGTCTCAGCTTTCCACCAGTCAGTCAGTCTTGGTCCCAGGTTTCACAATTGGGTATTATCGATGCTAGTCAGAAGAATGGGCAAGAGACAGGCCTCAGCACAAATGTCAGCGGCAGAAGAAAGTTCCAGTTAAGGAGCTAAACCGACCCAACACTGCCCAGGTCACCTTTGGTAGGAACAAGAACTAGCAGGAGAATGATCTGGCCTGCTGTATTGGCCAACTGTTTGATACTTTTTTTTTTTAATGTCTATTTATTTACTATTATTATTATTTTCTTTTTGGGTCATACTTGGCTATGCTCAGGGGTTACTCCTGGGTCTGCACTCAGGAATCACTCCTGGAGATAATTGGGGGACCATATTGGGTGCCGGGGATTGAACCCGGGTCGGCCGCATGAAAGGCAAATGCACTCCCCGCTGTACTATCACTCCAGACCCCTTCAAAAATACACATTTTTGAAGAACATAGGTCATGCTGCAAAGCAGCCTTCATGACAAAATGGAGAAGTGATGGAATGTGCCAGGGAGACAGTGGGTGATATAGTTGGCCCTTTGGGCTCACGGTCCGTTGTGGGGCGAGTCCACAGCACCCTCTCCCCAGGCTTGGTTCCTGAAACGGGTGGGCTCAAGGGCTGAAGTGCTGACATCAGATGGACTTTGATCTCTGCCTTCCTTTACTCCTCCCCCCCGCTTCCCCCCCCCCCCCCCCCCCCGCTTCTTATATGAAACCATCATCTGGGGCAACTACTGACTTACCCAGGGCCCCAACTGGGGCAGGGAGGGATGGGTGAGATGGTCGAGTTGGCTGTGATGGGCCTTTCATTTTAGAAGGAATGTGTTGAAAAGCACTAGATATATCAAGCACAGGACTATGACACCACTGTCCCATATAGTGGCACACACATATATGGTGCCATTGATAACAAAGCCATTGTTGCTTCCTCTAAAATATATGGTAGAAGGATGGCACTCATTGGTGGATGTGAAAAGCACAGAGTAAGACCCATGGACAATAAAAATGAGGGCTGGGGAGCTATAGCACAGCGGGTAGGGCATTTGCCTTGCATGCAGCCCGCCCGGATTAGATTCCCAGCATCCCATATGGTCCCCCGAGCACCTCCAGGAGCAATTTCTGAGTGCATGAGCCAGGAATAATCCCTGTGCATCGCGGGGTGTGACCCAAACAGAAAAAAAAAAAGAAATGAGGGCCGGGAGGACTGGCCCATGATTGGAAGCTTGTCACAAGTGGGGGAAAGGGGGAGAGGGCAGTTAGGACAGAGAAGTGACCACTAGGACAATGACAGTTGGAAGTGATCACTCTGGACAAGAGCTGGGTGCTGAAAGTGGAGAAAGGGATATACAGGATAACCTTACAGTACTTGTATCACAAACCACAATGACCAAAAGGAGGGATGGAAGGAAGGAGGGAGGGAGAGAGGAAAAGTGTCTGCTGTAGAGGCAGAGACTGAGAATGGGGGTTTTGTCAAGAGGGAAATGGGACACTGGTGGTGGGAAATGTGCACTGGTGAAGGGGTGAGTGTTAGAATATTATATGACTGAAATCCAATCATGGACAAGTTTGTAACTGTTTATCTCACAGTGAGTTAAAAAAAGAAATTATATCAATGATGAAGTTCTTGTCACAATGGAGATGTTACTGGGCCCACTCGAGCAAATCGATGAACGGGAGGACAGTGACAGTGACAGATGAAGTTCTAACAGGGAAATGACAGGTCTTAGAAACTCTGTGTGTGTATGTGTGTGTGTGTGTGTGTGTGTGTGTTTGGGCCACACCTACCAGTGCTCAGGGATTACTCCTGACTCTGTGCCCCAGGATTATTCCTGGTGGGAATGGGAGACCATACATCGTGCTGGGGATCAAACCCAGGGCAGGCAAGTGCAAGGCAAACGCTTACCCATTGAACTATCCCTCTGGCCCCTTGTATCACATTCTTCTGTGAAGCGGTCCCCATTCTCGGACACTGAGACCCCAAAGAATCTTAGGGGCCCCTCTGTGACTCTGAGGTCATCTCTTGTTTGCAGATCTTCATCCATGCAGTTTATTCCACCCCCGATCCCATTCTCAGTCTGCTCCTGTGGGCATTAACCTAAGCAATGAAGCTGACTGCAGGACAAACAGAGGCTTTGATCTCCTTGAGCCCTGGAGGAATGAATTGTGAAAACCTGGCAGGATTCCGTGTGCTTTGTTGGATGTGGGGGGACGTGGGGGTGTCTGCGGGTCGGATGTGAGCAGCTGCAGAGGGCTGCTTGCCAAGAGGTGAGCATGTATCCCACCTTGGCCAAACTCTCCCTGTGTCTCCCATGCCCCCACTCCTCCCACAGGTCTTGGAGTGGGTGCCGTGGGGTATGGTGGTGGTTGGCAGGGGTGGGGGGAGCTTTCGCAATGGGGATGCCAGCAATTACATAGCACATTGGCTGGAGAGAAGGCTATCTCAGGGGAGCTTTGGGATTTGAGGGTGTTTGAATTTCCGAGTTATGATATTCATCTTGAAACATTCCAGAGAGCTCAGAGAGGAGCAGAGTTACCTTCAGAACCTTACCCTGCTTCTGCTCTGAGTTAGAATGAGGGCAGGGCAAGGGGCCGTGGGCTCAGGAAATAAGCGCCTGCAAATGCTGGTGCCAAGAGATGCTCCTTTAGGTTCTTTTTCTTTTTTTTCCTATTTGGTTTTGGGGACACACCCAGCGGTACTCAGAGTTTACTCCTTGCTCTTCACTCAGGGATCACTCTTGTCTTGGCAGTGCTCAGGAGACCCTATGGGATGTTAGGGATAGAACTGGGGTCAGCTGTGTGCAAGGGAAGCACGCTACAGGCTGGGTTATCGCTCCAGCCCCTCCTGAGGGTTCTTGATGGACGTTTGTATGGTTCTCAGCAGAGGAACAAATGCATGTTGAAGCAATTATTTCCTGGAGCTCCAAGATTCTTTTTGTTTTGGTCTCATCAAGAGTCTTTTTGGACTTTACTGAACCTCAGATACCACTGACTGGACAGGCCAGGCCAGAGGACTGTCATTTAAGTATGTGTGTGTGAGAAGCAACACCATTTTTTTTTTTTTTTTGTGACACCCAGCAATACTCAGAGGTTACTCCTGGCTCTGCACTCAGGAATTGTCCCTGGTGGTGCTCTGGGGACCCAATGGGATGCTTGGAATCGAACCCTGTTAATCACATGCAAGGCGGATGCCCTGTTCCTCTATACTATCGCTCCAGACCAACATCATAGCTTTGTCATGTGGATGCAACTCTGGGAATGGCTGTTTTCAGGCTGTGGAAAGAGGTCGTAACCTTGGATCATCTGGACAGACCTGTCCTTGAGGAGTGGGGTGTGGGGTAGGGGAAGGAAAGCCTGGCTGGCTTGGGGTGAGCAAGTGAAGGTCATCTAGAACCTTCCCTGAGGGCCGTCTGGTTCCAAGGCTCTGGATTTAACTGCACCAGTGCTATTCTTAGTAGTAAGTTGTCATCCAGCCCATTTGAACAAGGAGAGATTCCGCCTGGCCAGGATCTAAAAATACACTGGGATGGTCAGGAGTTGGACCTAGAGCCGAGTTTGGGAAGAATTGAGTGGGCAAAGGGCGCAGCCTCCCGGGTGAAGACTGTCCAGACACAGACAGCGCCCCAAGCAGAAGCAAACAAATAAGCAAATATCCTGAGGTGCCTGCCGTCTGTTCCTTCTCAGTCGTTGCAAATACATGTGGTGACTTTGGTTTGCAAGAGCGATGCGTTCTGCTCATCGCCACTTCCTAGCACGGCACTGTTGAATTGTTGCCAACGAAGTGTCATTGCCATGTCCAGGCAGGGAAGTTAGATTTTAGGGAGGAGGGAGAAGTGGGCTGTTCCCTGGAGCCTGGAAGCGAAAATGGGTGTGTGCAACACTCTCAAATCACCCTTTGGTCACCCACCCCCCCATTTTCCTTGGCGTCTCATATTGACCTGTTAGTCTGTTTGGCATAGAATCAGCCTGGGGCAACTAAGCACTGCTTAGAAGACACCCCCCAACCTCCAAGTGAAGGTGTTCCTGATTTCAGACCCCCAGATGTGAAAACCCAGATGACCTTAGGTTTTCATATGTCCCAGTGTCCTAAACCCTGGTTATTCAATTGAGTTTTTGGTTTGTTTCGGGGTCCACACCTGGCAGTGCCCAGGAATAACTCCTGGCGGTGCTTGAGGGACCCTATGGGATGCCAGGAATTGGACTTGGGTCACCTGCATGCAAGGCAAATGCCCTCCCCACTGTCCTATCGCTCTGGTCATTCTCTGACCATCTCCTGCTCCAGCTGGAGACTGCAGTATGCCATAGCCTAGAAGAGAACCTGGCAGCTATTTGCTCCTATGTAGCCAAATGTTCTCCTGGGACCCGGATTGGTGGGGATGCTACACTGCATTTAGGTTGCCAGGATTGTGGGTAGATGCAGGGCATTGGGGGAAGAGCATGAGGGGCCAGGAGTGGATGGGGGCAGCAGGAGTTTCTGCTTCCTGGACCAGCTGCGGCTGCATTGGACACGGCTGAGCTGTCTGTCATCCCGGTTGGCCATGGCTCATTAATATTCCCAGGTTGGCTGGGAGTGGAGATTCTCAAGTCTGCTGCCCACCAGGCCAGGGAAACACATCGAGCTGTACTTTTCCGGGGGAGCCTGACCTGGGTGGGGCCACATGAACTGGGAGGTGGGTGTTTAATGCCAAGACGTGCTTCCTCCAAGTTTGGATTGGTGGCTCCCTCTTGAGAGTGGGGTCTCTGTCAACCCTTTTCATCCTGTTATATTTAAATGAAAATCCATTGAGACGCTTTGGGGTGGCACTTTTTTTTTTTTAATTTAAAAAGGAATTTTAGTATTTCCTAAAATTTTTTCCCCATTGAAATGGCCATGCATGCTGCTTAATTTACTTTAATCCTGCAAGGAAAAAACTCCTGATTTGTTAACAGTGACAGTCACAAATGCCATGGTTGATCATACTTGGCAGAGAAGCACAGTTTGAAAATGCAGATGGAAATGTAATTGTGTATGAATTAAGCATTAAAAATAGGCAAAAGTTGCTTTGTGGACCTCATGGTTGAAATTGTTGAGTTTTGACCACAACGCCTACTAACTAATTGGGATGACCTTCCTATCTTATTTTTCATTTACTTTTGGCTGGTGAATTTCAATTTATTTTTGGTTTGTGGACCACACCCAGTGGTACTCAGGGCTTATTCCTAGCTCTATGCTCAGGGAACACTCCTGGCAGGACTCTGGGACCACGTGTGGTACTGGTGATCGAACTTGGGTCAGCTACATGCAAGGCCAGTGTCCTCCCTGATGTATTATCTCTTCAATCCCTGGTGAATTGCTTATTATTTTGTGATTGATTGTTTTTTTATTTTGGGGGCCACACCTTATGGAATTCAGGAGCTGTTCCTGGTGAGGTATTGGGGGGCTGCCAGTAATATTGGGGTGCTGAGGAGCCCACATGTGAAATGTGCTCCAGCCCTTTGAACCGTCTTACTGACCCAGTGGAGAATTTCATTTTTAGTTGTTTACCTTAAAAAAAAATAAAAAGAGGGGCCGCAGAGAGTACAGCAGATAGGGCGTTTGCCTTGGGTTTGATCCCCAGCATCCCATATGGTCCCTCAAGCACTTCCAGGAGTAATTCCTGAGTGAAGCACCAGGAGTATCCACTGAGCACCGCTGGGTATGGTCCAAAATAAAAGAAAAAAAAAAAGACAGAGCAGTTGGCATTGTATGTCCAAAGTTACCTTTGTGGAATCAAAGTGCCTTTTTCCCAGGAAATAAGAAACAAATGTGCAATTCTCAGCTTAATCTGGGCTTTTGGAAGTCACTGGAAAGGCTCCTGGAAGTCTTGGACTAAAGAGTGACTTGAGATTTGGAGCCAAGAGTTGGGCCATGCTGCTAAGGCAGCTGGGAAATGTCAGGCAGCACTGCGAGGTGAAGGGGCCAGGCCTGGAAAGTGTAGGCCAGCAAGGTGCCCAGAGGTGGAGGGGCCAGACCTGGGAGGGACTGTGCAATTCAGCTAAAGTGATGAGCTCTCAAGGCCATTTTTGTGCCTTGAGCACCTACACGCAGAGACACCATGGAAGCCCTTCTAGATCCGAATGAGGTGAACAAGTGAGCTCCTTGTCCACAAAGACATCAGAGCCCAGAGAGAGGCTCTGTGGGTCCCGGGTGGTTTGGAAGGAAGGTTTAGGGCCGTTTGCACCCTTCCCCGGGGCCACACAGGAGCAGTAACCGTTCTGTTCCTGTGCTGGATGAGACACGTCAGCCCCCAGGGAGGTTTATCCCCAGATCCTGGCTATGAAACCACATTTCAACACTCTCTTTGTTGGGGAGTATGTACCCAAGAAAACCATCCCTTCCCCATGGGGAGGGGGTGATGTTTGCACCTGGGAATTCCAGGTGGCTTATGTAGAAACCTGATGCCAGGGCTCCAAACCTCAGACAGCTCTACTTGTAGGATGACACTCCTCAAGGTCATTTTCCAGGCTTCTGCTGAGAATTTGGGAAAGTGGAGTATGAATTAGAAAAGTTGTCCCCCTTCTCCCTGAGAGAAACAACTACTGCGGATTCAAGAGTAAAGTCTAAAATATATACAGTGTCTGATGCAGCAATGCTGTCTGCCTCAGGGAAGATTTTGGATCCTGGAGATGATTGCAAAACTGTTGGCGGCTGCAAGACATCAATTGTAGTATTGTCCATATGTTAGAGGCTAAAGAAACAAAGCAGGAGCCACACAATGGAGTACTATGCAGCACCGAACAGAAATAAGCTAGAACCCATGTGTGCAATATGACTGAACTTTTGACATAAGCACTGAGGGCTTGGGGAGCTGGCATAGAGGTCTGGAGCACATGCCTGGCACATGCTATACCCTGAGTGTGGTTCTTGGCATGGCGTAGTTCCCTGAGCTTCACCAGTATCAGTCTTGGTATCTCTTTGACCACGCCCTGCATTGCAGACTGACCATCAGGCCTGTACAATCTGACTGTATCGCTGAGTGGTCTCTGGGCTTCCTGGATACTCCTGGGGAGGATTCTCTTAACACATGTGACACTGAGTGAAGAGGACAAGACACATAGCAATCTATATGGAGGGAACTTTCTCTTGCGTAGCACAAAATGGAATAGACTAAATCTATGGCTCAGAGATATGTGGTTAGTCTGCAGGGGTCTGCACTAGCTATGCTCGAGGTTCAGGGATCAGGGGAGTGATCTGAATACCTGGGTTCTAGTTACTCAGCTTTTCTGCTGGTTTCTGATCTTTTACTTCTTAATGGAAGTTGGGTCGGGGTGTGTGTGAGCATTGTGGGGGATGGAGAGGGACCATGATGAAAATATGCCCCAACTGCAAGAACATGACTGAGGTTCTGAGAGAAGACCCTTTTGAGCAGAATCTGGAGAATCGCTGTGTTTGTAGTTAGCATGCTTGGTTCTCTGGGGGAGAACTTAGTAGGGTGGGTGGAGAGTAGCCCAGCCTAGCCAGGCCCGAGGTTGGCCCATGGCAAGGAATAGAGACAGTGTCTGTTGCCTCCCTGCCCCCCTCCCCATCTCCCTCCCCCCTTTTCCTCCCCTTGTACACCAGGAAGCAAGTGCCAGACCAAACCCTGCTCTGGGGACTCGGCTAAACTGAGTTCTGGACCTCCCTGAAGAATGATATATATAGGAATGGAGTAAGAGATGGGGGAGACTTAATGTGATTGGGGGGTGTCATTCACACCCACGGCTTTGGGTGCTCACCATTAAAACTCAATGCCTGAGGCTGGAGAGAGTGTATAGCAGGTAAGGCGCTTGCCTTGCATGTGGCTGGCCTGGGTTCCACTCCTGCCACCACATCTTGTCCCCTGAGCACAACCAGGAGTGAGTCCCCACGTAAACAAAACTCAAAGCATGGGCCAATTCAGAGCATCTTGGTGATCATCTTTTCAGAACACTCCCGTTCTGAAAACGGTGACTTTTGGGTGGGGGGGCACACTAGACTGTCCTTGGGGCCTGAATTGAGGTCTTAGGCAGGTGCTTTTACATTGAGCCATACCCCCACCCCTCTATTTTTGGAGCAGAGATAAATCTTCCCAGTTTTGGCTAACGAAGAAATCAGACAGGAATGGGCGATTTGAAAAAAATAACGTTTCTGAATAACCAGTGTCCCTGTGCGAGTTACAGGAAACGCAGGAAATGCAGATTTGAATGAAATTGAACAGAATCTTCCCTAAGGCCAGACCCAGCGTTGAGACAAGGTGAGTGCCTGTCATCCAGCGACTCCAGCCTTGGAGAGAATTGGTTCGGGAGGACTGTAATTAGGGACTGTTTATATCATTGTCACTTTAAACCTGGGGTATTCTTAAAGCACTTAGAGGTGCTTAAAAAGTGTTTGCCCTCTTAAGCGCCTTTGAAAACATTTCTATAATCTTGCTGACATGGCTAATTAGCAGTTAGAACAATAGACATAACCGCTTTCTGCCCAAGTCAACTCCTAATTTGCAGGAGTCTACTACCCCAGAAGAATTCTTTCCGGGCTGGAGTGATAATACAGCAGCTAGAGCATGTACGTTGCATGTGGCCAATCGGGTTCAATCTCCAGCATCCCATAAGGTCCCCCAAATACCACCAGAAGTTATGCTTGAGCCCAGAGCCAGGAGTAAATCCGGAGCACCACTGGGTGTGCCCCAAACCCCACCTTTCCTCCTCCTTCCCCCCTCCCCCCCCCCCACTCCCTCCTGTCCCCCTGACTCTCAGCTTTTCTGCTCCGAATACTTCAGATTCCTCAAGTATTTCCATGCACTGGCCAGCTCTTCCATGAAAACCCCCTGGCCGGGCGGTCTGCTTCGGAACGAGTTATTCATCTGGGAGTTGGGCTGTTTGTTGGTTTGGTGGCCGGGGTGCCTGACAAGGGAGGCACTGTGACTCTCAGCGCTGTGGACAGACGGGTGTTCCGGCGCATAAACAAGCCTGGGTGGCTGAAAATATTCCCCATCTGGGTAGAGCCAGTGTGTGTCCAGGAGGCCCCTTTGTCCAACCAAGCCCACCCAGAGGTACATTCCAGCTGGTTTTATTCCCATAGTTCGTAGAACTACCAAGAAGGGAATGAGAAAGGGGGAGAGAGAGTGAGGGTGGGCTAGGAAGGTGGTTTTTTTTTCTTTTTTTTTTCTTTTTGAGCCACGCCCAGTGATGCTTAGGGGTTACTGCTGACTCTGCACTCAGGAATCACTCCTGCCTGTGCATGGGAACCATATGGAGGGATGGGGATTAAACTCCGGTGGCCACACGCAAGGCAAATACCTTATCTGCTGTGCTCTCGCTCCAACCTCTGGGGAGTACTTTTTTTTGGGGGGGGGGGTGTCACACCCTGTGATGCACAAGGTTTACTCCTGGCTCAGGCATTCAAGAGTTACTCCTGGTGGTGCTCAGGGGACCATATGGGATGGTAGGAATCAGCGGTGTGGCAAGGCAAACGCCCTACCTGCTGGGCTATTGCTCCATCCCCTGGGGAGGTATTTTGAAACCAATTGGGGCATCTACTAACGGGTGGGCTGTGGAAGCTTCTGGAACTTCCTGGAGAGAGTTGAAGCCTGACACTTTCTCTCGAGCAGAATTTCATGCAGCTGAGTCTCAGTCTTGGAGCTCAGAAGGGTGAAATAACACGGTCCTCTTCAACACCACTGGGATTGTGTTCCCACCCCTAACCCCAGCACAGATTTAGAAGTAATCCCCTCCCCCCCCCCGCCCCCGCCAGTATCACTGTGCTTACTTGTCCTAGCCCACCACTTGGTTTTCCACGCATTGACCCCTTCTACCTGGCAAGCAAGTGGCTTTATGATCACAGCTCTGCAAGGGACGCTTGAGAGGGGAGGATGGTGGCCTCAGACCACAGACGGCGCCAGGAGCGGTGCCACCCGTTTCCCATGGTCCTGCCACTGTTGGCTGCGTGAGCCTCGTTTGCTGGGCACTGCTCCAGATGTCTGAGGATGCTGAGCTGAACCCCATGTGTGAGTGAGTGGTGCCCTCTTTCCTATACTTGCCAGCTCCCCTCTAGGCAGTGGTTGGGGAAGGGGGGCATGATACCAGCCCAGCTTGAGCTGCCACCCCTCCCAGGGAGCAAATCCAGCATTTCTGTGAGGTATGTGTGTGTGTGTGTGTGTGTGTGTGTGTGTGTGTGTGTGTGTGTGAGGTGGGTGGCTACAGAAGTGGCCCATCCCAGCAACTCCTAGCCCCTGTGGGCAGAAACCCCCCCCCCCCTTTTCTTTTTGAGGCATTTCCCCCCCTCCCCCAAACTCATCTGTCTCTGTCCATCCACTGAGTCCCAGCTGGGGCTGAGATCAGATTTGCCCCTAGTGAGTGCTGGGTTTCAAATATGCTCCCAGCACGCAGAGGAAATGCTGACATCGGGGAGGCTTGTGGGGTACAGAAGTCTGACTACTGACTGGGAAGGGGCTGTGGTGGTTGGACAGCGGGGAGGGTGCTTGAGGTTTGATCTCTGGAGGTTTGATCACCGAGGTTTGATCTCTGGAACCCCATTTGGTTCCCTGAGCCCCTCTGGGAGGGATCCCTGAGCAGAGCCAGGAATAAGTCCTGAGCATGGCCAGAGGGAAGTTTTCTGTGTATGTGTGTGTGTGTGTGTGTGTGTGTGTGTGTGTGTCTTCAGTTTTTCCCTCCCCACCATCTTCCTCCCCACTCAAAGCCTCCAAGTATAATGGTCTTTAAATGTCAAAGGGAACATAAAGACACAACAACAAAAAGGAACAAAGCCAAGGAAAGTGGTGTGGGGGGTGGTGGTGGTGCGGGGGAAGGGTGTCTTTTTGTGGCTGAATGTCCCTTTCTGGCCTGGGAGAAAAGGAGCCAGAACAGAGGCGTGAGAGACATTGGGAGGTTTTGTCTCTGGGTCCCTATTCAGAGTCCCCACAGCTTTGGGACTGCTCCCTCCAGGGTCCGTTGAAGTGTCACGTGTCCCCTTTGAAAAGGGGCCCTTGGTGGGAACTGTCAGCTCTGCTAATCTGCAGGGCCTAATCTGCAGGACGAGCCCCTCCCTCCCCTCCTGGCCCAGTTGCAGCCCCTCCCTTCTCCCCATGCTGTACCCCACAGACCCTCACCCCCCAGTTGTCACCTGGAGAGAGTTCCAGACCAACCTCTTCATGCTCTGTTTTGGGAGCCCCCCCACCCCACCCCACCCCACCCCCATCCCACCTGGTCCCTTGGGGGATTCAGGTCTAGGGGACAGGCATTACATAACTTTGGGGTGCAACGACTCTGAAAGCTTAGAGAAGGTGTATTTGCTTCCGAGGGTTTCTCTCTGGGCATGAACCTCCCTGGGTGATGTCTGGCCTGTGGCTATATAAGGCTCCCAAATGATGGGGGATGGGTGTGTGTTCATGAGGGAATCAAACCTGGATGTTTCTTTGTCAGCTGAGTGATAGTCTACATTTCCAAATGGTCCTTGGCAGGGAAAACACACACACACACACACACACACACACACACACACACACACACAACTGTCCTTGGTGTTGGAGTCAAAGGCATTTTGCTTAATTGGCACCTGAAGCTTGATCAGCTGGAAATGCCATGAGGTAAAGGGTGGAGGTCTATCCTAGGGGACTCTGATAATGCCCCAGGGATAATCCCCCCAGGCTGGGGTCTCCATGCATCCAGACCCAGGCATGCTTTAGGGCCCCGCTCTGTGGTACTGGGCAAATGCACCCAATACTGCTCTCCTGGCAGGCAAACGGGGTAGGGGAGGGAGACAGGCAGGGAGGCAGAGAGACCCCTCTGGCCTGACGTGGTACCGCTGGGAGGCCAAGACTGGCAGCTTTGAGTCGAAGATGCTCACATCTCTCTTATATCTGTCACTTCTTCATTAGGGCGCATCAGTCGCCTAGCTTTCCTGAGCCATCCGAAACACTATGGTGCATCTTTTTATTTATTTATTTTTTTGGAGGTTTTTTTGGGGGGAGGGTCTTCCAAGCAATGTTCTGGGGGTGCTGGAGCCCCTCCTGGTGATCCTCAACCAACTTGAGGTGACTCAGTTCTTGTCCTGAGGCACAAGGCTGTTCAGGCTGAGCAGTGCCAGGGGCCACTGGGCCCACAACCCTTGGCGGCCTATGCAGTGGGGAAGATCGAGCTTGGGGTCCTATGTGTAAAAGCCCCGCGCTTCAGCTCTCGGAACACCCCCGCAGCCCCCCTGATGGCATGTGGAAGTGTCTTAGGGTTTCGGGGGGGTGCTGGGGTGGGGATGGGGGGAGGAGGTACCCCACTTGTCTCCTGGCCCTGCCAATATAAGTCAGCTGACTTACAATGGAATCAATGCCGTGGCCTCTTCCCTCTCTCGGAAGCAGGGATTTTGGGGTGTTCTTGGGAATTCTGTGTTTGGAGGGGCACTTTAGAACAGGGCAGCTGGAACTGTGGGCTGTGGGTGGGGTACCGTCTATTTTTCTCTCCTAGTTTATCTCCAAACTTGAACCTGGGGTTTGTGAAAGAGGGAGCCTCAGTTTACCCTCGCCAGGTGCTGTCAGCCATCCCCCTTTGGCTGGCGCATCCTACATTTTTGACTCCCTGCAATTTCCTGGGCTTTTCTGATCAACAGGGAATTAACAATTGTTCACCATAAAATTCTGCCCCAGAACTTAGACCCACCCCATGAGGAGACTAAGATAATGGACAATCCCTGAGGCAGATGGCCAGACAGACTCCAACCAGCCTGACCATCCTGCATTTTCTGTAATACTTGTTGATGGATTAAAAAAAAAAAAGCAAAGGGCCTTTAAAAATGCCTAGGGGCTGGAGCAATAGCATAGTGGGTAGGGTGTTTACCTTGACACTGCCGACCTGGGACCTGGGTTCGATTCCCAGCATCCCATATGGTCCCCTGAGCACCGCAAGGGGTAATTCCTGAGCGCAGAGCCAGGAGTAACTCCTGTGTGACCCAAAAAGAAAAAAAAAAAGCCTACATAAGATTCTTACTTTTAACTTAGTTTTTTTTTTTAATTTTATTGAATCACCGTGAGATAGTTATAAGCTTTCGTGTTTGGGTTACAATCACACAACGATCAAACACCCATTCCTCCACCAGTGCACATTCCCCAACACCAATATTCCTGGTAACCCCCCCGCACCCACACTTTCCCACTCTCCCCCTGCCTCCATGGCAGACAATATTCCCCATACTCTCTCTCTACTTTTTGGCATTATGGTCTGCAATACAGACACTGAGAGGTTATCATGTTTGGTCCTTTATCTACTTTCTGCTTAACTTAGTTCTATACGAAGCTTCTCCCCCCTTGGGGAGCTCCTTTTCTTTTCTCTTCGACTTTCCAATAAACTTTTCTACTTTCCAACTCTGAGTCTGAGTATGGAAGAACCTGGGGATCGTGAATGAACACAGAGACCCACCGTTGCTGCCTGACTCACCAGCATCACTTGCTTTGGGTTTCTTGGGCCCTTGGCAGCTCGTACTGACTGCCGTGTCTCCTTCCAGCTCTCCCTTTTCCCAGGATGGGTCTTGGGACTGGACCCCTGTGCAGAATGGGGTCCACGCTATCCCTAATAGCCAAGTGTGCAGGTAAGGAAGAAAGAAGCAATCCCCATCTTACCCTCAGCCCTAGCTCCTCCCCTCCCCCCTGTTCTGGGGGTCTCAGTGGGATTTAGCAGCTGGATCTTGGGGGCCTGGGAGGCTGGCTGTGCCTGGTTATTCTGAAGGGGGATGTGTGTGAAGGATTCAGCATAATGAGGGTTTTTTTGCTTCTTTTGAAAAAGCACCATCTGGGTTGAGATTTGCTGTTTGCTATTTGCAGCCCTTTCAATGAGCCCCGTGGGGTTGCCCAGGCCTGCGGGTGTCGTGGGGGTGGGGGAGGGGAGGCCTTTCTCTCACCAGGCTTCCCAGCCTTCCCAAGCAAGGACAAATGTTTGCTTTTCTCACAGATTCATCAAGGTCAGGCCAGTATAAAGGGCCCAGTGGCCAGACACTGATGAGGGAAGCTGGCGAGACTCTGGGAGCACTGAGCTGAGGAGAGGCGTGGCCGCTTGACTGCGTCAGGCCCTCACCATGGAGTTGGGGGCTGGTCTGGGGACCTTGGCATTTGGGCTAAGCCCACAGAAGAGCTTGGTTTTCAGGGGGAAGAGATGTTCTCAAGGCTTGCCTGCACCCAGGATATCAATGAGCTAAAATGGGGGGTGGGGTGGGAGAGAGGGGAAAGAGACAGAGAGACAGAGAGAGAAAGAGAGGGGGGGGGAAGAGGGGGGAGAGAGGGAGGGAAAGGGATTCCTAGCCAGAACCTCCTGTTACCCGCTAAGCTTTGCATCCTTTATTCATGCTGTTGCCTGGACCTGAGTTTTGGACCTCTCCTCCCCCCAAAGTGCAGAGCCTTCCCTGGCCCCTCCTAAGAAGTCAGGAGAGAAAGAGAGAGAGAGAGAGAGAGAGAGAGAGAGAGAGAGAGAAGAGACGAGGGGAGGGGAGGGGAGGGGAGGGGAGAGGAGAGGAGAAGAGAAGAGAAAAGAGAAGAGAAGAGAAGAGAAGAGAAGAGAAGAGAAGAGAAGAGAGAGAGGGAGAGGGAGAGGGAGAGGAAGAGAAAGAGAAAGAGAAAGAGAAAGAGAGAGAGGAGAGAGAGAGGAGAAGAGAGGAGGAGTGAGCAAGCGAGCAAGCAAGAGAGAATGAATTCTGGCTCTTTGGGATGGCCTCCTCTCTGCTCTTAATCTGTTTATAGGTTGTTTTTTTTTTTTTCCAAATCTCTGATGGTTGGGTGATTCTGGGGTTGGGGGAAGGGACTCAGGTTTTCCAGCAGATGCCCAGGATCTTCAGCACCCCACCTGCCGGAGGAAGCAGAACCTCTATTTTTGGACACTTGGAATGAGTTTTGCATTGGCAATTAAAACAGAAGAATGAGGGGGGTCAGTCCAGCTTTGCCTCCTGCATTTTGCATTTTGCAGATATTTGTTTTACACTTTGCAAACTTTTTTGGGGGTGGGGTGGGGATGCACAGTCATATCTGGGTGTTTTTTTTCCTTGCCTATTGTCAGCTTCTGCTAGACAGTCCCCCACCCCCAAACACTCCCACAGCCGGCTTGCTTCTGCAGCCCCCAGCCCTGCCCTCATCTGTTCTTTTAGAAGCTGAGAGGTGTGGACTCAGAGACTTATCTCGGAAGTGGAGGTAGCCCTGGCTTTTGGGAAGCTGTTTGAGCTCATGCACTCAGGAATTACTCCTGGTGGTGCTCAGGGGACCTTATGGGATGCTGGGAATCGAACCTGGGTCAGCCTCCCAGGTGCAAGGCAAATGCTCTACCCGTTGTGCTATCACTCCAGCCTTGGGAAGCTGTTTGAAATCCTGATTGTTGTAGGTGCAGATTAGAAGCAGGTTGCTGAGGGGATGCATATTTTAAAGGATCCATCCCCAAAGGCTGCAGCAGGTTGTGGGGTGTCTTTCTGAAAGGTCCTGCTGGTGTCACATAGTTTTCACTCCTGTTTGGGAAAGGAGAAAAGTATTAAGGCTGTCAGGCCCGGATCCTCCCTTCTGGGCTGGCGCCTTGACAAGCAAGAAAAGGGATTGGGTCAGGGATACTTCTAAGTCAACCCCTTTTGAGGATGATGCAAACATTTTGTTTGTTTTGAGGCCACACCTCTCAAATGTCAGGGTTTCCTCCTGCCTCTGCACTCAGGGGTCACTTCTGGAGGACTTAGGAACCCTATGGGATGCCTGAAATCGAACCTTGGTCAGCTGGTGCAGTGCAAATGTCCTACCCACTCTTCTATGGCTCTGCCCCCAAATGCAAGGATTTTAAATTTGCACAAAAAAGGCTGAAGTTGTCCCCCTTTTAACACCCCCACCCCATGCACATTCTCAGGAGTTAGGGGAGACCTCCCCTCATGAATCTTATTTCTCACTTTATTAACAGGTGTCTCACAAAGAGGAATCAAAAGAGCTATGCTTCACACTTCACTCAAATGAGAGAAAGAATCCGGAGTTCCGACCTCTGCCAACGATCAAGAATCAGGGACGCCGTCTCATTTGTCAAGGCATCAAAAATCAGATGGGCTGGACACATAATGAGATTTGGAGACGACCGCTGGACTAGAGTCATTACCGACTGGATTCCACAGGACGTCAAAAGATCGCATGGCCGCCCACCTACGAGATGGTCAGACTTCTTCGTCAAGGCCCTGAACGATCAGTTTGAGGCTGTTTGTGTTCCTAGAACGAGCAGATGCCATTGGGCTACACTAGCACAGGGACGAATGGAGACGTTACTGGCGCCCACCGATGAGTAATGGGATGTCAAGTGATCAAGTGCTTAACAGGTGGCTGCCAATAGGGATTTTGTGATTTCACTAGTGTGCAAAATAATTAAGCTCCTGAGAGGTGACTAGGCAGGGCCACAGGCTTCCTTATCCTTCTGAAGGAGGAACTTGCTTTGCTCAGGTCTAATTGTCAGGATAATTATTTCCTCCCCTGCAAATGAAACAACAACTTGTCTGGCACCATGCACAGGCACACTTCTAATTATCTTTAGGACACAAAGATAGGGCCTCCAGGAGACAGGTGCTGAAGGGAGATCTAGGTTTCCAGACATGCCCAAACACCTCTTAAACCCTCACAGCAGCTTTCATTTGAGTTCAACAAATCTTGGTGACCAATTGAGGCTTGGGGCGCATGAGATCAGAGGAGGGGACATTCACCATTACAATAGGCCAAGGTTGTTCCAACAGTAGGCCAAGGCTGTCCCAACATAGGCCATAGGCATAGGCCAATGGAGCAAAGAGAAAATCGAGAAACTGGAGTGATAAAGTACAGCAGGTAGGGCACTTGCCTTGCATGTGGCTGACCTGGGTTTAAACCCATAGGGGTATCCCATATGGTCCCCGAGCACTGCCAGGAGTGATTTCTGAGTGCAGAGCCAGGAGTAATCCCTGAGCAGTGCTTGGAGTGGCCCACAAATAAACAAACAAAAAGTGGAAAAAACATTTTCATTAATCCAAGGATCTTTTATGTTGAAAACAGATGACCTTACTAATTAATATGATTGACTAAACTATCTTGGTTTTCTGATCAAGGTTATGGAAGACTTCAGGGGGAAAAAACCCTGAAATTAAAAAAGCATTATGTGATTATAATCATGGATTTTGAGTGAGTTTTTAAATGATAAGAATAAACATAGCAGAGAAATGAAATGTTTCCATGACATGAATATTTTATTGGGAAAATTCAGTCAATCTAAGAATAAAAACCCTCAAGCAAATCAATGTATCGGAGAGAAATGTGAAAATAGTTCAGGAATTTCTTGTAAAATTTACCCAAGTGCGAGACAAACTTCTGTTGAGCTATTTTCAACATGTAAAGAAGAGCTCATTTCTGAACTGTGAAAAAAAAATAAGGGTGGGAAAATATCTTCTAATTTTATAAAGCTTAACCTTAATTTTAAAACTTCTCATTGATGGCACAAACCAGCGAGTTGTAAACACAGATGCTAGCTGGTACGGATGCAAAACTAGAGGCTAGGACAGTTCATTCAAGAACTGGGGCACGTTTAAAAATAATCTAAGGATTCTTTTGGTTGTGGGACTCTTACCAATGTGCCATTCCATTTGGGGCCCAAACAACTTGCCATTTGATGCTATAATTGAGTAGATAACATTCACTCACCCTTATCACTTTAAAAAGCCATTCCCCCAAATGTCTTGTCATAAACAAATAGCCAAACACTAGCTGGAAGATATTATGGGGGGAACAAGATTCAATGATTCATAAAACACACTTAATTCCCGGGGGTATTGTTACCCAGAAATGTGTAGATCCTTTATGATGAACAACTGAAAAGTTTTTCGGGAAGTGGGCCCCACTTGGTGATATTCAGGGCTAACTCCTGGCTCTGTGCTCAGGGATCACTTCTGGCTATGCTCTGGGGACCACGTGCAGTACTGGGGATTGAATCAGAATTAGCTGCATGTAAAGTGAGCACCTTGGCCACCTCTACTATCCCTCCAGCCTCAGCAACAGCCAAGTTTGGGAGATTCCAGTGATGAGAAGTTGCCTGATTGGTATCTGTGATGATAAAATGTTCATTAGTTTCTGCTTAGCTTATAGATTATACATATCTCAAAGTTTCCCTTGCTATGTTTTGGAAAGAATTTGGCAAATATATGTCTCAGGTATACAGGCTACTGAGGAGATGAAAATAAAAGAAAAATAACCAGGGACTAAAAATGAATATAACCAAAATGTCCGGGCAGCCTGTTCCTCTTGGGTGCAAAGCCAATCCTTTGTATAAACAGCATTTTCACCACCACTCACGCTCCAATTCTGGATGAAAGCTGAAAAAATGATCTTGGATCTTGGGGGGGCAGGGGAGAAGAGCTGGAGCCCTTCCTCACTTCAAACACCAAAATATATCCCAGAAGGAGTCGAGATTGAAATGCAAAAATATTCTGCTAGTCATTAAGCAATGCAAATGCAGGGACCTGTCACTTGCTTTCTCTGCTGTGGCAAAGATTAAGAACAAAGCTCTTACTAGTGAGGGAGTAAGGGGGAGAAGGGGCTGAGCCTGGTGAACTTTTAGGGCTGAAGTGTACATGCAGGGCTCTTTTATTCCTTTCTTTCTTTCTTTCTTTCTTTCTTTTTTTTTTTTTTTTGCTTTTTGGGTCATGCCTGGCAATGCACAGGGGTTACTTCTGACTCCGCACTCAGGAATTACTCCTGGCGGTGCTCAGAGGACCATATGGGATGTTGGGAATTGAACCCTGGTCGGCTACATGCAAGGCAAGAGCCCTACCCACTGTGCTATTGCTCCAGACCCCATTTTTTTGGGGGGGGCACACCTGGTGATGCTAAGAAATCACTCCTGGTGGTGCTTAGTAAACCATATGGGATATGGGGAACCACATGGGGAAGCAAATCTGGGTCAGCCACGTGCAAGGCAAGTACCCCACAGGGCGCTTTCTTACGGACAGGTCCGACCCACAGTTGTTACTGAGCTGCTGAGGGCCCCATGCCAGGGGTCAGGGAGGTTGAGGGTTGTCAAAATGTGAACGACCATCCAACCAACATTTGGGATTCTTTGCCAGGGTACATCCCCACTGAATAAAGGGCTGCTTTGGGCAGTGGAGGAGAAAAGGGGGTGTGTTGACACACTTCTCCTTTCTTTTGGCTGTCCCTTGAGCAGTGTTTCGAGGTTCCACCTGGTATGGGGCACATGTGGCAGGCACATTCAGCAGACAGACAAGCTGGCAGGGATGTGAGGTGCCTGGGAACATTTGTCACGTGGGCAGTCTCCTGGTTGGGGGGGGGTGTGACTTCCATGTGCTCTGCCCTGCCCACACCTCTGAGTCACCCCTAGTCACCTCCTGGAGTGTTCCCTAGAGCTAGACGTGATCCACACCTACCAATTTCCATGCTAACGCATCTCTACCAGCTAATATCCTATGGATTGTTGTTGGTCAGGGGTGTGTGTGTGCGTTGGGGGGGGTATGCAGGGCACTCAGGACCTTTCATACTCAGTCATCAGGGGTGAGAAACCCTGGAGTGCAGGACTATAGGGAGAACCTCAAAGCTCCATGCCTCACACTTGGGTTCTAACTCAGGGTCCTTGACCCACTGCCCATGTGTCTTGGGTTATGTACGTTACCTATTTTTTTTTTTTTTTTTACGTTACCTATTTTGTGCCTGGTCTCAACATAAAGATCTCTAGAAAGATCCAACCCAGTGACAATTCTAGGAGAGGGTGAAAAGCCCAGCTTGTTTATCTTAGCTGCACAAGCTATTGCATTTGAACCAGACCCCCTGGGCTGGAAATCGGCTCCATGTCGTGCTCTGATTTCATGGCTCTGTGGCTCTGTGTGGCTTCATGGTCCTTTAACCTTTCTCCAACCAGTCTGTGGAGAAAAGGCTCTTTCGAGGCTATCATTGAGAGGCTCATGTAATCTCATGATTTCCTTTTTTTATTTTGTTCTGGGGAAGAAAACAGAAGTCATTTTTCTTTGGGATTAACAAAATCCTTTAAGTTGGCCACATGAGATATTAGCTGATCTCTGATCTTATACTGAATAATTCAAAAAAAAAATCAGCTGCAATGAAAGGAAAATAGAGCATCAGCACAGAGCAAAGTAGATGGGGGCTTGAACTCAATTTGGATTACCTGGAGCTCCTGGGGACCAGCGCCTGCAGGCACCCAGGAGGGCTCTGCTCTCATCGGAGCTCATCAGGCACAGGGAGGCTGAGATGGCCGCCAGATACTCTTGGTGACCCACATGATGGGACGCGGTACACCTGTGTAGAAGCAGGATGAGCTGCAACTCTGACATTCAGCCAAGTAGGCTGGGGAGTGCATTTAATAACCACAGTCTCAGCAGTCTGCGCCCTGGACGGGATCTCTTCTATGCCCAGATGCATCTTATTCTAGCACATCGTATTCTATCCCAGGACATTCAGTCTCTAGAACATTCTATCCTAGAACCTTTTATCTCTAGGATATTGTGACCTTGTGGGGCATTGAAGGCAATGGGAGTGCAGGTGAGATTCTGCATCTCTTGGGGGGCATTGAAGAATCTCCCCATTACTATAGTTTTAATCTTGAGGGTCAGGCTGTATGAGCGTGGATGCTTCCGTGTGCGTGCATGTATGTGTGTGTGTGTGTGTGTGTGTGTGCATGTGAGAGTGTGAATGTTGTGTATGTGTGAATATTGGTAAGTGGGAATGTGTGTGAGTAAAAGTTGGCATGTGTGTGTGAGTGTGAATCTTGGTGTGTTGGACAGTTGGGAGTGTAGAAGACAGGAGATTGATGTGCTTTGTCCTGAAAGTTGCAGGTTGGTAAGTGGGAATGTGTATGAGTGAAAGTGCATGTGAATTTTGATAAGTATAAGTGTGTGTGATCGTGAAAGTTGGTGTTAAGTGTGAATGTTGGTGTGAATGTGTATGAATGTTGGTATAAATAAATGTGAGTGAAAGTTGGTGTGTGTGAATGTGTTAGTGTTAGTGCCCTGTGAGCGTGAATGATGATATGAATAAATGTGCGTGAGTGGAAGTTGTGTTAGTGTGTGTGAATGTGTGTTAGCATGAATGTTGGTGTGAATGTATGAGTGTGAATGTTGGTGTGAGTAAACGTGTGTGTAAGGGCAAGTTGGTGCATGCGTGTATGTGTATGTTGGTATGTGTGAGTGTATGTGAGTGCCCTTTTGAGTGAATGTTGGTATGTATAAATGTATATGTAAGTGAAAGTTTGTGTGATTTGTGTTAGCGTGTGAGCTGTGAGTGTGCAGAGGTGTGTGAGAATGAGTATGTCTATGCCTGATGAATGTGCTTATGCATATAAGATCACGGGCGCGCCTTGATTGAGGTCAGCTGGAGGTCAACAAAGGTCATGGGGGGGCCTCTAAAGCTGGATGCCCCTCCCCAGGCATGTTGGATGGTTTGGGGGTTCAGAAGGCAGGAAGGTGCCGGGCTGTCTTGGTTTTGAAAGCTGCAGCAGACATGGAACAGAGGACATGGGGTGTCTGGCTGCCAAGCCAACCTTCCCAAGAGAGAGGGTCTTTGCGCAGTCCATGGGACCTGTCACTGGCTGTGCCCCTTTTAGGAGATGTCCTGTTGGTTCTGATTCCAGGATACTTGGAGCAGAATGTCCCCAACAGGGCAACCACACAGGCCAAGCTAGTGACAAAGGCCCCCGTGTGTGAAGTGCCCAGAAAGCTCATTCTCGACCCCTGGTATCCATGACAACGGGCCAGAGGGTTGAGAATGCCATCCCAGGCGTCTTCCTGTGGGACCTTCTGTCACTGCAGCAACTGAGTTGACAGGCCGCCCTCTTCTCTGTGCCCCCTACCCAGTGCCGCTGCCCTTCATGGCTGGCTCCTGGGTGCCAACACAGCTTTGAATATCTTGGGGAAGCCCGTGGGAACGGGACCCACAGAGGGCCAGGCCCTGGGCACTGCTGGGAAAGCTTTGAGAGGGGAGAGATCTGTGGGACAAAGGGGCCGGAGAACAAAGAAGCCTGGACTGTCTTTATGGCCCTAAACCTCAGAACTGGGGAGCCCCTGACACTGTGTTTCTGGGGTGGGTAGAGGAGGGAGCTGGCAGGGAGACAGAGCTGGAGGGGACAGTGAGACAGTGATGGTGGCTGAGACTTCAGGGACCAGCCCCTTCCTCAATAGGAGTGAAGGGCACTTTCTCCATCCTCCCCCTCTCCCTTTCTTCCTTTCTTCCCTGTCTCCCTCTTCTCCCCCCACCCCGCCCTCCCTCCCCTCAACATGCCCAAAGCTATAGATGGAGATCACAAGCATGAAAGTCTAAATGCATCTCTCCACTTATGGAGGAACAACTTTGCTCTGGGCTGGGGTTTTATGTTGTTTCCCATGTTCCTGGTGCTGCATGAAAACAATGAGCAGACATGGGGAAAATGAATGCCCAGTCTAGGCTTCACTTCATAGAATGCAATCAGAACAGAACCTCCCTACATCCTTCCACCTACAACTCCTTTGAAGCTCCACACCTCCTGGGAAAAGGTGCAAAGTCACCGTGCCCCCTCCACATTTGAGAGATGACTCAGTTCTTGTTTGCCACATTGGTCATGCTCCTCAGCCAACACATGGGAACTCAATGCCCTCCCTTGAATTCTCCAGGACATTGTGTTGTTAAGTTTCTCTAAAACACCCATGTGGGTGGCCTGGTCTGTTCCTTCTGGTGAAAAAAGATCCTGATCTGAGCCCAGAGCCTTTCCCCCATAATCCAGGGATTTACAAAACCCAAGATCTCTTTGCTGGTGTTCCTTGGCACAAGGCACTGGGGGTCGCAGACTGGTGCCTTATTAAGGCAAACACTTCTGCTAAGAAAACAGAGTCAGCTAGTTGGGACCCTGGTGCCAGCGAACTTGCAAAAAAATGCTGTGGTTTGGGAGCTGGTGGTGCTTCTCTCTGCATTTTTTGGGGGGGTCACACCCGGTGGTGCACAGGGGTTACTCCTGACTCTGCACTCAGGCATTAGCCTGGTGGTGCTCAGGGGACCATATGGGATGCTGGGAATTGAACCAGGGGACCAAATGGGATGCTGGGAATTGAACCTGGGTTGGCTGTGTGCAAGGCAAATGCCCTACCTGCTGTGCTATTGTTACAGCTCCTCTTTGAAACTTCTTGAGTCCTCCTCTGTTTAAAGGCTTAACTGCTGGGCTACAGAGGGGGTAAGATCCTCTGGATACACACACACACACACACACACACACACACACACACACACACACACACACACACAAAACCCAAACATAGCAGTTTAATCTAAGGCTTCTTGCTCTGCATGTCTGTCTCTTACACACACACACACACACACACACACACACACACACACACACACACCAGTTTTTCCTAATGCTGCTTGTTCTACATGTCTCTCTTCGTCCCTCCTCTCCATCCCCCTTATAAAAACACACAGAGGCACACACACAGACACACATACACCCTGTGCCATGTTTTTTGTCTTTGTTTTTTGGGCCACACTAGGCAGTGCTCGGGGTGACTCCTGGCTCTCCACTCATTGATAACTCGTGGCAGGGCCTGGGTACTCCATAGGATGCTGGGGATCGAACCTGTATCAACCGCATGCCAGACAAACACCTTCCCCACTGTACTGTTGCTCTGGCCCTGACTTTTTGGTCTTTAAAGTAGAAACTGCTTCTTCAGAGATAAAGAGCCGATTGCAGGAAGAAGTAGCCCTCCAGTGGTCTGAGTTTCTGTCTGACATAGAATCAGAACCCGAAATGGGTCTCATCCTGTTCAGATTTTACCTCCCCTCTCAGGCATGCCTTTCAAAAACTTTTTAGCAATGTCCTACAAGTGTTGACTAGCTGTTATAACAACCTCTATACCTCCCACACCCCCATTTTCCTTGACTCCATTTCTAGTGCATCTCCCAGAGCCCATTTATCTACTAAACAGAATTGCTTCACTAAAATCTTGCCAACTTGGGAACCTTTTGAGACGGACTTCCTGATTTCCTGCCCCAAGCACAAAACCCCAGAGATTCATCCCAGTTGTTGCAAGCACCCATAATCCATCCTCTTTTATTCCTGATGAATGTTTCCTTGAAAGAATGTTCCAGGCTTTGTTTAACCCATCACCCAATGAAAGAGTTTTGGCTTGTTTTCAGTTTTTGGCAAATAGATTCCAAGTTCACTTTTTTTTCTTCCCAAGGAAGAAAGGAAACACAGCCGCCTCCCACCCCCCACTTCCACAAGCCACACTGGGGTGGGGGTATCACTCTGCAAAGTCAAAGGCAGCTGCGTGTCCAGCCTCAGAACCTGTAAGAAACAAATTAGAGCTCATAGCTTCGCCATGCCGGCAAGTACCCAGTGTACTTTGAATCCTTTTACCATGCTGTCGATTGGGTATTTCAAAATCATTTTCCTGCTGTAAATCTTAGTTTGTAGCCATCTTTATCTGATGACAGAGGGTAGGGAAAGAAACGGAAGAAAGAAGGGAAGAAAGGAAGAAAGGGATAGAAAGAGAAAAAAGAAAAAGAGAAAAGAAACAAACTCAGAAAAGAGAGGGTAAGAAAGAAAAATGACAAAAAGGAAGAAAGGAAGAGAGAAAAAAGGAAGAAAGAAAAAGGAACAGGGAAAGAAAAATATAAAAAGAAGAAAGGAAAGGAGATGAAAGGAAGAAAGAGAAAAAAGGGAGTGAAAAAGATGGAAAGGAAAATAGATTGAAAGGAAGAAAAAGGAAGAAAGAGGAAAAATAAGGAAAGGGAAGAGAGAAAAGAAAAAGTGAAGGGCCAGAGAAATAGCAGAGCAGGGAAAGTGCTTGCTTGCCTTGCATGCAGCTGGGTTTGATTATCAGCATCCCATAGGGTCTCCCAGTACAGCTAGGAGGCATTCCAGGGTGCAGAGCCAGGAATTACCCCTGAGCATCGTGGGTGTGGTCCCAAAACTACAAAAAGAAAAAGGAAATAAGGTGCGAAAAGAAAAGAGTTGGAGCAATAGTCCAGCAAGAAAGGAGCTTGTCTTGCACATGACTGACCTGGGTTTGATCCCAGCATCCCGTACGGTCCCCTTAAAAGAGCTCCTGAGGGTGAAAAGGCGGAATGACCAGCAGGCCTGAGCCTCACTGCAACTAACTACTTAGTCCCAGTGTTCAAAGATGCTCCGTGACCGCAGCTCTGCTGGGACCCCCTCCCTCCCCAGTCCTATGATCACAGGACACAGCAAAAGGCCTTGTGCTTCTTGAGGGGGATTGTTTTCCCTCCCCCATGTGACACTGCCCAGAGAGCCCCAACTGAGGCATTATTTCACCCCAGTTACAGCTCTGCTGGGCGCTGATTGGATGAGGACCCAATTTCTCCTCCGGTGACAAATGGGGGAGCTTTGTGTGCTGAAAGATAGGAGAAAGGGGGGTGGCAGGGTGGATAATGGACTGGGGGTCCTTTTAAGGTGCCAGAAGAAAAAGGAGCTCCCCACCCAGAAGGGATAAACCGAGGTCAACCTATATTTGTTTTAAGTGTGGGTCATGAAATAGCCTTCATTATTTCTTTGGAAAGCTTTGAGTGTCTTTTAAAGACACAAAAGCCTCAAGAAGACAGACTGGGAGAAACGGTCTGGGTGTTAGGAAAACGTAAAAGGCAAAGTGAAACAATTACTGGCTCACAATGGTGTATTAGCGGGGATTGTTCTTCCAGATCTGGGCCCACTTTCTCTCCGGGCTTGGGGCAGCCCCGAAAGTTGGTAAGAGGTGGGAGAAAGGGCCCCTGGACTGTGGCACTCCATCACTGGCCAACTAAGGGGATGGCAAGATCACATTCAGATTTTGGCTCTGTCTCTGCAGTTGGGTGGTGGTGGGGAGGGAGTCAGATCTGGAGTTAGGCTGACCGACTTTCAGTGGTCCCAGAAAACTGGGGGCGCTCTAGCCCTTACCCTTAACGTCTTCCCCTCCTCTGTCAAGTGGGGAGCCTTTGTTACCTGCTGCTCTGGAGGTATTGCTACTGTTTTTCCTTTGAAATTGGGCATGCTCCGAGAACCCTAGGAAGATGATGGGGAATGAGCTTTGCTTTTTTTATGGGTGGCACGTTTTCGTTGCCTGTGGCAATGAACAGTTCTCAGTGAAGATGGAAGAGAGCAGAAAAATAGATAACGCGTGCTTTCATCCTCTGGTTTTTGTTTTGTCTGGTAATTAAATACATCATGCTGAAAAGGCTGGGTACAGAAGAGAAATAAGGGGCTCTGGGGTCCTTTTGAGATAAATCTTCCTGATGGGGCGCATCGAGACCACTATGAGGCTTTCATCAATACTCAATAATTCTGCCAATATTTCTGCTCTCGGGGACAAAACTGCCTGAACTGGGCAAGCAATTTGCTCCTGCGGTGACTCCAATCAATGCGCTCCTGTTAAGCAAATATTGCTGATTTTTCAGCAGGGCTGTTTGCTGTGTAAATTCTGTTCTCTGCCAAAGTGCTGAGCTGGCCTCATTTATTTCCACAGGTGGCACCGGTGGGGGGCGGGGCTGGGGAAGTGGAGGGACGGGAGGGTTGAGGGCGGGGGAGGGGGCTCTTGGCTTTCAGGAGCTCTTTCTCAGGATGCTAGAAGCTGGAAACACAGAATTTCACCAGCCAGTGCATCCAGATGCTGAGTCCCTGGGGCAGCCTTTGTAATGACTTTGGGGGTGACCCCCTTCAGACACTGAGTGCTCTCCATGTGGCTGAGGGCCTTGCCTGAGGCTTCATTTGGATACTCTTTTGGGGGGCACACCAAGGACTTACTCCTCGCTCCACACTCAGGGATTGCTCCTGGAAGGCTCAGGGGACCCTGTGGGCTGTGGGGGATTGAACTTGGCTCGGCAGTGTGCAAGGCAAATGTGCTTCTCCCCGCCCCCCATACTATTGCTCTAGCCCCAAGGGTGCATTTTTTGGTGAGGTCACACCTTGGCGGTGTTCAGGGGCTGTTGATCGCGATGCTTGGGAAGCCATATGTAATGCCTCAAATCAACCATTTGGTTAAAAAAAAATCTGTAGTAAGGATGGGCACCGGTGGAGGGATGGGTACTTGATCATTGTATAACTGAAACCCAAGCACAAAAATTTGTAAGTCTATAACTGTACCTCATGGTGTTTCACTAATAAAAAAAATATCTGTAGCACTACAGCACTGTACTCCCGTTCTTCATCCATTTGCTCGAGCGGGCACCAGTAACGTCTCCTTTGTGAGACTTGTTATTGTTTTTGGCATATCAAATACGCCATGGGGAGCTTTCCAGGTTCTGCCTGTGCGGGCAAGATACTCTTGGTAGCTTGCCGGGCTCTCCAAGAGGGACGGAGGAATCGAATCTGGGTTGGCCGTGTGCAAGGCAAACGCCCTACCTGCTGTGCTATTGCTCCAGCCCAGATTAAAAAATATTTGATATAGTGGTCAGAGAGATAGTCCAACAGGTAAGTTACTTGCTTTACATGTAGCTAATTGGGGTCCTATCCCTGGCACCCCACATGACCTTCTGCCCAACCCAAGAACCTCCAGGAGTAATCCCCGAGCACCACTAGGTGAGGCCCACCCACCCCCAATAATTAGGGAGGAAAATCAACAACACTGTAAAAGGATGTCACTTATCAACAAAGATACACAATCTTTGATGAAAGAGCATAAAACATTAACATCTCAGTCTTTTGAAATGATTGAGAAAAGCATTGATGCTAGGAAATGCTCGAGTTAACATTCATGCCTCCAGAGCAAACAAGAATCAAGTCCAATCAGGGATGCCAAGCATTCTTTGATAAAAGCCAACTCTCATATCTAATGAACTTTAGAAACTCAGGATTGGATACTCGCCTGGCAGAGGGTTTTCCTAAGGAAGTATCTTGCATGCAGACAAAACATTCCTAGTTTCCCCAGGAAATTGAAATGTACCTGCAGAGTATTTTACAAACAATGTTTAGGAGCTGTCACACCAGACCCATTTGTTTAAAGAATTCCAGGACCGGAGGAATGGGAAATTTCTTGGCCAGTGGAAAACTCTCTGACCTCTTCTTGCTAATGCTATGATGGAAATTTAGAATATGCAGTTTTGATTTGATCATTGATTTATAGCGTATCTCCCAAAAGAGATGATTTTTGCTCATGGGTGTAAAAGTTTGAAAAGATGCGCACCCTGTCTACACTAGGGATGAATCTTCCCTGTTCTAAGAAAATGCTGATTTGTAGAAAACTCTTTGTAACCATACTGAGAGGTTGCCATCATGTGTGTGTTCCCTCCCCCCACCCCCCCGCCCCTGCCACATTGCTTGAACAGTAATGATGATAAAAGCAGGCACTTGGAGCTTTGCCTAAGGCTTCAGGTGCTAGCCTGGCCTAGGCCCACAGGTCTTGATTACAACCGATGTAATCAAGATCTCCTTGATCCCCTGCCATGGATTGTCTCGGGGTGTTTGGTTAAGTGAACCCCTCTTATAATACTAGCATCTGAGACAGATTCCTTTGGGTGCTAACCCAGCCCTATTGCAATCCTCGAACTTCCCACTGGGACTTGCCTTCTGTGTAAGCCTGTGCATGGTGCGCAGCCTCAGGGGAGGGTTCAAAATCTTGCCCCCGTGCTATTTGCTAAGAGGGACCAAAGCAGTGTTAAGCCTCTGCCTTCCTTCCATGCGTCTTCAGGAAGGCTTCTGTGCTCTGGAAGTCTTGCTGGGGTTCTTCTATTCTTCGGACACATTCTGCAGAGCATGGAGGTACCTGGAGAGATGGCGGTCCCCTTATTCCAACCTTCATCTTAGAAGGACCTCCCTGCCTTGTCCCCACCTGGGCCTGTCTTGGGTCTCGTGGGGCTCACACTCACAGTGAGGGTCTCTGCACAGAAGTGTGACAAGGTTCAATAGATTTGGGGGCTCTTTGGATAAGAACTTGTGTTGCAGAAGTGCCACGCAGTGGGCGTGGAGGGTCCTGGGGCCAGACTCTTGCTCAGCTGAGAGGGGCATGGTGGAGGGGGAACAGTGCAAAAGGACACAGACCCCACTCTGCCACCCATGGATTTGTATTCTGAGTCTCTCCCAGTGACT
Source organism: Sorex fumeus (assembly GCF_029834395.1). Taxonomy (NCBI): domain Eukaryota; kingdom Metazoa; phylum Chordata; class Mammalia; order Eulipotyphla; family Soricidae; genus Sorex; species Sorex fumeus. The sequence goes on along the minus strand of NW_026606108.1, from coordinate 9,788,002 downwards.
AATTTCCCTAAACTTAACTCATGGGGAAATCAGCTCCCCCATTTATCTTTCAGGGTGGCCATTTTCCATACTCCTGCTCTGGCCCATCTGATTAGACCCACATCCATTCTTAGTACTGCCCTGGTGAGGCTAGCAAAGAATAGCCTACGGTAGCCATGTTGGACTAAGGATGATTTCTCACGAGATCAGAGATTCTTGCTCCTAGGTTCTTCTATAGAACTAGATTGTAAGTGCATTAAAGAATCAGGAAAAACACACCACTAAACGCTCCATCTCTTATGAACTGGGGGCCTGGGAGTTCTGTGCGGCAGGCCTAGCACTGCCCCTGTTTCTAACTCCCAGGGCGCTGGTGACCACTATAGCAAGTGGTCCTCTCTGTATTTTGCAGAGGTGACCAAAAGGACGAGTAGATGAGAAAGGGACACACAATCTGGATGATTTCCATAGACTTTTACTCTTTGTACTCTACAGGAAAAATCCATCCGGCCATGTGGTCATGCCGATTTCCAACTCTGTAGGTCAACAGCAGAGCCGTGTGCGCAGGGCAGGACATTAGCTCTCTCCTTGTCTGTCACCTTTCCTCTAGTGTTACCAACTTTTTTTTTTGTGTGTGGTGGTGGTGGTACGGGGACTGGGGGTGGGGGGAAGTAGGCTCCAAAGAAAGCAATGTTGGGTTCCTGAGGCCATTTCCAGTGACTGTCAACATGACTGCTAATCCAAGACTAAGGCGCTGCTGTCCTAAGACTGAGTGTTTGGAATTTCTAGGGCTGTAGCTGGACATGCTTGAGGTGGGGGGCAGGGCTATGAGGTGCCAGGGATCAAACTGGGGCTGGGCAAAAGCCTTGTATGTGCCCTGAATCCCCATTACAATTGCTCTGTCCCCTTGTGTCCTTTTTTGGGTAAAAGTCTACAAATACTTACACACTTCATATTCATTAGTTACAACAAGTCTATGTGCCAGTGATGCATCTGAGGGTGAATTTAAAATGCAAAAGTATAACAAAAGTGCAAAAGCAGACCAGTGTCCTCAGGAAAACTTGTGAAATCTAAGCAAATGATGATCACTCCATATAATGAAGTTCTACTCAGCAACAAAAAGAAATGAGTGGCCAAGAGTGTAGTGAACTGCAAAGCAAATGCACTTTTAAATAATGGCTAAGAAGTTAAGGGCACTCACTATTAAGTTGTGGGATTATAGACAACCCCTAGAGAAAATGAAAGGAACTAGAAAAAAAATATTCAGCAGAAAGAAGGAGAAGATAAAAACTCATAGCAATCATACACAAAATATTGTTGCCATCCACTCTGTGGATTATTCTGAACTTCTCCTGTGCTAAAATAAAATGCCTTTACCTGTTTGCTCTCTCTCCCCCTATCCTCAAGTCCTTTTGTTTTGTTTTGTTCTGGGTCAGACCCAGCAATACTCAAGACTGACTCCCGGCTCTGTACTCAAGGATTACTCCTGTCGGTGCTTGGGATGCTGGGGATGAAACCTGGGTCGGCTACTTGCAAGGCAAGAGCCCTGCCTGCTGTGCTATCTCTCTGACCCCAAGACAGGGAGATTTCTTAACCTCTATACTATTGACATGTGGAGCCAGAGGACTCTTTGCTGCAGGGTTTGCTAGGGAGGTTAGTAGAATCTGTGGAGGTAAATACGACCTTACCCAAATCTTTCCTGGGTGTTGGTTGGAGGGGGTATAGAAAGTCACCCCCACAGTTAGAACCCCTGTCTCCCTCTGATCACTCCTCCTGCCGGAGGTAATGGTTTTCTGGCTTTCCCTCCCTATAGTTCTGCCTGTCCTTGAACTTCAGTGAAAGCACAAAGTCAGTTCTCCTTTGAGTCCACTTTGAGTAGGTTGTCTATTTTCACCCTGAGGCTGTTTATGGATGTCTTTAAAGTCTGAATGTCTGAGGTCTGGGTCCCTCATCCATTCTCATGATGAGCACTTGGGGTGTTTCCAATGTTTGGCTTTTCCTCAACTAAGAGGGTGTGAGTGTGTGTGTGTGTGTGTGTGTGTGTGTGTGTGTGTATGTGTGAACTCCTATGTCAGTCTTCACTTTGGGTAAACAGAGTTTTGTTTTGACTTAAGTACCCAATATCCGCTGTGGGGTGAGGAATTCTGGCCATGGAGGACTGCCCACCTTTCCCCATTAAGGGACTGTCATGTGGACTGTCATGTGACTGTTGTGTGTCCAGATTTACCAGAGCCCCACTAACTGCCTTCCCCCCTACCCCATTCCTCACCACTGCAACACTTGGCATGGCCGATTCATTCCAGTGGGGGGGGGGGGGGGGGGCTGAAAGCATCTCAGGGGATTCTAAATTGCATTTTCCTGACAAATATCACCTTTTAATGCGCTTGGTTGAAACACATACAACCCACTATCTACTCATGTAGAAGGAACTCATAGGGAAAAAAAATCAGCACTACAAAGGAAAGGAAAGGGAAGGGCAAAAGACTTGCACAGATGCTTCACAAAAAATCAGCTGGCTTCTGTTTTAGTTACTACTTCCCACGCCCCAGTGCCCGCCCCCCCCCCCAACCCCCATGGTGGCAGCTCATGTTCTGTGCTAGGCAAAATACTTCTAAGCACTGGACAATGTCCACTTCCAAAGCTGGATTAGTCCATGAATTCCCTAACACCGTCTACGGTATTATCCCCATTTTACAGAAGAGGAAACCGAGACCCAGTGAGGCCAAGTGAGTTACTCAAGCAGCAGAGAGAGTGAGCATAAAGCGGCAATGGATGTGTGTCTGTGGGGGGTTGGGGGGAGGACATCGAGAATCCCAGTAGGTGATTGTCTCTAATTGCCAAGCCACATCGTTTTATGTTCTCTGCACTCAGCACTGAAGTATAGAGAACCACACTATAGTCGTTCAGTTTCATAATCGCACATGGTGTCACTGATGCCACATGATGAATCTGAAGTTAGAATGGCCATGCCCCAGACGAGCAGGGGCTCAGTAGGGAAGCAGGGGGTGCATTTCTTGTGGGATAGAGAAAGGTGGTCTTTTTCAGAAAAAAAAAAAAGAATAAACGAGAAGGCGTACCTTTGGGTTGAGGGCCACGCCCGGAGCAAAAATTTGCCCCGTTGAATAATAACAATTTTTCTTCTGGCCTTTCCCTGGCCCCCTAATACATTTTCTCCTCCTCCTTCCTTCTCCCCACACCCCAAAGCTGCCACATTACCGGAACAAAATTAAGTCCTGGTTTTTTGTTTGTTTGTTTGTTTTGAGGGGGGTTTTCTGAGCTACAAAGAAGCTCAGATGATCCAGAGGAGGCGCAGGAAGAGTGGGGTGGGAGCACAGCTTAAGCACTGTTTTTCTTTTTTTATACAAAAACTACAGGAAGAGAAAACCATCTCTTGCAACTCAAGATTCTCCGACACAGCCTTCCTCTTTCGAGTCTCCCATTCTGTTATTACTCCTATGACCACCTTGGCAAGGTCACGCTCTGCTGGCAAAGATAAAATTCTCGCATCTGATCACAAATTAATATCCATAGTATACAGAGAGGTACGGCTGTCTGGTTAATCCAACAAACATTTATTGAGTACTTGCTAGGTGGCAGGCAATGGAAGTGGGGATAGATACCCCTCCCCCCACCTGTCACCAACACACATATACACCCCTTAACAAAATGAGTGTTTCTTTTGCTTCTGCCATTGAGAGGGAGATGCCCTGGTGGGGCATGCCACTCGAATCCTTGAGGTGGGCTATGTGGGAAGAGCCTCTGTAGTGGGGACACAAGACCTTAGACTCGGGACTAAGTTCCCCCAGCCTGGTGAGGTCTCATAGCTTTGGTCTCATAGTTGAAAGAGAGGTGTCACCTGGTGTTCTCAAAGGGGTGAGAAGCAAGGAGATATGGCCCTGCCCTGTCTGATTCCCTCCCCCCTTCCACACCCATAGGGGGCGGCACAGACCTGATGTCACCAGCTCTACATCTGGGTGGTGAGAAAAGTCAAGGGGGTCTGGCCCTGAGCTGTCACCTTGTCAACGCTTCTGAGGGCTGAAAATGAACGTTTGGGTGATGAAGACAGAAGGACAAGAATTATGGGAATTTCTCCGTGATCCTTCCTCTGACTGTCTCTGGCCTGATTTGTTTCATCATTTTGGGAAGGTGGTTGGGAGTGGGGTGGGGAGGTTTTTGGAGGCTGGGTTGATGTCTCGAGATTTTACACACAGATGCTCATCCCTGCACCCACAAATAGGTTCTTGTGAGTGGACAAGGTCCAGGTGGGGACTTAAAGTTCAGGCAGTGTCCCTTAAGCTCCATTTTGAGGACAGTTTGCTAGGGGTGGGCGTGGGGGTAGGAGGTGCTGGATTTGAGTGACTGGGCATGGACCCAGGTGTAATCGGTGGTCCCAAGTTAGGGGCATCTGAGTGGCTTTTCCTTATTGCAGGCAGAGGGACCCCCCAAAACCAAGGTGCTGGCTACTTCCATGAGAACAGTCCACAGGACACCAGGCCTCAGCATGATGAGGTAGGCCGCGGAAGCCAAACAGGGTGCCCAAGCTCTCAGCAGGGGTACAGGGTGGCCATCAGATTACCGAGGAGGTGATTAGGACTGCTTCTCCCAGAAGTCATGCACTGGTGAGGGGTACACCCCCCTTTTCAATGTGTGCATAGTTCAGCCCCATCTCTCTTCATTCATGGCAAAGAGTCCCATGCAGAGCATGGGCACCCCATGCTGGGTCTACTGGACCCCTCTCCTTGGCGGGGATGGTGCCTAACCTGTGAGATGCCCACCCCACCACTGAAACAACTGAGACGGGCAAAGTGGGGGTGAATGTGAACGGGTCGGGGGTGTGTGTATTGGGGACATACAGGTGGTCCGAGGCCAGGGAAGATAGTTCTGGGGATTGGAGAAGGCATTTGCCTCGTGCGGGCTGCAGCTAAGGTTTTGGGGGGATGGGACATTCTAGGGGAAGTGTGCTTTTTAGGGACCGCTGATTTGGAGGTGTGGGGAGCCATCAGGTGAGGGGAGAAGCAGGGAGAGCTGAAAGATGCAGTTGATAGGGTTGTCTGGGTGGTCTTCTTGTCTGTGTGAAGGGATTTGTTGGGGAATCCGGGGCTGTGCTGGGGAGGGGGGGTGGAGGAGCGTTTTCAAATGGACACTAGCTGCCAGAGGCTGCCCCTTACCCCGCACTGCCCCTGCCCTGCCAAATGAACTTCAGACAGCTCCCTGGAGAACAGAGAGGGGTGGGGTCACCCCTATGAAGTCTGGGTTTGGAATCCCATGCCGCCTCTTACGATCTTATGATTTGTCATATTCTTGTGCAAGTTATCCAGGGCCTCCTGAGCCTAGGTTTTCAGAATCTGTTAAATGGGGAGAATAGGAGTGTCCGAGGACAGGGGCTCTGAGCCCCGAGGTGAAACCCATACCAGCTTGCTGGAGGTGGATTCTGAGAGAGCCCACAATTTTGTATTCCAGCTGCCCCACGAGGCTCCCCCAAGGCCCTGAAAGTGTTTCAAGTCTTCAGAAGATTCTTGAAGGACAATCCCCACAAGGGGAGGACCCTGTCTCCTCATGCAGGCAGCCCCAGGAGATGGCACCCCACAGGACACAGAGCCCTCCGGATGCTCCCCGGGGAGCACCCCAAGGGAGTGCTCCCTTTTCACCTCTGTCAAACTTAGTGTCACCCACCCCCTGAACTCTGCAGAGCAGTCTGGAAAGAACTATTGTCTGAGGGATCTTTGCCACCCATCTTTCGGGCAAGGGGGCTGACCCATCAGGAAAGTATGAGGCCAAGGGGCCTAACTGCTGTTTTTGCAAATCCATTTTCGTTTAAAACATGTTTGGACTTGTATGCCCCCCCCCGCCCCCCGGGCTGCCCACAGGTGAGTGCCTGACCTGGGGGTGGGGGGTGAACAAACCAATTAACGAAAAGTTCCCTTCCAAGGCAGTCAAACTGGGGTTCCATAGGGAGGTTCTAGGTCGCAAAAGAAAAAAAAAGATGAGGAAGCTCTTCTAGATTATAGTCCTCTCCTTCCCCCTGCAACCCTCCCCCCAACCCCAATCTTTGCATTGTCCTTGTCTCTCATTTCTCCACTTTATGAATATCTCCCTCCAGGGGTGAAGCAGGACTTCCCTCCTGGAGAGTAGAGAACTTAAAGAACTCTAAAGAACTTGTTAAGACTGGAAGGGCCTTTGTGTGTGAAGAGAAGGAAGGAGACTCTTTGCAGGAGTTCCATAACAGATGCTGGGATTGTCCAAATCCAGAACACCTGGAAAGATTTTTTTTTTGGATTATTTCTTTGAATAGCACCTGGAATGCTGCTTTCAGCGCCTGGTGAAGTGGGAGGTGGGAAGGGATAGGGTGGTGCTGGAGGCCTGGACCAGGCCCTGGACCCTGATATCAGAAAGCCGTAAGCGCTGTGCTCTCGGTCGCCTAGATCCTGAGCCCCACGCTTTGCCACAGCACAAGCAAAGCTCTGAACATTCTCCCCCCTGTGACCAACATGCCCTTCGCACCCTGATAATAATTCTTGAAAGGACTCTCAATGGATGGATAGATGGCTGGACGGACAGATGGACAGGGCCACAGCAGGTGGCAGATCCTGCCAATGGAATCTAGATTGACTCTAAAGGTTTCTGTTTTTCCTTCTCCCCACTCTCCCATACTGTAGGGGATTGGGGCGGGCGGGTGGGGCAGGGAGTCACTGCTCTGCTCAGACCCAGACGCTGGTATCAAGGGCTCCTCTGCCCTCTAGGGCCCCTTTATTTCCGTTCTCACAACAACAACAGCAACAACAATAATTGGGGTCTATTGTCCAGCTTTGTGACCTGCGGTGAGGTGGGGATGCAGCTGATTTTGAGCTGAAGCCATAGTCCCACAATCCAGGCAGGCCCAGGGTGGTTGACGTAGTAGCGACCAGTGACCTCCTACCTGAGACTGCAGACTCTCAGGTCTGGAGGTAGGGAGTGTGTGGGGGTGGGGGGGTGGGGGAGGGTCTCCCCATTTCCTTTTTGGAGCTCGGCCCATCTAGTGCCATCTAGAGGTGGACGGGTCCTGAGTGTCCTGGGGTTTGCATTTTGGTTTGTATCTGTGGTTTGTGTCCTTGAAGCTCTTATGCTTGTCATGTTCTCTAAAGATGAGTCAGCATGTCTTGGCGAGTAGGGGAGGGGTTGGCCAATGAGAAGCTGACATTCGGGGTCCCTCGCTCCTTTTCTTGATCTCCCAGTTAAGTTCAAACTTCCTTTCCAGTTTTAGTGGCCATGTGATAAAGAGCACCCCAGTGTGAGGGCCGCTTCGCCAGTGTCTGAGTCATCTTTGCCACCTCATCACTTTCTCCCTGCAAACCCCATTCCTCATGGCCTCTCTCCCATCCTCCTGCGTCTCTCAAAACCTCTGTTGAAGGTCTGGAGCCCCATTCCCAGCCTCCCCTTCTTGAAATTCCCTCCTTCCCGCTTCTTTCACAAGCCCCTTCCCACCCCCAGCTTTGCACAGCTCTTCTGATGAGCCCTCAGGGCTCCCTGAGACATGAGCTTCTCCAGAATTGGGACCTCAGTGCCCTGATTCTGGGTAGCCCTTCCCTTGCCCCACGTGGGTCTTGGGTAGGCCTGGGATGCTAAAGGCAGGAAAAGGGGGAACCCCATCCCAAGACCCTCCCTCCTGCTCACCCTTGACCCCTTCCCCTCACTCCTGATTTTTGCCTCCTGTCCTCCCAGGCCTTCTTTCCACCTCTCTAGTTCCTTTTCAGTCGGCACCCAAAGCCCAGTCCCCCTCATTTGGAGGTCCCCCGCAGCACCCCTCAAGTCTTCTCTGGGGCCAGTTTGCAGTGTAGTTCTGGGTGTCCCTCTCACCAAATCCTTAAGATCACTGGCCAATAAGTTTCAGCTCTGCGGGGGGGCCGGGGCATGGGCCCAGCATCCCAGTATCTGCTCGGGTGCAGGGAGCAAGGTGGGGTCACTGTCCCTGCCCTCAAGGAACTCACAGTCTAGTGGGGGCAGTGGACATGCCAGCGAGGGAGGCCCGGCGTGGGAATGTGAAGCAGAAAGAGGAGGTAGAGAGGATCAGACTTCAGAGCTCCTCCTCCTCCCAATATATCCACAGAGCAGGGGGCTGAGTATCAAGTGCAGGAGCCTGTCTTGGGGAGCCTGTTTTAGGGTATGGGTCTAGGCGCTCTGGGATTTGGGGGGCTTGCTCCTCGCATCCCACCAAAAAACCAGGACCAGAGGAAAGAGCAGTTTCACTTCTGAGCATTTCTCCGCCTGCCCGGATCTATGCATCCTGCTTCAGACAGATAAAGCTTCGTGTCTGTGTGTGTGTGTGTGTGTGTGTGTGTGTGTGTGTGTGTGTGTGTGTTGGGGGTGGTTTTTGCCCCATTCCTTCCCCATTGCCGCCCCTGAAGCCCCATTTTTTTTTCACTTCGGACACTACTGAGTTTTGAAAGAATTGTTTCAAATCGGCTGCAAGCCTGTGGCACCTTCCAAACAGGTATGTGTGGAGTCCTCAATCCATGAGCAACTGGAGGGTGAGTCTCCCAAGGTGGAACTGGAAATGGTGATCCTGTTTATGACTTCCCCAAAGAAAAAAGATTTGACTTTAAGGCAGAAGCTCCCATTTGCTGGGGGGCGGCGGGGGGGAACCCCACAGCCCCGTACCTGGGCAGGGATGATTAACTCCAATGTTAAATTCTCATACATTGGGCCCTGTGGGTGAATCCTGGCCACAAGAAAAATGTAGAGGCCAGGAGGTCCCTGTGGCCCTCCCTGGAAATTTGGGGCCCAATTTTGCTTTACAGGAAAGGAAACTGAGGCACAGAGTGGCGGTTTTCAATGGGGGAAATCTGGGCACACAATCCAGGGACCTCCCTTATTTCTAGAAGGCATCAGGTCCGTCCCCTCACTTTCTGTCACTCCCCAGAAGCTCAACCCCCCTACTAGGGCTGTCTCCCCTGGACACTTCCAGAGGCCTTTTCCTCGGGGACCCTCATCCTCCCTGAATCCTCCGGGGCAGGCAACTCATTCATTCCTTATCGTGCCACCTCAGACCTAGAAGAGCCCGTTGAGGACTTGCTTGCCTGGCTCTCCCGCAGTGACCATCGCCGTTGGGATACCTGGCACCCAGGGGACTCAAGAGTCTCATCCTGGAGAATTTGAGAAATGCAGCAGGTGGGCCTTGCCCTGGTGTGAGGGGGTGGGGTGCCCCATCTACGCAGCCACCAGCAGCTGGGGCAGACTGGGGTGCAGACAGCCACCTCCGTCTCCAGCATCTGTTCTCTGTTCTGTGATAGTGTTTCCTCCCAGGCTGGCCCACTGTACTCCTTTGGGTGCCGGAGGGTCCTTGGTGTGGACAACTGCAGGAACAGAGTCACCCTTAAGGCCTCTTAAAGGTGTGGCCGGGCTGCGGCCCCTTCTCTACCTGTCTTCCCTTCACATTCTAGAAAAATCAGGTCCAGGGTTGGCAGATGCTTTCCCAAAATCTATGTTGCTGAGCCACTTTGTGGGGGCTCTTGGGAGTTGCTGGATTGGGCAGAGGGGGTTACAGAAACTGGAGCTGGGGGCTTAAGGTCTTAGTGAAACCCTGGGAAATGCCCTCCCCCATCCCCAGCACACACACACACACACACACACACATACACACACACACACGTACCCCCCTAAGAGCGTGAACCTGACATTTGCAGACTTCAGCCTGTGGGTATTGGGACTGGAGCAGTTGCCTGCAGGGAACTTGAGAGGTGTTCTGGGGTGGGGGTATGAGCTCCTTGGAAACTTGGGTAGAGCAGAAACTAGAGGTACAACATAGTAGCTGCGTATGCAGTGGGGTAGAGCAGTGCTGAGGAGATGCGGGGTTCACAGGACAGGGCGAGCCCTGGGACTCCATAAGTCAGGGCCCTTTGCTGGGGGTGGGAGGGGGGAATGAATTCCTGACCCAGGACAGTAACGGGGAGCACTTCTCTATCCTAGGAATGGCAAAGGGTGGGGGTGGGAAGCACCTTGAACTTTACTGCTATTGAATCCAGCCCATAACAGATCAGCTTTGATTTGTGTGTGTGTGTGTGTGTGTGTGTGTGTGTGTGTGTGTGTGTAAGCATGAGGGTACCTGAAACTCACCAGGCTCAACAGAAACCCTCACGTCCCACTGTATTCCGCCACCCATCTGGGTAAATTTGTTTCCCCAAACCCTTTCGTCCAAAGGATAGAGAAAGTATCTTTCTGCCCTGTCCCATACTCTGCACAAAAGCTCCGGCCTCCCCCAGCCCCAATCCACTAAGTGGGTTGGGGCCCATGATACCTGTCTCTCTTCTCTCCCCTGTCCCCCCGCCCTCCAGCCAGCCACCCAATTGTCCTTCGTTACTAAGAGGCTAGAATATCACAATATTTGAAAATATTCCAACTGACCCAAACTCGGAGAGCAGCCCCACCCTTGCCCACAGCTCCTCCTATATACCAGAAGACAAACTGGTAAAAATGTAGAGTCTTTCCCCACTCCCCGCCTACACACCAGCAGTCTGTCCTGTTCCTTCATGTCCTGACCCTTACAAGCTTCCAGCCCTCATTTCATCTGCTGAGACATAAAGGGGGGCTGCTCCTTCCCAGACACCCCTGCTCCTGCCTCATCACAATTAACACTCTGAACTTCTTGGGGCGCTGTAGGCAGGAGAATCCACTTCTCTCCCTTCCCACCCCCACCTGGTGGGGTCCCTTGGCCCCCCTTCCCCTCACCCCCTAAAAAGTCTGAATGAGTGCTGGTGGAATGAAAAGGCTTTGAAAACTTTCCATGTGTGCGTTCCAGAGCTCCCCTATTTGTTGCTTCAAGAACCTAGTGATAGGGCTCTGGGGGTTGTCCATGAGCATTCCACCCTCCACATCCCCACTAGAGGAGGAAGAATAGGACAACCAGATTGCAGACCCCCACCCTGGCCAGTATGTTTGGGTGTTGGGAAATCTGGAACCCATCAGTACCCTACAAATCACCCCTCCCTGCCACCCTCCCCCCCACATGCCAAACACAAGAGGCTGACTTTCTAGCAACATTGTCTGATGTGGGCTCAGAGAGGCCAAACGCATAGCCTTCTTGCATAGACAGACTCAGAATTTCTCAAATTCTTTGGGGTGCCCCTGTGCCCCCAATTTCCCTTATTGAGAGGCTGAGCTGAGACATGGGATCTTGAAGCCAGAGCTGGGGCACATCTCATTAAGTTCTCCCCATGGCACCACAGGGCAGTTTTGGCTAGGGGAGTCCGGGGCCGGGGGAAAGAAGAGACGCGTGCTTCCAGTGTGGGTGGGTGGTTGGAGGGTGTGGCTCAAGAAAACCCAGAATCTCAAGGTCAGATGCCTTCACCTTCTGCAGGTCGGCTTGGGGCAGGGGGGTCCCAACCAACACAGCTTCTGAGACCCACTCTGGGGACCCTCTTCTCATTTGCTGGGCAGCATCTCCAGAGCCCCCCCTCCTCTCCAGGAAAGACAGTTCAGGAACTCTCAGCTACTGTTTGATGATGAGCACTGGGCCCCAGGTGGGATGATACCACCCCTCGCTTCCCCCCCTCGACCAAGGCCAATCGTCAAAGTCAAGTTCACAGGAAAAGACACATCAGCCTCTTCGCCTTTCTTGCCTTGGACAGTATGGGGTGAATCTAAGGGTGTGACTTGCGGGGACATTAGACATCAACCGGGGGGAGGGGGGACATCTCCTGCCATGCCTCTTCTCCCCCATCCCCTTCCTGCCCCTCCATCCCTATTCCTGCCCAACCTCCAGTTACCGACAGCACCTCTGTTGCCACTGACTGGAGCCCTCTGTAAACTCCCCCACCCCAGTTCCCCTGCACTCGGGCACCCTCGGCCTCGGCCACATTCTGGGGGCTTTTTAAAATTTTCTTAAATTTACTAATTGGATTTGGCCTAACATTATAAAAGCTGAAACTGTTGAATCCGCAATTACATTCTTCACAGATGCTAGCAAAGAAGGAAAGGCTGCTTATACAGTTATGCAAAATGATAAGGTTTTGCAAACTCCATATAATTCAGTTCAAAAGAATGAATTGTTTGCAATTGTTTCTCTTTTACAAAATTGTTCTCAACCAGTAAATATTGTAACAGACTCTCAGTATGCAGTTTGGACTGTCAATCATGTACTTACTGTGGCTTTGCCTTTGAGTGACTCTGAGCTATTTCTTTAAAGATTTACAGCAAGTTTTGAGAGACCATAAACATCCTTTATACATTACTGCATTGCAGTTACTGGTTATACATAATTTTTAATTTGATATTAGATAAATAATTTTATTTAATTATAATTTAAATGTAGCACTGTCCTCCCGTTGTTCATCGATTTGATCAAGCAGGCACCAGTAATGTCTCCATTGTGAGTCTTGTTGTTACTGGTTTTGGCATATCGAGTACGCCATGTGGAACTTTCCAGGTTCTGCCTTGAGGGCGGAATATTCTCAGTAGCTTGCCAGGCTCTCTGAGAGGGATGAAGGAATGGTACCTGCGTCGGCTGCGTGCAAGGCAAACGCCCTACCCGCTGTGCTATCGCTCCAGACCCAGGTCTGGTTCCTGCCTTGTCTCCAGTTGCCCTCTTGCTGGGCGTTTCCCTAGGCACCTCACCTGGCCCATCTGTGCCTCTTGTCAGAAACACCCTCTCCCCCACTGACCCAGCTCCCAAGATGGGCTCAAGGCCCTTGCTGAGGCTTTTAGTCCACACACATTTCAGTCTTGTGCTCAGGCATATTTTAGTCATATTTGAAGCATAATTTAGTTCTTGGGAATTCAACTTTCTTTGCTTGGTGCAAGAGAAAGAAAGACTTTGGAGGCACCATTTCACTTTGGGGGTACCACAGGTAATAGAAATTCTATTTTTTTCCTTCTGGTTTGAATCAGGCTCAGGTGGAATGAATTAGTGGTGCGGTGCTCTTTTAGCTCATGACTGTGTTAGAATCAGAAGCTCCTTTATATCGGGCAAAATTGAGCCAACAGACTGCTCAGTTTGTGGCTTTTCCAGTCATTCGTAATCCTAATGTGTAAGGAAAATGGAAGGCAGGTGAATATGAGCCTGTTCCCTTTAAGTTTCTTTCCTCACTTAAGCAAGCTGTAGCCACCTATGGCGTTACTGATAACTATGTGTGGCCCTTCTCAAAAATTTTGCAGAAGCTAATACTCTGCTCCCGCTTGATTGACAGACTCTTGTGAAGGCAATGTTAGAAAAAGTTTATATTTAATATAAACTTTATAAAATATATAATATATAATGTATATTATAAAATATATAATTATATAATTTAATGATTTAATTAGTTAATAATTAAATATAATTATTAGTAATCATCAGTTTTCATTGTCTTAGTAACGCCCATAACAGCAAATGCTTGTAACAAATGAGTAATCACAGCTCCTGCCTTTTCTGAAGATAACACAGAAGCCCATCGGAAATGTGATTAGGTATCAATTGATTGATAAACATATTTTTGTTTACCAAGAGCTGGGACAATAGTTACATCCATTTGCCGAATTTCATTTGTCTTTATGCCTCAAGGACTAGCTCCTAAGGGCATATGAGGTGTATTGATTGCCTGACAAGTAGGACATTGCCTAATAGTTTTAAGTAAACTTAAAACTCCAGAGCTCGGAGTAATCAGAAGTAAGTTCGGGAAGGCTGGGAATGAGCCCAGTAGGCCAGCATGAGGACCCAGAAGCCATGGGGGTGGGGTTTGGGGTTGTCATCAGCCCTAGAAACTGGGGCCAGGTAGCAGCTGAGGCTTTTCTGGTTTGTAGGGCTACAAACTCCTTGATGCCCTGGATGGGCTCTTCTTCCCCCAGAGAGTGGGGGACAGGAGAGAACAACGCTGAGACCTCTGGAGAAGCCCCTGTCCCCCAGTCCCTCACTTTAGCACCCTTGAATGCATGCCTCCGCCAGTGTACTTTCCGGTGTAGTGAGGTGAACGATGCATTTCCCAGCTGTGCCTCGATTCCCCAATGAAAGTCTTGTCCGTTTCACCATGGGAAGGCAGCCAGTCCATAGCTAAGGCCCAGATGACTGTCCCTGACATCTAAGCCCAGCACCCCAAAATTCTTTGAAGTGGACCCCACTAGTGGATTTTGCAAACATCCTCTGAGCACTCCCACCTCAAATTGTGCACCAATGCAGTTCTGGGGTGTCTGCACGCATATCAGTCTCCTGACAATACTCTCCTGCAAACAGGCCTGCCCCCTGCCCCCCACCCTCCATCACCTTCATGCTCCCCCTTCTGCCCCCTACCCACTCTCTTCCCTGAAGTGCTACGGGCTCTCTGGGGTTTAGCTCCCATCTCTCCCCGTGTCTTCCAAAGAACAGGGAGTGAGAAAGGAGGTGCAGGGAGGGGAGGGACATGAGCCTATCCCAACCCCGACCTGCAATTCTGCTCTTCCCCCAGACCCTGACGACCCCTCTAGGCTCCCAGGGCTGAAAGGGGTCTGGGGTCCTTCCCAGCCTCTGTCTCCTAGGAGATCCTCACTTGAATATCACAGTTCCTGTCCCTCAGACTCAAGTCTGCGGCCAGTGAAGCTTCTTCTAGCCACAGCTTGGGAACCCTTGCGTAGTGCTTGACTTGGTCACTTTTGCGGGGGGGGGGGGGGGTGTGGGTCTCAGACTTTTGTATGTGAAGGCATACTATATGTGTTGGGGCAGGGGGGCATAGGGTAACTGGCAGCCTGTGCAAGCTGGAGGAAGAGAAAGGGCTGTGGGCTTGGAAGGGACCGAGGTTCAGCTAGTTGCACACAGAGGCAGCGAGCTGTGGGAATCTTAGTGGGGTGGGGGCAATGCTGTGCCTGACTTTAATTGTGGAAGGTTGTCCAAGGGGGTGTTGGGAGAGCTCGTCCCAAACAGCTGTGGCAGGTGATGGGGAAGGACATGCAGGGAGGAAGAGATGACCCCAATCAGTAAGTTGGAGGAAGCAAGATTCCCTCTGCATTTCTCAGATTCTCTTTTCCAAACCATTAGACCTCTCCCTCCCTCTTTACCACCCTCCTACCCAAACACTCTACAGTGCAGCTGCACCCTGTCTGCTCCCAACCCATCTCTAGTCCCAGGACAACTTGGTGTTCTTCAGGGCTCTGCATCAGTCAGCATGCCATCCGGGCAATCGTGGCTTTATCACCCTTCTCCCCCATTTTGTCACCTCCACACCCCTATGCTTGGTGTTGAATCCTTTCTTGGTCAGAGACATTTGGCTCTAAGCTAGTTCTGCACCATAGAATAGCTTTAGCTCTCGACTCTGGTACGTCAACGGATTCAGAAATAAAATGGTGCTTCTGAGTTTTGTGCCTTCTGTACCCCGCCCCCTGCCCCACCCAGATAGGGTGGGTGCAGGCTGGTAGGGTCGAGGAGGATTCTATTTAGCCCCTCCCAAACTGGTTCTTAGTCTTGGTGGGCCCAAGTAGATTGATGGCCTCCATCCTGGCATGCTAAACTAGCAGAGAAGGCGGGAGGATTTTCTAGTCTTCTTTGGACCACTTCCTCTTCTGTGACTTTCATGTCAAAAGCACCCAATTTTGCATAACTTTTTTGCTCATCCTTAGGGCAGGGCATGAATCCATTACTTCCATCTCAATATACACATGGGACTTGGGAAAATCAGGTACCAGGACAGTGCACATACCCAACCACACTGAACAAAGGAGTTTGGGCCCAGCTAAGGTTGAACCCACGATAAGTTCTGGAGCCTGAAATGACTAGAGTTTGTCCTTCAACACTAAGCACCAAAGGAGTAAATGGGAATGTCCCGTAAGAGCAAAGGTAATCTGGCCCTCGCATGCCCAGCCACGTGGCTTTCCTAAGAGCAATGTCTTGTCAGCGACCCTTCCAGTTGGGGTCCTGACTTGGGCATGTGCCATCAGTTGCATGGAATTTTTCCCGGTTGATCTTTGGTTTGTGCCTTCAGCATCAAGACCAGAGCAGGAACTCAAAAACCAAAAAAGCATTCGCCGTGACCTCAAGCGCATGAGTGGGCTCGGCTCACTCCCCAGCTTAGGGTTCAGGGTTGCCATTGTCTTAACCTTTCACCTCACCTTTGCTCATGCGGTTCCTTCCACTTAGACCCTGCCTTTCTTCTCTCCCTCGGCGACTTGTGTTAAGGAGGTGATTCTAACTTATCTTTCAAATCTTATTGCTGCCCCTTGAACCTGAGTCTGAGCCACATCTTCATGAGTTCCCTTAAAATCTCAGAAGTGCCAGCTTCTCGGGGAAACTGCCCCCCATACCCCTTCACCACTCCCTTTCGAGGCTGTGTTTCTGTTCATCATCTAGAGCCTGGAGAAGGTGCTCAATAAGTATTTGTTGAATGAATGAGAGGAAGGACACACGAGTGGGTGCCATATCTAAAGCCATGGCTGGTGCATGAGAGAGAGAGAAGAGGGAGAGGATGCTTCTAGGTTTCTAGGGTGAGGGATATCGGGGGGAGGGAACTCTCATTCGCAGAAAATTAAGAGAATGAGAATGAGCCAGCACTCAGGTGGGGAAACAAGATATCCCCCCTGTCCTGCCTTTTGACCAGAGCTTGCGAGTCTAGATCACATTCCTGACTAGGATCTAGACCATGTTCTTTTTCTCCAGAAGAAGTACCCGGTCATTTGTCTCTAGACCCCAGGCCCCTGTGAGCCCCACATGTCCACGGATACTTCTGAACATTGCCTCTGCTTTCCTCTCCTCTCTCAGCTTTCTTGACTCTCTCCTTTCTCAGCTCATCCTTGGGCTATCTCAGCTCCTTCTCTGGTCTATGAATTCTGCCTGGCCTGGAGCCTGCTCTTTAACAGTTTGTCTCAACTGCCAACAGAATGTTCCTGCCTTAACATTCTTAGGGGTTGATGCCCCGGCTCTGGCCCAAGCCCTGCCAGCCAGACTGAGCTCTTGGCCTACGTTTCATGGACCTTCTGTATTCAACATGCTCTAGTTGATAAAAGACCCTATTGTGGGCCCATGGCAGACCCCAGTGAGGCAAGTGGGGAACCAAAAGCCTTCCGGCTATGCTGGGCAGTTCCTGGTACCCTTGTGTCAGGACCCCTGAAGCAGCTTTTGGTCAGCAGAGCGTCACTCTTGCTTCTTCCTCTCCAGGTTGGGATCAAGCTGTGCACTAAAGCTGAGAGGATGCCCCGAAGAATGAAATTTTGGGATTTGCTCCTGATAGGGACACACACATGGAGTTAGAAACTTGACCCCACCTCCCCACACGCCATTCTTCCCCTGGCCCCCTCCCCCTAGCTTCTTTCTGTACTTCTCTCTCTCTCTCTTTAGGAAAGTGGGACCCCTTACAAATTTGTTTTGATCATATATTGGCAGCCAGCACTGGAGATGCTTATAGTCAGAGCGGTCATTGGCCCCATGGTTACCCCTGGCTATTTCCGTGAAGTGAGCACTGTTGCTTCACTTCTCATCTATCCATTCATTCATCGAATGCCTGTGGGCCTGGTGTTAGCTAGATACTTGAGATATATATATATATATATATATATATATATATATATATATATATATCAGGCCCACCATCCCACCCTGGGGAGTCTAGACACTGTGCAGTTTCCATTTCCAGGAGACCAGAGTGATCTTGAAGCCTTTTGAGACCAAACAAAAAAGCGGTGTCTTGTTAAAAAAAATAAAAACGAGATTTGTGAGCTGCTATGTGTTCCTTAACTTAGCAGGAGAGGGTAGTGGGAGCAAGTTAGGAGGCCTGGGACCTTGAAGAACTTGATGAAACTGAGGAGGAAGAGGAGGAAGAGGGAAAAGAGGAAGAAAGGAGAACGAGGATGAAGACAGGCTCTGTGGAGTAGGCTGACCCCTTTGGGGGGAGGCATTCAGGGAGGGGAGTCTCTTTGAACACCATCCCAAGACACAGGCTTGTCTGGTATGGTTGACTGAACTTTGGTTTTGTTTGGAGTGTGTTGTTGGAGGTGTGTGTGTGTGTGGGGGGGGGTCTCTGAAAGAAGAGGGGTGTTCAGGAATAGTGCTCGAGCCTGTTGAGAGGAATGAGTGAATTTTAGGCACTCATCCCATGGGTCTGGGGGTTGCTCACCCAGGAGTGACATGAGGAAGGCAAGAACGCACGAGGACGAGGTATGGCTAGAGACAGGAAAGGGCCCCAGGGAACAGGGCTGCCCTCACCCTTTGATGACCCATTCTGGGGAACTTTCTGACTATGATGTTCTGGGAAGAAGAACTGGACATCAAGGCCCTGAGTTCTCTCTGGGAAGGGCATCCTTGTGGGGGGCCATTGTCCAAGTTGATGGCCAAGGTGCTATGGATGTTTCTAGCAAATGTCATGAGATTTGGTGGCAACAAGAGGGGAAAAGCAAGAGGTGGGGGGCAGGAGGAGGATGAACAGAGACTCTGGGCTTGAGGTGGCATGTTCTTGACAGACTGAGAGTCAGGCATGTCCTAAAAAATGGGGCTGGGAGGAGCTGTGGGGCCTGGGTGGCTGCAGAGCAAACTGGGCAATAATGTCTGAGAACAGCGATGTCAATTTGGACCACTTGCCTCAAAGGGTCCCCAAGGCTGGGTCTGGGGTGAGGAGGCCAGGTGCCCCAGGTGGGTCTGCAGTTTTGGAGCTAGCAGAGAGCCTTGAAAAGGGAAAGAGAGTCAGAGAAAGGCTGGAGCACTGTAGAATGGTCACCCCAAGAATGTCTTCCTCAGCCCAGAGGTCTCTGGGGAGCCTGGAGCCCAGACCCATGCAGAGAAATGGGGGACCCCTAAGACATGGGCCAGAGGGAGTCCAGGGAATGATGGTCTCAGCAGATCTTCTTAGGTGGCCCCCAAAATCCCTCAAAGCAGAAATACCTCAAAGGACCAAGCTCAGCGCCCCTGATGGTCCCCACTGGGGTCAACCCACACCAGGGAGACTCAGTGGGGGCCTGAGCACATGGGCCCCAGAAGGAGACGGGACAGCAGGAGTGGGGGACAGGAGCCTTCGAGCAGAGTCTTGGGGACCCCCCCTTGAGGGTGTGACTGCAAGAGAGGAGGACAGAAAAGGAATTTCAGGGAGAAGCTGGGAGATTCATGGGCTCGTGGCTGGCTATAAAGCCACAACCCACTCACATAGCTAAAATTTGGTGCTTGATATATGGAGAGGGGAGTGGAAGAGGGCTCAGGGACCCTAAGTTTTGATTATGGAACCATTTTGAGGTGCTGTGAAGTCAAAATTCCTTTTCCTCTGCCCTTTCCCTGCCATCCCCTCCCCACTCAGAACAAGGGCTTGGGGGCTTATTTGTGAGCTGAGTGTTTGGGGGAAAAAAGTGATTTTCTTTTTACCACAGGGATCTCCCCCTGCCCCAATCTCCCTTACTAGCTGGGCCTTGGCAAGCCTCGATTTCTCCATTTGTAAAATGAGCTCCCTCCTACTTGTCCTTTAGGGAGCAGTCTCCTAGCTGGCACATAAGGTTGCAGTGAGATAAAACATGAAGGAACTGAGATGGTTGAAGAAGCTCAGAAGTTTCTAGAACAAGCAATGACCCCCTCCCCCCCCCCCCCCCCCCCACACACACACATTACCTCCTGGGTCATTTTTTTCTCCCACTTTTTCTCATCTTTCCACCCTCTGTTGCACCCACCGCAGCAGTGGGTTGGGGGCTGGGGGGCTGGGGGTGTTGCTGTTCTTTTGGGGAGAATGTGGCCATGAAGAGCTGGGAGTCTGGATGTCACTGTCTGGGCCACCGGGAGGGAGGCAGGTATGTGCCATGCTGAAAAGCCAGAGAGAGTTTTGGCATGACAGTTGGATCTTATATTCAGGCACAGGCATGTACAGGGGGTCTGGGACCCCCCCTTTGGAGGAAGGCTAGAGCCCTTAAGACTGTGGAGAGAGAGTGGGAGGAGGGGAGAGAGAGAGGAGAGAGAAAAGAGAGAGAGGAGAGAGAGAGGAGAGGGAGGGGAGAGAGGAGAGAGAGAGGGAGGGAGGGTGGGAGGAAGGGAGAGAGAGAGAGAGAGAAAGAGAGAGGAGAGTACAGTGGGAAAGGCACTTGTCTGGCATGCAGTCTACATGGGTTCCATCCTGGGCACTGCATAGGGACCATGAGCCCCACCAGGAGTGATCCCTGAGCACTGAGTCATCTGAGCATTGCTATGTGACCCCACAAACAGAGAAGAGCAGTGGACAAGTGCCTCCCCCTGCTGGGATATAGAGATGTGTGTTCAATGTTCAAATCTGGGGTGAATGGATGAGGGATATCAGACAGGGTGTGTGACAAGTGTCTGGTGATCTCTTTCCTGCCTGAGGGGTGGGTGTGGGTGGGCCTCCAAGACTTGCTAAGGGGGTGGTAAGCTTCCCATTCCACACACTCTGGGATATGCAAGAGAGGTGCTAGAGATGAACCAGCTCAGAGCTGGTTGGGTGGGGGTTTGGCCCTCGTCTCCGGGGAGCCAGCTCCTGCCATCTACCACGAGGTTGAACCCTATGCCAGGCTGTCAGGGATGTTCTGGCAGGCCTTAGAGAAATGCCCTGGCCTGTGCCTTTAGATGCTCCACATGGGGAAGACTGCACTGTGGAATCTGAGTTGGACCCACTTGTCTCCTTAGATGCAAAGGAACAAACAGCTGGGCATGAATGGGCCAGCTCACATTCTTGCGAATGCCACTGCTCTCTCCAAAGATGAGAAATCCAACATTGGGGTTGGGGGTGATGAGGAATTGTGGGGTGGGGTGAGGGGAACGCTTGAAAGGAAGATAGGAAGAGAGAGATGGGAAGATTCAGGAAGAGAAGGGGATTCGTGCTGTGCTGCTGGGGCACAGAAATGTGGCGGCTGGCCCTGGCACTTGGAGTAAGTTACTGAATCCCAGACGCCAGTCAAGCAGGGCTGGTGGGAAGGGTGCAGAGGGCTAGGGTAACTCCCACTATGCACTCACCTAGAGTCTTCCCCCTTGTTCAACATCTTGTCACTCCTCATTCTGCCTCTCTGGGCAGAATCTGGCTTCTGGTTTTCTGGAAAGATCAGAAAGAGGGACTGAGGGAAGGAGGGAAGGTGTTGAAGCTCCTGCCTGCCCAGGCTTGCCTGGGGAATGCAGCTCCTGAATGAGCCCTCTTGCCTCTTTTCTGTAACATGTCTAGTCTCTCTCTGACCCCCAGCGAGACCCATAACTGTCTCCTTCAGATTTCGAGAGAGCCTGTGACATCACAAGCACGTGATTTTACCTCGGGGTGGTGGGGGAGAGTATGGCATGTGGGAGAGTTCAGTAGAGCACGAGTCATGTAGGATTTCTTTCTGGAAATTGGGGGGACAATAACTCAGTATCTGCTCTGGGACTCAAATCCAACATCACCGGAGCAAGACAAATGTCCTCACTGTTCTAAGGGGCGAGGAGGAGCTTGAGCTTAATGAGTTTGGCTCCTAGATCCGGGGCCCCAATAATGAGAACAAACTTGGAATTAATGCAGATGCAGGAGACAGTGGAGAGTTAATTAGGTCAGAAGCCAGGGGCAGAGGCTAGAAAAAGGGCACACACAGCCTGGGCAGCTCTAAGGGTAAACGGTTCCAGACAGAACGGGGAACTGGCTGGCTGGTTATCCCACATGTGGGTGGCTTTGCTTAAAGTCCCCCTTGCCCCTACCGAGATCATTGTTAGTCACCACTGAGGAAAGTTGGAGCACTTTCTGGGTTTAGATAGATTTCAGAATTCAAGTTTCCACCTTGGCCCAAAGTTCTTGAGGATCTGAGTTTGACTCCAGTCAACTGATGCAGAATAAATAGCCTGTGTATTTGACATGTGTTTGCCTGGAGCACCTACCTGCGTCATCTCCTGTATTTTTTTGTTTTGGGGGGCACACCTGGTGAAGCTCATAATTTAGTCCTGGCTCTATGTTCAAGGATCACTCCTGGTGGGGCTGGGGTCAAGGGCAAACCCTGTGAGGTGCCAGAGATGGAATCCCGGTCGACCATGTGCAAGACAGGTACCTTGTCCGCTGTACTGTCTCCCTGGCAAATCTTTAAATGCCAACAATGTTCAAGGAGTCCAAGAGAAGGGCCGAATGGAGCGTGCGTGGTTCTGACTAAGCCATATCTCTGTGCCCAAGAATTTTATGGCAAACCTAGGGCTGTGGGGCAGAGGTGAGAGGTGGGCCCCTGATGGGTGGCCCATGAGGAACTTGGGTGATTCTCAGATGCTTTGCATGAGCCCGAGAGGACTGTGGGTATACGTTTTGTGAGATGACAAAGACAAATTTTGGGATTTTTCAGGAAGATAGACATTGTATCAACTACCGTTCAGACCACGATGCACTGAAGATAGAAGTTAATCACGCACAGACACAGAAAACCAGATTAGACACCTGGAAATTAAACAACTCAATGTTGAACAAAGAGTGAGTCAGGAGGGAAACCAAGGATAAGTGGATCAACATGGAAAGTATCATGTTAAGTGAAATGAGTCAGTAAGAGAGGGACAGCCATGGAAAGATTGCACTTATCTGTGGAATATAAAGTATCAGATGGGAGACTAACACCCAAGAATAGTAGAGATAAGGACCAGGAGGTTTACTCCACGGCTTGGAAGCCAGCCTCAAATGCTGGGGGAAAAGGCAGCTCAGAGAGAGAAGGGAACACTAAGTAAAGGGTGCTTGGAGAACCTGCTTGGGTTGGGGGATGCGTGCGGAATGTAGACTATAGATGAAACACAACAGCCACTCAATGCTTCTATTGCAAGCTACAGCACCCAAAAGGAGAGAATAAAAGGGAATACCCTGCCACAGTGGTGGGGTGGGGAGGGGGAAATGTGGCTTGGGGGTGGTGGGAGGGATACTGGGATCAGTGGTGGTAGAAAACGGGCACTGATGGAGGGATGGGGACTGAAATGCAAGCACAGAAGTTTGTAAGTACGTAACTATACCTCACGGTGATTCACTAATAAAAAAAAATTAGTGATTTTTTTTGGAGGAGGGGTTTATGTCCTCCTGCTGCTCCCCAGGCCCCAGACCATGTACTTGTGGCCAGCTTAGACACATGCACCCAGCACCAGCCCATGGGTTCTCTTCAATTGTGTCTGTACCTATAGAGATAAGATCATTAGGTGGCTTCTGGCCCATGTCTCGTTTTCCAGTGGTGGCTTTATTTCCCATTTTTGATGCTCTGAGCAAGCAGAGGAAACTGTCACCTCCACTGACCCGGGGCCACAGGACCACTCTGGGAGGGAGTTTTGGGGCATGGAGGAGGTGGTGGATGAATAGTACAGAACTATTCCCAGGACTCTGAGTGAAAACAGTGACTGCAAGTGGATGAACAAATCTGCTTTATCAAGGTTCTAGTTTGCCTGATAAAGGTTTTTGAGTTTGTGGGCTGCAAAGGTCAAGTAGGATTTATGCTAAACCTGGGAAGAGGCTTCTGGGCTTGCTGAACCTCAAGGAATTGCCTCAACTTACCAGGTGTGTGATCCTGGGGCCTGTGGGGATGTTATCAAGGGACTGTCTCTGGCACTGTATGGGCCCCTGAGCACCAATACTTCCTCAAATATTTTGCCCTCAAAATAGGTATTTAGTACCAGGGAGAAGACTCAAAGAAGTACAGGAGGGGCTGTGGGGTCAGTTTCTGGCATACAGCCAGGAGTGACCCACGCCTGCCCCGGAAATGGGTATTCAGGATGTGTGACTGGCAAGAAAATTTGGGGACCCAAAAGCCTACTGTGTTCTAGGCCTGTTTGTGTTTGCTGATAAGCTATAGACTTGTCTTTTTGGCTAGCCAGTCGAAGTCTTACTACCCCTTAGGACACCTCTGTTCTCAGTCAAGACATCTCTACCCTAGTCAGGACATCTTCACCTCCAGTCAGGGCACATCCCCAGTTAGGATCCTCTATCCCAATCGGGATGGCTCCACCCTCTCTCCACCCAGTCAGGACACCTCTAGCTTAGTTTGGACACATCTACCCCTCAGTCAGGACACTTGTATCTTTCAGTCAGAACACCTCGGTTTTCTGTCAGGATGTCTCCAGCCCCAGTCAGGATGCCTATATTCCCAGCCAGAACACATCTATCCCTGGTCAGGAATGTCTGTCCAGTCAGGGTTCTCTAACCCAGTCAGGACACATCTGTCCAGTCAGGACCCTTTATCCCAGTCAGGACATGTCTGTCCAATGAGGACCCTCCCTCTTAATCAGGACATCTCTTTCTTCCTGCAGCCAGTTCATTTATTCCTAACTCAGCACATCCTTGTCAGTCTGAGGGGAAGTAGTCTTATTTACTTCTCTTGACTTTTGTCGCAAATGCGACATCTTATTATCTCGTTTTTACTTTGGAGAACCTGGCAGGTTACCGAAAGTATCCTGCCCGCACGGCAGAGTCTGGCAAACTTCCCATGTCGTACTCAATATGCCAAATACCAGTAACAATGATAGGTCTCATTCTCCTAGACCTGAAAGAGCATTGAATATGGCTCCTTTAAAATCTCAGGGCTGCCTGGGGGTCATGATGGGCAGCAAGATGGCATCTGCCAGCAGGGTCGTTCAGCATTTTCTCATGGCAGCAGAATTATGGTGATGAGTTTTTAGGTAGTCAAACCACATACTCCATTAATAAGGTTTCCTGACAGAAGAGACGATCCTAAACCCACTGTGTCTGAAGCTTTGGGATCAGCAGGGCTACCTTCTCACTCCTCTTCAATGTCACAGCATTCTAAGGGAGGTAAAGCACCAGATTGGCTGATGCACCAGGGTCCACCAGATACTGCAGAAATGATCAAAACATTACCTCAGAAGTACAGAAGGAAATTTGTTTCTCAAGAAGAAATGGAATTCATCCAACATGGAGGTCCAGAATAATCACTCAGAATATGGCTGCTGTTTGTCATCAGACAAAAGAATGATCTTTACAATAAAGGACTTCCAAAATGACAAATGAGAAATTGTACATTAAACAATTTTAATAAATATTATGTTTAAAAAATATATAGAAAATTCAGAAGGACACTTATATCTCATAACTTATGTATCATGGTCAGCTTCTCCACAAGCTTACCTAGTTTATAGACTTTATACTTATTAAAATATACATTTTTCAATATAGTGTATTAATTTACTGTAGTTATCAGATATTACCAGTATTGAACTAAGAAAAAAAAACACATTGTCTAGTTAACTATCTTAATTTTCCCATAATTTTGCTTTTCTTTCAGTTTCTCATTAGATACAGTTCATCAGGTAGAATTGCTGCTTTTGGAAACTGATATTGAAATTGGGTGAAATCCGTGATATTCCATAATGACTCCATATTTGTTACTCACAAAAGTTACTCAAATACAACTGGCTTAATAAGTATATGCCACTGTAAATTATAAAATAGCCAAAGTAAGACAGGTGACTTTGTGGTATTAAGAACTAGAGTTAACATAAATTATTATGTGTAAATTTCAATCTGAAAAACAAGAATTACAGTATAAGGTGGGATATACGTCAAAATGAGTATAGCATAGGTATAGATGTTAACTAGAAAATTGCATTTGAGTTCTGTTTTGAGGATTATTAAGAAAGTCATGTTGTTTTTTCCATTTTATCATTTTTATTATGTATGCAAATTCTGATAAGTTACTTTTCTCAAACTTAATGTCTGAAAGCTTTATAAAATCAACCTAAATATTTATTTATGAAACTATTAACAGGGTCTTCCTGAGCCAAGGGTATATGATATTGTGAAAATATCACAAACTAAATAAATTTATTCCATACCTTTAAAAAAATAAAATAAAATCTCAGGACTAGGAAGAAGGAAACGTTACTGGTGCCTGCTCGAGTCAATCAACGAACAACAGGATGATCATGATCGTGACTTTTCCTTTACCTTCTCACATTCATTGATGATAGGAAGAATATGGCCTTGGTATTCACTTTCTTTGAAAATTCCTGGTCAAGCTCAGGAGTTCTGGGAAGATCTCTGGTCAATGTAGCCCGGAAAGGGATTTTTCCCACTTATTCACTTTCTCCCAGCTCTAACAAATTCCTCTGTCTAAAGGATCACAGAGGTCAGAGGTGAGCTGAAGACCAGAGAACTCTGCTGAGCCTTGTCCACTCAGGGATTTGCATGTTAATAGACATGAACAAAAGAATAAGAAACAGAACTTCTCACCCCCCAAAGAATGCCTGAGACATTCTGGTCTCTCGGTTCTAGGCCTTTCTCTTTATTGCATACTAATGCATCACCCACCTAAAGGCAAGGATGTCATTTTCAGGTCAGACTTAGAACAATCCTATTTTCCTTACCTCTGGGGAACTGCAAAGAGTTATCATTGGATTGAAACATGGAATTGAATTGAGGACACAGAAATGGAAAATTGGAACAAATTGGCCTGTTTGCTGCCCCCCTCTCCCCCCCCCCCCCCGTCTCTCATTTGACACAGATATAAAATTTTGCACTTGAGAATAAATTTGTGTTTCTGGTCTGGTCATTTCCACAGTTATATGGCAAAAGCAAAGTGATTTCATCTAGAAGAATTTATCCTCATTTTCCTTTGAGAATTAAGTCCCAGATAAAAACCAACAGCCCCTAATTAAAAAAAAATCACTGCAAAGAACTACCTTGAATAAAAGTCAGTGAATAGAGAGAAACTTTCCATTTCTGAAGATTCAGATATAGAAATGAGCACATGTCGGGGGTAGAGGGGTGGTTATTGAAGTTGAGGGATAGTGCAGGGCTTAAGGGCACTTGCCTTGTATTCAGCTGGCATCACACAGAGTCCCCTGGCAACACCAGGTCGGAATCACCCCCCTTAGAAATCTGTTTAATGTATTAGATGAATTTCACAATGTAAAAATACAAACCTGAAATGAATTTACTGGTTTTTGTGAAAGAACAAGATGGCCCAGAAATTTCAAATGACTGAAAATCATTAAATAATTGAGTTTTTAATTTTGTTTCTGAGCTACACCTGGCAATCCTCAGAATTTCTGGCTCTGCACTCAGTGATCACACCTGGTAGGGCTTGGGTTGCCAAGCACCCAATGCACTATCTTTGGTGCCGAAATGTTTAGATATTTCTACCTCTCAAACTTAAACAGCAGAGACTCACCTTAAAGCTTAAATGGACTTATTTTGGTCAGTTAAACATTTTATATGGCAAAGCCTGGCAGGCTACCCGTGATGTATTCGATATGCCAAACACAGTCACAAGAAGTCTCACAACAGAGACATTACTTGGCCTGCTCGAGCAAATCGATGAACAATGGTAGGACAATGACAATGACAATGAAACATTTTATAGTTTTATAGAAAAGGGTTCAAGTATTAGCAACTCATAATGTAAAACTGTGTGTTCATGATAAACAATTTTTTTTTAAAAAAAACTCACCTTAAAAAAAACCTGTACAAAATTTACTGAAAATGGAGAACAAATTTGAAATTTAAAAGTTTTGGTGATCCTGGTTCAGTCAAAAATCTTATCACTTGAACACAAATAAAAGCAATCCTCCACAAAACCTCAAAAAATATGTCAAATCTTATCGAAGCTTAACACTTTTGTTCCTAAAGAAATTCTGTTGAGAAAAGAAAAGGTAAATAATAGATTGAACCTGTAGTAAATAAGGTAATTATATCCAGAGTATATTAACACTTAGGGGGCTGGGAATTTAGCTCCGATGGCTGGAGTAGGTACTTTCCATCCATCTGGTTTCATCCTGAGCAAAGTGCATGGTCCCCTGAGCACTGCCAGGGATGATCTCTAGGTACCGAGCTATGCACCACCGAATACAGCTCTTCCTGACCCCCATCAATTAAAAACATAATAAGATGACCTGATTTAAAAATTGGCAAAAGTTTTGAATGTCCCACTCTTCACCAAAGAGGAAATACAAGTCCCAATATATGAACAGTTGGAAAATTCTCAGTGGTACTGGAATATTAGGGATATACAAAGGGAAATCTTTTGGGCTTTTTTTTTTTTTGAAGTGGGGTGGGCACACATGGAGATGCTCGGGTCTTAATCCTGGCTCTGTACTCCGGAATCACGCCTGGCAGTGCTTAGGGGACTCTATAGGATCCCGGGGTTTGAACCAGGATCAGCAGCAGGCAAGGCCTTACCCACAGGATTAATGCTATGTGACCCCTCCCATGGAAACCTTAATAGAATCTAGTGTTTTTAACAGCTGGGCATGCTCTGTGGTTAGTAGGAACCTCGAGCATCAGTCTTAATGGTATGGACACAGTATTGGAGGTCCCAACAGCAAGGACACGGTGTGGTCTCAGCATGGTCTCAGCTGACAGTTCTGGGGTCCCTCCCCAAGCTCATAACCCTGCTGGAGGAGTGGAGGGGGGCAGGGGGCAGTGGTGTGGTGGATAGGACAGAGTCTCCTGGTTCTACTCAGCTCCCTGTAGAATGCATATTCTGGGGAGAGCCTATAAGGCACCCAACTATGCTTCTGGTGGGGGGTGATGTCGCTGTTTCCTCAACCTTCTCCTCTCTTGGACATTTCACACCTTTTCTCCAAATCTCAAGGACTCAGGGATGGGTAACCCCTGGGGTTTCTGCTCCCCCTTGCCTGTCCAGGGTTAATCAGGTACCAGCTGTTTCAGGGGGAGCTGCAGGACCATTGGCCTTTGCCATCTCCGAGAAAGTGTGGGAGGTTGGCGGGAGCTTTTAATCCCAGTTCGAGTCTCAAGTCTCAGGGTGGCAGTTGATAGCATCACTGCTCCAGTTACACCCCAGGCAGGGGGAGAGGGGGGATGAGAAATGAAACCCATTGAGAAGGGCAGAAATCTGGTGAACTTAGCTTGCTTGGGGTTCAGACTGCTTCTGATTATGAAGTTTGGGTTCAACCCATCAAATTGATGTTTTTGGGTCTTTCCAGGAAGTAGGGTTTTTGTTTTAAAGTAATAAAGATTACTGAAGATTCAGGCCTTGGGGACAGGAGCTTTGTGGATTATTTTTCCCATTTAAGTCTCACTGCTCAAGGAAACTGGGGTCTCCAGAGGTTAAATATCCAAGATTACAAAGCTAATAGGTGAACTTCTTCCAAATCCATATTCCTGGCTCTCCCCTGCAGCACTGAATTATAGAATATGGATGCATCAAGATAAACTCCGGAAAAGCCAGGCAGACAGTTTTGCCTACTCTGAGTTACCTGTCTGTGCCAGTTTTAAAACGAAGTTGGAGGGATAAATACAGCATGGAAGGTGTTTGCCTTGCACATGGACAAATCTGAGTTGGATCCCAAGGAGCCTCAAAGGCTCCCCAAGCCTTCTAGGAGTGATCCCTGAGTATAGAGCCAGGAGTAAGACCTGAGCACTGGGGGGTATGGCAGATAAACAATAGACATAACAGTTTATGTGTTTGGGGAAGTAAAGGTTTTAGGGTCAAATATCAGATGTCAGCAAATTTTGTGTATAGGGGTTTTTTCTTTTTTTCTTTTAGTTTTGGGGCCACATGGCAGGGCTCAGGGCACCTTACGGGATATTGGAGATCAAATTCCAGTTGGCTACTTGCAAGGCAAGTGCTTTTATCTGCTATACTATTGCTCTGACCCTAGGAAAGTGAATATTTAAAGGACAGTCTGTCCTCCTCCCCACTCTCTTCCTGGACAAGAATAATATTCCTGGGAGGTCACTTTCCTTGACTCAAGACTCAAGACCATGAGTTTGATCCCTGGCACTGCCCACCATGGTCCAGGGTGGTTCCTGGTACTGTCAACATCACCCCACACAGATGTGCCACTAAGAATGCCACCTGGATATAAAGCAATAGACTTGGAAAAAAGATAATAATTACACCCTCTTTAGATTCTTAGGTGTGTTATATTACTGTTTGTGGAATAAAGAAAGGAGTAAACACATTTTCCAAGCAGGCTGTAATTAATACTTGAAATTATAGATTATTTGAGAAGAGAGACTTCGGAGGGAAAGAGTCATTGGCTAAGATGGCAGCTGCCAGTATATCACCACACTTTTCTGTAATTTTATTTTTCTCTCTTTTTTGGTGGGCTGGAGCGACAGCACAGTGGGTAGGGCATTTGCCTGGCATGCAGCCGACCCAGGTTCGATTCCTCCACCCCTCTTGGAGAGCCCAGCAAGCTATCAAGAGTATCTTGCCCAACGGCAAAGCCTGGCAAGCTACCCGTGATGTATTTGATATGCCAAAAACAGTAACAATAAGTCTCACAATTTGTTGTGAGACGTTACTGGTGCCTGCTCGAGCAAATCAATGAACTACTTGAGGATAGTGCTACAGTGCTCCTTTTCGGTGTCAACTAGGGCCAAATGGGAGAATGTCCTAGATTCTGCACTTTAGAACCACACACAGGATTCTTGCACAGAGTTTCTCTGGGTTGAACCTCCTGGAAAGGTTTATTTATTTATTTGCTTGTTTATTTATTGGACACCCTGGGCAGTGGCCCAGGGGCCACCTCTGCAGTCTCAGCCACCCAGTGTGGCTGGTTCAAGGCTCAGTGGTTGTGGAGGTGGTTTCTGTTGGGTTTAGTTTGAGGGGCTGGAGTGGAAGGAGTTTGAAGAATAGTACAGCAGTAAGATTTTTGCCCCACATGTGGCTGACCGAGGTCTGATCCCTGGCACCGTAGAGGGTCTCCTGAGCACCACCAGGAGTGATCCTTGGGTGCACAGCCAGGAGGTATCCCTGAGCATTGCTGGGTGTGGCTCCCCAAAAACAAAAGAAATGGAAGGATTTGGTGATGGCTGCAACGCGTTGGACCAGAGAGATTGAGGGCTGGATTGTGGGCTTTACCTGCAGCAGCCTGTGCTCCCACCTCAGCATATGGTCCACCCCCACATGACAGCCCGAGCAGTTCTGAGTGTGTCTGAAGAATCACAGCCCCTCCCCTCCACTGCTTGGGAGGCTTCCCCGAAATATTAAAAATGTTGGTACCAAGGATTTCAAAGGAAGAAAGGCAGGGCTGGAGAGACAGAGTATGGGAAGGGTCAGGGGGTGCTTGCTTTGCCTGCAGCTGACCCAGGTTAGATGCCCAGGTCCCCATTCCTGCCAGGAGTGATCCCTGAGCACAGCACAGAGCCAAGAATAAACCTTGAGCTTTATGGAGTGTGGCAAAAGAAGCATGAAATCCTTTTTAAAAAAAATGTCAGATCTGTAGGTAAAAATGAATCCAAACCCGCCAGGGCAAACCTTGGGAATCAGGAAGTTGGCAGGAATCTGTGCTCCATTGGGCCTGTATTACCTGATTTTTCCTCCATTGGTGAAACTGCGAACTAAGGACCACATCAGAGGCTTTCTCTCTCTCTCTCTCTCTCTCTCTCTCTCTCTCTCTCTCTCTCTCTTTCTTTCTCTGTCTGCTTCTCTGTCTCTGTCTCTCTCCCTGTCTCTCTCCCTGTCTCTCTCCCTGTCTGTCTGTCTGTCTGTCTGTCTCTCTCTCTCTCTCTCTCTCTCTCTCTCTCTCTCTCTCTCATTTGTTCTGGGTAATTTACATGCATGCCCCAGTGCACAGGAAACCACAGCCACAAAGGTATTTGGAAGAACACTTGCTGGGCCTTGGGTTCTTTGTAAACATGGTGAAGAGATCCAAGCAGACAAAGAGAATCAGGCGTGTGCGCTTTCATTCCTCAGCAAACATTTTCTGATTGCCTGTTGGATGCCAGTGCCTCCTGGGTGTGGGGGCCCGGCACGGTTGAGTACAAAGCTCACAGTCTCTGCCCACATGCCTCTGGGAGCCATTGTTTGAGAAGCAAGCTTGGACCTGAGCTGCCCCTGGGGCACCTTCACCCCCACTGAGGCAGGGAGAGAGAGGAATTTGAGATGCAGGAGGCTGCAAATGTGAGGGGGGGGGAAGGGAGTAAGGTGCTTGCCTTGCACGCGGCTGACCCCAGTTCTATCCCTAGCACCCATATAGGGATGCCCTGAGTTCCACCAGAAGCAATCTCTGAGCACAGAACCAGAAGTTAGCCCTGAGCACTGCTGGGAATGGCCCCAAACCAAAAATAAATAATAATAAAAAGAGGCTGTGTGAGATCTGGCGTGTGGGGGCTGAAGTCTTCTGGATCCCAAGGATCCCTTGGTGCCTTCACCATGTTTCCAGAATGGCATCAGATGAACATCTAGTGACCACACAGGCAAGAGATTGAGACATGCTCTCTGTTCTTGAATATTCCAAACGATGGCCTGTCTCTCTGTCTCCATTTGCTAATACACACAGGCATAATTCAGCTCCACTGTGGCATTTGTTTTCCAGCTAGGACCCTGTTTCCCCCTTTCTCCTGCAGCTGGCTGGACTTACCAGGACCCAGGTGAAGTCGGTGGGCCTCCACGGGTGATTTATATGAGGTTAGGAGTAGAGAAATGGTCACTTTCTCCCAATCCGCCTCTGCCATCCAGTACCAGCTGGGAAGACTTGGACCAATAAAGTCTGTGATGAGCCCCTGCAGAGCATGGGCTAGAGTCCTGCCAGCCCCATCAGGTGACCTTCAAGTCACACCTGACATCCTTTTGGTCTTCTCAGCATGGGAGTTCGTCCCCATCACTTGATTCCTCAGGGAGTCACAGACAAGGTTAGGGCAAGGATTTGCTTCTTGGAGGAGAGAAGAGTCAATACTAGGCCTTACCCAGAATTACTGGGTTCTTGTCTTGCCATGCAGAAAAGAATTTCAGGAGTAGACAAGCAGTGAAGTAGAAATATTTTATTTAGAGGCATTTAGGAAGGGGACAGAGGGTGAGAGAGTTCATGTGCTCGAGAGAACAAGGGCTTCTCCAAAGGCAGAGAGCCCAGCATTAGATAGGAAAGCATGGAAGTACATATCGCAAGAGGGAAGATGCAGTAATGGCCTCCATCACAAGTACGTGTCCCCACCCTCCACTCCCCATGGGCAAAGCTGCACAGTGAGTCAAGGTTTCAACCAGAACAGGAACCTGGCATTGCCATGATTACTCTTCTGAGCATCAGTTTCTGGGTGTTCTGTGATTGTGGCAGATGGCTTGCAAATCACACTCAGAAGAAACTCTGACAAGGAGCAGACGTCTGCATCTGGCTTAGGGGATGTGCAGAAATTGATTATCCCAGAGAAGACAAAGTCAGTAGTTCTACCCTGGCCCATTTATCTATACTTTCAGATTTTTTTAATTGAATCACCGTGAGATACACAGTGACAAAGTTTTCATGATTGGGTTTCAGTCATACAATGTTTCAACACCCATCCCTCCACCAGTATACATTTCTCACCACAGATGTCCCCAGTATCCTTCCTACCCTCCTACCTGCCTCTCTGGCAGGCACTCTCTCCCCACCCACCCCCAGCCACACCCTCCTTTGCTCTCTTTACTTTGGGGCATGATGGTTTGCAATACAGATACTGAGAGGTCATCATGTTTGGTCCTTTACCCACTTTCAGCACACATCTCTCTTCCAGAGCTATCCTTCCAACCATCATTGTCATCGTGGTCCTTTCTTTATCCCAACTGCCTTTCCCCCAGCCCTTGAGGCAGGCTTCCAACCATGGACCAAACTTCCTGGCCCTTGTTTCTACTGTCCTTGGATATTAGTCTCATATTATGTATTTTTATATCCCACCAAATGAGTGTAATCATTGTGTCTGTCCCTCTTTTCTCTCCTCCTGACTTTTTCACTCAGCTTGATAACCTCCATGTCTGTACATTTATAAACAAATTTCATGGCCCCTTTAATTTTATTTTTTATTTTGTGATCATCTAGAGATGCTCAGGGGTTACTTCTGACTCTGCACTCAGGAATTACTCCTGGATGGGGGTATGGTGCCGCCAGCAGATCAATCTGCACCTGTGAGGCGAGTGCACCAGCAGCCTGATGGCGCCTTCAGACTTCCAGATACCCCAAAATTGCTGCTGTGCCTTTGGCCAGACCCCAAAAACTTGGGGCAAAGTTTACCAAGAAAGTAAACGGCCAAAAATTAGGTATGTGGGAGACACACCCACAAACCACCTCTGGCTCAGCTATATAATTGGAGGCATGGCCTCTCTGGTTCCTGATTGAACTGCTTAATGGCCATGATCCCAGAGACTCAGAAACAAATCTCGAAACCCAACGGCTTTTGGCAGAAATGCGTCCGGTCCCTGCACTAGGTTACAGTTGCTGGGCAAACCCAAGTGGGAATAGGTTTTGTGCCTTGGCCTATTCCCCCTGGTGGCCCTGTGGCTGTCATCCTCCAGAGGTGATTGGACAGTCAAGTTTGGGCCCGCAGTGACGAGACATGTTGGGCCTCACGGGATGGGGCTGAGCCGTTCCTTTCCACCACCCCAACAAGACCCCAAGTCATTGCCCACGAACGGCCTCTCTGGCTCCTGATCAAGCTGCTTAATGGCCATGATCCCAGAGACTCAGAAACAAATCTCGAAACCCAGTGGCTTTTGGCAGAAATGCGTCTGGGCCCTGCAGTAGGTTACTGTCGCTGGGCCACCCCAGGGGGGAAAGGGTGTTGTCCCTTGCCTGCTCCCCCTAGGTGACTCAGTGGCCACCATCCTCCAGAGGCCACTGGATGGTCAGACTTGGGCCCTCAGTGATGAGACACGCAGGGCCTCATGGGATTGGGGTGGAGCCAGCCTTTTTCTCTCCGTCCCAGAGACCCTGAGTCGCCGCCCATGAACTGCCTTTCTGGCTCCTGATCAAACTGCTTAATGGCCATGATCCCAGAGACTCAGGAGCAAATCTCGGAACCCAGCAAGTCTTGGCAGAAGTGCCTCCAAATTTAAGTGTTAAAATTTTGGAATTTCAAAATTGCGTGCGCACTACTGCAGTCACGTGACATCATATGTCATTCATAACCAGGAATAGAAAACAAATTGTCTACTGTTGCCTTTTCAGTAGATCTGAGTGTTGGGACAAAATCTCAAATAATAATGGTGGGTCTGGTGTCAAAATACTGAATGTGATCAAAGTAGAGAGAGAGTAATGTGGAAATCATCTGCCCCACATGTAGGGGGAGGGTGTGGGATAGGGGTATACTGGGGTTGTTGGGGGTGGAGAATGGGCACTGGTGAAGGTACAGGTGTTTCATTGTATGACTGAGACTTAGACCCGAAAGCTTTGTAACTGCTCTCACTGTGATTCAATAAATAAAATTATAAAAAATGAAAAAAAAGTAAGGTGGAGTTCATGCCCAATTCAATCAGCTAATCAGTGGCTGAATAAATAGCAGTACTCCTACATAAAAAAAATAAATTTATCCTGGCAGTGCTTGGGGGACCTTATGGGGTACTGGGGATCGAACTTGGGTTGGCTGCTTGCAAGGCAAATGCCATACTTGCTGTGCTATCACTACAGCCCTTTCATCGCCCCTTTAAAAGACCACATTGTGTAGGATTCAGAAGCTCCTTCACCCAGAGACCATGCAAGCTACCAATGAGGTTGGCCCCTTCACCAGAGACCATACTCCACAGCTCAGCTGGGGCCCATCTTTCTCCCTTCCTCCTTCTCAGCCCCCTCCTGCATACATGCATCATTCCCCGCCTTGCACCTCCCCCGCCCCCCTCCCCAAACACACACTTGAAGCTGCAAGTTCAGAACCAAATGGAGCCAAGATTCCAATGCCAGGGAATTTCTGGCTATAGATCACAAGCCATGGCAGGTGAAATCCTTGGGGTAAGAAAGGTAAGTCTGAGGTTGTCACATGTTTAGAATATGCAAGAAAAAAAGCAATCGTGTGGGTATTCTTTGACCTAAGTGTGGCTCTCTTTTCTGCTTGCAGGAAACTTTTGGGAAGACATTCAAGTTCAAGTTCTCTAACTGTGGACTCTGTATCACCTTTGGGAATGAAAACCCATTTGCAAATAAAGATTGATGCGAAAACTGAGAGGTGACATGGGGATGTTTCATCACCTAAAGTCACTTGTCTGCAATTTTTTCCAAAAAGAGTGAGAGAAAAAAGATTGAGACCCCAGACAACCTTCCTTATATTTCAGGACCTCAAATCTCAGATGAGTCTCCAGCCATTGGGGCTAGAAAGATAGTACAGCAAGTAAGGCGCTTGCCTTAAACTTAGCTGACTTGGGTTCGATTCCCCACACCCCAGATGGTCTCCCAATCACTGCCAGGATTGATCCCTGAGTGCAGAGCCAGGAACAAGACCTGAGCACTGGGGCTGGAGTGATAGCACAGCGGATAGGGCGTTTGCCTTGCACGAGACCGACCTGGGTCCAATTCCCAGCATCCTACATGGTCCCCAAGCACTGTCAGGAGTAATTCCTGAGTGCATGAGCCAGGAGTAACCCCTGTGTATCGCTGGGTGTGACCCACTGTCACACTGTCCTCCCGTTGTTCATCGATTTGCTCGAGCGGGCCCAGTAACGTCTCTATTTTGAGACTTGTTGTCACTGTGTTTGGCATATTGAATATACTCTCAGTAGCTTGCCAGGCTCTCCGAGAGGGGTGGAAGAATCGAACCTGGCTTGGCCAGGCTGTCTGCGCGCAAGGCAAACGCCCTACCACTGTGCTATCTCTCCAGCCTGGGTGAAAAAGCAAAAATAAAGACATGAGCACTTCTGGGTGGGCAGCTCCCGCCATAAAGAAAAAGCCGAATGGTTCTAGCTATACTTTGGAGGTCACATGTTAACTAGGAAATCCCCCTGCTCCAAGTTAATCAGCAAGCCAGAGGCAGCGCAGAAAGACTCCAATGCCAAGTGGGAGAGATGCCTGGCACGGCTCAGTAAGCTGGTAAGATGCACTTGGGGTGTGGTCTAACGGTGGGGGTTGCAGATAGCTTACTCTGGTGTAGCTTTTGATACTTGCGACTCCTGCCAGAGGCAAAGAAAGGAAAGGCTCGGCTCCAAACTCATCCACTGGAGGAATAAATGATATCTGAAGCACAGCCTGCAGCCCACAGCCATTCTCTGCCCTCAGCTCCCCCAACACCCCCTTTTCCAGTCTCAAACTTGCCTCAGGTCCAACTAAATGGTGGCCTGATCTAGAGAGAGAGAGAGAGAGAGAGAGAAAGAGAGAAGCCCAAGGTGAACAGAATCTGTGATCTCTCCCAACTTTCTTGGCACCAACAGTCTGTTTACAGCCTCCAAACACACTTTGTGCATCTTACCACCAGCTGGTTGCCAGGGAAACACATGCGGAGCTGCCATGTCCCTTGTAGGTCCTAATCAGATGTTTTTTGATGCTTTTTGGGGTGCTCAGTTCCCTGCTCCATGAGGAGCAGCAACAGACACATGTTCTCTTGCCCCCTGTAATGAAACAACCTGGGGCAAGGGGAGCTGAGGATGTGTCCTCCCAAGTTGCCATTGCTGCCGCTCACAGACAAAGCATCAAGGTTTGTAACATTCCTTCCTTCCTTCCCTAGTTTGGAGCCATCCAAAAAATGCCATTTTTTGAACTTTATGGAAAGGAATGATGCTGATGAAGGGGGGCAGAGGGTAGTTCTCTCCCATTCTGGCGACCTCAGGCCGCACAATGCAGGCTTGGGCCCTTTCATGCTGGCTTGGCATGCTATGGGGTGGTCCCTCCCCGCGGCCGATCCTGCTGCTCTCATCCCTGCTCCAGATATCCGGTGTGTTGGGAATATTCTGGATATTTGGAGAGTGTGTTAGAAGAAGGCTGCAGACCTGTAAACTGTCAGTGGATGGAGGCAGTGAAGGGGATGCACCTAAATATGATGGGAATGGGTGTGGGGGGGGGGGGCTTTCTCCAAAGTTCCATCTCCACTTGCTATTAGCTCAGAGAATTTCCACCTCTCCTGATTCAGCAAGTCTTAGTAGGAACACTGGTTTCATGGACAGTTGCAGCACTGCTCCATGAGTCTAAATCTGGTGAGAGCTTCTGGGGGCGCAAAAACGGGCTCCTTTTTCCAGCCTGTCTCCCCCAGACTAGGACAAGGATTAAGCCATGACTGGTAGGGCACATCCAAAAGAGCTTCTACTCAAAGTCAGACAACTTGCATCCCTCCAGGGAATCTTCCATTTTTGAGTCCCGCCCACCTTCTCCCTGACCCCCCCCACCGCCCCCGGCCCAGTATTTCCCAGAGAAAGTAGTGAGCCACCAAACCACCCTCAAGGTGAAAGTTTCCTTAGGGACAAGGCGCACAGCAGGGTTGGCGGCATCAAGAAGTCAATGGGAGATGTGCCTGGTGCATCTCCCCAACACTGTACTTATAAGCTCACATCTGATCCTCATTAATAATACCCTGCACTTCCATAAGTACCTGTGGTTTATAAAACACTCTGGGCTTTACTTTAACTCTCAGGACAAATTTATGAGGCAGGTGGAATTAAGAGTCTCTTCATAAGGGGGAATTAACTTGGTCTCAGTAACTTGGTGAATCTCTCTTCTTTTTTTGCTGGGGGGGGGGGGGACCATACCCGGCAGTGCTCGGGGGTTACTCCTAGCTTTGCACTCAGGAATTATTCCTGGAAATGCTTAGGGGACCATATGGGGTGCCAGGGATTAAAATCAGGTTGGCTGCTTGCAAGGCAGATGCCCCACCTGATGTACTATCACTCCAGCCACTTAAACTTGAATCTCTCTGTCTCTGTCTCTGTCTCTGCCTCTCTCTCTCTCTCTCTCTCTCTCTCTCTCTCTCTCTCTCCCTCTCTTGCTCTCTCTCTCCCCCTCCTTCCTTCCCTCCCCCTCTGGACACCTGGTGGTACTCAGGGAGTTGTTCTGGCTCTGCACTCAGGAATTATGCTTAGGGGACCAGATGGAATGCCAGGGATCCAACTTGGGTTGGCTGCATACAAAGCAAATGTCACGCCTCCCCCCCAATACTGTCACTCCGACCCCTCAAACTTGAACCCTTTTTTGGTTTTTGTTTTGTGCATAGGCCACACCCAGTGATCCTTAGGGGTTACTCCTAGATCACTCCTTGCAGGGCTCGGGATCATACAGAATGCTGGGAATCAAATCCCAGTTGGCCACGTGCAAGGCAAGTGCTCTACCTGCAGTGCTAGTGCTCTGGCCCCTCCAAACGTCAACCTCTTAATGCCACATCTGGAAGCTTTTCCCCCTGCAGGTTGAGAGTTTGATGACATCTAAACAGTGGGGACATGAATACCAGAAGACAGGATGAAAAACAATACAGAAAAGTTTAGAAACTTTGTGAAACAGGAAACCAAGTGAGAGTGTTCTGGGTTATTTTTAAACCTGACTTTCCTTCCTAGGGTTTCTAGCATCCGCCAGCATTAAAAATAAATAGCATTTGAGGCCCTTGTAAATCCCCATCTTCCTTTCTGCTCACCATTAATTTTGTTTATTCTTCCCAAGGTTCATCTTAAGGTGGAAGCGAGAAACCTCAAGGTCAAAATCAAAGTCAAACCCCTTCCAACCCTTGGGGGCCACCGTGCCTTGTCTATGGCTTATTTTGTTTGCATAGTTTCTGTCCCTCTCCATAAAGAGACAGTTTGCAGAATGGCGCATGTCCTGTAAATGCTGAAATTCAATGAATCGAACTCATTACTCTTGGATCGAAAAGTGGGGGAGTCTCTAGCTGAGTGTTTCATCAGCACCAGGGACAGCAAGTGAAGAGCCTGGCATCTCTCCCCCTGTCCCCAGAGTCTCTCATTTCATTGATGCCCCGAGGTCAGTACAGACAATCCTTCCTCAGCCTGGGTTCCCTCTTCCTCTTACTAGTCCCTGTCCAGCTTTGCTTTCTCCTGTGAGTTGTGTTTCCTTTTCTTGGCTGTTGCCAGATACTCTGAACCAGGATGTCTGTATTTATTTTTCTCTCCCCTCTTGCCTCTGCTTTCCCACCGCCATCCCAAAGTCATCGTATTTAAGAAACATCTGTT
Organism: Sorex fumeus; assembly: GCF_029834395.1. Taxonomy (NCBI): domain Eukaryota; kingdom Metazoa; phylum Chordata; class Mammalia; order Eulipotyphla; family Soricidae; genus Sorex; species Sorex fumeus. Next base: position 9,748,420 of record NW_026606108.1, on the reverse strand, counting down.
GAGAAGTGAAAACCCAAAGCTCTTAAGTGCCAACTACCGGAGCTTTGGAAAATGCCTGTCAAGGTGACAGGCTGGGATGGAGCAGGGGGTTGGGGTGGGGAGGGAATCTGGGAACACTGGTGAAGGAAAGTTGACACAGATGGAGGGATTGGTATTGAATTATCTATGCCTAAAATGCAGCTCTCAGTAACTTTGTAAATCATGGTTTTTACATTTCACTTTTAAAATAAAAGAATGAACTGTCTGTTGAACACACACAGGCTTTCTCAAAAGCAGAGACACCTCCTTCCTCCTGTTCCTCTCAGGAAAAAAAGTTAAAATTAAAAAAATAATAAAAGCCCCCTTCCATGTACCCCCCCATCCCTCCATACAACTAAGATCAGAGCAGATTATTTCAGCGTGAAGTCAGTTCTTCCCAATGGCTGCTGGTCTCAGCTGTCCATCTTCCTTGAGCCTTTTGCATCTCCTTGGTAGGGGAATAGAAAGGTTGACGGCTTTGCCATCACCGTCTATCCTGCCCAGGTGTGTGGCAGTGGGAAAGCAAACCTCTGAGGTTCCAGCCTGGAGGCCTGTAATCATCAGGCCCGAGTGTTTAGCACCTGGCAGAGGCACGCACCCCGGGCAGGACTCTGAAACAGTGTCTGGCATCAATAACCTTGAGTGGGCTGCTGGGACAGCAATTCCGAGCAGCGCCCCAATATGACTCATTTTAGGGCCACACCCGGCAGTGCTCAGGGCTGAATCCTGGCTCTGTCTTCAGGGATCACTCTTGGAGGGGCTCCGGGCACCAGATGTGGTGCTAAGGGTCAAACCTGGGTCGGCTGCGTGGAAGACAAGTGCTTTTCCTGCTGTCCTTGTCGCTTGGACCCTAAATGTGACTTTGTTCCTAACTTAACCTACCACAGGAATTACAATATGGGAATACAGACCTGGCAATGCTGCTGCTGCTGCTGATGGGGGGTGGGGGAGGGGGCCAAGGGGGCATTTCACAGATCCCCCAAGGGAACGGTCTCGGGGTGGGCTGTGGGTTAGGGAAGCAAGCAAGTACTCCAGGTCAAAAATGCTGGAGGAGTTTTTGAGGTGTCTGAGCCGGTGTCTGGAAAGGCCACTAAGTATTATGTTTGCCACCGGGGAGGGACTGTCTTAATGCCTCGAGGAGACAAATGCGGCTGCTGGGGAAGAGAAATGCAGCAAAATGAGGGTGTGATTCTTGACCTTCCCGGCATACAAGGTGGACGATGCCAAGGGCAGGAACATGTCCAGTGTTCAGTATGTAAGTGGGACCACGTCCTTACTCCCTGAATTCCAGAGCCTTTGCCAGCATTGGTCCATCTTTCACCAGAATCAGTCCGGGACACTTGTGAGGTTGAGAATTATTTTTTAAAAAAGATTTTCCCAATAGCAATAGCACAGCGGGTAGGGCGTTAGCCTGGCACCGCACGCGGCCCATCCGGGTTCGATTCCCAGCATCCCACATGGTCCCCTGAGCACCGCCAGAATTAATTCCTGAGCGCAGAGCCAGGAGTAACCCTTGTGCATCGCTGGGTGTGACCCAAAAAGAAAAAAAAAATTCCCGCTTCTCCCAGCATGTCCCGCGCTGCTAATCTACGTCCAGAGGCCCCTCCCTCCTGCATCACCAGACCCATCCGCGGGCCTTCTATTGCCCAAGATGCTGCTTCTTTTAATTCAGGGTTCTCATTCAAGCACCTTCAAGTGGGGTAATAGTGAGACCATCTGGGGGAAACAGGACAACTTAAAAAAAATTGCCTTTCTTGGTCACACCCGTGGGTGCTCAGGAGTTACTCCTGGCTCTGCACTCAGGAATCACTCCTGGCAGTGCTCAGGGGACCCTATGGAATGTGGGGGATCAAGCCCTAGTCGGTCGTGGGCAAGGCGAATACCCCACTAACTGTACTATCGCTCGTGCCCAGAGCAGTACAACTTAACACCTTGGATATGAAAACCACCCCATTTTTGGGGGGCTTGGTTTTGACGCCCTCATCCTGGCAATCCTCAGTGCTGAGTCTTAGTTCTGCGCTCAGGCATAGCTCCTGGTGGTGCTCGGGGACTCTATGGGGTGCTGGGGTGTCAGCTGCAGGTATGGAGAGTGCCAACACCTCTGTGTTAGCTCTGGGGCCCTGGAGATAATGCTAACTTCAAATCAGACCCTTTTGTCACTCGGCAGGAAACATTTCCTAATAGGTTGAGGGGCGAAGGTGGCGAGTGGTTGGCTCTGTGGCCGAAATCTCCAAGGTTGCGAGTTTGATTCCTGCTCCCTGATGGGGACCCAGCGCAGCACGATCCTTCTCAGAGAACACCCGCCAATTATCGGTGTGCATTGAGCCCAGAGAGTCCTCAGCTCGGCCCAGCATCTGCAGTAGCATTTCTGGGTGGAGCCTGGGGGCCAGGGGCGGGCCTGGGGGGTCAATGAGCCACAGGTGCAGAAGCTGAGCTCGCCCGCCCGGAGGGGTTGCTTTTTCCCTCAAAGCGGAAGTGAGCCCGGCTTTCAAGGCCAGTGGAAAATCCTCACGCTGGAGCTGCAGGAGCTTCAGCTTGGATGCAGATTGCAATTTGGGCAAAGCTCGGGGAGCATTGGGGCACCAGCTGTGGAGCTTCCGAGCAGGTCAGGTTTGCATGCCCATGCAGAAAGATTGGTTCCCTCCCAGGGTGCCACATTACTCTTTTTCTGGGTGCTCCCGTTCAGGACTGCGGGGTGGTCCGGAGTGAAGTGCTGTTCAAGTTTGCTTTATTGCGGGGGGGTGGGGAGGGGGGTTGGGAGAGGGAGGCTTAGAACAGCTTGTCATGGGCAGTGCTGATTCGGCAATTCCCAGCCTTGCAGAAAGGGGCTTTAATGGTGAATGAGCAGCGCCCTAAATGTCACTTCATTTCAGGCCACACCCTGCACTGCTCCTGCCTCTGTGCTCAGGGGTCACTTCTGGTGAGGCACTGGGGACCAGGTGTGCTGCTGAGCCCGAACTCGGGTTTCACCCCCACCCTCTGGCCCCCTCTGCTGTCCTGTTGCTTGGGCCCTAAATGTGACTTTGTTCCTAGCCTAGAAAAGGAATTTGCACGCTTTCTCCTCATTTTGACCATGTCCCTGAATATGTATGTGTATACATTTTTTTAATTAAATATTTTCATTTTGGTTTTTGGGTCAGATCCAGTGGTGTTCAGGGTTTACTACTGACTCAACACTCAGAAATCATTCTTGGCTGTGCTCAGGGGAACTGAGGCTGCCTTGTGCCAGGCAAGGGCCCTCCCCTCTGTACGATGGCTCTGTACCCTCACCCTTCCCAGAGGTTGCTGGCATTTAGGATGATTTCTGATCAACATTCAGGCCCCTAGTACATAGCACAACAGGTTGTTTAAGCTACCAGTAGAAAATGAGCCCATCAGGGGCCAGGATGCGTGAGGTGCGCGAGGCCCCCCCAGTTGGGTCCCTTCCAGGTATGGCATGTGGCCCCCACCGTCTGCATTTAGTCTTGGCTCAATCCAACATCACTGCACCATGGGCGGGAGCCCTGAACCATCCATCCACCCAACTTGGCACAGTATTCCCCAAAGTGGCCCTTGGCCCCCCTGAACACTGCTTGGGAGTCACTCTGCCCCCACGATCCCAACAACTCCCCCCCCAAATAAAAGATATCTATTCCAGTGTCTGTAGTGTGAAAAATTTCTGGGTTGAATGAAATTGTGGGTGATATTTAAATTTCTTTTGTTTTGTTTTGTTTTTTGGGAAAAAAAAGAATTTAAGTGACCATCCACATTCCCTAAAAAAAAAAAGGGAAAGAAATGGGAACGATTGAATATAGTCTAACTTAGAAAATATTAAAGAACCATCGTCAAATATGAAAGTGAATTATCTTTTTTTATATTTGTATATTTATTTTATTAGTGAAACACCATGAGGTACAGTTATAGACTTACAAATTTTTGTGCTTGGATTTCAGTTATACAATGATCAAGTACCCATCCCTCCACCAGTGCCCATCCTCTACCACCACAGGTCCCAGCATCCCTCCCACCCCCCACCCTCATCCCCCCATCCACCCTGCCTCTGTGGCAGGGCATTCCCTTTTGTTCTCTCTCTCTCTCCTTTTGGGTACTGTGGTTTGCAAGAGAGGCATTGAGTGGCAATCATGTTCGGTCTATAGTCTACTTTCAGCATGCTTCTCCCATCCTGGGAGGATCCTCCCAACACCCTTTATTTGGTGCTCCCTTCTCTATCTGAGCTTCCTTTTCCCCCTAGGGAAACATGTGGCTGGCCTCGAAACTCTGGTATATTTACACAATGGAGTACTATGTAGCTGTTAGAAAAGATGAAGTCATGAAATTTACATACAAGTGGTACTACATGGAAAGTATCATGTTAAGTGAAATGAGTCAGAAAGAACGGGATAGACACAGAAAGATTGCATTCATCTGGGGAACATAAAGCAACAAAATGGGAGACTAACACCCAGGAGTGGCCGAGATTAGTACCAGGAATTTTGCTCCATGACTTGGAGGCCAGCCACATGTGCTAGGGAAAGTGAATTGTCTTAGCTTGCTTCAACTTTTCCCCCTTTTTCTTGGTGGAGGTTGCACCCAAGTGTTCAGGGGCGTGAAAGCTACTACTCTTGGGGATGCCTAAGAGATGCAGTATTGCCGGAGTCTAGGGGTGTGAGGTCCCCAATTTCATATAGAGGTATTTGGGGACCTGGTAGAGCTGGGGATGGGCGTGACTCGGGCCCTGGTATATGCAAAGCATGTGCCTCTGAAAGCTTTGCTTTGCTCAACAAACCCCGTTAAAAAATCTCTCCCCACCTGGGGCTGGAGTGATAGTACAGCAGGTCGGACGTTTGCCTTGCACGTGGATGACCTGGGCACAATTCCCAGCAGCCCATATGATCCCCGAGTACTGCCAGGAGTAATTCCTGAGTGCAGAGCCAGGAGTCACGGTCCTCCCGTTGTTCATTGATTTTCTCGAGCGGGCCCAGTAATGTCTTCATCATGAGACTTGTTACTGTGTTTGGCATATGAATACATCACAGGTAGCTTGCCAGGTTTTGCCGTGTGGGCGAGATACTCTCGGTAGCTTGCCGGGCTCTCCGAGAGGGGCGGAGGAATCGAACTCGGGTTGGCCATGTTGGCTGTGTGCAAGGCAAATGCAATACCCGCTGTGCTATCACTTCAGCCCAGAGCCAGGAGTAACCCCTGTGTATTGCCGGGTGTGAACCCGCCCCCCCCCAAAAAAAAATCTCTCTCCACTCAGCCAGAGTGAATGTGAAGCTAAATTTTTGGGCTTTGCCTCGGTGCCCAAATTAGGGGCGCTGATCAGTTCCTCTGCTCTGTTCCTGGCTGCTCCTTAGGAACTTGCAGTGTCCTGTCTCAATGTACAGGCTTCTAGCAGGGAGGGGAAATGAAGGGGAAAAAATCTTTTTTTTTTTTTTAATTTTTATTAGTGAAACACCATGAGGTACAGTTGTAGACTTACACATTTTTGTGCTTGGGTTTCAATTATACAATGATCAAGTACCCATCCCTCTACCAGTGCCCATTTTCCACCACCATGGATCCCAGTATCCCTCCCACCCCCCATACCCCCCATCCCTCCCTGCCTCTGTGGCAGGGCATTCCCTTTTGTTCTCTCTCTCCTTTTGGGTGTTGTGGTTTGCAAAAGAGGCATTGAGTGGCAATTATGTTTGGTCTATAGTCTACTTTTAGCATGCTACTCCCATCCTGAGAGGATCCTCCCAACACCCTTTATTTGGTGCTCCCTTTAATTGAGAGGAAAAAGTCATCAACAAAGGCCATTGAACACCCGGCCAAGGAAGAGACCAGAGACAGGGCGAGAGGAACTGGCTGGTAAGAATAAGACACACTGCTTGACTATTTTTGAGGAAATGATTTATTTGTGTGATGGAGGAATTCCTCTCCAGGCATTTAAAAATAGGACGGTACATTCCTAAGGGAAAGACTCCACCACCTGCCTACAAAATCTTCAGGGCGTTTCCCCAGCTCTTCCTCTGCAGATGCTGCCCGTTTATTTTGTGTCCAATTTCGATCTCACTCCCCAAACCTGGTCTTTAGAAACTTAATTTCTAAAGCCAGGTCTTTTATGCCTAAGGCATTTCAACACTTTGCTAACTCTTGAGCAATACCAATGTAAACAAAATATGATCCTTTCTCTAGAGACAGTAATAAAGACTAGGAGAAGAGGAAGATATTTAAAAAATATTTTTAAAAAAAATGTTGGGGCCACACCCAATAGTGCTCAGCACTTTGACTCTGTGCTCAGAGGTCACTCCTGATGGTGCTCAGGGGACCATATGAGGATATTTTAACCAGGGTCTGCCATATACAAGGTGGGCACCTTTTCCAGTTTGAGGATTTTAATTTTATTTTATCTATTTAATTTCATTTTTTTTCAGTTTGAGAATTTTAATTTAATTTTATCTATTTACTTTGGAAGTTTTAATTTAATTATTATTTTTTATTTTTTATTAAATCATTGTGAGTCACAACCATGCTGAGACCACTCTCCACAAGCATGGAGGTACCGGCAGAGGAACAAAGGCATGCGGGTCCCGGGGCTGAGGTCTCCAAGCCTACTCGGATCGGTGCTGAGCATCCTCCACCCAGATCCTCCATCTTCCAGTAAGCGGGGGTCACCCCCACCAACTGCCCCCCCCTCCCCACCCCGTGCTGTGTAATCCCATCAACGGCCAAGACCCAGAGACTATAAAACCCAGGCATGCGACATCTTATTTCTTGCTTTGGACAACCTGGCAGGCTACTGAATGTAACCTGCCCACACGGCAGAGTCTGGCAAACTCCCGTGGCGTATCCAATATGCCAAGTACCAGTAACAATGATGGGTCTCATTCTCCTAACCCTGAAAGAGCTGTGAATGTGTCACTTTTTAGAATCTCAGGGCTAGGACGAAGGAGACGTTACTGGTGCCTGCTCGAGGCAATCGACAATCAACAGGATGATCGTGATCATGATTGTGATCACTGTGAGATGATAGCCCATTTCAAAGCTGTTCATGATTGGGTTTCCGTCATGTCATACTGTGTTCTAATACCCATCCCTCCACCAATGTCCCCAGTTTCCCTTCCACTACCCCCAACTCCTTCCCCTCTGCCTGCCTCTATGGCAGGCACTTTTCTTCTCTCTCTCTCTCTCTCTTTCTCTCTCTCTCTCTCTCTCTCTCTCTCTCTCTCTCTCTCTCTCTCTCTCCTCTCCCTCCCTCTGCAAGGCAGCCACCTATACCCTTGTACTATCTCTCCAGCCTTGAACAGAAATGATTTTATTGATTTTTTTTTTTGCTCCCCTCAGCTGTGCTCAGGGCTTACTTCTGGCTCTGCACTCAGGGATCACTCCTGGTGGTGTTTGGGGAAAATTATGGGGTGCCAGGGATCAAATCCAGGATGGCTGCATGCAAGGCAAATTGTTTCCCTGGCCCCTGAAAAAAAATAATTTTAAGCAATTTAACTAATTATAGTGAATAGGATTAGTGCTATGCCAAAAAGAACTGTAAACTGCTCTGGGAACACACAGACCAAATTCTGTTGAGGGAAGCTAGAAAGCTAGAAATTTATGTACAAGGGAATAAATGAGATGGGTGTTGAAGGATCAGTAGGAGTTTTCTTAGTGGTAGAGTAACAGGTAAGATGATATTAAGAATGTGGATTGATAATCTGTGACAAAGATTTGATATGAATAAGGATGGTTTATAGATGATAAAGCTGGACTTTTAAAATAGTACAGTGGTAGGGCATTTGACTTGCAAGTCGCCTGACTGGCCAAGCTGGGTTCGATTCCTCTGCCCCTCTCGGAGAGCCCGCAAGCTACCGAGAGTCGCCTGCCAAACATAGTAACAACAAGTCTCACAATGGAGATGTTACTGGGCCCCCTCCAGCAAATCAATGAACAACGGGAGGACAGTGCTACAGTGCTTTATTAAAGAACTGTGATTTACAAAGTTACTGTGATTTACAAAGTTATTGATAGTTGTGTTTTAGGCACATAGTATTTCAATAGCAAGCTCGCCACCAGTGTCAACTTCCCTCCACCAGTGTCCCCATAGTCCCTCCCCACCCCAACCCCTTCCCCACCCCCACCTCTCAACTTGACAGGCATATTGCAGAGGTTCAGGGGAGGCAGCTTAGACCTCATGTTTTCAATGTTGTTGACACTGTGTTTTGTATACATGGCTATAGCACTCTTCCATATCGCCAGTATAACTGAAGTCCTGATGCTTGATCAACCATTACTTCCTGTGTCTTCTGCCCCTCTCCTCTTCTTCTCTTTCTCCTCCTCCTCCTCCTCCTCCTCCTCCTCCTCCTCCTCCTCCTCCACCTCCTCCTCCTCCTCCTCCACCTCCTCCTCCACCACCTCCTCCTCCACCTCCTCCTCCACCTTCTCCTCCTCCTCCTCCTCCTCTTCTTCCTCCTCCTTTCCTTTCTTCCTCCTCCTCCTCCTCCTTCTCCTCCTCTTCCTCCTCCTCTCCCTCCTCCTCCTCCTCCTCCTCCTCCTCCCCTCCTTTCCTCTCCAGGGGTTTGATGATTCTAGTATGCAATTTTCTACTTTTTCAAACAGCATGGTTTTCTATTTTATCTGTAACATTTTTTACATTGAATGCATATTTATTTGGTATCATCTGTGTGCTTGATTGTAGGCACTGTTGATTTTGGTTCAAGGTCGATTTCTTCCAGTTATCATCCATTTTCAACTCTGTTCTCAACTCTGTGTGTGTGTGTGTGTGTGTGTGTGTGTGTGTGTGTGTGTGTGTGTTGTGTTTGTCTGGTGGTGGTGGGGAAGCAGTGGGGGTAAGTGGGTAAAATTTCCTCCCTTACAAAGTGTTTCTTCTCCTCAGTTTCTGCATCTGCCTTGCTGCACCACTGCCAGTTTTTAATTCCATTCTTTTATAATGTGCATTTACCATCAAATCTGATGATTCCACCTTCATTATAATCGTTTTTAAAACTGCATTTTACTCTGCATATATTTCTTCCTTAGGACATTTTGAGCAATCTTTGAAGCTAAGAAAGAAAGAAGGAAAGAAAGAAAAAAAAGAAAGATGTGGGGATTTAGATTACATTTACATGAAATGCTATTGGCTTTAGGAAATTAGTGCTGCTTTAAAATATATCATCTCCCATCTCAGGTCACAGGGCTCTTTTATTTATTTGTTTGTTTTTCAGGAAAATGTTGTGGAGTTATCCGCCTGGCTCATGGATTCTTCTCATTAAAGCCATTTCTTGTGGTCACATATTTATGCAGCCATTATGAACAGGGTTTTATTGTTCATTGTGACTTCACCCTATAAAAATTGGTGTGTGCATGCACTTACTTTTACCAGGCTCTGTATCAGACTTAAATTAGTTCAGACAGTGTCTTAGCTTGGGTAATCTAACTTAGACATCACACTGTTCAAAATTTTTATTACTCTTTTATCAGCAGACCTAACCTCTGTGGCTGCTTTATTTTTTTGAGTTGTCAGTACAACTTCTGAAATGTTAATAACTGAGAACTGGTGGTTTGCTCATTTTGATCACGAACATGCTTTTAGATAATCATAAATAAGTTTTTGTTATTATGGTCAAGCAGTTTCCCTCTATTTCGTCCTTTTACCAAGGTGTGGCAATTTTTGAATGTTTTTTTTTCCTCCTTTAACGTGCCTATGCTAGGTATTGCATATTCTTAAAGCAGTTCCCCCCGCCCCCGCTTATTTTATCTACTGTGGCAAATATAATGTAAATGGCTGTCCTTATCTATAGATTGCACATTTCCTGGGAATAAAGAGAAGCTTGCAGAGAGTCTATGTTAGTAAAATCCCTTAGTAAAACTAAGTGAAGTAAGAACGTAACTTTATATTTCTCTGCATCCAGCATGTTACCTGACTGCTGTGTTGACCATTCACTGTTCATTCATGCTCCAGCCAGAGAAAAAGGCTCCTTTGGAGGGACCCCAGGGTCAGAGTCCAGAAGCACTCACCACCTCCAAGACTTGCCTCGTTATTCTGCTCCTAATCTCAATAGTTTTGTCCTCTGTTCTCTTTTGTGCCCCCATTTCTATTTTTTTTTGGTGGGGAAGGTATGAGGGGGTCACACCTGGTGATGCTCCAGGCTTACCTGTGGCTCTCTGTGCTCAGGGATCACTCCTGGTAGGGCTCAGGGACCCTGTGGAGTGCCAGTGATGGAACCCCTATTGGCTGAGTGCCAGTCAAGTGCCATCCCCACTGTGCTATGGCTCTGCCCACTTTGCCTCTATCTCTCTAAGGTAGGTAAGAGAGCAGAGGATGAGATGGGGCTGGATCCTGGGCTCCTCTGTAAACAGTCACCCCAGTAATATAAAGGGATATTATTTGCCTGAATGCACCCCCACAACTGCCTACACCCACCCCATCTTGTGGAATGGTTTGCTATGTGTCAACACAGAAGGAAGGAAAGAGGTTTGGTGTTTTGGTGTTCTCTCTATCTCACTCGCTCACTCTCTCTCTCTTTCTCTCTCTCCCTTCCTACTTCTCCTTCTCTCTCTCCTTCACCTTCTCCCTGTCCCTCTCCCTCCTGCCCTCCATGTTGTCCTTTGTATGTTTCAGCAGAGTTGCTGGAGGCTTGCCCTACCAAGATGGCAGCATCGGGGACCACAGGATCTGCAAGGACACTCTGGGTGGCAGAACCCATAGAATCCCACGAATTCCCACAGCTGCTCTTGGGACAGTCCAGCTGTACCCTTGGAGCCTTGGCATGGCTTCTGAGCCACCCCTGGCAGCAGTGCCAAAGCCAGCTGCGAGTTGGTTAGTAGGACCTGCTGCTTTTGGAGGAGAAGGTTGAGTCAGCCAACCAGTATTTCAAGACCGTGTATGGTGTCTTTTGTCAGAGCTCTTCCAGCTTGCCTTCATTTTTCAGGGTGCTTTAAATCAGCACTTTCTCCCACTTTGGGGAGCACAGTTTTGTGCATGGATTACAAACACAGCGATCATCTGTCCATTTGCATATCATCCTGGCACCTCCAGGTCTCCCAGATATTTGTCCTGAAATTTTCATGCATGTTTCACTCTTCTGTGCTGTGAAATTCTAAGGAGGATCCTGGGTCCACTGAGAGATTATTATACAAGCAGTTTGACTTCCCTGTCAAACTGAGATTATTGTACAAGCAGTTTGAGCGGGCAGAGCACTTGCTCTGCCCGCTCAAACCTCCCCATCCCTGGCCATTCCTGGCCATTCCTGGTCCCCTCACAGCTCCCTGCCTTTGTCTGTTTCAGACAAATGTTGTTTGAATGTCTCAGTTCATCAACTTTGCAGGCTGATTTCTCTTAAGTGGTGCTCATTCAAGATGCAGCCTGTGGGATTGGACTGCTAACTTCTTTGTACCGGCATACAATGCTCTATTGTGTAATGTAATACCATTTGCTTATCTCCTCACCCATTGAAGGACATCTTTTTTTTTTCTATTTTTTCAATTTTTTATTTAATTTATTTTTTGTTTTAGGCATGATCATTTATAATATTGTTAATGACAGGGCTTTTATACATACAATATTCTAACACCACATCCTCCACCAGCACAAACTTCTTTTCATCAGTGATTCAGAACAGTCTATAGCACGTCGTGCAATATAACATTCTAAGGAGTGAAAAGAGAAAACAAATTAGGGTGAAACTTAAGTTAATTTTACTAAGGAACATGAACTCCACAGATTACATATAGATATCACATGACGCTTCATTTTTTCTTTTTGTGTCCACCTGGCGATGCTCAGGGGTTAATCCTGACTCTGCACTCAGGAATTACCTCTGGTGGACCGTGGGGGGACCATATGGAATGCCGGGGATTGAACCCAGTTTGGCCGTGTGCAAGACTAATACCCTACCCACTGCTCCAGCCCCATATGATTCTATGTCTTTTTAAAGTTTGGTAAAGTGAAATTATAGGGATGCAAAACTGCCTCACTGTTGGGGGGTGGGGGTGGTGGGTGGGCAGCCGGAAGGTAGGGGTGGGGATACAGTACAAGGGGATTTGTATAGTAATGAAATTTTCCGTTTGGAAGTGTGGTTGATATATGACAGTAGATCCCTCAGAATTTAAAAATAAACAGCATACAGAGTGAACATTAGTACATCTATTTTTTAAAATCAACTAAGATATGGAAGAGAAGATGGAATTCAGACCATGATCAGTGAATTTGCATTGCAAATGTTTGATGTCAACATTAAATGCAAGAGATAAGAAACTGACTTCATGATCTTTTGAAGTAATCTGATGACTGCATACTATAGAACAAAAAACAACAAGAATACACACACACACACACACACACACACACACACACGTTTCTCACAGGAGTATGTGTTTCAGCTCTGAAAGTATTGATGTATATACTGGGGTTAAATAGATGAGTTGGACATATATAATGTGAGTCAGGTTTGTTGTTTTTGTTTTGTTTTCGACAAGGGGTGGGGGTTGTACCACTCTAGTGGTCCTCGGCTTGCTCAGGAGTGACCCCTGGTGGCTTCAGGAACCTCATGCAGTGTTTGGGATCAAACCTGGGTCAGCTGCCTCTTCAGCCTGGTTTATAAATTTTGTTTTTGTTTTTTGGATTTGGGGACCACACTCGGCTGTGCTCAGGGCTTATTCCTGACTCTCCACTCAGAAGTCACTCCTGCTGTGCTCAGGGTACTTTATGGGATGCCAGGGATCTAATCCATTGGCCACATGAAAGGCAAGTGTACGTACTCACTGTACTCTTCCTCTGGCACATGAGCCAGTTTTTTTGTTTTTTTTTCTAATTGAATCACCATGAGATATAGTTACAAACTTTCATGATTAAGTTTCAGTCATACAATGATCAAGCACCCATCCCTCCACCAGTGCACATTTTCCACCACCAATGTTCCCAGTAGCCCTGCTGCCACCCCCACCCCATCCCCTCCTTTTCCCCACCTCTGCTGCAGGCACCCTTCCTTCTTACTCTCTCTGCTTTTGGGCATTATGACTTGCAATACAGATACTAAGAGGCTATCATGTTTGATTGAAGGACATCTTGATTGCTTCCAGTTTGGGGCATTCTGAGGAAAGCTTCTATAAGCATTCCTGTGCAGGTGTGTGTGTGTGTGTGTGTGTGTGTGTGTGTGTGTGTGTGTGTGTGTGTGTGTGTGTGTGAGAGAGAGAGAGAGAGAGAGAGTGAGAGAGAGAGAGAGATCATAAATCTTCAATGAGATGAAAGCCTCCCCGTGTAATTTCTGTCTCATCTGGTTAGGACTCTGTCCTTGTCAGATGCTGCTAGCCTGTCTAAGTCTAAAGTGCCTGTCCCCTACTGTATTCCCAGTTACTGAGAGCAGGACTTTGCTGCTGGCCCGCCTCCAGGCCAGCCGAGAGGGGAACGAAAACGCCCAGCGTGGGGGAATCTTCGATGCCTATGAAATGTGAAGCGGTGTTGCCTTGTTTTAATTTGTGGTTCCCCAGCGATCCGTGATCTGCATGATTTGCATGCACATTTAATTTGTGCAAATTGATTTATGCTGCGTGTCTCTCCCAGCCACTTGCATTGTTCACGAGACACTTCATCTATGGAAGGTGACAGAGGTGGATTCTAACCTGACGTCTTTAACAGCTGGGTTAAAGCAAACCAAAGCACTCTGTCTCTTCTCTGCTTCCATTGCTTCACTACCACAGATGAACCCCTTGTGTCCAGGTCCTCTTAGGAACCTGAGGGATCTTCTTGGAGAATATCCACTTGGAGAAATGGCGAGAATTTGATAGAAATTGACAGGTTCCTTCTTGGCCTGGCCAAGATTGCTGGCTTGCTCTCCAGTGCTTGCTGGCTTACTCTCTAGTACTTATTCTCCCACTCAGCCCTGCCTGTGCTTCCTTCACACTGGACACTAGTGTCACACTAGTCCTTTTTGATGCCCTTATTGGTGACTGCAGAGCTCAGTGCCACTTGACTGTCTCTGTTTCTCAGATGCCTTGTGGCTTTTGTAGTATCATTTTGAGGGCCTCGGTTCACAGTGATTTTCTTCTTCAGAAAGCATCGCTGTTGGCTAGACTACTGGTCCCTTTTCCTCCAGATGTTTAACCAGCCCTGGTCTGTCACCCACTTTCCTTGGAATGGGCCTTAGACAACCCAGGGTGACCTTACCCACATTTTCATCTCTCGAAGCACTTTCTCCCTGGAGTTCTTGATTCTGATATGATCAGACTTAGAACTGTGGCCTTCAGTTCTGGGCACTTGCAACAGAGTGGGGGGGGGTGGGTAACGGGGAAGACAGTGGTGGTGGGGAGGGCGTGTGAAAGTATAAATCGAGATGAGAGTACCCATACAGCTTAGTTGCAGACGAGCAGTCCCATCCAGGAAGTGGGCTGAGGATTGAAGTGGGCACTTTTGGAAAGAGTAGGCTGACAGCCCCATGAGAACACACCCCATAGCATTTATTTATTTTTATAATAGCATTCTAGCACTGTCCTCCCGTTGTTCATCGATTTGCTTGAGCGGGCCCAGTACCGTCTCCATTGTGAGACTTGTTACTGTGTTTTGACGTTGAATATGTCACAGGAGCTTGACAGGCATTGCCATGCGGGCGAGATACTCTTGGTAGCTTGCCAGGCTCTCCGAGAGGGGTGAAGGAATCAAACCTGAGTTGGCCGGATTGGCTGCGTGCAAGGCAAATGCCCTACCACTGTGCTATTGCTCATAATAACTAAAATTTATTATAAAATTTATTTTTATAAAGTTATTCATAATTTATTACATTCAATTTTTCAACACCAATCCCACCAGCATTGTACCTTCACACCACCATTATTCCCAATTTTCCCAATTCCCAACCATTCCTCAATCCTGCCCTATAACAGGCTCTGAATCACTATCACGACCATCCTGTTATTCGTTGATTGCCTCAAGCAGGCCCCAGTAACGTCTCCTTCATCCTAGCCCTGAGATTTTTAAGAAAGCGCCATATTCAAGGCTCGTTAGGAGAATAAGACCCATCATTGTTACTGGTATTTGGCATATTGGGTATGCCACAGGGAGTTTGCCAGACTCTGCCGTGTGGGCAGGTTACATTCGGTAGCCTGCCAGTTTGTCCAAAGTAGGAATGAGATAATAAGATGTCACTTCTGGGAGCTGGGTTTTATAGTCTCTGGGTCTTGGCCGTTGATGGGATTACACGGCGCCAGGGGGCCAGTTGGTGGGTGTGACCCCTGCCTACTGGAATTTGGAGGATCTGGGTGGAGGATGCTCAGCCCCGATCCGAGCAGGCTTGGAGATCTCAGCCCTGGGACCCGCATGCCTCTGTTCCTCTGCCGGTACCTTTGTGAATGTGGAGAGTGGTCTCAGCATGGTGGTGGCTGGTTCTGGAGGTCTTTGGCTGCCGGAGCCCTGGTCGGGGTGGGGAGGAGAACTCAACCCGCTCCCCTCCAAGGGGCCCCGGCGAGGGCAGCCAGGCGCAGGAACAGGAGACTCTGAATAATTTATTTTATATTGCTTGTTATAATTTTCTAAAAGTGATACAAAATTATTTTAGAAGAAAGTGTGTGAATATTGTTGTATCTTACCATGGAGCCACTAAGCCCTTATAGAAAAGATTATAAACATGTTGTTCCAGGTTAAGCTTTGTGTATTTATTTATTTATTTTAAACAATTTCCTTTCTTTTTCTTTTTCTTTTTGGGTCACACTCGGTGATTCTCAGGGGTTACTCCTGGCTCTGCACTCAAGAATCACTCCTAGCGGTGCTCAGGGGACCATATGGGACGCTGGGAATCGAACCCAGGTCGGCTGTGTGCAAGACAAATGCCCTACCCGCTGTGCTATTGCTCCAGCCCCCTGCTTAGTGTATTTATTGATCAAGATTAGTTGCCTTCTACTTTATGTCCCATCCAATGTGGTATGCTACTCCTGGTTTATCAGTACACCCCAGATTTTTTGATTATTATTAGGACTTTGCTTGGAGGGAATGCTCTGGAATGATCCTGTGGGTAATTTCCTAGAGAATGCAGATCTGACCCACAAAGAGCGATTACCTTTCACCTCTGAGAATGGTCTCTGTTGGAAAGAAGGGGACTTTTGACATGGTGGTAGTGGTGGGTGGGTAGGGTGGATTCGGCGAAAAGGTTCACTGTTGTAAATGTAAACTGACACAGGTTCTATAGACAGCAAGGTGGAGACTCTATAAAATGCAGGCTAGGAACAGCCACTGCTCAGTGTTCATCCCAAGGGAATGAAAGCACTCATTTGACAAGATCATTCTGTCCCTTTGCTCACTGCAATGTTAGCTGACAGTCAAAACATGGACTCAGCCTCCCTTGGCACTCTCTGCCCCAAAGTGAGTGTTCGTTTTTGTTTGGGGTGTGGGGGAGGAAAATCTTGGGGTTAGGACTCCTGGTCTAGATTCCCTAAAATCCTTATTTATTTGTTTGTTTGTTTTGCTTTTTGTGTCACACCCGGCAATGCTCAGGAATCACTCCTGGCAGTGCTTGGGGGCCCTATGGGATGCTGGGAATCAAACCTGGGTTGGCCACGTGCAAAACAAACGGGCTTCCTGATGCACTATTGCTCCCGCATTGACATCCTTACTTTTGAACCACTCTTGGAGGGATTCAGGGGTGATTCCTAGCTCTGCGTTCAGGGGACCAGATGCAGTGCTGGGGGTGGGTGGAATTTGGGTTGGCCAGGTGCAAGGTGAGAGCCTTCTCGTCTCTTCTATGTTCCCAGCGTACTCTCCTCATGATTCCAGAGAGATTCCCTGAGGAGCACTGTGGTATGGAGACAGGATTTGGTCCATGGACCTCCTTTAGAACTCGTCCCTGTCACAAGGGCCCCAGTGGAGTGAGGCCACTCAATGTCTCAATGTCTCCAGCGTTCAGACTTCTGACTCCAAATGTCTCTTTCTTTCTGCTCTTGTCCATTTGCTTTAGTCTTTTACATCTCCAGGAAATGGAGAACTGGACCCCGCGATCTGGGCTTTCTCCCATAACCGCACCATTAATTTTAGTCACACTTGCGCATTCTCTGTGCCATCTCTTATCCCACTGAGACATCTGGGCCGCAGCACAGGGGAATCAAAGATGTTTCCCACAGAGGTAACTCCACAATTAAATGCTCTTCCTCAGCTCATTTGTTCTAATCTTGTTCAGGGCCCAAATTAAGGGCACTTGCCCTGCTATCCTAGGCCTTGGCGGTGACTTATCTTAATTAACTGAGGAGAAAGCAAGAGTGACAGGACAGAGAGATAGGATGTCAGAGTGAGCATCAACACAGACAAAGGCTTAGCTGGGATGGAATGTTCTGGAATAATCCTGTGGGTAATTTCTAATTTCCTAGGGAATCTGTAGAGAATTATGCTAAAGAAATGAGAGACAAGGAAGTACTATGGTTTTCTCCAGAGTTCTTACCAAATGAAAGTTGTACATTGTATTTTTTGTGTTTTGGGTTTTTATTTGGGGGGGTGCATACTCGGCAGTGCTCTGGGGTGATTGCTGGCTTTGCATTAAGGAATCACTCCTAGTGGGCTCAGGGGATGGGTGTGGGGGTGTCTATATGGGATGCTGGGGATTGAACCTAGGTCAGCTGCATGCCAGGGAAGCACCCATCCATTATACTATCTCTCTGGCCCCAGAAGTTGGACATACTAGATGAATCCTTGAACATTGAGCATTATGCCAGAAGGTATTAGGTGCATTATAACAACCCCTAGAAATGTCATTGGCAATGCTCATAGTGCCCAATTCTTGATGGATTCATATATGGTGCCTTGAATGGAACTAGGATTGGCAGCATTTAATAGCCTTAACTCCTTGTATCACTTCTCCTGCCCCTGAAAATCACCTCTTAAAATTTTCTAAAAAATTTTGGGGCTGTGTGCAAGCCGTATCTGCTGTAACATCTTTCTAGTCCTTAGATTACTTAAAAAATTTTTTTTTCAATATTGACACTGAAAGATTATCAATATTTCAAACCACAATGCCCAAGGGGGAGAGAGAGAGAGAGAGAGAGAGAGAGAGAGAGAGAGAGAGAGAGAGAGAGAGAGAGGAAAAGCCCCTGCCATAGAGGCAGGCGGAGGCAGGCTGGGGACTGGGGGGATGGAGGGTGGCAGGGGTGATAGAAGGGAACTTGGGGACACTGGTGCTGGGAAATGTACACTGTTGGAGGGATGGGTGTTGGAATTCTGTGTGACTGAAATCTAATCATGAATAGCTTTGTAAGGGTCTATCTCAAAATGATTCTATAAAAAATTTAAAAAAAAAGAAAAAATTAGACAAGTATAGGCTTTCTTTGAGCTGTTAATTACCATCTTTATGACCTTGAATAAATCATTTGAAATATAAGAAAGAAAAAAATTTAATACAGTATTTAGTTAAAGGGTTTCTTATTGTTTGCTTTACAAAAATACCTCATTAGCCATTCTTCTTTGCTGCCTTCTTTCTTCCTCAGTAATTGCTTTTCTCAGTCGCTCCCAAATCCGTGATAAAAACAAAGAATGGATTATTTTGAAGAATCCTCTTGCCATGCATTTTGCTTGCTTGTTTCTCACTTGCATTAGAGTAGCCTGTTTTAGATTTCATTTTATTCTCTTGCTCTGGGCCTGAAAAGGCCCACTTTTCCAGCTTGAGCTCTTTGCTTCTTCAAGGGAAACCTCCCAGCCCCCATCCCTAATTAATTGTTTTGATGAGGCAGACGAGCATATTATTTTTTTTTTCTTTTTGAGTCACACCAGGCAATGTTCAGGGGTTACTCCTGGCTTTGCACTCAGAAATCACTCCTGGCAGTACGAGCATATTATTTGGACAATTTTGCTTTCTATGCTGGCTTCCCAATCCAGGGCTCTGTTCCTGAAATGTCATGTTATGGGAGGAAGTATGAAAGTTCCTCAAAATGATTTCAGGAGGAATGTGTCCCGAAGGCAAGTCTGCCAGTTTGTCCCATTAATTTCCGTTGCTGCTGCTCTCCTTCCTGGGCAAGTTTCCCTCTTCTTGGAGGGAATCTGACTTTCCAGAAGGTTTCAACACCCCCCTGCAGGTGTCAATGGGGGTGCAGGGGACCAACCTGTCCTTGCTGTCTCCTCTTTGAGATTCACATGTATGGTGAGGAAAGCCATTCACAGGCTGGGCCTGGTTTTTGCATGAACTGTGCCAGTCACTGGCAGTTTTAAAGTAATCAAAATTTTAGGAATCAAGCATTCTTGTCTTTTTGTTTTTGAGGTTTTTTTTTGCGGGGCGGGGAGAGGAGGCATGTTGGAGCCACACCCAGTGGAGCCCAGGACTTACTCCTGACTCTACACTCAGGGACCACTCCTGCAGGCTCGGGGGGACCATAAGGGGTACCAGGGATCAAACCTGGGTTGGCCATGTGCAAGGCAAATGCCCTACCTGCTGTACTCTTCTCTGGCCCAATGCATTCTTGTATTTTCTAACTGGATATATATGATTTTCTCCAAAGTTCAAAATTCTTTTGCTTATTATCCTAAAGGAGTACCTGTCATTTATGAGTCCCTTTCCCCCCCATTTTTCCAAAGTAAGGGTCTTCTCCTTGTTTGTGTCTGCAAACTGACCTTTTATGCTTCCTTCTCCTCTTCCTCCCACATCTTCTTACCTGCCACCTCTGGAGGTCTCAAGGCTCACTCCTGGCTCTGTGCTCAGGGATCACTTCTGACAAGACTCAGAGGTCCAAAGGGGCTATTTGGAATTGAACCCATGTCAGCCTGTGCAAGAAAATTGCCGTCCTGCTGCCCTATTGCTCCAGCTCACTTGATGCCTTCTGACATCAGAACCTGATTTTGCGTGGAGCTGGGGGAGAGAACAGGGTGCAGGGTATGTCAGAGCACAGCCAGTTGGGTGAGAAAAACACACAGTGTTCTGGGAGCTTGAGCTTTCCTGGGTTCATCCTGTTTCCCCTCACCCACAGTCTTCCCTTTTGGCTTTATGCCTCAGTGACCTTTATTTTCATGGCTCAAAGCACTGACTCCCAGAGCTACTCACTCATGCTTTTTTTGAGAGGGTACAGTTGATGTTCCCCTTCAGGACTCCTCCAAGGAACTCTCTAGAACATTCCAGAAAAGTCTTAAAGCTTCCAAGTCACATTGGCCAACCCCCTAGCATTCACCCCACACTGACACTATCACAACTCCTGTGGATTCCTTGGCAAGAATCTCTCTTGAGACCTGTTTCCTCTCAGGTCCCTAGAAGTCAGGGCCTACCAGACCATGACCATAAGAAGCTGTCAAGTCAGCACTTGTGGCTTAGAACTTTCCACCAGGGTGGGCATGTTCTCTTCTAAAGGGCAGTTGCAGCCTTGGGTGCCTCTGAGCATTTACCACATGGCTGGTGGAAAGGAGTGATAGCACAGCGGTAGGGCATTTGCCTTGCACGCAGCCAACATGGCCGACCCGAGTTCGATTCCTCTGCCCCTCTCGGAGAGCCCGGCAAGCTACCGAGAGTATCTCGCCCGCACGGCAGAGCCTGGCAAGCTCCCTGTGACGTATTCGATATGCCAAACACAGTAACAACAAAGTCTCCAATGGAGATGTTACTGGGCCTGCTCGAGCAAATCGATGATCAACGGGAGGGCTTTTACTTTACTTTACTTTACTGGTAGGAAGGAGGAAAGAGCATTCTTGCTTCTTTTGAACTTGAACCTTAAAGTTCAGGTAGCACCAGGGAATCTCTAGACTGAATGGCTGGTTGAGGCAAGTGGATGGGCGTGTGGCTGGAATGACAAACATGGGCACCTATGTTGTTGTCCTCAGAGCTCTTATGCCATGCTGGCTTGCCCCCTGCCTAGGGCACTGGAGGAGAGAAGGAAAGGCTGGCCTGGGAACCCCAGCACTGGGCCTCTTACTGTCTTCTCTGGCCCTGGTGGAAACCCAGCGTGGTTGGGTAGGGTATACTCATTTCCTGCCCTTCTCCTGCCTACAGCCCTGCCTTCCTGCAGGCACAGGGAGGTGGACCCTGTCCAAGTGTGTTGGAGTGGCCTACTGAGTCAGCAGGACGTGGTGGCTTCTCCTGGGCCCGCCTCACACTCATGGTGGGTGTCTTGAGCAGGCTGGGACCCGCAGAGGCGTGCACTCATTTATTTGCCTTCTAGCCCCGAGTTGGGCATCAGTGGTGGGGGAGCGCAGGTGTGTTCGGGATTCACGCCAGGCCTGACTCAGTGGGGGTTGGGGAGGGAGAAGCAGTGGGTTTACCCTGATGCACCTAGGACCCTTGATGACCGGAGCTGACCAGGGTTGCTGGCCTTAGAGGGCCTGCTGAGCTGTGAACTTGGGGCACATACCCCAGGGTGGCCACAGAAGGCACCCCAGGGCACCTCCTGGAGGGGAGAGGCTTTGGGTCAGGCTGCTGAGCAGGGCTTGGGGTTCTGACACTGAGGGCCCTCACACAGAGACCCCGGCCCATTTGGATCTGGCCCCTGTGCCTCAGCCCCCACATCACTCCGTGGTGTTTAGGTAATAGGTGTCTCAACAAAATCTTTATTCTGGATGGTTTGCAGCACCAGAATTCTGTTGCAATAATTCAGCAAAAATAAGTGGAACATCCCCGCTGAGGCCACATTGTATTTTTACTTTTGGGAAGGTTGTGGGATAAAATACCTGCTGTGTGCAGTTTCATTCCACTGCATTTCCATCCCCTTTTAAATTGCTCCAGCTCCTTACAGTGGCATCCAAATCGAACCCCTGTCTCTTGGAACTTGGTAGACCTGAAGAACATATTTTTCTGGGGGAGGCCGGGGGCCACACCCAGCAGTGCTCAATGCTTACTCCTGGCTCTGCACTTAGGATCACTCCTGGCAGACTCAGGGAACCATAGAGGGTGCCAGGGATTAAATCTGGGTTGGCTGTGCACAGGGCAAACATCCTACCTGCTGTACTATCACCAGAGTTTTACTTGAGGGGGAAAATAATGGCAGAAATATATTTGTTTTGAGGGGGAATTGATTATGTGAGTGAAAAGATAAACCCACCCCACTTCCAAAAATTCATCTGGATTCCTCTGCAGTCTTGAGAGAATTCCAAAAGCAAGGAGCAGTAATAATTTTAGAGGGGCAACAGGGAGATTTCTTTTGCTTCTAATAATTTTGCCTGAAGGGAAACAGAAAAATCAGGTTGCACAAAGACAGATAAAGAGATTGTGCTACACAGAAGCTCCCAGCGTCTCTAGGATGGAAATTGCCATAAATCAAAAAGGTTCGAATGATTGGGGTTTTTTTGGGGGGAGCCACCAAACACACACACACACACACACACACAGAGAAATGTGCAATATTGAAAAGAGGTAAATGTTGTAGATTAATAAGAAAAAGACAAATGACGACTGGGTGAAAAAAAAGGAGCAGTCACTATGAGTGAGTGGGTCATTCACCATTGATAAATGTGAATAGCCTGCAAACGGGTGAAAATGTGTATTTGGTCCTACTAGTAATCAAACAAAATGCAAGTTGAGTAAGGTTGATCACTAGGCCAGAAAGTATTTTCTAGCCATGCCTAGCACATTGGGGCTACGTAGATCCTCTGCTTAATAATTTTTGGGTTTGATTTGGTTTTTGGGCCACACCTAGCTTACTCCTTGCTCTATGCTTAGGGATCACTCCTGGCAGGGCTTGGGGGACCATATGGGATGGTGGGGATCGAACCTGCATCGGCCACATACAAGGCAAGCACCGTACCCAGTATACTATCTTTCCGGCCCTGGCGATTAAAAATAATTTTTTGCCAAAGCTGACCCCACTCTGCCCACCTCATACTTGAGCAAACTGCTCAGACACCTCTGAGGTTGAATCCTCTGGCCAGGTTTCTGACATTTGGTTTTATTTCATTTCTATATAGGTGTCTCCCACCCCTAGGTTAGTTACTCTCTTCCCTAGCCATATTTTAAAATTAATTTACTCATTTGGGGGGGGTTGTTTTGGGGCCACATCCAGCAGTGTCCAGGACTCACTCCCAGCTCTGGACTCAGGGATCACTCCTGGCAGTGCTCAGGGATGTAGGTGATTGAACCCAGCTGTGCCATATGCAAGGCACACACTCCTGCTGTCTTATGGCTCTGGTCCCTCTTGTTGGGAGCGTTGGGCTCATTCTCACTGGTCTCATTGGTCTTCTCATTGGTCTCTGAGAAGCCTGGACATGAAGCTGTGAGAATAAAAACTGTGCCAGGGGCCACTCGCTCACCAGAGATGAAGACATTGCCCACTCTTCTGAGCACTGTGCCTGTCTCTTTTATCCACCTCAAATCTCTACTCTCTCTCCTTGACACATACTCTCCTTCCAGACAGCAGACGTGTCCTTGGAACAATCCTGCTATCACAATTCTGGCTACTCATATGGTGATCAACATTTTGGACCCTTTTTCATGGGGGGGGGGAAGGGAAGGGGAGAGAGAGAGAGAGAGACAGAGACAGAGACAGACAGACAGACACCAGACACAGACACACACAGACAGACAGAAACAGAGAGAATTCAAGCAGAATTTTATCAAGAAGGTAGGGAATTGCCTTTCTTTGAATGCTGGGATGGTTTGTCTATCTTTCCTCCTTTCTAAATGCAAGAGAGCAAAGCTAATGAATGCAAAGGAATCCTTGTTGTTTTTAATGCACTAAGCTGATTTATAGTTTCCTGAGCATTTAGGTGTAAATCCTCATTTCCTATTCACTGCAACAACCCTGCTGCTGGAATGATTCCGATTTTTGCAGTTTAATTATTATAAGCACAAGGAGGTCAACTGGCTTTTGCAGGAAGACAGAGCTACTTGCTGTTCAGACAAGGATTCGAATGTAAATCACCCTGCTCCAGCCATGGGTAGTCTCAACTGGATAACAGAGAAAAGGCAGTTTGAAGTCCCCCGGGGGATGGGTCCCCTAACACCTCCAGAAACCTGGGCTCCGTGATCCCTTTCCTCCTCTCCTGAGCATTACACTAGCTCATTATTGTTGAAACTATAGTGGGTCATGCTCCAACGTGCTCCTCTCAACTGCCTGAATGTCAAAAGAGGCTCCAGAAGCCAAGAATGAAGTCAGACTCTGTTCATTTTCAAAGGAAACAAAAGAAAGAGTTTTTCTTCCTGGTACTTTTTGTCTTTACAGTAACTATCTTTGAATCCAGTTTGACTGTTGGTTCAGTCAGAATTCGAGACTCTTTTTGGGGGGTGTTTTGGGGCGGACACAGGTGCTCAGGAATCACTCCTGGTAGACTTGGGGTACCATATGGCATTGAACCCGGATTGACTGCATGCAAGGCAAATATCCTACCTCTATTACTCTGGCTACTCTATCACTATGCCCTACTATCACTCCAGATCCCAGAATTCAAAATTGTAGATTTGATCATGCATTTGATGTAGGCAGGTAGACAGAGAAGGGCCCTTATGGCAATGGAATTCCTAGGAAGTAATAAAACCAATAGGGCCAAGGCTGCAAACACAGGAACCAAGGACTGATAAGACCCTCCACTGGCTCCAAGAGACCCAGAGAAGATTGGACCCCACTCTAAGAGAAGCTCCAGCAGGAACAAAGAGCAGAAAAGGAATTTAGCGACTGCCCTAGCAATAGGACTCTTACCTAAGGTAGAAGCCCCACTTGGGGTAAACCATTGGCTTGGGAAAACCCTAAAAAAGCTGCCTTAAATAAAGGAAGGGCGTGCCTATGCTGCCTGAGCCCATGTGCAGCCTGTGCCTCCCTCATGCAGGGAGCATATTGCTTGGCTTGCTGGTCTCTGGACACAACCCACAAAACCCCAGGGCTACAGTTCCTGGCCTCTGCCCTTGACTTCACTGTCTCCACTGGCTGGAGGCAGATGCGGTGCCTTCCCGCTGGGGGCCTCACCTTCCATTTCCAACTTCCGAGAAGGTGTGAGTGCTAGGTTCAAAGTGCACCTATGACATCTGTTCTCATTTCTTTTAATTAAAAAAATTGGGGGAGACTCTTCCTGCAGTGCTCAGAAACTGTACTGAGTATGCTCAGGAGGGACCTCACCATGTGCTTAGCTAGTCCAGGAAACTGGACCAGGGGGAGTCACACTCAAGGCAAGCTCTGGCCCTCAGCATCTCATTTTGAAAACGCTCCCAATAAGCATCAGCTTCATTCAGTGAATGGAAAAATGGAGAAATTGAGGCAGAAACTCTGGACGGTTCCCCCCAAAACCCCATCACACCCTCTGGAGGCTCAGGAAGAGAGAAGAGGTTGGCGTCTGGTGTTTGGATTGGTATATGAGGGCAGTGAAATCTGTAGGCAATGACAAATGTCAAAGCCGGATTTCAACCAGGGGTATGGGATTGGCGAGTTAGAGAACAAGAGAAATTTTGAGGGGGTTATTAGCTAGCTTCACAGATGGGGAGGTCCCAGACCCAAATCATGCAGCCCCAATCACAGTTTTTCCCCCCCAGCCTTTTGAAGGGTTTTGCGCAGCCTTCTATAAGGAAGTCAGTCACATGGTAGACATACAGAAGCAGAGAAGCCACTTGGTCTACCTTAGCATTTGGCCACTCTTGGCATGGGAGAATTTTGTGCAGTTAGCAACTTGGAAATTCCTGTCTCTGATCCCCATCAATAAAGGATGGGTTCTGCAGTCCCTGGTCGCAGGGAGTCCCTGAAGCTGGTCTGAAAGATGAGGTAAGTGGTACCGTTCGAGTCACAGTTCTCAGGAAGTGTCAGTCACTGGTCACAAGCACAGGACATGACTGCAAAGTGCAGAACCTGGGTGTCTGCTCTAAGGTGAAAAGCGAAAGAACAATGTGGTGGTCTGAGGATGAACTGTTCCCCTGACGCTAAGCAATCACCCCAGCTGCTCCTGTCTCCAGCTGCACCGCGCGCCTTCAATTCCCTCCTTGTCTCTGGTGACAAACAAGATGGTCCTATAAATTAAGGCTCCTCCAGAAACATGCCCAACAGCTGTGGGCCAGGGACAGCAATGACCAGGCAGACACGGCCAGCTTAGGGGGAGCTCCAAGTTCTGAAGATGGGCCCCGTTCACTTGGCTTGAGAGCCTTGTAGGCTGCTCCGGGTCCCAGGGTTCTGGTCCCTCAAATACATAGGGAGGGGATTTTCATGCTGACGTGAGCCATTTTTTTTTAATTGAATCATTGTGAGGTACACGGTTACAAAGTTGTTCCTGATTGGGTTTCAGTCATATGATGTTCCAGTGCACATTTCCCACCACCAGTGTCCCCAGTTTCCACTCCCCCCCTGCTCTCCCCCCATCCCAGCCTGTTTCTATGGCAAGCACTTTTCTTCTGTCTCTGTCTTTGTGTCTGTCTGTCTTTCTCGCTTGCACTCTCTCTCTCTCTCTCTCTCTCTCTCTCTCACTCCTTTGAGCATTATGGTATGCATTACAGATACTGGAAGGTTTTCATGTATACCCCTTTATCTCCTTTCAGCACCCAGTTTTGTCCAGAGTGATCATTTCCAACTATCATTGTCATCATTGTCCCTTCTCTATCATAACTGCCCTCCCCTCCCACTCTTGGTCAGATTCAAAACCATGGGCCAGTCCTCTCAGCCATTGTTTCTACTATGCTGGGGTAATAGTCTCATAGTATATATATATTTTTTATAGCCCACAAATGAATGAGTGCCATCGTTCTATGTCTGTCCCTCTCCCGCTCACTCCTGTCACTCAGCATGATACTCTCCGTGTCCATCCAGGTATTTCATGACTTCATTTATCTTGGTGAGCCCATCACCTTTGTCCTTCCAAAACTGCTCAAAAGAGAGTTCTGGATACCACCAGCAGAATGGCACAGAACCCCAGAATCTATTCCCCCCACCCCCTAGCCTGCAGCCTTAATTTCTTCTTTTGTTAATTCTCAAGCTTCTTCACTCTTGGTACTTGAAAAACCAGTCCCATAAATGCAAAAGCAAATTTTCTGGGGCTGGAGCCAGCAACCTCATCTCTATGCTGTGAATGTGATTTCTTTTTTCCTGTTGTAAAAGGTAACCTTTTGAGACGAGTCTTTTGTTGGGATGGAGCTAGAAAGTTTGCTTATTTCTTTCTTTTGATTTCCAAATATGCATGAGTCATGTGGAGGGTGGGGACCTCCTGGAGCATGCATTCTCCTCTGGGGGCTGTCTGGGTGGCAGCAAATGGATGGAGAGAGAGAGCGAGACCCGCTTGCTCTTTTGCTCACTGATTTTCAGATGCTCAGTGGGAGCTGTAGTGATAGGAGAGTGGAGAGGGAGCTGGCCTTACATACGGTCAACCTGGGTTCGATTCCCAGCATCCCATATGGTTCCCCAAGCCTCCCAGGACGTGACTCCTGAGCACAGAGCCAGGAGTAACCCCTGAGCACCACTTACGGTTCCCCTCCTCAAAGCAAACAGATGCACAGCCTGGCTTTCCTGGGGCAATTGCGCCAGCTCAAGAGGATCCTTTTCTGTGCCTTTTCATCCAAGGTCATTGCCAGCTTCTTGTTCTCTATTTTAATCCCAACAGGGCATCCAATGGGAGCTCAGTTCACCTCAGGGCTTAGGAAGGGGCTGCTCTGCCCATTAAAAAAAATAATAAATTAACATCCTCTCTGCGTACTGCTGTGGGCCTGAGTGCTCCTTGGTGCAGGAAAACAGTGTCAGTGATACAGAGACCTTGTCTATGCATCGTGGCCTCCTTGACCCCTCCCCCCCCCAATACCATCCGGGAATCTGCGTATTTTCTCCTCACCTCCCTTCCCCCACTGCCCTAATCTGGGTCCCACACACTCAGAGATTCTGAAGTCTCTGAAACTATTTTCTGGAACCATCCGTGAAGCAGCCCCAGGGTGGGAAGATGTGGAGTGGCCATTTGGGCTGGGCTCCACAAGCGAGGCTGCCTGAATTCTGAAACCCGGCCTGGACACTGTATCTCTGTGGGAACGGTGCCCCTAAATGCCGCCAACAAGCCTGCACCCGCAGCCTCATCTCCCACCTGAAAAACGATAAGACGTGGTGGATGGATTGGTCACGGCAGAGGGCAAAGGGTTAACAGGCACCCTGGGAAGCCAAAGAAGGACTGCCAAGCCCTGGCCCTCCCACTGGTAAGAGAGATCAAAATGCCTCAAATGATGACATGCTGAGAGAAGAGCCTGAACAAGGATCCACGTTGCCAGGCAATTCTGCAGGGACCTACTTATGTTCCCAAGAGAGGAACCTGGTGCAATTTGTAAGTTCTGATGGGACCCTAGCCATGGCTCCGACCATCCCTGTCCTTCCACCCAGTTTACAGTGGGTTTTTCTCCTCCACCCCGTTGTGAGAGATGGTGGACATGTATGGGTTGGATGGGTCCTTAGTGCCCTTTGAATTCAGGAGCCACTAGCTGACCTTGGTCCATAGGAGTTTCTTTCCTTCCTGGTCCCCTTCGGCTGATGCAGCATCTGCCTTCCCAGCCCAGCTTTCATCCGGAGAAAAGCAGCGTCCTCCAGTGCCCCCTAAACTTTGCTTCTAGGTCTTCCTGCTTGGCTCTGATGTCGGTGGGCCCCGTGGGTGACTTCTGTGAAGTGGGGAGGAAAAAGACGGTCACTTTCTCCCCAACCGTCTCTGCCACCCGGGACCCAGGGGTTACTGGGTTCTTGTCTCGCCTCGAAGAAAGGAATTTCAGGCGCAGACAAGCAGTGAAATAAATAGATTTTATTTGGAGCGTTTTTAAAGTGTGGAGGGGGAGAGAGTGTGAGAGAGTAAGGTACTCAAAAGAGAACACGGGCTTCTCCAAGGGCGGAGAGAGCCCCTACACACATCCTAGCATTAGACACGAAAGCATGAAAATACACATCTCAAGAGGGGGATTGCGGGCGACACAAGTGCTCGGGTGCCATATGTGCTCAGCCATGTGGGCACAAGCAGCATATGTGCTCACTTCCTTTGTCCAAGGTGTCTTTTATGGGTTCTTCTGGGGCTGCATCACATTTTAATCAGATTTAGGGAGAGGTCCGAGGGTTTGAGGAACTTCATGGGGAGGAGGTCCAACCTCCTTGGGGTCTGCTGAAGGTCTTATCAGGTCTGTTTTCTGTATCCACAGGGTGGATCAGTCTTAGGATGTTCCTTCCAGAAGTTCTGTTGACCTAAGTTTCATTGCCGAGGGCCTTTCCCTATTTACCTGCCTACATCAGACCCACCCAGAGAAACAGGTAGGGGCAGAGTGGGCCTGAGTGAGAAACAGCCTCCCCCTGGGCTCCCAAATGACTCCATCTTGGAACTACTGACCTCTTTCAACTTCTTGTCTCTTGAGCTTTTTGTACTTTAATTTCTAGTAATTTTATGCATGGGGACCCTAATCCACGCTCTCCAAAAGGTGTTGAATTGAGTTACCTGCCCGACCGCCCGCCCTCCCTCCCTCCCTCCCTCCCTCCCTCCCTCCCTCCCTCCCTCCCTCCCTCCGCCCCTCATCTCTCTTTCTCTCTTTCTTTCTTTCTTTCTTTCTTTCTTTCTTTCTTTCTTTCTTTCTTTCTTTCTTTCTTTCTTTTCCTTCCTTCCTTCCTTCCTTCCTTCCTTCCTTCCTTCCTTCCTTTCTCCTTCCTTCCTTCCTTCCTTCCTTCCTTCCTTCCTTCCTTCCTTCCTTCTTTCCTTTCTCCCTTTCTCCTTCCTTCCTTCCTTCCTTCCTTCCTTCCTTCCTTCCTTCCTTCCTTCCTTCCTTCCTTTCATTTTTGGGGCCACACCTAGCAGTGTTCATGGGTTTCTCCTGGTTCTGCACTCCAGAAATATTTCTGGTGATGCTCAGGGCACCATATGGGATGCTGCGGAATCAAATCGAGATTGACCACGTGCAAGGCAGATGCCCAACCCATTGTGCTATTGCTCTGGTTCCTCTTTTTTGCTTTCTTTGGGGGAGTGATGATTTGGGCCACACCTGACACATCCTGGGGGGAGGATTACCCAGGCTCTGTGCTCAGGGGTCACCCCTGGCAGCACTTAGGAGACCCCATTACAGGAATCCATCCCAGGATGGCCACATGCAAGGCAACCAAGTGCTTTAAAATTTGCACATGCTCTCGAGTCCCCAGCACCTCTTGACTCTGCATATTGGATTTTCGCTCTTTTTTGTTTATTGACTCTGGCATATTAGTTTTTGTCTCCTTGAGTTTGTGTTTTCAGAAGAACTTGTTTCACCTAGTGTCGTTCTTCTGATTTCTGCACTGTGAGTAGAAATTGCAAAGATCTCTACTCAAGAGAGTCAAGTTCTGGGAGTGGAGAGGGGTGGGAGGAAGGAAACAGGGGAACAATGTGGTCAAGAAACCCCAGTAAGAAAAGACCAGAGTGATAGTACAGCGGGTAGAGTGTTTGTCTTGCATGCAGTCGACCCGGGTTTGATCCCTGATGTCTCATATGGTCCTCCAAGCACTACCAGGAGTTAATTCCTAAGTGCAGAGCCAGGAGTAACCCCTGTGCATCACTGAGTGTGGCCCAAAAAGCAAAATCATCATCATCATCATCACTGTATCACCGTCATCCCACTCGTTGTTCATCGATTTGCTTGAGTGGGCGCCAGTAACGTCTCCATTCGGCCCAGCCCTGAGTGGGCGCCAGTAACGTCTCCATTCGTCCCAGCCCTGAGATTTTAGCAGTTCTCCTTATTCGTCCTTCCCAACAGTGCCATATTGGAGGCTCTTTCAGAGTAAGGGGAATGAGACCCGTTATTGTTACTGTTTTTGGCATATCGAATACGCCATGGGGAGCTTGCCAGGCTCTGCTGTAATAATAATAATAAAAAAAAAAGACAATGGTGATCAGATAGGAAAACTTTGTTTTGGTTTTTGTTGTTACTTGTTTGTTTGTTTGTTTGGGTGTAGCACAACCAGAAGTGCTCAGAACTTATTCCTGGCTCTGTGCTCGGGGATCACTCCTAGTGGGGCTTGGGGCTTGGGGCTATTATATATGGTACCCAGGATTAAACTGGGAAGCTGCATGAAAAGCAAGTGCCCTCCCTGCAGCACTATCTCACTGGCAGGAAAACACATTTTTGGTTTGTTTTTTGGGTCACACCGGGCGATACTCAGGACTTACTCCTGGCTCTGCACTCAAGAATTACTCCTGGGGGTATGGTGCCGCCAGCAGGTCAATCTGTACCTGTGAGGCGAATGATTCAGCAGCCTGATGGTGCCTTCAGCCTTCCAGATACCCCAAAATTGCTGCTGTGCCTTTGGCCAGACCCCAAAAACTTGGGGCAAAGTTTACCAAGAAAGTAAACGACCAAAAGTTAGGTACGTGGGAGACACACCAACAAACCACCTCGGGCTCAGCTATATAATTGGAGGCATGGCCTCTCTGGTTCCTGATTGAACTGCTTAATGTCCATGATCCCAGAGACTCAGGAACGAATCTTGGAACCCAAAGGCTTTTGGCAGAAATGCATCCTGTTCCTGCAGTAGGTTACTGGCACTGGGCCACTCCAGGTGGGAATAGGTTTCGTGCCTTGGCCTGTTTCCCTTGGCGGCCACGTGATCGTCATCCTCCAGAGGCCACTGGACAGTCAGGTTTGGGCCTACAGTGATGAGACACGCAGGGCCTTACCAGATGGGGGTGGAACTGGCCCTTTCCTCCCCATCTCAGCGAGACCTTGAGTCTCACCTACAAACGGCCTCTCTGGCTCCTGATCAAGTTGATTAATGGCCATGATCCCAGAGACTCAGAAACAAATCTCGAAACCCAGCGGCTTTTGGCAGAAATGCATCTGGACCGCATACATTGCCATGGCTCCAGAGGCCAAAGGACTTAATCCAGAGCCCGGCAGCTTGTGGCAGAAAAGTGAATGGACCATGCGTTAAACTACGGTACCATGCCTCCCTGGGAAGGAAAGGGTGTTGCTCCCTTCCACCTTTCCCCCTCCCCCCAGCAGCAAGGTGGCCTCCACCTCAGAGCTTATAGGAAAGCCAGGTATGAGCCAGCGGTGACGGGGCAACTGCTGTCTCCTGGGAAGGGGGGGTGGTACCGGCTTGTCCTTCACGCCCTACCGAGATCCTGAGTTGCCCCCCACGGGCGGCTCTCCGACACAGCCATAACACCAGATGCACAGAAACCAATCTCCTAATTATCTGGCTCTTTGCAGAAATCCAAAATCATTATATGATCCTCATAACCAGCTATAGAAAACAAAATATTTTGCAATGCCTTTTCAGCAATTCTGATTGTTGGGAAGGGGGGGAATTCTAAACAATAATGGTGCATCTTTTGTTGAAATAATGAATGTAATCAATGTAGAGAAGAGTTAAGTGGAAATTATCTGCCTCACAGGCATTAGGAGGGGTATATTGGGGTTCTTGATGGGGAAAAATAAGTACTGGTGAAGGGAGAGGTGTTTGTTTGATCATTGTATGACTGAGACTTAATCCTGGAAGCTTAGTAATTTCTCCCACAGTGATTCAATAAATAAATATAAGACAAAAAAAAGAATTACTCCTGGTGGTGCTTGGGGTGCACCATATGGGATGCCGGGGATTGAACCCCAGGTTAGCGAGAACCTTACCTGCTGTACTATTGCTCCAGCCCCAGAAAAACCTTATTTTTTTTTCTTTTAAATGAAGTGTGGTCTTGGAATGTGTGTGTGTGTGTGTGTGTGTGTGTGTGTGTGTGTGAGAGAGAGAGAGAGAGAGAGAGAGAGAGAACAGAATGACACATGGAATGGGACAGAAACTTAGAGGAACTCACTCTTGAGTTGAGGTCCCACCTCCAGCCAGTGAGTGGAGAAAATGTGGCCTCTTTCTAAACTCACTGGGGACAGCTGGGCAACTGCCTGGGAAAGAGAACAGCTGGAACTTCATCCTGGATAAGGAAAAAAAACCACAACCCCCCATATTGCAATGTGGTTCAGTGCAAAGTAGTTCAGCCTTTCTGGAAAGCAATATGGGCATTCCTCATAAAACTAGAAATAGAGCTTCCATATGACGCATTAATACCACTTCTGGGTATATATCCTGGAGATGCAAAAAAAAAAAAAAGCGCAATAGGAAATGACATCTGCACCTGTATGTTCATTGCAGCACTGTTCACAATAGCCAGAATATGAAAACAATGCGAGTGCCTGAGAATAGACGAATGGTTAAAGAAACTTTGGTACATCTACACAATGGAATACTATGCAACTATTAGGTTAGATGAAGTCATGAAATTTGCTTATAAGTGCATGGACACGGAAAGTATCATGCTAAGAGAAATGAGTCAGAAAGGGAGGGACAGACATAGAATGACTGCATTCATTTGTGAAATATAAAATATCATAATATGAGGGGCTGGAGCGATAGCACAGCGGGTAGGGCGTTTGCCTTGCATGCTGCCAACATGGCCGACCCAAGTTCCATTCCTCTGCCCCTCTTGGAGAGCCTGGCAAGCTACTGAGAGTATCTTGCCCGCATGGCAAAGCCTGGCAAGCTACCTGTGACGTATTCGAGATGCCAAACACAGTAACAAATCTCAATGTTACTGGGCCCGCTTGAGCAAATCGATGAACATAATATGAGACTAACAGTAGAGACAAGACAGAAAGATTGCTCCATAGTTGGAAGCCTGCCCCATGAGTTGGGGAAGAAGGCAGCTGGGGTAGAGAAGGGATCACTAAGTCAATGATGGTTGGAAGGATCGCTTGGGATGGGAGATTGTGTGCTGGTAATACATAAAGGACCAAACATGATGGCCAATCAATATCTGTATTGAAAACCATGATGCCCAAAAGTAGAGAGAAAGAAGGAAATTGTCTACCATAGAGGCAGGGTGTTAGGTGGGAAGCAGGAGGGACACTGGGGACATTGGTGGTAGAAAATGTACACTGGTGGTGGGATGAGTGTTCGATTATTGTATGACTGAAGCTCAAACATGAAAGCTTTGTAACTATCTCATGGTTATTCAATAAAAAAAAATGGAGGTAATGGGGCCAGAGAGATAGCAACATGGGTAGGGTGCTTGCCTTGCATGTAGCTGACCCAGCTTTGATTCCTGGCATCCCATACGGTTCCCTGAGCACCACCAGGAATGATTCCTGAGCACAGAGCTGGGGCCAGTCACGAGCTCTGCTGGGTGTGACCCTCCAAACCAAAAATACCTCCCAAAATGGAGGTGATGCTAATGCAGCTAGCAGACAGGATTAGAGAAAGGGGAAGATTTCCCCCCAGAAGGGACCTTGCCCTTTCATATGTTATCTTGCCTCCTTTTGAGCCTGACATCCTTTACTGAAAATGGGGTTCCTAGTACCTCCCTCCCCTGGACAGTGGCCTGCCCCAAAGCCAATAGCTGCTTCGCCTAGGACCAGTTATCACTTCTGCTTAATTGACTTGACATGGAGGTACTTCTTATTTTTTGGTATTATTTTCTTTATGGCACAGAGCCAGAAAATGATTTCTAACTCACATCTTTTCTATTGGCTTGTGTAGTTTCTGATGGAGATGCTGCTTCTTCGTGTTCTTGTCTGAGGACCAGAGCACACCCAGCAATAGGATCCTGCCAGGGTCGACCCCAGAAGTAGCATAGAAAAAATGTTGGGCATTTGTTGCTCACAGCTGCGTCTGCCTTTGCCAATGGTAGCGATTCATCCAAACCAGGGACTGGGACTCCCCGCCATCCTCTAATTTATTAGCCTAGCCTGTTGATCTGCTGAGAACGTTACCAATGGGGGGAATGCGGAAACGTTCCCATGAAATCATCCCTGCTAAAGGGAAATTATTTCAATCCTGGGGGGATTTTCAGAATCATTTCAACTCCAGCTGGGCTGATCCAACAAAGGAAGAAAGCAAGTAAGCAAGAGACAGAAAGGAAGGAAGAGAGCAAGCAAGAAAGAAAAAGGGAGAAAGCAAGGAGTGAAAGAGAAAAGGAGAAAGCAAGGTAGAAAGAAGGAAAGAAAGAGAAAGAAAGGGAGCAAGGAAGAAAGAAAGGAAAGAAAGAAGGAAAAAAGAAAAAGAAAGCAAGCAAGAAAAAGAAATTCTATTTATTCTCAGGGGCTTAAGGCTCCTTAACCTTTGACTCCAAAATGTTTCAAAATGTCCTTTGTTGTGTGTATGGGGTGGGGAGAGGGGGACTATTTCATTTAAAACCATCGGGCTGTCCTAGAGAAGAAAACCATGTGGCAGGGTGGGAGTGGAGACCTTCATCTTTCATAGTACCTGAAACTCAAACATAAAAGTTTCGTAACTATATCTCATGGTGATTCAGTAAAAAAAAAAAAAAAAGGAGGTGTTGGGGCCAGAGAGATAGCATGGTGTGTAGGTTGCTTTCCTTTCATGGGGGTTAGAGGCTGGAGCTGAGCCCTGCCCTGAAGTGCCCTGAGGGGTCTCCTGTCATTTGGCTGGTGTGGGGCTGGGGAGCTTCCCAGTGGCCCAGGGTCCCGGGGCTCACCTGGCCGGAGCTTCTCTTTTGGGTACACGGTGGGAAAAGTGTTTCGGTTGTTTCTGCTTAGAACTGGGCAGCTCTTGGTTGTGTTGGCCAACACCCTTCTCCCACTCACCCCACAAATCTGGGAGCTTGTGCAGGAGGAAACAGCTATAGCTCTTGGTGGCAAACAGCCCGGGCTGCTGGTGTGTGAGAGTTCTTAAGAGATCTTCTTCCTCTTCTTGTAGCATTCATTTTAACTTTTTCATGATGGTGATACTGGCTCACAGCAAAGGTAATGCTGGCACACAGCAGACCTGATTCTGGCTCACAGCAGAGATGATTTTGGCTCACAGGGCAGGTAATACTGGCTCACAGCAGAAGATCAGGTCTAC
This sequence comes from Sorex fumeus, assembly GCF_029834395.1. Taxonomy (NCBI): domain Eukaryota; kingdom Metazoa; phylum Chordata; class Mammalia; order Eulipotyphla; family Soricidae; genus Sorex; species Sorex fumeus. The sequence goes on along the minus strand of NW_026606108.1, from coordinate 9,712,795 downwards.
TTGGCATAGCTCTGTATTTGAACATGGGTAGCACTGTAGCACTGTTGCACTGTCATCCCGTTGTTCATCGATTTGCTTGAGTTGGCACCAGTAACGTCTCCATTCGTCCCTGCCGTGTGCTAGTGTAGCCCAATGGCATCTGCTCGCTCCAGGAACACGAAGTGAGACTTCTTGTTACTGTTTTTGGCATATCGAATACGTCACAGGTAGCTTGTCAGGCTCTGCAGTGCCGGCAGGATACTCTTGATAGCTTGCCGGGCTCTCCAAGAGGGACGGAGGAATCGAACCTGGTTTGGCTGCGTGCCAGGCAAATGCCCTACTGCTGTCCTATCGCTTCAGCCCTGAACATGGGTATTTGCTGTATTTCACTCACCCCCTACAAGCATTCTAGTTTCCATCTATCACCATGCTTTGGACCTTCTTCCCCACATCTGCTGGACCCCCTTCCTGCTTCCTATCATCCTGTTGTCAGAATCTAACTGTTGGGTTTGCTTCGAGTTTGTCTTCCCCCTTGCTTGGCTTCCTTAGCCCCTGCAAAAGACAGGTGAGCATACCATATTTATCTTTTTTCTACCTTGGACTTATTTCTGTTGAAATCCCTTCGAGGTTGGTCCCTGTTATTGCAGATGACAAAATTTTCATTTTTAATTGGAGAGTAGTATTGCTCATTTTATAGCCAAGTCAAGACCCAGCTCTTCCTTCCTTCCTTCCTTCCTTCCTTCCTTCCTTCCTTCCTTCCTTCCTTCCTTCCTTCCTTCTTCCCTCCCTCCCTCCCTCCCTCCCTCCCTCCCTCCCTCTCTTATGGTTTCCAAGTCTTTGTGAGTAATCCTGCAATGAACAGAGGGGATGAATTTTTTTTATTTAGCTTTCTTTTTTGCTTTCTTATTTAGCTTTCTTATTCTTCAGATAAATACCCCAGAAGTGGAAAAGTTGAAGCATATTGTAGTTGTAGTATTAATTTTAATTTATTTCCGAACCGTTAACTATCTCCCCAAATATGTTTGTTAGTGAAAATCAAGTTGGGTAAAAGGATACTTTCATCCTTAGTGATTTCTTGAGAAAGATAATCTCATTTCCACAAGTTTATTTCCTCTCTCCTTCCTGGCCCCTGGATATACAGGTTTTTTTTTTTTTTTTATAAGAGCAGGACAGTAGATGGTTTAGAGAGTCTATTGTCAAATATCATCCTGGGGTAATATCTCTCCCCTCTATCCTCCTATCAGTTTGCCAAGGAATCCAAACAGTAAGCTGGGGATCCAAGAACGTGATCACAAGATCTTGAATAGTAAAATTACAACCTCATTGACTGACTTCACTGTCAATAGAAACGGGCAGCTCTGGGTTCTCCAGTTTCACTCAGGGGACATGGATCACATCTTCCTGAGACACAGAGTCCCTCAGCTCTGCAGTGCTGACCCTTGGTTTTGTTCAATGGCTCTTCGCCATGTCAGACTCTGACCAACCCTTCTGTAGTCATCCCACCTCCTAGGATGCTATTTAGGGAATAGCTACATCACAATATCTTCCCATTTCACAGGTCTGGAATTGCCATCGGCATTCATGCTGGTTACTCAGACTTTGCTGGCTGTGTTGAGCCTCCTCTTCTGCTCCTTTGCCTCTGCACCACCCATGGAGGTTGGATCTGTTTGCAGGATACCACTGTGAATCAGTCTTCTAGAATCTTAGAAATGTCTAGACTTGGTCATGAAGTTAGACTGATGATCTTTCTCTTACAGTGAACTTGACAAAGGGAAGACGCTCCCTTATTTCCTAGTGCAGAGTAGAGACTCCTGTTCTCTCCAGCTCCGAGTTGGTGCTGTTTGAGACAGATTGGTGGGGTTTCAGAAAAGAAAGCGTCTTATTTATTGTGGGGAGTGAAGATTCCCAGGTCCTCTGACCTTTCCAAGTTGCTCAGACTTCAAGTTCTGTAAATTGCCAGAAAAGAATTATTTTTTTCCTATGGCAACCCAGAGGGCATTACTTCTTGCATGGCCAGAACATTCCATCTATCTCTTAGACTTCGGGTGCATCTGTGGTGACTTAGGAGTCAGCTTGGATTTATGCAAAGGTGAGGAGGTAGGATTTTTCTCCCTGTTTAGGTGCCTGTAATTTGCATATCCCATTATCTGCTTATTAACTGAGGTGTCTTGGAAAAGTGGCAGGGTGCGAAATACGCACTCACAGGCAGTTAAACACCAGACTGGGGTGTGTGTAGGGGGGGGTGGGGCGGGGGGGGAGCAGGCTTGACATTACGCCCATGTAATGAAGAGGTGAGAGGCGAAGCTGTGACAATGAGAAATACAGCAATGAAATGAAATCAGGATTTGATCGAATGCAACGGACTCACTCACAGCCCAAATAGCATATCAAATGATCCATGTGAAATTCAATCCTGGATATAATCTTCCTATTATACCCATTGTTCTGTTTGATCTGAATGCCCTCCAGAAGAGTATGTAAATTAGGTTTTCATTAGTGTGTTTTCTTTTATCTTCATTCAGTTTCATTTGACTTCTTTTGGTAAAACTTCATTTACCCCAGTACTGGTATTTGGTACTTTTGAGTGTTAGGGTGGGAGGGAGAAAGGCTAGAATGTCACGTGTATTCAACATCCTTGAAGGTGTGGATTTAAAAGCTCCTTCTTTGAAAGCAGGTAGAACCAGAGTTAAAAATCAAATGTCAAAGACTCAGCCAGGGTTTTGCTGTTTGCTATACATCAATTTTATCCATAGGTACCTGCCAGAAATGTACTTTTACACTTTATGTGAAAACAGCAGAAGAGGCCCAATGAGATCTTTTCATGGAAGAGAACTGTGACAAAGTTAGCCCAGAAGTTGACAGACTAGATTGGATTTTATGATGGGATTTCCAAGGATTCTTTTTATTACCGGAATTTGATTCTGACCCTCCGAGCCATTTTCAGCCAGTTATAGTGGAAAGGGCTATTCCTTCTCAGCCAATCAGAAACGGCAGAAAGGGCTATTCCTTCCCAGGTAATCATAATGGAAAGGGCTGTTCCTTCTCAGCCAAATGCAGTCAGATTACCCATGTTCTACTTAAAGCTACTAAGCCTAGGTAGTCTCAATCGCCTTGTTGGAGATTAGGAGGCATCAGTGCTAGTTGAAACACTCTATCTGGCTTCATACTCCCAAGCTCTGGACTCTGGCTTCTCTGGAGGAGCTGTTCAGGCTCAGTCAAAATTTGCTTCTCCTTTTTGCTATCACCTGGCCCCTAGTCTGGGCTCCATCTTCAATGAGGCTCACCTTCCTGTCTTGTCAACTTTCTAACCCCTGGGGGTATAATGATAGGAAGTAAACCCCAGCCCAGTGATTTTGGATCACCCATTTATTTCTTAACTCTCCCAGGAAAGATTCAATAGAAAAGGTTGAGTAAATTCTGGACTCAGACCTCTCAATCTGGAGTTTTCGGCATCAAGTATTTAGAAATAGAAAAATCCACCCTCACCCCCCCACACACCAATCTCTCTCATATTCGCTGTCTCTCTTGTAGAAAAGTTTAAAGAACAAAGTAGAGCTCCAGGACATGTAGCCAATCTTCTCTTGTTCTGGAGAAGATATCGAATGCTAGTAAAATGCAAACCAATTTCTGCCTCTGCTTTGAAGGAAACTTAAGCACCACTGGAAATGAGCCTCTGGAAGAGAAAAGCGAGGTTCTCAGCTGCTCTCCTTCCCACGTAGTCTAGCTGCATTGCCAGGTCCTGGTTTAAATTTGAAGGTCACATAGTTAACTTATGATAAACGATACTATATTGAGGTTTGAGCCAAGGCAGAGAGTGTGGGAAAGTGTATAAGAAAACCATTAAGGCTCCAATTTTGCTGACCTGTGAGGACTCTGGACTGAAAAAGTATAGATTCTTGCAATAAGTACTTGCGAGGAAGCTAGAGTGGGTATTACTGACTGATTGAGGTCAGAGAGAAACCATATCAGAGCCTGACAATGACCCCATTGAAGTCTGCATTTACAGTCCTGTCCTCTGAAATTTCAGACTTGCCCTCCATTCTCTCTCCTCCACTAATTGGATGCAAGGACTCTTATGAACTGCATCCCAGCTGAACAATTGAAAGCACCTTTAATATTGCGATCCTCCCCACCCCTGTGCACGATATTTTCTTTGTTTGATAGTCAAGAGTCCTCAAATTTGCTTTTCATTCATCCAATTCTCATTTTTAAATGTATTGCCATAGTAAGAATTTATTCCCCCATCCCGTTTATTTCTTTGCTTAAACAATGTGTAGACTCATGAATAATTACAGTTTATGCTAGAGCTGTCGGAAATGTAAGAAGAATTCCACTGTAAACTTGACTAATACCTAGCTTCTTTTCTTTTTGTTTCTGGGTCATACCTGGCAGTGCTCAGGGCTCACTCCTGGTGGGATTGGGGAACCATATGGGGTATTGGGAATCAAGCCCTAGTCAGCCACGTGTAAGGCAAATGACCTCCCTGCTGTACTATGGCTCTGGCCCACATCATTCCTCATGATATTAGATTCTTGTCTATATAATGGAGAGTATTATTACCCTCCTCTTTTTTTCCTTTCTTTTTTTATTTGAGTCACACCCAATAATGTTCAAGTGTTGCTCCTGGCTCTGTGCTCAGAGGTCGCTCTTGGTGGTGCACAATGGACCATGTGGGCTAGCCAGGATCAAACCAGAGTTGGCCATGTGTTGGGCAAGCGCCTTACCCCTTTGTGTTATCTCTTTGTATCATTGATCCCCCGTTTAACTCTGAGAATTAAATATTTTCTTTGTGCCAGGAATGACCAAAATGTTTCATTCCATACAAACATGCACTTCAATGTCAATATTTTACTATAACCTATTCACTACTTTTATTTCCAGCTTATTTATTTATTTATTTATTTTATTAGTCATACAGTTTTATTGTGTCTCATTATCACAATAGGTGTGAAGAATCATCCTGTATATTCTGCTTTCTGTGGGCAGAAAACTTGGATCTTATTCATCAGCCCACTGTACAGTTCCTTTCTCAGAAACATAGATACCATCCAAAAACTTTCGGATATCCTTATTTTTTACTGTTTTGGCTTGCTGAATCAAAGCAGCTGAGTTTGATACAAGTTCAATGTCATTTCCTTCAAGAATCAACTCATCTTTCTAGGCCTGAGAGATAGAACAAGCAACATCTGACCTCATATGAACCCTGCGGATATATTTTTCACTGAGGAAATTTTGGATTTCAACAAGAGACTCATTCTCCTGAATAACCACGTTGGTAGGGAAGTGGGCATACACAGACCTCATCTTGTAGCAGAAGCCTAGCATGACCCCTTTGATCATGTTCTGCACACGACTGCAGATGGTGCGGACCGTAGCCAGTTCCTTTCGATTCCCCCACCATGTGTCAACCCAGAGCCTCTTCTTTTTCTTGCCGAAGAGGCTGAGCTCCAAGTTGATGTGGTTGAAGTCCCTCTGCAGGGTGCCTCGGGGGCCCTTCACCATGACCGTGCGGCCCTAGAGGGAGATGTCCACATTCTCGGGGATGTCCACAGTCTGGTTGCTGAGGATGGTCTTCATCCTCCCAGTAGATGCGGCAAAGAGAGCTATTTCCAGCTTTTTTAGAGGAGGACTGTGAGATGTCAGATCCAGAGACCATAGGCACTGGGCAAAACTGCTTAAGCAACTTCCACCCGAAACATCCTTTGACTTCACTTTTGCAAACGTTTACATAGGCTGGGTTTTGCTGAAATGTTAATGGCGGTGAAATCATCCTCTGATGACAAGGCGATATTTGCTTTCTCCTACAATTTAACACAGTTTGCAGGTTGATATGTTTTCCCACGAAGGAAATTCCTTTGAGGGAGGTGAGGGGGGGGGGGCGGGGTGAGAAAGAGAAGCTTCCACGATGCTTTTTTTTTTTTTTTTCAGTGATAACAAAGAGCAGATACAGGGGCATAATTTAACATTTAAAAACATACATAACATGTTTGGCAGTGTATGAGAAGACAAATGTGCGTCTATATGCCACTGGTGAATACATGGCTACTTTCTTTACCTTAAATAGTGCCATGAACAGAATTATCACAGGAGACCATGATGTGATGGAAAATTATATATCATTTTAAAAATAATTTATTTATTTCTTAAAACATTTTTACTTTTTAATCGATGAGTTTTCCGTTTACAATACTCCTGGTTCTATGTTCAGGGTCACTCCTGGGAGACCATAGGGGATGCTGGGCATTAAACCCAATCGGCCACTACCCGCTGTACTATTGCTCTAGCCTGGATTTACAATAGTATTAATAATAGTCCTTGTGCACATAACCCCTATGCCACACCCATCACCAACTGACCAGTAATGGGGAGGCAATTTGGCATAGGTGATGTTTGTGTGAGTTGAAACTGAATGACTTCCTCGTGGGTCTCTTGACCTCTCTACCTTTAAAAATAGAACCTTGTCAAGGGTTTATGTATACCAAGCATGACTGATTGGTGCTGTGAAGTATAAATTCAACATAGGATAGAAGAAATGCCTCTGGTAGTGGGTGGTCTGTGATGTTTGCTTTCATTTATCAGCTTCATCTGTTGTTTCTCCTTGATGCCTTTTTTGGTTGTTGTTTTTGTTGTTGCTGTTTGCTTTTGGGCTACACAGTGTTGCTTACGGCTTCCTCCTGTCTCTCTAGTCAGGAATAACTCCTGGTGGTACTCAGGGGACTCCATTTTATGCTGGGGATCAAGTCCAGGTAGAGCGTATGCAAGGCAAATGCCCTCCCCACTGTCCTATCTTTTTGGTGACCCGCTTTTTGACATCTGGAGAACCTAGTTGACCTGCCTTTGAGACCCTCCCTTCATGGGAGGGTGTGTGAGCCACATGCTTTCTGGAACTTTCCCTGATTGATCCCAGATACAGAATTCAGGGAATGTGGTTATTTTTTTTAATCCCTTTAGATTTTTTGGTGGGGGGGTTGCCTAATGGTGTTGGGGGCCACCAGGGCTACTCTGTTGGTGCTTGGCATATGGAATCTGTCTTTTCTGGCTGACTCTCTCAAAGACTATTTTTCTTCCTTTGTGAGTTCTTGGTTTTGTTTGGATTTGGGGAACTACACCTGGCAGTACTCAGGGGCCACTCCTGGCTCTGTGCTCTGGAAAACATGGGGTGTCAGATTTAAAACTTGGGGGAAGCCTTCACCACCCTGCCCCCCCACCCGCCCTCTGCCCCCCTCCCCTCCGTTAGCCCAACTCCCTGAGCTATCTCTCCAGCCCCTGTCCTTTTTGTTAGACTCTATGTGTATCTTAGGTTTATACCATTGATGTTCTTCTGTCTTCTGGAATCTGTCAGCTCTGCCTTTTGCAAAATTCCACAATTTTCTTGTCTGGGAATAATCCTCTTGCTCCTCTCTTTTTCTCCTCCTGGTGTTCTGGGAGTCAGATCTTAGAGTTGTTTACTGTCTCACAGTTTGTTTGAGACTATTTCTCCCGCTCATCAATGTATTTATTGCCTGTGTTGTTCAGAGGGAGTAAATGCTATTGATCTGTTTGCAAGGTCTTTGATTTCTCTCTCTGCTTCCCCCCCCATCCCCTGAATGCATATCGAATTCCAGAATTTATGCCTGGTTCGGCTCTAAGAATTTTTTTTCTTTCTTGGATGACATTGGCTCTTTCTGGTTTCCATTTGTTTCTTTTCCCAGGAAAATTTGCAGTTAATTGTGGGACAATTCGACAACAACCTTTATCTTTTTTTAAGGGAGGGAGTGCGGGGGGAGAGGTGGGGTGGGAATGGGGTGGTGGGGTTTGGTCACACTCACTGGAATTCAGAGGTGGGAATCACGGGGGTGTTGTGGAGCATTGGAGCATGTCATCCAGGCACAGAGACCCAGGCTGATTGCCTCATGCTAACTTGCTTCTACCTGCAAGAGTGGAACAGACAACTTCCGTCTTCTTCCACACAAGCAAGGCCCTGTAGCTTATGCTCACTTGATGGATGTGCATTCTCTTTCTTTTGTTCCTAACATGGAAATGATGAGTCCCAGGTCACTTCCAGCCCTGGCTCTTCCCCTGTGTGCAGGTCTTCCTGCTGACTTAGTAAACTGGGGGACCATGCTATGGCGTATCACCAAGCATTGCAACCAATGGTCTTTTCCTCTCATTGTTGTTTCTTTTATCGGATACTCCTTAAAGCAAGTTTTATCTTTATTTGGAAGAAAAAGTGCAGCTTCATTGATATTTAACTTCTTGAGAAAATTATCCATGCTAAATGAGGTAGCATTTTATGGCAGAGTCCTTCCTTGGGACTTTGTCTTCATTTACTTTGAGAGATGAAGCTCTTGTTTAAGAAAGCATGGAAATTGCCATTAAATTCAGAATGACTTAACTGCCCCCACTTAATATAACATGACATTTTCTACCTCTATAATATTGTTTTAGTTTATGGTCTTTTTCTCCCCAAGCAATTCACTTAACCTCAAAATGTTCTTTCTCCTTATCGTTCCAATCATCTCCGTGTCCTTTTGAGTTGAATGTAAATGTCACATCCTCCGTAAAATTTTCTTCATTGCCTCATCTGAAATAATTCTCCTTTTCTCTTAGGAATGTATAGCTATTCCAATCATGTTTTTGAACTTAAAAAAAAAAAAGGATTGGAGAATCTTTTCCTGGGTAAGAACACATAGGAAATTCACGTGGGCTAAACTCATCAACATTTAAACTCTGCCTTGGTGTGTCTGGAAGTTTCCAGAATAGCCTCCATCTAGAAATTGATGATCTTAGAATGCCACTCTGCTCTCTCCAAGTTTTATTGAAATATATTTGACACCCAGCACTTGTTCACCATGTGCAACATGATGAACTGTCTTATATATATTTTGTGTGATGATTAGTACAATAAATTTAGTTGATATCCATGATCTCATATAGGTATAAACAAAAGAAAAGGAAAAAAAGTAAAAGAATTTTCCCTTGTGATGAGAACCTTTAGGGGGTACTCTTTAAATAAATTCCCCATTCATCTCACAACCTTGTTAACTGAAGTTCATCCTCCTCACACATATTCCATAACCGGAAATTCATACCTTTGGATCTACTTCATTCAATCCCACCCTCCCCCATACCCCTACCTTGGGGAACCAGAAATCTGACCTCTTGTGTGTGTGTGTGTGTGTGTGTGTGTGTATGTGAGAGAGAGAGAGAAAGAGAGAGAGAAAGAGAGAGAGATTTTATTGACTTAGATTCTGTATGAGATCACACAGCATTTGTTTCTCTTGGTCTGACTTAACTTTCTTGAGTGCATACAGTTCCAACAAATTGTTGCAAAAGGCATGAGGGGAAAAGGGCAGTTTAAGATAGAGAAGGTACCAATATGACAATAACTGTGGGAAGTAATCCTTTATACAGGAACTGAGTGTTGAAAGTAGGTCAAGGGATATACATGATAACCTTTCAGTATATGTAGCAAACTATAATGCTCAAAAGTGGGGGAAGAAGAGGGAGGGGAGAAAGAGAGAGAGGGGGAGGGGAGGAGAGGGAGAGGGAGAGAAAGAAAATGAAAGAGAGAGAGGAAGAGTGCCTGCCATAGAGGCAGTGGGGGAAGGGGGAGGGAAACTGGGGACATTAGGGACATTGGTGGTAGGAAATGTGCCCTGGTGAAGGGACAGGTGTTGGAACATTATATGACTGAAAGTCAATCATGAACAACTTTGTAACTGTGTGTCTCACTGTGATTCAATTAATAGATATATGTTTTTTTTTTAAAGTTGAGACATCCTTGTATTGTGGCTATTATAGCAGGGGAGCCTGTGTTCCCTGTGTGTATATGTTTGTGTCAGTGCTCCCCAAAGAGGGCGATGCTACCCCAGAATGCGGAGGGCCACTACCTCCTGCCTTTGGGGAGATCTCCACTGTCTTCCATCCTAGGCTCCAACTTCCATTGTTCTTGTTTCAAAAAACAGTGGAATCTGGCTTCCGATATCATTTCTTGGTCAGCAGCCTGGGTCACCGTCCTGGGAAGATGGTTTCAGATTCAGAGCGTGTCCTGGGCATAGAAATGGGAAGTAATTTGGAGACCCCGGATAAGCACAAAGGCGCTTATCCCAGCTTTACTGCTGTTACATTATGGCAGTGTAGGAGATGCAGTCTCCCAAAGGTCCTGGGGAGAACCCTTTCTTGTATGACAGTCACCCCACTGGGTGCTGCCGGGAGACACTGGGAGTCGCCTGAGCCTCCTCATTTACTCTTCTAGCAAACCTTGAACTGGAGGGACTCAGTAACATCCTGATCAAAGGGGCCCCTGAACCTCCAGAATCACTGTAATGTTGTTTTTCCCTCTGGGGCAGATACGATGAATTCCAAGTCAAATTATCATTCTGGTTTCTTCACTAATTAATCTTTCATGTCTGTGTGAAGAAAAGGACGGGCATAACCACGAGGGCCTCTGTGCTGGTGCATAGTTTGCAGGAGGATGGAGACAATAGCTGGGATCTCCCAGGTGGGCCTGGAGTGCCTGACTGCTCAGATCCTTAGATCTGGGACTGCAGGCACTGCGCGTGTTCCCTGAAGATCTTTCTCCATGGCCAGTATCCTCCTTCGAAGTTGGCTGGTGGGTTTGGTGGGGACTTGGGAAAAGTTATAATCAGAAGGTCAGAGTGCCTTTGGCCACTCATTCATTGTTCTTCCTGTTCCTCTTGGTTTTGCCTCTTTACAAAAACACCCCCCAAAACAAAAAAACCCAGATCACCACGAGAAGTTATAAAATTGTTCACAATTGGGTGTCAGTCATACAATGTTTCAACACCTGTCCAGTGTATATTTCCCATCACTAATGTCCTCAGTTTCCTTCCCTTCACCTGTCTCTCTGGCAGATACTGTCTCTCTCTCTCTCTCTCTCTCTCTCTCTCTCTCTCTCTCTCTCTTTCTCTGTGTGTGTGTCTAATTTTGGGCTTTATGTTTTGCAATATAGGTACTGAAAAGTATGGCCTCAGTACTGGTAGATGCGGCAGAAGCTGGGAAAAGCATTCGTAATGCCCGCCTGTCCTTCACCAACTACAAAACCAAGATGACTGCCCTCCGACATCATGATGGATCTATCACATCTTCCAGAAGGGCAATGGAGAAGATTATTCATGACTTCTACTCAGATCTCTTTAATAGCCACGTCCATTTGCCCACATACCACATACCACATGATGGATATGTAGTTCCCAATGTTCTCCCTTCCGAAATCCCACATGCCATCTCGTCGGTAAAGAAACAAAGAGCACCTGGCCCAGACAAGATCAGACCTGAACACCTGAAGAGCTTACCATCAGTACTCATCAATACATTGGCTTGGCTCTTCACATGCTACCTGTCTGAATGCAAGGTTCCATCCCAATGGAAAACCAGCAGGACTGTACTACTATACAAGAAGGGAGACATCCACGACATTGGCAACTATCGTCCAATCTGCCTATTGTCTGTCGTCTACAAACTGTTCACTCGAGTCATCCTGAATAGGATTAGCAGAACACTAGATGAAGGACAACCATGTGAACAAGCCGGATTCCGAAAAGGATTTAGTACCATCGACCATATCCACACGATTACTAAGCTCATTGAGGTTTCTCGGGAGTTCAAGATGCCTCTCTGTCTAACGTTCATTGATTTAAAGAAGGCCTTTGATTCTGTTGAGACGGAAGCGGTCATGGAAGCCCCAGCCAATCAGGGCGTACAAACTCAATACATCAGGATCCTTCGTGAGCTCTATTGCGGATTCACTACCAAGATCTCACCATTCTACAAAGAAGTAATCATCCATATCAAGAGAGGGGTTCGGCAAAACTCTTCAGTGCCACCCTCGAGAACATTCATGCGATGACTGGAATGGGAAAGCATGGGAGTGAAGATAGATGGTCGGCAACTACACCACCTCTGCTTTGCTGATGACATCGTTCTAATAACACCAAACATCAGCCAAGCGGCACAAATGCTGAACAACTTTGACCGTGAATGTGGAAAGGTCGGACTACAGCTGAATCTTACGAAGACAATGTTTATGAGAAACAGCCTTGTTCCTGACGCTCCATTCACTCTCAACGGAACCACCATCTCCGAATGCAACAGTTATATATACCTAGGTCGAGAAATCAACATGATGAATGACCTGGCACCTGAGTTGCGCAGAAGGAAGAGAGCGGCTTGGAATACCTTCAAGAAGGTTGAAGAAATAACTAAAAGGACAAAGAACCTCCAGCTACGAGCACATCTCTTTGATTCCACTGTTCTTCCTGCATTAACATATGCCTCAGAGACCTGGACCCTACGAAAACAGAATGAGAACGCTATTCAGGTCTCTTAAAGAGGAATCGAAAGAGCTATGCTTGGAATATCACGATTCACTCAAATGAGAGATAGAATCCGGAGTTCTGATCTTCGTCAACGCTCAAGAATCAGGGACGCTGTCTCATTTGCCAAGACATCAAAAATCAGATGGGCTGGGCACGTAATGAGGTTTACAGTCAACCGCTGGACTAGAGCCATTACTGATTGGATTCCACGGGACATCAAAAGATCACGTGGATGCCCACCTACAAGATGGTCAGACTTCTTCATCAAGACCCTGAATGATCGGTTTGAGGCTCTGCATGTTCCTAGAATGAACAGATACCATTGGGCTATGCTAGCACGCAACCGGGATGAATGGAGACGTTACTGGCACCTGCTTGAGTAAATCAATGAATAATGGGGATTAAGTGATTAAGTGATAAGTGATAAGTACTGAAAAATTATCATGTATATCCCTCTACCTCCTTTCAGCATTCAGTTCTGGTCCAGAGTGATCATTTCTATCATTGTCATAGTGGTCCCTTGTCTGTCCTAACTGCTCTCCCCGCCCCCCACTTGTGGCAAGCTTCCAACCATGGACCATACACAAGACAAGGTTTTCCCATTCTCTGCTTCATTTTGATCAGATTCTTTGACTGAAGGGGACTCATAGGGAAGCCAATCTGCTGAGGTCTCCTACTTGCACTGTGCCCAAAGTTAGAACTTTGGGGCACAGAGCCATGGTCAGATAGAGTGCAGGCCCCCAGACGCGAGGGCCATCCATCACCACTGGGGCAGTTCATTAGAAATATACACCTTTGGACTGATCCCAAATGGCTAAAGTAGAAATGCAAGGACTTTGCAGGGATTCTAGTTAAGACTTCCACCGGGACCCGGGCACAGAGCACTGCTCTGAGAGCAAGTATAACGAATGTTCCTTTGTCTCGCCAAGATCACTGGTGTGATGCTCACTGTTTGTCAGAGCTGACTTGTTTCAGGGGTGACTCCACTTGACTCCCTTAATAAAATGCTGTAAGAAGTAAATTACTTTTTTTTGGGCCTCCAATGCCCTCCCCCCCCCTCCCATGTTCAGTACTGAAACTGCCCCCAACTGTGGAGTGGAGTCACATTTGCAGTGGAGATTTCTGAGTGTGTTTGGGAAGGAGGAGCCGGCGGGAGCTGAGCTCTTCACTATCAGCTACTCACTGCTGCCATTTTCAAGCTAGTCTTTAAATGGGGCATTCAAATCCCAGGCTCCCTCTTTTCCAATCAGCACACTCTGAACTTATCTGCCTGGGAGTCCAGCCTTCTCTGGAACTCCAGTGCAATTATTATTATTTGTTTGTTTTGTTATGTTTGGGGGACCTGCCCAGCAATACTCAAGGGATTACTGCTGGCTCTGCACTAAGAAATCACTCCTGGAGGTACTCAGGGAACCATATGGGATGCTGAGGATTTAGTCAGGGTTGGATGCATGCAATGCAAGTGTTTTCCCACCATACTATTACCCCAGACTCCCAGTGCAATTATCATTAATTCTGAGGCCAGATCTTCTGTGTGTTCTTTTGGCCATCTGGATATGTGCATCTTCTTACCTGCTGCACTAGAGCTCCTCTGTGCCTCCATACTTGGTCTTGAGCCCCCCCTCCTTTGTCTTTCTCAGATCCATCACAAAACCATGGCAACAGTCAAGGAAACTTGACCCTTGGAAGTTACTCTTGTTGCTCTTTCTCATGAAGCCCTCAAATCCGGAGCACATCTGGCATTTCCTTCTCCTTGTACCAGATCCCACTTCTGTGAGAGATGTAATGACTTCCCCGTGCCAGCTCATGGGGGTTCAGAACACCATTACTAAGGAGGTTCAGTGCATGCCGCTTCACTCCACCCATCACTCCCATTTCCTCAGCAACTCTATTGCTCCCCCAACCCTTTTGCATTCCATCCCATTTCCGGCTTCCCAGGGCCAATCCAGACACTGATTTCATGTGTCACTCTTCCCTGGGGACTCTAACCGAAGGCACGCTTGTGTGCACCAGTGCATTGGGCAATTTTCTCTGGAGCATGATTTGGAAAGGCAGGGTGGACGGTGGGATGGGTGGGAAAGGAAGCCCAGCTGCCGTGGAGGGGCAGCAGATTGATCCCTGGGAAGAAAATTGGGGGAGGGTCACTGAAAGAAAGTAGGGACAGTTGCAAGGTCAGCAAAGTCAGATGTCAGCTACTCAGATCTCTCCCTCGAAGTCTTTCCTCTGCATTTTCCCGAGAAGTGTTCATTGTGAATCTATATGGATTTGCAGCAAGGTTTGGCTGTCTGTCTTGCAAACTCTTTGAGTGACCTCCACTAACTGCTCTTACTGATGTGAGTGTGTGCGTGTGTGTGCACATGTATGTGTGCGTGAGGTTTAAAACAAGTTTTGGTAATGGGTGGGCACGTGCATTTGCTGTTGTTCATAGAAGTTCACAGCTCCCCTCTGGGTTTCATGCGAAGCAAATGACATGGGTTTGGAATTTTTCTGTGTACTTGTGTTTGCTTCTGAGGGAAGGCCCTCCAAGTTAATTATGCTTGCATTTCCAAGAGAATAATATGGTCTCAGGCTGGGATAATTAGGTAGGCTAATTAACCTTAAAAAAATCAAAACATAGCATTATAGTGGCTATATCCTCAGCATTAGGTTACTTTGACTCATCTTAACTGGCGTAGTTAATATTGTCGATTTGCATATCTTTTTCCCCCCTGGTATTGAGTTCCATCACTTGTAATGAAAACACATTTTTAGAATACACTGGAGGTTGACTTAATGGAATTGGCATTATCACTAGCAGGGACTCTTACAACGAGCTGTGACTCCATCTTCATATCGACTGCCAGGCACTTAAAGGCACAATTTAAAGAGAAAAAGAGCTTTTTTTTTTTAAACTAACCATTTTTTAATAATTAGCTTAGGAATGATGCAGGCAGCGCCACTCGGATCGCTTTACTATTGTAAAGCGATCTATTCCTGGAAATGGTAATGGAAAACAGACTCCTTGGAGGTGACAGAGGTAAAAGAACTGGGAGAATGAGTATTAATTAGGGCGCAAAGACCTCTTTCCCTTATTAGGCAACAAGGGTGGAAAGCAAGATAATTCAGTGCTCAGAAGCCACGCTTGACTCAGACACTTCCAGCCAGCTAGACCTTAGGCATCATGAAAACAGGCATATCACAAAAGCAAGGACTTTTGTCCATAAGCCCCTGCTGTATGTGACAGAGAATCAAGGTGCAGCTAGCAAGTGCATCATGTTCAAGTTTTCTGGTTTCTTCCTAAACTTCACTCTGGTGTGTCTGCCTCTGAATCAGCCCAAACTTCTGGTGTCAAGCAATGAAAATAACGCTGTCTTTCAAGGATGTGCCTTTCTACCTACATCAAAGAAAAGCAAACAGTATAGAAATGCATAGCTCCTGGCTTATGGGGAAGAAGGGTGCTGGCCTTGCTTGCCCACTTATGACAGTGGACTTGCTTGCAGCTTCAAACTCTCTCCTTTTCCATCTCACCCCCTGCCATAGCATCCTCCCAGCTCTGGTCTGCTCCAACCCCCCATTTCTGGCGTGCAGTTCTGAGAACTAAATCTGAGACACATCTGCAATGTCTGTAGGTTCTGTCTTTTATTACCAGACCCACCTTTTGCAGACCTCAGATCCCGCAAGACCACTGGCGTTCATACCTTATCCACCCTCCTACCTCCCATCCCTGCTTTCATGTCTGTGTGGCCAAGAAGCAGGTATATATTCTGGGGCATGGGGGATAGAATTCTGGCCTCAGACTGTCAGTGGTAACTTGACTTTGACATACCACAGGGATTGGTGGCAATCCATCACATGAGCACTTCTGGTCCCAAGTGGGGCATCCAGGGAATCAGCATGCCCTGCAGATTTGGGGGTAAGACTGTGAATGAACTTCCCCCATTCCTGTTTAATTGAAAAGGTATGACTTTGACAAATAGACCTTAATGAAGAGGAAGAAGGCATCTAGCTGCATTAAAAAAATTGTTTGAGGCAGGGGCAGAGAGATAGTATAGTGGGTAAGGCACTTGCCTTGCACATAGTTGACCGATTTGATCCTTGGTGTCCCATATGGTCCCCTGAGGCCTACCACGGTTGATTGCTGAGTGCAGAGCCAGGAGTAACTCCTGAACTTGCTGAGTGTGGCCCAACACACACACACACACACACACACACACACACACACACATGCTCAAATTAAAAAAAAATTAAATTCAGCCCACAATGCACAAATTTTCAATGACCTACCTTTAATTACCGCCTAAGTCTAAATGTTCTGGTGATGTTTACAGAAACAGTTATTTGATTTTGCAAAATATTCCTCAGCCTAGTCCTTCCTCTCTAGTGAAGACTGCATAGGTTTTCACAAATCTCTAAGAGAAAGAAGGGTGGAAGCCAAAGAGAAGCAGAAATGGGAGGGTCTGCATTTGTGAGGAAAGCTGAGTCACAGGGAAAGTGCCCACTGCTCTTTCATCTTAGAGAAATAGACAAGCTCAGGATTTCGCCTTTCCTCTTGCCTGGGTGTCCTGACCTGTTGAAGCGCTCCCAGAGTCCTCAGAACATTTCATCTTTCGCTCCAGCATGTCTGCTGCATTTGAATGCCCTTGCCTTTGTCTTGAACTGGGAAAGACATGTGCAAAGACCTTGGCTTGGACCTTTGGTGGTGTTAGTCACGTGAACAGTCATGGGGAAGGGGGCTCTCTGTAAATATGGCTCTGGATTGGGGGCGAGATCCAGCAGAACAGAGGGCCCTGTGTACTTTTGTTAACTGTTTTGATCTGCTTGGGGGCCACACCCAGTGATGTTCAGGGGTTGCTCTGCACTCAGAAATTCCTCCTGGCGGTGGTAGAGAGGTCCAATGGAATTCTGGGAATCGAACCTGGGTCAGCTGTGTGCCCTCCTCACTGTACTTTCTCTCTGCCTCTCCCTCCCCTTGGACTTTTATGAAATGCATTTCCCAGGCTCTTTGTGATCTGCAGAGTCATCTAAAGAGTAAAACCCACAACAGGGCTCCTTCTCCAAGACCTAAAGGGCAGTGGGGTTCAGGGGTGCTGTCTGGTGGCAGTGCTCTCTGCTTTCTGTGCTGGCCTCTGAGTTCCTAAAAGCACTGGAGGGCAGATGGGCTTCTCTAGCTTTGAGTAATTCAGCCCCGCTTCGTGGCTCACTCCTTGGCGTCTTGTGTGATTGCTTTTCAATGCCTTTTGTCAAAGTCAAGTTTCGCCAAAGCAAGTTGAGAATTGCAGAGCCACTGGGGCTGGGATTCTGAAGACGAGAGGACATAAAAAAAGAAGAGGAATAAAAGCAGCATGTCAGAGGCGAGGTGATGGTAAAGAAACACCCACGAATGTCTTGATTTTCTTTTTTTCCTGGATGCCTCCCCCCGTGGTGCCAAGAAGTTTTGTACAGACTTGAGCAAACCAAATCTCATCAGTCCCATGAAGACTCTGCCTTGAGGATGAGGTGTGTCTTTTTGCTGAGTGGGGAAGGAGGGGTGCCCTTTGCACCTGTAGGCTGTCTGCGCCCTCTCAGGATGCTTGTGGGGGACCCCAAGAGGGAAAAGAAGCCTATTCCTCATTTCCCCCAACACTCCAATTTTCTCCCCTCACAGGTAAGTCTGCTGAAAGTTCCCCCAATTCCCGGTCACCTTAGTAGACCTAACCCCCGTCTCCTCTTTTTAAACTTTTTCCTCAGACTGGGTCTCCCCCAGAAAAGTGGGGGACTGGAAGGAAAGCAGGGGTAGAGCAATATCCATTGGCTCTGACTGACATTACCAAATAACTAGAACAAGGTCCCTTCCTCCACAGAGGCCAATTTCCTCACAGTTCTAAAGGTGCCAAGGGGAAGAACAGTGTTGGCAGGGTTGGGTTCCTTGCCCTGTAGCTCCTAGATGGCCAGTATCACCCCTGGGCTTCCCTCAGTTTCACTATGTGCCCTCACCTCCTTTTTTTTTACCAAGGACACCTGCAATGTTGAATTGGGCATCTGCCATGTTGTGTTGGACCCCCGCCATGTTGGATTGGGCACCTGCCGTGTTGGATTGAATAGTGCCATGTTGTATTGTACACCTGCCATCTTGGATTGGCTAAACCCTGAAGGCCTAGTCCTACCCAGTCTCCAAACGCAGCCCCAGATTTAGGTCTTGCAGGCTTGTCCCTTTCTTTGGAAGCCAAAGGAAAGGGCATTGAGGGCCCAGCCCCAGACTGTGGCTCCTCTGAGGCATCTCCCTCCCTCTCAGGCATTGGTGGCTTTGAGGAAATGGGAAAATTCTCTCTAAGTCCCTTTCTCCTGTGAGCTAAGTCCTCACTAGACTTCTTCTCAGAATACCTCACTTCCCCCCAGGTCTGACATCTTGTCCCCACTCCGGACAGAGTCTTTCCTCTGTAGACCCAGGTCCCTTCCTGGATGTGGACTTGACACTCAACATGACCTTTTCCAGGGTTCATCCCGGTGCTCCCAGATTCTCTGGACACCTCCCTGCTTTTCCTCTCACATTGCTACATATTTCATAATAAGCAGCTTCCAGCACAAGTCTTGGCTCCCTTGAATCTGGCTAAACTCACCAGCTCAGCCATCTCAGTGACTGGATCATTTAGTGCAAAACCCCAGGTTTGAGGTTGGCAATGGCCTCCTGTAGGGGTTCCTGTAGCAGATGGACACCTGGCCACTATCTTCCATCCTTTCTGCCTGCTGCATTACTTGTGATGGGGCCTCTGGGATCCTAGCTAATGTGGAGACTGAGCTCAAAAGGACTGGGATCTGGAGAGGAGAAGTAGGGGTGGCCATGAAAGGGTTTACTAAACATTCCACTGGGAACTGCATCTCTGCCCTTTGGTTCTATCCTCTGCTCAGGAAGGATTCCTTTGCTACTGAAGAAGAGCGCATGGATGGCATCAGTATTTGGAGGGAAGCATCCTTCTAGAAACTTGAAGAAGAGACAGTAATTAGAGGAATGCTCAAAGCCTAGTTTACCTTAGAAGTCTTGCTGTCTTCTCTGCCATAAACAGAATTAGTCATGCTTGGCCTTAACCCAGGTTACTTTGAGTTTCTGTATACAGCAAGTGAAAAGACTTTACCAAACCATGACAGCAGAATGAAAGTGTTGGGGGAAAAGGGGAAGGGGAGGGGAATGCTTCTGATGAAACCGTCACAAAATGGTATGAAAGGTGGGGACAGGCTGAGGGGGCAACGCTGAATTATTATCCCAAGAACATTTCAGCTTTGCAAGAAGTCAGCCTTCCGAATTACAAGGGCCAAAAGATTTAATCAGAGTCCCTACAAAAGCAATCAAGATCAAATGAACTGTAATTATGGTAATCAGTTCCTGAACTTTAATGTCACATTCCTAATTTCAAATATTATGAAGTCCTGTATAGTGAATCAATCTGTCATTGCAAAGATAATAAATTTTTCATGTCTGATGGGTTATAATCTGACTGAAAAATTATCATTCTTTTCATCAGAAGCCTCATTAGAGTCACCCTTTTTTAATTTTAATTTGAGTGAATGAGTCTTAAACCCACATTGATCGATGGCAATTAATAGATTTAACATAACTGAGTTATGCATACACACCTTAGAGCACTCCCCAAAGTTTCAGGTTCTCTTCTCCTGGAAGACCTTCTAAG
This sequence comes from Sorex fumeus, assembly GCF_029834395.1. NCBI lineage: Eukaryota > Metazoa > Chordata > Mammalia > Eulipotyphla > Soricidae > Sorex > Sorex fumeus. The sequence goes on along the minus strand of NW_026606108.1, from coordinate 9,692,856 downwards.
CCTCAAACTCTCGTTCTCTGGCCAGAAATTTTCAGGGTGAGCAAGTATTTTTCTATTTGTGATTGTTTACTTCATGTGGGTGTCCCGTATCCTGGGCTGGATGCCCCAGGAGGGACGATAATCTGGCTAGGTCACTGCCTGTCACAGGATTAAATATACCTCCTCTCCTCACCCCACCCAGCCTGGGCCTCAGAGATGCCAGGGAAAGTTGTCTCTGCTCTCGGATCTCCCCTTTCTGAGCCTCTAAATCCCCAAGCATATCTTGATTCCTGGCTCGGTGCACTTGTTTTCTCTGCCGGCATCGGTCTTCCTCCAGATTCTGCCTGGCTTTCTTCCCTGCAAAATGTCGTCCAAATGTCATTGCCTTAGCCTGCCTCACTTTGATCTGATGTACCAGAACTCTAATTCCCTTCTGCAATCACGCTGAAACCTCATTCCTCCTCTAATATTTTTTAAGTGCACATCTGTCTGTATGCATTATCCTATCTACATTCTGAAGTGTGTTCATACATTTATTACCCATGTCCTGCTAATATATAAGGTCTCTGAGTGCCAGGATCTATCTCATTTGATATCTTGTTTAACTATTTCTCTGTCTCTCTTTCTCTTCTCTCACTCTCTCATTTACCTCTATATCAGCAGGTACGAAAACAGTCATTCCTATTAGTAGGCCTTCAATGCATACTTGATGCAATTATCAGTAAGCATTCAAAGATATTCTTTGGATGAATGAAACAATGAATAAGTTTAATACAGTGAGTATTCGATAAATAAAGGGACACTCTCCATGTGTTCAGTGGTCAGGAGCTGCTTCCCTCACTCTGGACAGCCGATGGCAATGGGCAGATGGAGGAAATGAGGGCCAGGCTGGTTGATGATCAGTTGCAGTTTATTTCAACCTAATCTCCCTCTGCCTCCTTCCATCTCACGCACTCCCATATTCCTCCTCCCTGTACCCACTCTCACAGCCTTAGTTATAGAGAAAACCATGAAGGGTTGAGGGGTTGCAATTACACATAGGTGTGGTTGTACAGTCAACAGAGGTAAAGTCCTTGCCTTGAGGGAACTTCCTTTAGAACAAATTCTCATCCAGCAAGGTGATCCGTCTAAGGGCAAAATACCTTTTTAGGGATGTATTTCTCCTTTCCTTAGTCCAATAAATATTTAAAGATTCATCTTCATTCTACTTCTTAATAATATTTAGTCGTTTTGTTTGGACACAATAAGAGATATAATAAGCTTATAGAATGGTTCTCCGGGGACACTCACTATAGATCCCAGACTATAGTCCTCAGATCAGATTAGTCCTTCCTAACCCATGCAGGGTCCTCCTCCAGTTGTTTTTCTTTGGATCATGACAGAATTAGTCCATAACTGTGCTCTTAACTTATTGTTGTTTTATGGAGCTTGATCTGTCCCATTTGAACGCCAGGGTAGCTTACAGCTTGCCCTGAATCTATCCAGTCCCTTTATCAGGACCCTCATTTTGGGGTGTTAGGAACTAAGGGCACTTAAGTTGAGTAAATATAACAGATGCCCCGGAGTAAATATTATTCAGAGTCAATTAACTCTGAAGTTACAAAGGCATAGCATTAACTGTCTTCCTGTGTCTATACAAAAGGACATTGCTCTAAAGTAAACTATGCAAAGGACATAAGGGAAAGATAAAAACAATATTTCACTTACAAATAAAAAAATCCAGAGTCCTTAGAAAGATCTGACCTTACAAGACACAAGGTCTGATTCTGGGATATAGGTGATTAACAGATAGAGGAAGCAAAGAACAGAGGAGAACTTAAAGATAAACACAGAGGAATGGGATTGCCCCAGGAGCACTGTGATAGGTATAACCCAATAAACCTAAGCTCCCTGCAGCAAGGGAGAAAGGATAAACCAATGTTATCCTATAATATAGTATGTTTATTTAAATATTTTTTTTCCATTTCCAGTCTGTTCTTTGACAGTCGGGAGTATTCGATATGCCAGACACAATAACAACAAAGTCTCCAATGGAGACGTTACTGGGCCCGCTCGAGCAAATCGACGATCAACGGGAGGGCCTTTACCTTTACCTTTATCTTTGACAGTATTTAAAAGTTGACTCCTGCTAGGAACAGGTTTCCTTCCTGATATTCATCTGTAAAAGCAAAAAACAAAAAACAAACGAAAACAAAAACAAACAAATTCTCAAGTGGTTGAGAACTCTGAAGCAAGTGAAAAATGCTGATAACCAGTAGATCAGATATAGAATTCAGATCTCAACATGTTCACTGTCTCCTGGGAGAAGTTTTTCTTTCTACTTAAGCAATTGCATGGAATTTCTATCTAATGTATTGCAGGAAAGCCCCGTGGCAAGAATATAAACTTGCAAATCAATTGGCAGTGAAATCTAAAATTCAAACCCACAATGGTCAGGTTCCACCTAGCAACATGGAAAGCGTTGGTTCTGGACCATCTCTTGGGTTGTCAGCAACTTTGTTGGGTGCTGTTCCTATAGGTGTTGCCAAAATTTGGAGAAGACTTTTGAGACCCAGGGATCTGGAGTTTAAAGAATTGCAAACGGACCTAATTGGCTTATTTTTTTGATTACTGCTAGTGTGTAGAAACGTGGGTGACTTTTGTATTTTTCCCCTGTGAGTTTATCCTAATAGCACACTGTAGCACTGTCCTCCCATTGTTCATCGATTTGCTCCAGTGGGCACCAGTGACATCTCACAACAAATTGTGAACCTTGTTGTTACTGTTTATTGTTTATAATCTCCATTGGGTCCTAGCAAGCTGAGAATTCTTTCTTGTTTGTAATGAAGGTCTAGGACCTTGTGATGAGAGCAAAGTTGGAGAGATTGAGAGAAATAGAGAGAAAAAATGCATGGGGTCATCCTCAAGGACTTGAATTTATTTGAGATTACTTTGAGGAAGTGGTAACATCTCCCCACTCCCTTTGAGGATTCATTGCTCCAAAAGCCCTGTTTCCCCAAATCTCTTCCTTGAGCCATCCTCTTTATTGCTTAGGCTTCCTGGTCTAAGCAACTCACTCATTGACGTGATGAAATTGTTGGCTGGGTTTGCTACCAATTGTCATTGAAGGTGGGAAGGCCCAGGGAGAAGAGGCTATGCTATTCACAGAAGGCTAAGCATGAGAGTGGGCTTCTAAGAGTGTTTGAACCTTGAGTTTTCAGAACTATCTCAGGACTGGAATGTCTGGCACGGGTATCTTTCAAACAAGCCTGTATTTCTGTGTTTTAGGGAGGCTGGCTGCCTTATGTGGACTGTACTGTGTAATAAGCCACCTGTTTTGAGTCTGGATACTGTGAACCTTGTTTGTCCTTGGCAGATCTGTCTTTCAAACATACCACACTCTGCAAAGGGCAGTGGTGGGGTTGAGACTGACCAGTTCTGTGCTCCCTGTGAGAAAGTTCTCACTAGTAGAAATCTATTAATATTAGTCTTTATTAATATTGGTAAGTGAATATATTTGCAAATCATTTTTTTAAATGGAAACTGGTACTTATACATAACCCCTCTGTTTGCCAACAGAGTTTGATAAGTTGGCTTCACGGAGATAAAAATCACAATACCTGTCAGTGAGAACAGATTAGCACTGTGAGGAATGTCTTGAAAGATAAAGTCTTTTTTATTAGCATTTTTAATAAAAGGCTGATCGTTGGTTTGATTAGATTTTCCCTATAGTCTCCAGTTACGGCGACTCACTTTGAATTTTCTTTGAAAGTAAAGTTGCGACATTATTTCAAATCATATAGCATTTTTTTAAGGTCTCATGGGGTCAGGAATTACAGAGAGGTGTCCAGGAGAACAACAACAGCATCTATCTGAGAATTAGCCAGGTAAAAGTATAGCAAGGAGGGCCAGGGGCAGAGACAAGAACTCCTAAGTGCTGAATGGGTGGGGGGCGGGGGATGCGTGATGTGTGTGCTTGTGTGTTGGGGGGTGATCACAGTTTCTGGAAGTCATCTCAGAAGCATGAAGTGGAGTCAAACATCCTTATTGCACACATTCTGTAGAGTTGAGAGTTGTGGAGACAGTTGGCTCCATACTGAAAGCATCAAGTAAAGAGAGGGCCGGGCCAGGCGGGGGCATTTGTGTGCTTTTCAGTGGCTGGCTGCTCTTGACCAAGTCGAGTTACACATCTGGCTTTTCTTGAGCAAACAATTTCTATAAAATATAGGGCTTCCTCAAGTCTCCTTCCCCAAGATTCCTGAACATTCCTGGTTGGAATTTCTTATATTCTAGGTAAAAATGATTTTCCTTGAGGTTGTGAGTCTGCCTGGGGAATGACCATGTTCCCATCTAAAATCTGCATGTTGGGTTTCTGTTGGAGTATGACCGTCTTCATGGGGGGATGGAATCACTCCTGGGGTGCCCACCAAGTCACATTGCCTCTTGCTTTGGACATGGGTGAGGCCACTTTGACTATTCTTTCTGGGCATCTGTGGGGTCTCACAAGGTGACTGTAGGTCTCTGTCTATTCACTGGAGATCAATGTCTGAATACTGGACACCACTGGGAAGCCAGGAATGGCTGACTCAGCACACCTTTTTCTATACTTCCACATTCTGGGTCTCCAATCTGGTTTTTTTCCTCAACTTGGCAATGCAAGTTACTTAGGCTTCAAATTCTTCTCCCTGGAGAGGACAATGATGTGCTTCTTAAGGAATGAGCTTGAGCTCACTGGACACTTTTTTGAGTGGCCTACACGCTCCATGACTCCTCATGCAGGAGAACCAGATGGTCCTAGTGTGACCCATAACCTGGAAGCATCTCTCTGGTAAGGGTCACGTGTGGTTATGGCAAAATTCACCCATTCTCTGCTCCAGACTTGGTGTTAGATGCCCAGTCTAGATGTTTAAGTGTTCTGACAGTTTCTTTCTTTGGACCGTGATTGCTTCTTACAGAAGCTATATGGGCATTTATTTTATCAATTGAATGAAAAGGAAAAGGCGGTATTTTTTTCTTAACTTACATCTCATTAGGAGAAATAATCAGAATCCAATTACCAGTGATTAGCACCCCTCCTTTTGGGGACCATTTAAAAATTTTTTATGAAAGCCCCATGATTCACAAAGTTATTTATAGTTTGCCTTGTGCACTGCCAACCCAGCCAAGCTGGGTTTGATTCCTCCACCCCTCTCAGGGAGCCTGGAAAGCTACTGAGAGTATCTAGCCTGCACAGCAAGTATATTCAATATGCCAAACACAGTAACAACGAGTCTTACAATGGAGACGTTACTGGGCCCACTCGAGCAAATCGATGAACAACAGGAGGACAATGCCACAGTGCTACAGTGCTATTTATAGTTAAGTTTTAGACATACAACATTGCAGCACTGATCCCACCACTGCTGTCAACTTCCCTCCACCAATGTTCCCATTTGGTCCCTTCTTCCCTCCACCCTTTCTTTCCTTTTTCTTCCTGTACCGTAGGGCCAAGGTTGATCTGGGAACTCTCCTTTAAAACATTGCATTTCCTCCCTTTAAAATTTTTTCAGAGAGGAGAAGAGGATGGAGATAAAGGACAAGTGGATGAAACCCCAATGTTCGCTCCCATATGCCCTCATTCCACCCACACCACCCTCATGACATGCACTTGTTAACTTGTTAAGTTCAGTTGTTAACTTTTGGGTCTCATTATTTCAGTATCATTGACTCTGTGGTTTGAATATTTAATCCCCTGACCTGGCCCCCATTGCTTCTCATCTGTCTCTTTCCCCCCCTCTCCTCCACTCTTTCTTTCCTTCTCCTCCCTCTACTCTGAGACCAAGGTTGGTCTGGGCATCTCCCCTTTTAAACACTGCACCTTAAAAAAATTTCAGACAGATGCCCGGAGGGGAAAGGGTGTTGCCCCATTCGCCCTCTCCTCTCTGGAAAGAAAGATGGCGGCCTCATGGGAGCCTTGTGGACAACAGGTATGAGCCGGGGGTGCGGGGGTGACTAAAACCTCATGGGAAGGGGGGCGTTCTGGTCCATCCTTCACGCCCTACCGAGGTCACCAGTTGCCCCCCACGAGCGGCTCTCCAGCACGGCCTCAGCCCCAGAAGCACAAGGACTTAATGCAGAACCCAGCAGCTTGGAGCAGAAAAGTGAACGGACTATGCGTTAATCCAGGCCATCATGTCTGCCCGGAGGGGAAAGGGTGTTGCCCCATTCGCCCTCTCCTCTCTGGAAAGAAGATGGCGGCCACCTGGGTGCCTTGTGGAGAGCAGGTGTGAGCCGGGGGTGTGGGGGTGACTAAAACCTCATGGGAAGGGGGGCGTTCCAGTCCGTTCTTCGCACCCTACTGAGGCCGCCAGTTGCCCCCCACGAGCGGCTCTCCAGCACAGCCACGACTCCAGAGCACAGAAACCAATCTCTTAATTATCTGACTCTCAGTAGAAATACTTCCAGGGTTAATTAGCAAAATAGCAGAAATCCAAAACCAACATTTAATTCTTGAACCCAGCTGTAGAAAGCAAATCACTTCACAATGCTTTCTCAGCATGTCTGATGTGGGGGGAGGGGGTAAACTCTAAATAATAGTGGTGCATCTTTTATTGAAACAATGAATCTAATCAAAGCAGATAGAGTGTTAACTAGAACTCATCTGCCTCACAGGCATTGGGAGGGGTGGGGGGTGGGGTTTTATTGGGGTTCTTCGTGGTAAAAAATAAGTATTGGTAAAGGGAAAGGTGTTTGATACTTGCATGACTGAGACCTAAACCTGAAAGCTTTGTAACTTTTCCCACAGTGATTCAATAAATAAATAAATTATTAAAAAAAAAAAAATAAAACAAATTTCAGACAGAAAGAACATAGAGATAAAGGACAGTGGATGTTATTATTGAAACCCAAAGTTTAGAAAACTTTAAAGTTATTTATTTAATCTACCTTTAATGGTGGGGATTTTTGGTGGACAGAGGGGCATGGGCCTTAAACATGAGGCAAATGGATATGATTCTGGAAGAATAGACTCTCAGCTGTGATTCAGGTGGGCAGAGGGCAGGACCAACATTCCTGGACAGCTCAGAGTTTCTCTTTCCTTCCTGTTAGCCAGTTCCTGGCCAGGTTGGAAGGTGATTGTAGTACTGTCATCTCATGGCAAGAAGAGACATGTCTCTTTCACAACAGCTTACCATGTGATTCTAGCTGTCTTTAAAAAACCTCAGAATGCTAATCAGGTCTTGCTTGGGTGGTGGCACCAGGTTCTGTTTGCTCAGGTGGTGAGAAGCATGTGTGAATGTTGTGGTGGCCACAGCCCCTCACTGTGTGTATTTCAATGGGGCAGGAGTCGGAGGATAAGCTACACGTGGATTTTTTTTTTTAAAGACAAACACACTAGGTGGAAGTGGGGGAGAGTTTCCTCATGTTTGCAGTGGGATTTCTGCATTGTGACGATGCCCGACGCCCAGGCATCCATTTGGGCTGCTCAGATGGGCTGGTGGGGCAGGTTCACCCAGAATTTGTTTGCAGGGGAATCTCCCAGGTAAAAAACAAATTCCAAAGAAATAGAGTGGGGGTTTAACTTCCAGCCAGCTGGAAGGAAGGGACAGAGCAGGGATGAGAAATAACACTTGGATTAGAGTCCCACTCAGCACCAGAAGAAGGAACTCTGGTCTTTGTCATCAGGAGGAGGAGGCTTACCATAAAACAGTAGACTCTGCAGTTTTGCCAACAATGCAGGCTGGGACAAGCCAATACTGTTATATTGGCATATAAAAAAGAAAGGTAAAGTTTTTCTTCTCCATCCCTGGGCAGCTCAAGGTGCGGTGGGTGTCTGATGTTTTGGGGAAATACAGGGTGGGAGGTGATGGAAGAAATAGAAACACCCGTGAAGGAAGAGATGATAGAAATGTCTTAGCAGCTGCAGTATCAGGTTCCCAAGTGCAGCATGGGTGGCCGCCACGACCACGGACTGTGTCTAGTGGATGAGAGTGGCAGTGGTATGTGGCAGAGATCTGTATTCTCCTGGGATCTGGACATACTGTTCGACAAGTGCTGATGGCCATGTCCACAGGCATGTGGGTGGGTGGGTGGTGGTGGGGGCTCTCATAGCGACTTTGGAAGCAGTTCAGGGGAGACTTCCTGGGGAGCAGAGTTTTCTATATAGGTCAGAAGGGAAGGGAGATTTTAATGCCATTAAATTGTTCAATGCACAATGCTTGGGCGGCTGCTCTTATAGAATACACAAGGCATTTCTCCTCCTCCCCCCTCACCTCCTCTTCACAAATCCTCCTTCTTTTGGTAGGCCTGCTTTTCCCAGGCAAGGAACTTTCCTCTTTCCCAAGAGTCCTTTAATGCCATGTTTCTCAACCTTTGTCCAACAGTGACCCCCTTTCACCTTGTTTTCTACCTGTGGTGCCCCTACGGTATCAGTTGACCCTTAAATTTCCTGCCATGTTTCCCCACACCTTTGATGCGATTTTAACCTGTGACCCCACCCCACTTGGAATATATTTGGGGCTACCAAGGGCTCAGAACTTCCATGCCAGAGACACGACAGTATCTCACATCTATTGCTTTGCAATGGCAAGGTGCAGAACATTGAGGGGTGTTCCCTTTAAAGAAAACCCATCCCTCTGCAGGGAATTTCTCACAGCTCTTATATCCTACCCCCTTCCCTGTTAGCAGAAGGTGGTGGGAACCCTGGAGGTCTGCAAATGGGGTTCTTTTTTGGGGGTCTGTGGATCAATTGCAGACACATGCTTTTGTCTCTTGGTCACTGCACTCTCAAAGGCACTTCTGAACCCAGTGGGAGCCAGGGCCTTGGATCTTTGTCTTGTTTCCTCTTCTGTCATGAGCAGGGCTTCTCCTTCTGGTCCAAGTCTGTTCTCCTTTTCTCCTACCCACCAGTTTTCATGATTCCATTTCTGTTTATCTCTTCCATCACAAAGTGGACTTGGGTTTACGGCCCTGTTCTGAAAGGTTCTGGATAGACATCACTCCTTCCTCTCAGTATTGGCCAGCATTTCCTCCCTCCCCTCTTGACTATATTCCATGCAAGTACAAGGGACTCCCCACACCCCCTTTTCCAGAAACTCTTGGTGCCACAGTAACATGAATAACTTTGCTCTTTATTTATCTCTCCGTTTTACCCCCCGCCCCCCACCCCAAGGTGGCATAAAGCACCTTTTTTTTTCCCTATTTGCCACAACCTGGTGATTCTCAGGGTTTACTACTGGTGGTGCTTGGGGGAACCATATGAGATGTTGTGAATCAAATCCAGTTGACCACAGGCAAAGCAACACCTTCCTGACTGTTCTAGAATTTCAGTTCCATGGCTTTGTAATTCCACTGGAACATTGGGCCCAGAAGGGGGTAGTATTGGGAAGGGTCAAATCGGGGCTCTTTTAAATGCTACCTCCCCGCAAAAAAACCCAACAACCAGTACTGAGTCCCTGTCATCGAAAAAGCTGCAGTTTATGAATTCTTGTGATAACACGAGAAATTCTGCACATTTCTTGAGGGAGAGAAACAATGGGTTCATTTAGCTTGCTAACGATTACTGATATTTTGGTAGGTCTGTTAATAATAGCCAGTGAGTGAAATTTTAAGAACTGAACAGTTCTTTCAAAGCCCTGAAAGCAAGCATAGGGACTCCCCATACCCCCACTTCTGCAGAGGGACCAAGAAGGGACATTATCTTCTCCAACACCCTCGTATTGTTCTATTGCTTCAGCTCCATGGCTTTGGAATTCCAGAGGGAACTTGCTGGGTCCCAAAGGGGGTAGTACTGGGAAGGGTCAGATGGAGGCTCTTTTTAAATGCCACTCCCCCTCCCTCAAAAAAAGCCTAACAACCAGTTCTGAGTCCCTGTCATAGAAAAAACTCTCCTCCACCTTCATCATGTGGGGCCTGAAAGAGACAGAATCTTCAAATCTTCACCTGCAGAGCGCTCTCAATGCCAGCAGAATATCAATGATCCAGGAAGTGCCACACTCTGCAGAACCTCCACTGTTTACCCAGTGACAAGATTAAGTACAGTCTGCATTTAATTACTCTGCATCAGGCTTCAGCTATAAAGAATGCAGTTGTGCCAAGTAGCAATGTGGGTAACTGCGTGCAGAACCAATACATACTTCAGTCTTATTCCTTTTGCCTCTGAAGGAATGCTGGTCTTTCAAGATCGTCACACACAGCAAGGAAAACCGTGAACGAAATGTTAGCTACCTCTCTCTGTCTCTGTCTGTCTGTTTCTCTTTCTCTCTTGGTCTGAAGATCACCTTTTTGCATGTAATATCGAGGTAATAACTTTTGAGGCCAGAGCAGGCTTTTGTTTGCCCTGGACATTTTTCTTTTCTTTTTTTTAAAAACACTATATTTATTTTTTATTTAAATTTTTATATTGAATCACTGTGAGAAACAGAGTTATAAAGCTGTTCAAGGTCAGGTTTCAGTCATACAGTTTTCCAACACCCATCCCTCCACCAATGTACATTTCCCATTTTCCACTATCAAATTCCCCAGTTTCCCTTCTGCCACCACCCATCCCCCATCTTGTCTCTATGGCATGCACTTTTCTTCTCTCTGTGTCTGTCTGCCTGCCTGTCTGTCCGTCTCTCTCTCTCTCTTTCTCTCTCTCTCTCTCTCTCTCTCTCTCTCTCTCTCTCTCTCTCTCTCTCTCTCTCCCCCTTTTGCCCTGCATATTTTTCTTGGACCCTCTCTATTCTCCACGAGGCTTACTTGGTTGCAAAAGGTGATGTTCTCCTTTAATAAGAAAACAAAATGAAACCAAACCAAACCAGAAACCTGTGTACCTGCCTCATTGTTCAGGTTTGAGAATGAGATACAGAGGCTACCCCCGGGGGTCCTCTTGGCCACTAGGACCCTACACAAGTAAGGAGTGCACCCAGGACCAAATGCTTATGTAGGGGGCACTCACTCTGGGTCTTCATGGACTATAAGGTCATGCCCAGGATTTCAGCTCTCCAGTTCTCCTGCTCTCTCCTGTGTTCCAATATACTTGGAATATATTTGGGGAGGGAGCGGTAAAACCAGGCCTGGAAGATATCTAAACTACTAGCAAGTGGGGACAAGGAGAGTGTCAGCATTTCTTTTCCACCCTGTTTTCCTTCCCACACCCCATCTTCCACACAGTCAGACCTGTGTCCCTTATGTGCATGTGGCTTTCAGTGCATGTTGAAAGGAGATGCTTTGTTGCCCAGAAATGTCACCCAGAGGCTTCTGGCACTGCATTTCCCAAGGTCGTTCACGCAACTCAGAAAGGGTGGAGGCTGTGTTCTGGAACTAAAAGTGTGTGTGGGGGGGGGGTGGGGGGGGCTGACACACCCAGTGGAAATCACGTCTGTCAACATACAACCACCATCTGAAAGCCTTTAGAGATGGTGGAAGGATGGTAGGGAGGCCCAAATGGCCACACTCACAAAGAAACATCAGGCCACTGGCTTTATGGTTCTTTGTCTTTTTCTTGAAAAGGACATTGCTTGTTTAAAGTGCATCATTCACGCAGCCTATGACTTGGGTCTTCCTAGCTGGTGGATGGTTGATTAGTTGCATGGTTTCATCTTTTAGAGTTTTGTACAGTTCGCTCCAGTGCTCACCCCACTCACCCCCACACTCCGTTCATGACCAACCCATCCAAGAAGTCATGTTTCTGAGGCTGGAAACACTCTCTGGCAGGAAAGGGAAAGGCTGTGGACGGTCATGAATAATTCACACTCCTTCAGAGTGAAGGGTACTGGATAATGACCCAGCACCAACCTTTCCCATCTCTGCATCTCTAAAGCTGACCCTGGGAAAACCAACCATCTCCTTTAGATGTGCAAAGGTCAAGGCATCTGGGATGGGTCAGTTAGAAGGTCCCTGAGGAAGAAAATCAATTCAGACCCCCAAGTGACATTTCCGTTTTCTTCAGCAAGCAGTAATTTTACACTCTATTAATCTAACACTGTCCGTTACTAGGGCAACATGGTCAGTAGTTCTGTGTCTGATATTTCCGTTTGTATAGGAGGGATAAAAATAGACAAATATTTGGGGAGATATGTAAGACGCATGAACTCTTGGAATTTATAGGGATGAATGCATACGAGGTTTTGGAGTTTGAGAGGGGATTCCTGGATCTGGGGGACCCAGGAAGAGGTCTCTGATGACACAGGAGTCACGGGGTAGGATGATGGTTCAATTTTCTTTTTATTTATTTATTTTATTTAATTTATTTATTTTGAATACCCATCCCTCCACCAGTGACCATTTCCCACCACTGCAGATCCCAGTATCCCTCCCCCCCCCTCCCACCAACCCACCCTATCTCTGTGGCAGGGCATTCCCTTTTGTTCTCTCTTTCCTATTGGGTGTTGTGGTTTGTAAAAGAGTGTAGCCTGATTTTCAGGGAGAAACGTTGGATGATTTACTTTCCATTGATCACTTTGTATATAGGGAGATGTCGCACGGCCGCTTATGCTTACGGTTTGGAGAAAAAGTCCTGGTTCCCGCATACTCGAGCTATGCTTGTACCTGGTCACCGGGGTTCTATCTGGAGGAGGCGGGATGCGGCACCTACCCCATCTGGAACTTCCTGGTGATCTCGGCTCTTTTTGGGACCTGGTGCATTCTCCGGGAGCTGTGGAGCGCTCCCCCCCCCACCCCTTCCGCAGCCTTTCTTCTCTCTGTTTCAAAAGTCAGCATGCTTTGGCCTGCGCTAGTTCAGAGGCTGGTTTGGTGGTGACTTCCATCCCCAAAGATTTAACTCTCATGAATGCAGTCATGGGGGGAGAGGGGATGTGGGGAGCCCAAATCCTAGGTGTTAGGATTTCAACCTCAATGACTGGAAGCAGAACATTTATGACCGGGCTGAAAGTGGCCTCTGACGTCACTTCCGTTTCCCCTTCTCCCTGAGGAGGGAGCATGCACAGGAAGACACTGTGACCCCCGCTTGTCAACCGTGGAGCCCTGGGGGTCCAAGCATTTAGAATCAGAGCCCATAAAGACCAATACAGGTATCAAGAGCGGGCAGACAGTGATTCCTTCTCGTCTGCAATAACGCAGACTCCTTAATACTTCCACATCTGTCTGCCTAGCTTCCATATATACTAACCACCCTTCTAAGAATTAATTGGATGTCTCTAAAAAAGACTGAAAATATTGAATAGTATCAAAACACAGATCTCAGTGCCCTTCCCACCCCCAATTTCCTACCCACCACCAACATCCATGAGTGTGTAACTGTAGTGAGGTACCCAATGCCCAGTTGAAGGCTGGGTACTTGGTGAACTCTCTCTTCTCAATACTGACTCACTATCCTTGCTTTACCTGGAGGGGTCCAGTTATGTTTTGATTTATTTCCAGATGTATCCAGGTAAAGTGAGTAATGCTGGACTTCTTAGGTAATTTTCTCAGGTAAATCCGGGTTTCTTTTCCAGAAATAGTCACATAAATGGAATTGCTCCCTTGGTTGAAGATCTGAGGACTAACATCCAAGCCACAAGGGAAATAATGTGTCAGGTTTCTCCTAATCCCTCAAGTATGTTTTCACATCTTATCAGGTGGTTCTGCTGTTAATCAAATAGCAATGTGTAGCTTGCCATAACTACAAACAATAGAAGTGAACTTTTTTTTTTTTAAATAAAAGTCAAGGGCCAGAGCGATAATACAGGGGTAAGGCATTTGATTTACACATAGCCAGCTTGGGTTCTATCCTCAGTACTCATTATCCTCAGCAGAAGTGATCCCTGAGCACAGAGCCAGGAGCAAGCCCTGAGCACTGCTGGGTGTGACCAACCCCCCCCCCCCCAAGATCAAGTTCCTAAAATAGGCAACTGTATACCTTTGGTGTAAATTATAAAAAAACACACAGTGATACTTGAAAAAAAATACATAGATTGCCTTTGAGGGCCAGAGTAAAGAGATTTATTGAGTTTTTGTTTTGGGGACTTCTACGGTGCTATTTCTTTATCTGAGGAGTGATTTTGTAAATCATTGATCTGATGTGACCTTTTCCACATCCCCCTTCACTTTTCTGTCTGTGTTTTGCTTTATCATAGAAATAAACAAACAAAACTCCGTGTTTTTCTGTCGATTTTTTTTTTCATGTAAGCAGACAATGCCTGATGCAATGGTATTCTCTTTATTTCTCCAATAATGATAAAATATTGTTTGAATTTAATCCTTGAACAAGTAATTATTGGGGAAAATCACTTTTCTCAGTCTGAAAAAAATGGAAGAGCTTATTTCTGCATTCGTAAACCATCATAATTTGATTAGACATTGAATTGCACTTTAATCTGCTGCTGGGAACTCATCAGGAAAATATACTTTTCATTAGGAATAGAGACTAAGCTCTCCATTTGCTTGTTCTTGTTGTGCTTCACCCATTTTTCAGTGGGTGAATTGCCCCGCAAACATGATGTATCCTACTGTTTATTATATGGATAGCAACTATCTGGAAAGCTTTCTTTGGGCCAGCATTTCTGGTGCAGTCAGAGAATTGCTGAATTCTGCTCTTGACAAAATAGAACAGAAATGACTCGATTCACGTCTCCTGGAGCCTGTGTTTTAGTAGTATTCCGAGTACTTCCCTGAGAACTGAGTGAAAAGAAAAGATTAACTCTGGCAGGCAATGAACAATGAGTTATTCAATCACTGTAGCACCTCTGACTTGGTAACTGAACAATGGCTTAAACCTAGTCACAAAGGGGTCCAAACTTCTGAAGAATCGTGGTCTGAAAGGAACAGAGGGTACCCATTGGGAAGTGAATAAGTAGAATGAGAACCACTGGGAAGTGAGTGGGTAGAATGAGAAACCATGTCTCCATCTTCACCACTGGGCTCTGACGAAGTCATGTTTTCTCTGAGATTGGCTGGTTTGCACAAGCAACACCACTGCATTCGCTCTGCAGAGTTTGAATACAGGTTATCTGACACACAGCCATGTAGCTCAGTCAACTATGTTTTCAATCATAGTTCACAGATAACTCTTTCCCACTCTAGTGTGTCCATATCAGTACTTCTTCCGGGCTTTGACGTGACTAGAAGTGTCCTAGCCCAGTGCTCAGTGGTTTCTCTTGGGCAGTGCTCAGGGAACTATATGATGCTGAGTATTGAACCCTGGGCTCCTGCATGCAAAACCTGAACTCTAACTCTTTGAGATATTGAGCTCCCGGTCCCTAGCCCACTCATTTTATTGACAAGATACTAATAAGATGAACAGCCATGAAGAAGATGGACCACAGATCAGAACTGGAATAAAGTCCAGGTCTTATTAGTTTGTCCTTCCTCCCTTCCTTCCTCCCTTCCTCCTTCTCTTCCCTTCCTTCCTTCCTTCCTTCCTTCCTTCCTTCCTTCCTTCTTTCCTTCCTTCCTCCCTCCCTCCCTCATAATTAGCCCCTGTCCAACAATTAACAGTAGGAAAAAAAACTGCAGTGCAAACCCATTTCTTCCGAATTTCCAGTATAATTCCATGAAATTGGATTATCATAGGTAAAATTTGTCTTATTGTACTGCACTCCTCTTTCACCTCCCCTGCCTCCCAACTCCGCCCAAGTAGGGAACATAGCCTGTGATGAGTTCCAGGAATAACAAGGCTGCAAGTGATGGAGCAAGTACACCTGCAACGGACCCACCTGGGCTGGGATTTCATGGCCCTTGTAAAGGCAGGTGAGGTCAGGCTGAGTCAGATCTGATTAGGAGCACACCCTTCTCTCTGGGGTTCCCAGGTGCCAAAAGAACAGAAGTAGATGCATGGGAGATAGGTGAAAAGCCTCTCCTTCCTGTCCCCATGCCGCCTGGTGGAGACAGCTAAGGAGGGGATGGGAGGTCCATGGGGCCATCTCATGGGGTGGTGGGCCCGAGGCCAGGAAACCTGGGTTCTATTTTTCTGCTGCCTCTTTGGGGAGAGGAAGCCAGGAAAGACTCACAAATCACCTGTGAGCCTGAACTTGCAAGTTTGTTCAGGTGCTGCGGTCACTTTGAGGGCAGGAAGAGTCCATCTGCTCTCCAAGTTGGGGGGAGGTGGCCTGTGGTGCTCTGAGTCAGTGCCAGGGATGGGTGGAAGAGGGAAGCCAAAGGTCTGGCATGTGAAATCTCCTGTCCCAGCCAGCCAGCCAGCCAGCCCCCTGCTCAGGTCTTCCAGTTAGCCCAGGGTTTGGGGGGGAGCCCTGGGCCATTCCCAGATGTTGCTGCTGAGAGTTGATGGACATCAGTGCTGCAGGTGGAAGAACTCCCCCTACTCTGAGTGAAATGCCTTGGGAGAGATCAGTGTGGGGGCCAGGCTTACTCCAGGTGTTCGAGGCCCAAGGGGTTTCTTTTCTGTGTTCCCTGTTTTGTTTTGGGGGCATACTTGGCTATGATCAGGGCTGACTCCAGGCTATGCACTCAGGGATCATTCCTGGAAGCACTCAGGGGACCATATGGGGTGCCAGGCATTGAACCCAGTCCATTGCGTGCAAGGCAAACACCCTACCTGGGATGCTCTCCCTCCAGCCCCAACCCAAGGGGTTTCTGGGGGGACAGCATGGTTCATGCAACCACGGATGCTATGGAGCCAAGTGGACATTAGTCTTAAGTTGGTACTGAGATCTGAGCAAAGCTTAAGCTGGTTCCTCCCCTCCTCCTCCTCCTCCTCCTCCTCCTCCTCCTCCTCCTCTTCCTCCTCCTGCCTCTGCCAACATATTGGCATTTGAGGTACTTGCTTGGCTCCAAGTCCAAGTGGTAGCTGATGAATCTGTCTCAAGAGAAATGTTCAGAATTCTTTGCTCACAGGTCGTCTTGTACCTGGCTGGTTTCGGTGGTGGCGGGGCGGGGAAGGAGGGGAGATTGTGACATCTGGGGAGTCTCATGCACCCAAGAATATTTCCTGTGGCCAGTCAGCTTCTGTTCCAGTCATCCATGGCCATGATACAGGTATCTGAGGAGAGATAGTCCTTGGTGAGAGAAGGGAAGGTGGGTGGTCAGCTTTGAGAAAGCCCAAGTGGGTGGGAAGTGGGACCACTCAGTGAAGGCAGACCACTCAGAACATCTATGGGGATTCTGGGGTTGAGGCCCTCTGAGCTGCTGGAGGTGTCTTGGTCATTGACTCCTCAAGTGGAATGAGTCCCAGAAGCTCATTCAGGTCTTGGGATGAAGGAGGGAAAGATTTGCAGGCAGAACTTGGAAGTTGTTGGTGACCCAAGGAGACAGTCATGACTGTCTATTGGAAATCTTCCAAAGAAGATTAGAGAAGGAGGATGGAAGCTTTTATTTCCAGCTATGTGAGGTTGAACCTGTCTCTTAAAATAGGGACCTAGTTTTCATTTGTAGAACAGGAAACTAATGCTCAGCACATGTATGTATGTACGTGTGTGTGTGTGTTTGTGTGTGTGTGTAACAGGAAAAGAAAGAATTCTTACATCCATCCTTTCCAGGGATGGCCTTGGAGGGGGGAGTTTGCTCCATGCATCAGCGGACGTTGCTTGTGTGCTTGGCTTGGTGGAAGGCCACCTTAGGTGACCCAGAGTCTGACATGAACCACACATTGGCTTCGGTTTCTTTTTTTTTCTGTTTTTATTGAATCATCCTTCTCAATCATCCTTCGGTCATCCTGGCCAACTTCGACCGTGAGTGTGGAAAGGTCGAACTACAGCTGAATCTTACGAAGACAATGTTTATGAGAAACAGCCTCATTCTTGACGCTCCATTCGCTCTCAACGGAACGACCATTTCCGAATGCAACAGCTATGTGTACCTAGGTCGAGAAGTCAACATGACAAATGACCTGGCACCCGAGCTGTGCAGGAGGAAGAGAGCGGCTTGGAACGCCTTCAAGAGTGTCGAAGAAATAGCTAAGAGGACGAAGAACCTCCGACTCTGGACACATCTCTTTGATTCCACTGTTCTTCCTGCATTAACATACGCTTCAGAGACCTGGGCCCTACGCAAACAGGATGAGAATGCTACTTGGGTCTCCCAAAGAGGAATTGAAAGAGCTATGCTTGGAGTATCACGTTTCACTCAAATGAGAGAAAGAATATGGAGTTTCGACCTCCTTCGACGATCAAGAATCAGGGACACTGTCTCGTTTGCCAAGGCGTCAAAAATCAGATGGGCTGTTCACATAATGAGATTTAGAGACGACTGCTGGACTAGAGCCTTTACCGACTGGATTCCGCGGGATGTCAAAAGACCGCATGGCTGCCCACCTACCAGATGGTCAGACTTCTTCATCAAGATCATGAACGATCGGTTTGAGGCTCTTCATGTTCCTAGAGCAAACAGATGCCATTGGGCTACACTAGCACGCGACAGGGACAAATGGAGACGTTACTGGCGCCCACTTGAGCAAATCGACGATTAACGGGAAGTCAAGTGATCAAGTGATTGAATCATCCTGAGATATACAGTTACAAAGTTGTTCATGATCTAGTCTCAGCCATACATTGTTCCAACACCCATCCCTTCACCAGTGTACACTTCTTAACACCAATGTCCCCAGTTTCCCTCCTGCCCTCCTTGTCCTGCCCTGCCCCCCCCAAAGCCAAAGCCTACCTCTACAGCAGACTCTCTCTCTCTCTCTCTCTCTCTCTCTCTCTCATTTTCCTTTTTTGGCACTGTGATTTGCAATACTGTTACCGAAAGTGCATCCTGCATATCCCTTTACCTTCTTTCAGCTCTCAGTTCTTGTCTAGAGTGATCATTTTCAGCTCTCATTGTCATAGTCGTCCCTTCTCTCTCCTAACTGCCAGCCCCCTCCCCTTTGGTGGTATCCTTCTTACCCAGATAATAGACACAAGGGCCAGGAGGGCTGGTCCATTGCCTCTGTTTCTTGAGTTTATTCAGGATACCTAGTGCTGCATGTTCACCTGCCCCCTGATCATGGAGGTATCTGTTTAATGGATCTTAATCTGAGACTGCTTTCCAGGGCCAGACAGAGATCCACGACTCTCAGGAGAAAGCGGGTAGAGGAGACATTTTGTTTTGGCCTTCATGAGTCATCTATAGGAGGCTGAAAATTAAAAGTCACTTCAGAACAGTACCTCATGTGAAATGTTCGCATGTAAAAAAGAATGACAGAGTGGAAATTTGGAACAGGAAATAGGGATCTGGAGGGTCAGGTGAGAGAAAGTTTCATGGAATTTATTTTACATATTTTAATTGTTCAATTTAAAAAAATTGAACTAATACAACCTACAGCACATTATATGGGTTTCAGGTGCACGGTTTTATAACTCAGCATCTATATGGGCTCTGTTATATTCTATACTAACAGCCTAATTCCGGTGACAGCCAATCGAATTCTTTCCTCTCTGAGGCCCCCTCCCTCCTTCCTTCTTTCCCATATGGAAACCACTAATTTGATGTTACAGGCTTAAGTGTTTGTGTGCAGTTTTGTTCTTGGGGTTGTTCATTTATCCCACATGAGGGAAAGCTTCCGTGTTTTCTTTTTTCTGTCCACTTGAGCGATAGCACAGCGGGTAGGGTGTTTGCCTTGCATACTGCCAACCTGGCCGACTGGAGTTTGATTCCTCCGCCCCTCTCAGAGAGCTCAGCAAGCTACTGAGACTATCTCGCCTGCATAGCAAAGCCTGGCAAGCTACCCGTGATGTATTCGATATGCCAAACACAGTAACAAGTCTCACAAGGGAGATGTTACTGGGCCCACTCGAGTAAATCAATGAACAACGGTGCTACAGTGCTGTCCACTGAGCATGATACCCTCCAGGCTTATCCAAGTCAGGAAAAGGTCAAAAGATCTGTCTTCTTGCAGTTGAGATTTTTCCATTGTATGGAGGTCACACCTTCTACAGGAGAGACTGGCCCCAAAGTTGGTGACACGGAGCTACCGTCAGATGTCCCAAAGATTTTTTTTTTCATCAGCGGCACTGTCCCCATCAGAGTGCTGCTCCTTCATGATTCCTGGTGAGAAAAGAGAGTGACTCCCCAGTCTGTTGGGGACATTTGTATGCAAGGGGAATGCCCAAGAAAATCTGAATTGGGAAGAACCACGTAGTATGTCCATGAGCAAAGGAAGTGGCATGAGCCCATAAAGGAGGGACTCAGCTATTCACGAGTCATGCTGTCAGAATGTAGCACTATAGCGCTGTCCTCCCATTGTTCATCGATTTGCTTGAGTGGGCACCAGTAATGTCTCCATTGTGAGACTTGTTGTTACTGTTTTTGCATATTGAATACACCACAGGGGGCTTTCCAGGCTCTGCCATGTGGGCGAGATACTCTCGGTAGCCTACCGGGCTCTCCAAGAGGGATGGAGGAATCGAACCCAGATTGGCTGTGTGCCAGGCAAATGCTCTTACCCACTGTGCTATCACTCCAGTCTACTGCAAAGTGACACAAATAACAAATCAAAGGCCCTGGTTTCTAAAGCATATCAATATATATATTTTTGGTTTTCTTTGAGGGGGGTGGCTGGGGGTAGATTACACCCAGCAGCACTCAGGACTTAATTTGGCCTCTGTGCTCAAGGATCATTCCTGGTAGGGCTGGGTATAGGACGCTGGGATTGAACCCCGATTGGTCATGTATACAACAGCCTGGCCTGCTCTTCTATCTTTCCGGCCCCCATGCCGTGACTCTGCAATATGGAGCATGCATTCCCCGTGGCTCTTATGACTGTTGTGACAGTTCCTGTTCAAAAAAGGAAGGTCAGGCAGAGTCAGAGCAGTGATCAGACTTGGCTGTTTTGAGGACCCCAAGGCCTACAGAGTTGGAGAGCCTGCAAGGCAAACAGCCTCCCTGTTGTGTTTCTGTCCTCTAGCTTTGACCCCAGTGCTGTCGCTTTCTTCAGCGCCCTAACTCTGCCCTTGCAGAGAACCCTTTTAGCCTTCAAGCCATTAATTTCAACCAGGAGGGAGGAAGCTCAGGCGGAGCAGCTCAGACAGAAGAAAAAAAAAAAACACAACCCACACGCCAACAAACCCCAAACTGTTCTTCAAAGTATGCCTTTGAGGGTCTGGCTTGGGTGTTCCATAATTGGATACAAATACAAAGGCCTGGAAGGGAATTACCGTGAGATTTAGCATGGGATTATTTAATCAGGGATTTAAAAAAGGCTGACTTTGGAGAGTGCCAAGAACCCGCAGGATTTTAAAGGCTCGTTGTGGTTACAGAGCAATGAGCCACCCCACCATGTTCCTGCACCTGGTTATCCCAGAAGCTGCTCACCTCATTCCCCCGAACAAACCACCCCTTCCCCATGCTGGCACAGCCTGGAAACAAACACTTGAGTGTCAGCCCATGTCCTTCCAGCTCACTGGCCCTGTGAATGTGACTTTACTGGGAAATCTGGTTTCTTAAGAGGAGGTCATCCTGTAAGAGAGTGGGGAGCAGTGGTAGGCATCAAGCATAACGCATGTTTAAATGAGACGTGAGGAAGAGAGCCAGTGGCTAAACCACATGCAGAAGAGAAGATGGCAAGCCAAGGGGCAGAGTCAGAGGTGAGAGTCACCATGGAGACCCACCCAGAGCCTAGAAGGATGCAGCACTGGGGGCCAGACACCTCCTAAGCCCAGGACGATCATGGGAAAAACTGAGGGCTATGTGAGGACCATGGGAGGAGCAGAGGGGCCTTGCTCACCCCAAGCCCAGGAACATCATGGGAGAAGCAGAGGGCCATGGTCATTTCAAGGCCAGAAGGATCATAGAAATTTTGAGGACCTTGTGTATTCCAAACCCAGAAGGATCATGGGAGATTCTGAGAGCCCTGGGCATCACAAGCCCAGGAGTATCATGAAAGGAGCCTTGCTAGAGAGCATAGAGGAAGTCGAGCTTTCCCAAATTCAGAATTCTTTTTTTAAAAAACATTTTTATTAGTGAATCACCATGAGGTACAGTTACAGACTTACAAACTTTTTGCCTGCATTTCAGTCATCCAATGGTCAAGTACCCATCCCTCCACCAATGCCCATTTTCCACCATCAATGGTCCCAGCATTCCTCCCATCACCCCCACCTCCACCCCACCCCACCTCTGTGTCAGGGCATTCCCTTTTGCTCTCTCTCTCCTTTTGGGTCTTGTGGCTTGCAACAGAGGTAATAAGTGTCCATCATGTTCGGTATGTAGTCTACTTTCAGCCCGCATCTCTCATCCCGAGCGGGCCCTCCTAGCACCCATTACTTGGTGGTCCCTTCTCTATCTGAGCTGCCTTTTCCAACTTCCTGAAACATGTAACTTCTGGAACTTTGGGGAAACAAACTTCCATAGCGTATATAGAGGGATTCAGGCAGGAGAAAGATTGACACAAACTGTGCCACAGTCAGTTCTCTCAGTAAATCTCTTCCAGAACCATCACATTGTCTTTATTCCACAGAGGATACTAATTCTCCTAAGATGTTCAGGGAAGCTCCAATACTTTCCCGCTATCGGTGAATAGAAGCAATTGGTGGCATTCCCTTCATCCTCTATGGTGTGTGTCTTTGAAAAACAACAAACAGAAGCTTACATGAATTAAATTTGTTATATGTCTGCCAAAGGGACAGGGTGGGGGTGGGTGGGGGGGGTGGGTGGGAGATGGGTGCGAGGAGGCCTGGGGACATTGGTGGAAGGAAGGGCACACTGGTGGTGGGACTGATGTTGGTACCTTGTATGCCTGAAATAACTCTATGACGAACAGCTTTATAAATCATTGTGTCTTAATAAAAATAAACACAACCCCAGAAGCTGGAGTTCAAAAGCAAAGCATTGAACCACAGTGTTCTGAGTCTGTTGTGTGTTCTAATGGTGTTGATGGTGTGTTTCACTTTGCATGTGAATCATGTCACCCTTTGAAATGAAACCTCAGAGCTGAGCCCTGTACACAGTCACTTGCAGATGTTGGTTCACTTATATTTATCTCTTCCATTCATGCTCCAGGCCCTCTGTCTGGTGCTGTCTGCCAGTCGACCCCGTGCCCACCCTTTGGGCTGATTTCTGCATTCTCATGGGGACTTGAGCACTGTTTTCCAATTCCTCTTGTTAAAAAGCTCTCGATGCCAACTACAACCCTAAAATTTATCAGAGAGCTGCAGGATGTGACGGGCACTCCTCATGTAAATACTCTGGCCAGTCACATCATTCATTTTCCACTTTGCTTTTGCACTTGAATAAATGTCCCAGCTAATGTAGGCATGAAGGATTCAGGTGGATTTGTAAAGCTTCTGAAAAGCTGCATCTGTGCATCCCCACAGCCTCCAAAACAAATGCACAGCTGAATCAATCCCATGAGATACCAAGAAAAAGGTGATGGGCCCTAGAGTGGAAGGTATGTTAAGTGAAATCTACGAAAATCTAAACTGTGTTCTGCTAACTCTACCATCTCATTAGTTGGTTTCCTGTGATAAACGTACAGCACGCTAGGGCTAGGATGGTGGTAACAGGAATCTGGGAATGAGTTCGCTGGGTTCCTTTTGTCTTCTCTGCAACTCCCCTGGAAATCTAAACCTCTTTTAAAATGAAGAATTTAAACCTGGTTGACACAACATTGCTTGGATTTCTGTCTTGACGATTTCCTCTCTCCCCTGCTTTGAGATCTCCTGGACTTACTCAGATCCACCCTCCCATTCCCCTTTCTTCCTGTGACTTGAAAGTCCTGGCTGGAGGGCCCAGGGGAGTTTGGGTTGGGAGCATCTGAGTTAATTGCTTGTGCGGCGTCTGTCAAATATGAGACGTTGGGAGATAGGAGCAAGCAAACAAGAGCCTTGTCCCTGAGTCCCTGGAAGAGGTAAAAAGTATGCAAGGTTCCTGCCAAGAAACCTTGAGGAAAATTCCTACCTAAATAGAAATTTATTAACAATGGGCATTCTGTCTACACCAGGCTTCATCTCCAAAGCTCTCTCACTCAACATGCCTGTCTAAAGACCCCCTAAAACTAATTCGGTAGTGAGCTGCTCAGATCACAAGCTTTTCTACTATGAGTTTTTAAATTAGTTGTAATTAAGGGGTGAGGGGGTTGGGTCATACTCGGTGGGACTCAGCTCTCACTTACTCCTGGCTCTGTGCTCAGGAATCATTCTTGGTGGGGCTCAGGGGAATGGGCATAAGTGATGCTGGGAATTGAACCGTGGTTCAGCCATGCTAAGGGAAGCACCTGACCCGCTGTACTATTTCTTCGGCTCTGCTCTTACTGCATTTTTTTTTTTTTTTTGCTTTTTGGGTCACACCCGGCGATGCACAGGAGTAACTCCTGGTTCATGCACTCAGGAATCACAGCTGGCGGTGCTCAGGGGACCATATGGGATGCTGGGAATCAAACCCGGGTCGGCTGCGTGCAAGGCAAACGCCCTACCCGCTGTGCTATCGCTCCAGCCCCATCTTACTGCATTTTTTTAAGGTGAAGATTTAAAACCTCCTTCTCTGTAAAAATAATACGTTGATTTAATAAAATATAACACACACACACAACAAACAACCAAACAAACTTGAGCACTCTTGTGTGCAGCCTGAGAAGCCGGGTCTGCGGTGATGATCACCAAGACCCACAAAGGAGATCTGGGCCTGGGGTTCTCAAAGACAAAGAAAAAGAAAAAAGTGGTTCGGGACAGTGACAATTATTTCTCCAGATTCTCGACTTCCTGGGCCACATTCCCCATCAAATGTGAAGCTATGGAGCTAAGGGGAAGGGGGAGGGGGAGGGGAGGGAAGGGAGGAGAAGGAGGAGGAGGAGGAAGGGGAGGAGGAGCATTGCAGGCATGCTTCAAGCACTCCAGGAGGCCAGAGCTGGTCAGCAGACAGCGGTGGGAAGAAGAAGAGGAGGAAGTTGCTGTGGATGTTAGCCATATCCCCTGACTCTAAGGTCAAGGTCCTGGACCCCTGGCCAACTAGGAAGGTGAGCAGCAGGAAGCTGAAGAAGCACAGGAGGAAATCCTCAGAGCCCAGGATCTGTGTGGGTCAGAACTCCTGGTTCTGCGAGGTGGGGGATGCCAGGTACACCCTGGGTGGGTCGGCCGCCTGGGGCAGAAGTGGAAGCTGAAGCAGAAAAAGAAAACCTGCCAGGCCCTGGAGGACAACCCACGGAAAGGCAGCTAGAAGAAGCTGACTATAGTCATGGATGTCTCCAAGTGCCTCCCCATCAGTGATGGCCCCAAAGTCCCCATAAAAGAGACAAAGAAGGTCAAGGAGAAGGGGGGGAGGGCAGACTTGGAGAAGCTGGCCAGGAAACACAAGAAAAAGGAGAAAAGGAGGGAGAGCACCGTGGTAGGAGAGACTCAGCAGGAGGATCCGACACGAACCTAGAGGTGGTGCTGGAGAAGAAAGGCAACATGGACAAGATGCACGTTGACCAGGTGAGGCGGGCCTTGCAGGAAGAGACTGACTGGGAGTTGGGCAAGACCCAACCAACTCCAGCCTGTGCCAGTGGACAGAAACTCATTTTGGCCAGTGGGATGCCTCAGAGTTTGATACTGATGAAAAGAGGATGGAATTTTTCAAACTGATGGGTGGCCTAAAGAAACTGTCACCATCCTACTGCTGTGCTCACAACTTGATGGGCACAACTAACATGGCCCTCGAACAGCGGGCGGCCGACATACTGCAGTGGCATCTGCAGTGGCACCTGCAGTGGGACTGTGAATGGGCCCTAGGCCTGGCTTCCACTCCTAGGCCTATATTGACAGGAATGGTTCCAGGTTGCTCAAGTTCAAAGAATAAATGACAGTTTGTCCACTTTCCCCACAGAATTGCGTTTGTGAGTCAGGCAGATGTAAGCCAGAGTCTTGGTCAGTGCCTGGAACCAAACCTTGAGAGGATGAGGGACAGTCGGGGTGTGATGAACATGCAGGTGGGGAAACTCAGCCTTCAGGAGCCAGAGGCCGGACTCGGGCTCCTCCAAACTCTCTCTTCTCTGCACAAGGTCCTGGACCCCTGGTGAAAACCGGTGTGGGCACAACTCCTGCTTGGGCGAGGGTGGGGGGGGTGGGCTTTGGGTGTGCAGGGCACATCTGGTGGGAAAAACTGCCCTGGCATACATTTTTCCTACTCCTTCTCACAAACTAGGTGCTATGATGCTCCCCATCTTACACATGAGGAAGCCGAGGTGCAAGGGTGAAGAGATCTGATTTGCTCAGAACCAGGCATCCAACCAATCCATAAATGCCAAGTCTTGGGTCACTGCTCATTTGTCTGCATGAGGGAGTTTTGTTCAGAAGAGCTACCTGGGATTCAGGTGTTTTTTGCCAAAAGAAATGAAAGTTACCTTTCTTAGGTTTGTTTTGAGGTGACATCCCACATTGCTTTTGCTATTTCTGGCTCTGTGCTCAGGAGTGAACCCTGGCTAGGCGCAGGGGGACCATATTTGCTTGGTGCTGGAGATCGAACCAGGTTGGGTCACATTCACACTTACCAGCAGGAAATGGACCGGGGAATAAACAGGGCGAACAAATTCATCTTCCTCACCCATCTCAGAGCCACTGCAAGCAGAGGCGTCCAACTCACCACCCTGCAGATGGACCTGAACTTCCTCTGCTGGGTGGGGAGGGACAAGCCAGCCTCACTCACCCTTTGTTCTTGGTGCTGAGCTTGGAGTCCAAGATTTGGTGTTTGCACCAGATTCTGAACAAGACTGGGGTTATCCTGGGGAACCAGTGGCCAAAACACTCCCAGGCATGGCAGATGGCTAGAGCCAGTATGCCTACGCTGGAACTCTCAGGCAGCTCACCTCACAGCTCCAGGTACCAGGAGCGCCCCCTCCCCTGCCCTCCTCTACTCAGCATCTTGCATCCCAAAGGGAGTTGGGGCATCTTCATGTGATGTGGCCTGAGCACTTCCTGTAGACCTCCCGGCCTTTAGACCTACTGAAATAACCTATAGTTTTAAAAAAAAGTGTCACAAACATAATTATAATGCAAATAACTGGGTGAAATAAAAGCCACCTTGGGAATATTTTGAGTCACACCAAAAAGAACCTAACTTGATTTGAAAAAAAATAGCCATTGTTTTTCACCGAGGGAACCCAAACTGCAAAATGGTTTGGTGTATCTCTTCCAGCTTCAATAAATCTGACATTCCAGAATGCTTAAATTACAAGAAAGTCTAAATATTCAAAGCTTTTTCCTAAACTATTTCTATTTGTTTTCTAAAAATAGGCCATTTTATTTTCATCTACAGGGATTCTGTTTCTTTTCAGGTTTATTTTGAAAACATGGTGACTTTCTTTTGGGGGGTGTGGAGTGGGGCGAGATGGAATAGTTACTATAGGTAGGGCTTTTAATTATAACCCCTTTGGGTTGTGTTAAGTACTGAAAAATTCTTTCATGCTTGCTCACCTTCCTTTCTACTCCTCTCTGGCCTCTGATAGTGCATTCTCAGGACCCCCAGGGCTTTTGAGGAGAGCTCAGGTGTGGTTGGTCCCCATAAAATGTACTGCAGGGAGAACCTAAAGGGAAGCCTCAGTCTTATCTGCTGGGTGAGAAGTGGAGTTTGGATTTGGATGCATTTTCTCTTGCTATCTTGTCCACTTCATTTCTCTCCTCTCCTGGAAGAGAGCACGGTTGAGGGAGTGCAGGCTTGCAGCCGCGAAGTTTGTTCCTCACACCCTTGCCTGTGAATATTAACCCCCATACCTCTGTGAGTGATGTCACTTCCCTTTCCCCTTGTGACAAGCTGGTGTCAGAGGGCAGCTGCCCCACCCACTCCCAGGACCAAATGCTTTGTGTAGAGAGCTGGACTGTTTCCTGGGGGTGATGGGGGTGGGGTAAGGGGTGCAGTAAAGCCATGGATCTACCAGGCTTTCTTTGTCTTTCCCTGACTGCTTTATGTCACTGAGCCCTCAGCTTCTTTGATTATGCTCTGTTTGTAGAGCTAACGTTAGAAAGTGACAGAGACTTCCTGGAAAGAATAGTTAGAGAACTAAAAGATCTATTGTACATCTACACAAGGGAATACTATTCAGATACCAGAAAAAACAAAGTCATGAAATTAACTTATAAATGGATGGATATGGAGAGTTTCATGTTGAGTGAAACAAGTCAGAAGGAGAGGGACAGACTGCACTCATTTTGTCGGATATATTAAAAAAACAAAAAACAAAAAACACAATATGAGACTAGTACCCCTGGACAGTAGAAACAAGGGCCAGGAGGACTGGTCCATGGTTGGAAGCTTGCCACAAGTAACTGGGGTGGGAGGGGAGGGGCAGGAGTGCAGTTAAGATAGAGAAGGAACCACTATGACAATGATAACTGGAAATGATCACTGTGGACAAGAGCTGAGTGCTGAAAGGTGGTAAAGGGACAAACATGATAACCTGTCAGTACACCTATATTACAAATTACAATGCGAGAGAAAGAGAGAGAGAGAGAGAGAGAGAGAGAGAGAGAGAGAGAGAGATAGTGTGTATCTGCCATAGGGAGTTAAATTGGAAAATATGCTCTAAGCCTCAAGACCCGAAGTCTTGAATTGAAAGCCAGTCTCAGGTGCCAGAGCTTCTGGTCCGCTAGAATTCTTGTCCTTAGTGCCAGGGTCCTGCTGAGTGGTTTTCCCACCAGCAATCAAGTCTGGACCATGAGAGATGTTCTGTGTTCTTGGCCACAGCACAGTCCATCTGGAGTCGGATGTGGGTCACATTAGACACAACTTTGTCCCAGTTGCCTTAGTTGGAGTCACTGCCCTCGAGGTCAGCTGGCTATTGGCGAATGGCCCTGAAGTGTTGTTTTTTTTAAGTGATGGCCCGGCCGCCTCCCAGCTTTTACATTTTAAGTAGGTGATGAGAACGTTTGCTATCAGACCTGGACATCTTGACGCAACAGTGGAGTGATTTGAGGAGGCCCAAGCCTTAAATGAAGAGTTAATGTTTGTGTCCTTTTACCCATTCATCACTGGCAAAGTCTGAGCTCATGTCTGCTTCTTAATACAAAAAGAGTCTATAAATTCAGTGATGGTTGGTCCATTCTTCTAGATCATTAAATTATACAGTGGGATTTTATCATCGAAGTCTTGGCCTTTGAAATTCATCATGCTGAAGAAAGATGGTGGCTCTAGGGACCCGTAAAATTACTCCCAAATAAATATTCCACTTGGGAAGAAATACAGTCTGTGCGCTAACAAAAACAGCAGTGACAAGTAGAATTAATTTTCTATTGTTTGATCTATGACAATGGGTCTATCTTTCATTATGAGAATAATGGTAAAGGGCTTATATTAATTAATGTTTAGCAAGAATATTACAGAAGTTTGAGGCAGAATTACTGGATGGCTGATAAAATGATTCATTGGGGTCTACAAAAGGGGTGTGTGTGTGTGTGTGTGTGTGTGTGTGTGTGTGTGTGCACGTGATTTTGAGCTTCGGCAGAACCCACATTTTTTAAGACAAGTGAATATGAATATAAAGCAGAGACATTTCATTGTTCTAGTGTTACTTTTGTTTAGCTGGTCTTTTAATTTTCTGGTGACTGATGGCAAAAAGGGAGCACTCTGTATGGGCCACTGTCCTTTTCTCCAAACCTTCCAAATGAGAGAACAAATTTCTCCCAAGCATTTCTGCTTCAATTGCCTTTTTAGTTCTGTGTCACCT
The DNA here is from genome assembly GCF_029834395.1 of Sorex fumeus. Classification (NCBI taxonomy): domain Eukaryota; kingdom Metazoa; phylum Chordata; class Mammalia; order Eulipotyphla; family Soricidae; genus Sorex; species Sorex fumeus. The sequence goes on along the minus strand of NW_026606108.1, from coordinate 9,663,437 downwards.
TGGAAGCACTTGACCCTTTTGCCTGAGAGCCACCTTGACATTCTCCAGGCTTACTCAGCGGAGATCTTTCTCTTGGTCTCTCAAAGGTTGGGTCCTCTACATTGAGATGGTCACTTTTTGATGAACAGGCTCCTTGGTCTGACTCACTGCTGTAGTTTTTTTTTCTTTTTGGGTAACACCCGGCGATACACAGGGGTTTCTCCTGGACTCCTGGCTCTGCGCTCAGGAATTACCCCTGGCGGTGCTCAGGGGACCATATGGGATGCTGGGAATTGAACCCGGGTCTGCCGCGTGCAAGGCAAACGCCCTACCCGCTGTGCTATTGCTCCAGCCCCTGCTGTAGTTTTAAGGTGAAATAAAACCCTTCCATGTGATGGGCATTCACATGCCTGAGCCAGTCCCATTGGGGTGGGTAGCAGGGGAAGAAAACAGTAACACAGATTTTTTAAAAATTGACCAAACATAAATCTTTACTCAACACTCTTGATATTGCAGGAAAGAGAGGGTATCTAGTGAGTTTCTACCTTTTTAAATTATTTTTAACTTATTTTTTATTAAATTACTCTTCTTCCTTTTTATAAAAGATTCCATATTCTTTTCTTCTCTGAGTCTTGCGGGTGACAACACCCATCTGTCTCATCACCTGATACCATTCTGAACTCACCCTCATTGACACTGAACTGGCAATGCTCAGGGATTACTCCTCGCTCTGTCCTCAGGAATCACTCCTGATGGTGCTTGGGTCACCACCTGGGATACTGGAAATCGAACCCAGATTGGCCACATGCAAGGCAACACCCTCCCAACTGTACTATGGCTTCAACCCAGGTTCATTCCCATTTTAAAGAGCACGCATTTCAGTGTGCATCTGGTGGACACAAAAACACGAGTTCAACCAGACTTTAGCACCTTGAAAGTTGGACGTTCCAGATTGATCTCCCATTTCTGCAGGCTGAGTGGCCAGAAGAAGAAATGCCATCTTTGGAGAATTTATTCTACTCTCCAGTAGGCACATGCCAGGCAGCAGCCACACACATCACCAGCTGGGGGCGCACCCAGAAACACATTTGAGGGGAGAGCAAGGAATACACTTGTTTCCTATATCCTCTGTCCCTTAGAGAGACCAAGCAAGTGTAGAGGCTTGATTTAAGCCTGAGGTTGTTTTTTGAGCAATGTCACCTCCCTCCTCCCTCCTGGTGTTCCCCTCTAATCAAAAATTGGGAAACTAGAAATAAACCAGATCCTAAAGACAAATAATGTATGATGGTGTTTCCGGGAGGCAGCTAGAGTTGCCAAATTCATAAAGACAGTCTATGAAGTGATGGGAGCTAGAGATAGATGAAGGCAGGGATAGGGAGTTAGTATTGAAACGGCGGTGGATTTCAGTCTGGGAAGACACAGATGTTCTGGGAGAATAGGGGGTGGTGATAACTTCTCAAGATTAAGAACGCCCTGATGCCACTGTTGAACATGGAGAAAATAACCTGTTTTATGTGATCTGTCTTCCACCACAAGAAAACCCACCACAAGAAAAGAACAAGAAGTTTTTTTTTTTATCAAGACACTGTGAAAGCAAGGACCCGTGCCCCTATGCTGAGGAGTCGGAAGGAATCACACCACCTCCAGAAGTGGGTCAAACAAGCACATAGATCTTTCCCATGCCAGATCCTGTGGCTTTATTTTTTTGTGCTGTAAATACTCCCCAGAGGCATTCATCCCCACAGAGCTGCTGGTTGTGGACACATCTATTTATTTAGTTTTCAGTAACGATTTATCCTCTGGTCACTGAACCAGGAGCAAAACATGAGTGGCTTGGCAGCAAGGTAATGTGTGGCCCTCAGTCCCCCAAGTGTTAGTTTCCTAAGTGTTTTGTTAGACCAGCAATTGACTTGCATAGGGGGGCCATCCCCCCCCCCCCCACACACACACCCTGTGTGTGGAGGTGCCACATGTGCAAATCACATTAATGAAGAGCCAGGGCATGAAACTATGGGGTTAGCCACTGGGGAGAGGGCAGTGGGCACAGGAAGGAAACCAAGTTGGAAGGGGATTTGGTTGGGAGGAACACAGGCCAAGACATGGGATATGTCTCCTCTGGTAGGAAGGGGCTGGGAGGATGCTCATATGGCCAGTGCCCAATGGACATAGATCCAGTGACAGATGCCACTGGCTGGAGCAAGGGGGAATCATGAAGCTTCAAGTGGGGCTTAAGCCAATGGGTACAAATTCCATTGTTTTGTCTTTTGGGCTGTTTCCTGGTTTTATCTGCAGGGGGTGTCTCCTACCCGTGTGTGTGTGTGTGTGTGTGTGTGTGTGTGTGTGTGTGTGTGTGCGTTTAAACTCCGTGATATTTTCCATCAACCCTAGCTGTGTATTCTTGTACTAATTTGATGCATTTTCTTTTTGATGGAAACTTTATAGAGAGTCTTGGTTACTGAAAAGAAAATTTCTTCCACTTCCTTCTTTGTGGATATCTTGCTAATCTTAGTTCTCTGCTAGATATTTGAGAATTCTTAGGCTCCATTAAAAAGAAAATGGTTAGATTTTCTCTGGGAAATACCTTGAATTCAGAGAATGAGACCTAAGATTTTGGGGGTATTGTGGCTTTGACTCTCTGATTCTTTTAAATGACCCTTAATAATTGGAAGCCAGAGAGATTGTATAGAACATAGGGTACCTGCATGTTGTTGACCTGGGTTCAATCTCCGGGACCTCACATGGTCCCCTGGGTTCATCAGGAGTAATCTCTGATAACAGAGATAAGAGTAAGTCTTGAACACTACTGGGTGTGACCCCCAAACAGACAAAATTTTAAAAAAAAATTTACAAATTTCTTAATAAAGTTTTTGATGGGAGGAGCATACTGAAAGTAGACTACAGACCAGACATGATGGCCACTCAATACCTCTATTGCAAACCACAACACCCAAAAGGAGAGAGAGAACAAAAGGGAATGCCCTGCCACAGAGATGGGGTGAGGTAATGGGGGGATGGGAGGGGGTGGTGGGAGGGATCCCGGGATCATTGGTGTTGGAGAATGAGCACTGGTGGAGGGGTGGGTACTGGATCATTGTATGACTGAAACGCAAACACGAAAGTTTGTAAGTATGTAACTGTACCTCACAGTGATTCACTAATGAAAAATAATTTAAAAATTAATAAAAAAACAAGTTTTATTATTCCCCAAGGGTCTTGCACATCTGCATTAGATTGACAAATCTAATTCTTAATTACCTTTTTCTATGTTGCTCAGATAAATGCTACTTTTATTTAAAATAGAATTTTCCAATTACTTTCCTATTGAATAAAAGGCAGTTAACTTTTAATTTTTTTATACTGAGCAATCTGTCTAAGTTTACGGATGTCAGTAATTTGTATTCATGTTTTTAGTGGTAGTTTTCCCTGTGTTAGTAATCATCTCATTTTCCAATAGTGACAGTTCTGCTTCTCATTTTTCAATCTCTCTCTGTTTGGTTTTATTATGTTTTTATTACATTGTTTCAGAACTTCAACTATGTGTGGAACAGGGGAGGTAATGGAAAGCATTTTATTTCTGACTTTAAAATCTTTAAGTTTCGGGGGCTGGAGCGATAGCACTGCGGGTAGGGCGTTTGCCTTGCACGCAGCCAACATGGCCACGCAGCCAACATGGCCAACACAGGTTCGATTCCCAGCACCCCATATGGTCCTCTGAGTACTGCCAGGAGCAATTCCTGAGTGCATGAGCCAGGAGTAATCCCTGAGCATCGCCGGGTGTGACCCAAAAAGCAAAAAAAAAAAAAAAAATTAAAAATGCTTTTCATGTTTCAGCAGTGTGGCTGTTTGCTGTTGTATTGTAACTAACCTCTCCCATACCTAGTTTGATAAGAGATTTGTCTTAAGTGCTTATCAAATTTTGTCAAATATCCCCTTTGCCCCTGTTAATGATATATACTTCTTTATTGTTTTTCTTTGGGGGGGGCACGCTTGGATGTACTCAGGGGTTACTCTGGCTCTGCACCAGAAATCACTCTGAGCAGGCTTGAGGAACCATATGGGGAGCAAGGGAACGAACTCGGGTCGGCTGCATACAAGGTAAGTACCCTCCCTGCTGTACTGTCTATTTGTACCTTTAGTACCATTTTTTAAAAACCTAAACTTTGTTAAAATATTTTCTGTAATACTTAAATTGCCTCTGAACAGTTAGTGGAACTCATTCTCTTATTATCGGGACTGTATTTATGTGAGACACTTCACTATTCTATCAACAGGGTTCTGCTTTTAAGTGATTTTGGTAAATAATAGTTTTTCCCTGGGGTTTTCCCATGCATGTAAGTTGTTAATTTCATTGGCACAGAGTTAAGAAAAAAATTCTGAGTGAATGCTCATGAGTAGAAACTGGAAATCACACTCAAGTATGTATGAGTCCTGATTCTCTTTAATTTTTGATGAATTACCTTTATCCCTGTGGCTTCTTCACAAGTCAGGTTGATTGATTTCTCATTTATATACATCATAATCTACCTTTTGAAAATGATGCAGTTCACTGAGCTTTATTTTGATGTTGTTGTTCTTTTTGGGGCCACACCCAGAAGTGCCCAGGGCTTACTCCTGGTTTTGTGCTCAGAAATTACTCAAGGCAGTGCTCAGGGGACCATATGGGGTATCAAGGATGGAACCCGAGTAGGCTGCATGTAAAGCAAATACTCTCACCACTGGACTATCGCTCTGGCCCAGTTGATTGAGTTTTGACAGGTATAAACCGTCCTCTACTCGGAAGTACAGTGTAGTGCAGAAGGTTCCATTGTTTTTATGCTTTCAGTAACCTTGCTCCATTGCCTGACCCACCCCTTCTGATGCTGTCCCAAGACAGCTGTCCATGACAGTGACCTGCTCTCCTTTCCTCTGGACCACGAGTTGCCTCCACTGGCCCCCCTGAACCTCAGAATCCTCATTGCGCCTCCCACTTCAACATCTCCAGCCTCCTCCGAAGCTCTTGTTTGTGGAGAAGAGCAATTAGAGACGGCTTCGGAGAGGCAGTATTCTCTTCATTGCTGTGACCAGGGTCATGTCTTTGGAAACCTTTCAGAGAGGGCAAATGGGTCTTACACGACAAATTCACTCTGACCTGCCAACCCCCCAAAGCCTTTGACTTCCTTTCTCTAGATTGAAGCTTGGGATGACCAGACACTGTAGATTCACTTTGCCAGGGTGGCTCTTGGCTCTATGCTACCCCAGCAAAGAGTGGAGACTCTCAGGGGCCCCTTGCTACTCTCTGAGTAACAGCATTTCATGCTGATCCTGCAGCTCATGACAGAGGCAGAGACATAGTTTTCTTTTACTAGTTATATATAATGTTAATGATAATGTTAGTTATCTTTTTAACTAATGTTAGTTATATTTTCCTTTTGAGAGAAAGCTCTGTAGAATGTTGATTATAAAGGGATGCTTCGTAGAAGTCCCCATGTCCTTTACTTTTTTTTAAATTGATTTTTACTAAAAACACTTTGATTTACAAGGTCCTTTGTTATACAGTTGTTTCAAACAGTTAGTGTTCCAACACCACCAGTGTGATCTCCCCTCCACCAGTATCCCCAGTTTTCCTCTCAAGCCCAACCTGCCCGCTTTGCTACATAAAAAACTTACTTTCCATTGCTTATTCCAACCAAACTTTAAGACTGGCAGATAAAATGATCGGAAAATAAATCAGTAAGCTCAATTAGATTCTGGCCTATGTAAATAAGAAACAATATTAAAAATGCCTATTCTCATTGACATACGTACATTTTTCAGGTCCTTTACTTTTTTTTTGGGGTTGGGGTGACACACCGGCAATGCACAGGAGTTACTCCTGGTTCATGCACTCAGGAATTACTTCTGGCTGTGCTCGAGGGAACATATGGGATGCTGGGAATCGAACCAGGGTCAGCCACGTACAAGGCAAATGCCCTACCCTCTGTGCTATGGCTCCAGCCCCGCTCCTTTACTTCTTGTTGATTTCAGACCCGTGCTTTTGAGACAGGTGGTCTGAGCTTCTGGGGGTAGAGCCCCTGCGAACCTTACTTTCTTCCAAGGTCACGTGGAGGGGGGAGATCAGAGCATTCCTGGAAGATTAGCCTCAAGCGGCAATGCCCCAAAACACCTCTATAAAGGCTTAACCACCTGAGTCTGAAGATGGGGGAGTTAGGGGATAATCACACCCAGTGGACCTCACAGTCAGTCCCGCCTGATAGCATTTTCTATACTCTCTTTTTTTCCAAAGCCTCTAAAGCCTGTCTGGAGATTAAAATGTAATGATATGATGAATTGGAAGAGAGACACATCTGCACTCATCCTGCCAGAGCTCTTCAGGCTGTGGCTATTAGTATGCACACGCACGGAAGTGGGGTGGCAGTGGGCAAGCGTGCTGTGTGTCACTGTGTTTGCAGATATTCTGACATAAGAGGAGCAGAGGGAGTATCATTGTGAACTCCAAGTTGGGGTTGGGGGCTGTGGGGAGGCAGGGGCACAGGCAAAACCGAGCAGGTCTTAAAGGCAGTGAGGGAGAGGGGACCTGGCAGGTGGGGGCATCAGACTCAGGATGCAGGATTGTCAGAGATGGTGAGTGCAGCTGACAGGCCTAAGGTCTCACTGGGGACTAGGAGGGGCTCCATCCTTCTTTTTAACATTGGGGGTACATTCCTCCATACGGCTCATCATTGGGGCCATTGCTCCATATCACTCAGCACTGGGGTACATGCTTTCATACTCCTCAATTTTGGGGCACATTCCTCCATACTTCTCAGCACTGGGGACATTTCTCCATGCTGCTCAGTGTTGGGGCACATCACTTTATACCACACAGCATTGGAGTACATCCCTCCCTGAAGAGTCAGCCCCACCAACTCCAGGTTGACACAGCCCTCTAAGTTAGTGGTTTAGTTCCCACTCTGAGGATCTGTGTATCAATCCATCTAATTCTGTCCACCACTCTATCTATACACACACATACACACGAACACACACAGGTGTGCATACATATATATATAGATGCATAAATATATGCATCTACACAGCATACATTGATGTGAAAGCATGAATCGAAAATACAATGAAATATTTGTCAGCCATATTTTTTTTCTTAAATTTTTATTAGTGAAACACCATGAGGTACAGTTGTAGACTTACAAATTTTTGTGCTTGGGTTTCAGTTATAGAATGATCAAGTACCCATCCCTCCACCAGTGCCCATTCTCCACCACCATGGATCCCAGTATCCCTCCCACCCTCCATCCCCCCATCCCACCCTGCCTCTGAGGAGCGCACGTTGGATGCCATCCACGAAGGCATTCCCTTTTGTTCTCTCTCTCCTTTTGGGTGCTGTGGTTTGCAAAAGAGGCATTGGGTGGCAATCATGTTCAGTCTATAGTCTACTTTCAGCATGCATCTCCCATCCTAGTGTCAGCCATATTTTAAGGTGAAATCTTGTTAACAGTGGTGACATGGTGGTGTCAGGTGATGATCACACACAAGGGCATGGCACTTAGTGAACTGAATTGGAGAAAGACAAACACTAAGTGATTCCATTTATGTGGAAGATCCATGACCAAATCTAATGGCATAATAATGATGCTTTGGTAGAACAAAGCACAAATTTCTAAAAACCAAGTAGTGGTCACCAAAAGGGAAGGGACTGAGAGAGGGATAAACTGGGCACAGGAAGGAGGGCAGCTAGACTTTGAATGATCAACAAAATGCATTCGGTGCCAGGAATTGTAACCCCAGATAGAATCATGTTGGAGGTTAGACTTGCCACATGTCAAGTTGGGGGCGCAGTTGGGATACAGACCTATCCCTGACAGTGATGCTGCCTGATTCCTCGGCAATAAAATAAAAAAGATAATTGGAAAGTTACTAAAAAGACAAAATCTATAGTCAGTTTTCATAATGATGCACAGTCCGTGTTTCACAATGATGCACACTGTGCATCTCAAATCAAGCCATGAGAACAGCCCGTATGCATCATCCACCTGTTGGGGGGCAGGTGTAAGTAGATCCATCATCCACCTGTTGGGGGGCAGGTGTAAGTAGATCCTGCTGACTGGGTCTGTTCCTGGGTGCTCTGGGGTTTCACTCAGCTCAGTGTTTGGAATCTGGGCTACTTAGAAAAGCAGAATTCCAGTGCCATGATAGAGAACTCTCCTAGGAATGTGTGTGACAAGGAGGGCTTGTCTGCAGCCCTCTCTCCCAGTTTTGACACCCCTAGTGGGAAGTCTGTCCACAAGCTTCTGGTGGTGGGGTGGGGGAGAAGAGGTGATCTATGGAGTGATGAATCCACCCCCACGTGTGGGTTCAGCATTGCCAATCATTAAGCGTCCAGTCTGGAAAACAAGTGCTGGTGTTGTGGGAAGTTGGGAATCACTATTGATTGAGCAACCTCTTCAGCAGAGGGGAAGCGGAGCTTGTCAGGTCTGATCTAGTTGAGAAGGGAGAAAATGCTGACCTATGAGAGCAGTAACCCTGGGAGCTCAAGATACATAGTGGACAGGCTCTGGGGAAGTGACACGTGTAACAGAGAGCACACAGAGGGGTAGCCTGGCCAAGTCCAGAAGCCAAACCTGAATATGGCTGGCTCATGCACGATTCTGGCTGACTCAATGCTTGGCATTACTGGGGAGTAAACTTTGTCCCCCCAAAGTATGTCCTGTTCCTTGTATTTATCCTTTATCATTTTATTGGCTGATTCTGAGATGGGGAGATAATGGAGACTTCCTTCTTCTCTGGGGAGCTCCTGTCCACAGAAACTTATAGTTAAGGTCAAGCCACGGTTTCCCTCCAAGCAAGAAAGATTTGGAGTAGGTGAGGGCAAACAGGGGCCTTGAGGACTGATCAGTGGTTGGAAGCTTGCCACAAGAGTGTATGTGGGCACTGGTGGAGGGATGGGTATTTGATCATTGTACAATTGAAACCCAAGCACAAAAATTTGTAAATCTACAACTGTACCTCATGGTGTTTCACTAATAAAAAATTAAAAAAAATTTTTTTGAAAAAAAAAAGTGTATGTGTGGGGAAGGGCAATTAGGATAGAGATGGGATCAGCATGACAATAGTTGGAAATGATCATTTTGAACTGAGTGTTGAAAGTAGGTAAAGGGATATATACTGATTACCTTTCGTTATCTGTATTGCAAACATAAAGCACAAAAGAAAAGAGAGAGAGAGTCTGCCTTAGTGACAGGTGACGGGTATAGGGGGCTGGGGACAGAGGATGGAAGGAAAATGGGGACCATGGGTGGTGGGAAAAGTACACTGGTGAGGGGACAGGTGTTGGAACATTATATGAATGAAATCCAATCACAAACAACTTTGTAAATGTATTTATCACTGTGGTTCAACAAAAACAAAGGCCTGGAGTAGCATCAGGGAGAAGAAATCAGTAGCGATATGAGCGGAAGTTTAAGCATTTTGCCCATTTTGCTCTTTAAAAGTGATTTCCCCCACCCCCCACTTTACTTAAAATCCATGGTTTACAAAATTGTTTATGATGATTTGCTACAGGCTCCCAATATTCCAACACCCATCCCATGACTGTCAACCCCCTTTCACCACTCAAGCCTGCCCCCTTAGCAGGCCCACAGTGATTTATAGTCCTTGTTACCACTAAATGGCTAGTGGAATGATCAAAAATACTCAGTAAGAGAAAATTTGTAACAATTGTTATGTTTCACCAGGGGGACAGTAAGTTCTGGTCTGAAGGTTTACTAAGCTGTTGTTGCAAACAAAGCCTTCTCTGTTAGCATTTTTATTAGTTGAGATGAGTCAAGCTTCTACGTTATATTCACGTTCGATCTGGTGTACTCTTACTGGGATGTTAGTGCTGTAGGGATAGGAGAGATGTTATTTGTATTTTACATAGAAACATGCATTGATATAAAATTTTTTTTTATTAAAGTCACATGACTTCCAGTACCATCAATGTGCATACAAGTTACAACTCCACACCCTATAGTAGCAAATGTATAAATTCTAGCCATTTGTTTTATTCTGAAAACATTCTATGCCAGCACTTACTATCTTCATGGCCAGACACTGTGTGCCTATAGATCCTGGCATCTTCTCTCCTTGGCTCTGGGGAATTTGGATCCATAGGGAAAGAAGAGCAGTATTTTCTTCCTGCACAACAGAGCATGGCAAGCTATCCGTGGAGTATTCAATATGCCAAAAACAGTAACAATAATGGGCCTCATTCCCCTGACTCTTAAAGAGCCTCCAACATGACAGCATTGGGAAAGACAAGTAAGGAGAGGCTGCTAAAGTCTCAGGGCTGGGACGAATGGAGATGTAACTGGTGCCCACTCGAGTAAATCGATGAACAATGGGACGACAATGATACAGTGATACAGAGATACAGGGAAAGGAGATGTTATGCTGTTTTTGTTTTGGGGTCACACTTAGCAGTGCTCAGGGCTCACTTCTGCCTCTGCGTCCTGGCGGGCTCAGGGGACCACATAGGATACTGGGTATTCAGCCCAGACTGGTGATGTACAAGGCAAAGTGTCTTACCCTCTTTGCTATTGCTTGGGCCCCGATTACATTCTAGTCTTAGATATTAATACAGCAGTCGCACTGTGAGACCTGCATAACCAACTGTGCATCCCTGTCTCTGGTTTTGTGGATGAGCGGAGGTAGGAAAATGGTATCAGATATACCAGAGTGGGGCTGAAAAAATAGTCCAGTCACACTTCTGACCCAGGTTCAATGTCCAGTACCACATACGGGGTCATCTGAGTCCCGTTAGGAGTGATCCCTGAGTACAGAGCCAGGAGTAACCCTTGAAACAATGTCAGATTTGTCTCCCAAACAAAAAGCAGGGGGCCAAAACAAATGCAGTAAGACTAATTGATCTAAATAGAAAAAAAAACAACCAAATAAACAAAATGAGATACAACTTGGATTAGGCAGTCATTTTTCACCCACGTTGAAGAAAATGTATTAAATCAACCTCTGAGAACACCTTCATCTAGTCAAAGCAAAAGACGTCGGGAGGGGCCAAGAGACCCAGAGCATGCATCCGTGCTCTGCTTCTGACCCAGATTATCTTCGATTTTCTGCTTACAGGTGATAAATATTGATGACATTTATAAAGTCGTGTGCAGAGGGGAATTCTGTTTAATATGTTTCTCATTACCTTGGTTGTTATTTTGCTACCATGGTGAAATGATTTTCTTGACATTAGGGATCATAACATGTTTGTGGCACTGCGCAGCTGAGTGGCAGAGGAAGACAGAGGTGATGGAGTTCAAGGGTGGCAAAAGGTGGCATGTGGGCTCTGACTTAGAAAGCTCCAGTTTCTTCCAGGAAAACAGGCACCTTGGTGCATAGTTAGCCCTTTTGTTTAGCAGTCTCTCACCTCCTCACTGCTTTCACACAAGCCTGTTGCTGATAATTCTTCCTGGTACAATAACCTTTGCAAGCACAAGGCATAAGGGAAAGTTTGATATTTGAGTGAAAATTCAGGTCCTGAATAAGCCGGAGGAGACAGCAGGAAGCCAGGGATTCCCCTTTCTTCCTTGGCGTTAAACTATAAAATGTTTGCAGACACATCACACACTTCTTGGACATCAGCTAATTTGCTACCAGAGAAGGAAGAAGAAATGAAGGGTATTTTATTCAACATCTACTATGTGCCAGGCAGGTGACAAAGAACTTTCCATCCTTCCTCTCTTCTCATTGTTCTACATTCTCCTCCTCCCTCCATCCCATCCTCTTCTTCCACCTCCTTCTCCTCCTTTTCCCTCCCATCCTCCTCCTCCTCTCCCCCCTTTTACTCCTCCTCCCTTCATCCCCAGCTTCCTTACCCTTCCACTCTCCACCTTCCCTCCATCCTCACCACTGTCCTGGAAACCAGAAATCCTTCTTTCCAAGACCTGAGTGATAGTACAGTGGGAAGGGCATTTGCCTTGCAACACAGCTGACCTGGATTCAAATCCCAGAATCCCATATTCCTTGGAACCTGCCAGGAGTGATCCTCCCTCAAAAAAGAAATAAAGAAAAGAAATCTTTCCTTCTTTCCTCACTCCCTCTGTTTTGGTTTTTGGGCCACACCCAGCGGGCTCAGGGCCTACTCCTGGCTTTGTCATTTCTGGTGAGGTTCAGGGACTCTAATCCTTTGGCATGCAGGGCAAATGCCCTTGCTGCTGTTCTGTCTCTCTGGCCCCACTTCTTTTTTTAGAAGGATCATCTCTGCATCATTTCCATTTCCATCAGGGGGACTCGCACAACCCCTCCCCCAATCTGGGGTTTGAATCCTGACTTGAATCCAGAAAGTCCTGGTGGAATATGTGAGAAAGGGGCTTAGGGCATCACATGAGCACTGGCCACTATATTTCCACCCTGTGCCTGGATTGGATGTATCTGATGCTAGTGTACGTGCATTGAAAGTACAGACGATCATTTTTGTCTTCCTTCGTTGTGGCAGCCTAGTTCGGCCTTGAGATTTTGTCGGCCTCTCTTTTCTCATCCTTCTCAGTGCTGCCATGTCGGTGAAGCCTTCAGGGTCAGGTGAATGAGACCAGTTGTAGTTACTGGTTTTGGCATATCGAATACACAACGGATAGCTTGCCAGGCTCTTCCGTGTGGGCGGAATACTCTTGGTAGCTTGCCAGTCTTTCCGAGAGGGATAGAGGCTTTTGGGGTGACCTCTAATCACCCTTGTAGGTGTTACCATATTTGAACCCTATCAAATATGGTACGACAATTCTGGAAGATGGGTATTTAGTGTCTTATGATGTGTCGCGTGGCTGCTTTGTGGCCGCGCAGGTCCAGAAACTGTCCAGAAGTGTGGCGACGGCTGGGTAGTGGAGGTAGGGTCGATAGTACGCTAGCATCAGATACATCCATCGAGGACCTGATGGTACAAGCGCAAATGATCAAGTACGACATCATTGGTCTGACCGAGACAAGAAGGCACGAATCTCACCATGCCATTTTCGACACTGGAGAAGAATTGTTCCTCAGAACATGTGATAAAAGAGGTGTCGGAGGCGTCGGTGTCCTTGTCAACACAAACTTGGCCAAGAGCATTGATTCATTCGAATGCCTAACAACCCGAATCGGACGTTTACATTTGAATAGCTGTGGCTCACTGCCTGCAGTTTCTATCTTTGTTGTCTATGCACCAACATCTCATTATGATGAAAGAGAAATCGAGAAGTTCTACATGGAGCTGGAGAAGTTCTATAAAGAAGACCACACCTTCTACAAGATCATCGTGGGTGATTTTAATGCCAAGATAGGACCGAGAAGATCAGCTGAAGAACTTCACATTGGGACCCATGGCCTAGAATGGAACGAACAGGGTGAAAGACTGTCTGAGTTCATCATGTCGACCAAGACCATCCATGGTAACTCACAGTTCCAGAAGGCAGAATCTAAACGTTGGACATGGGAGTCTCCCGGTGGATGATTCCACAATGAAATAGACCACATCATATTCAATCGATGGTTTTGCCTGACCGATGTCGCTGTTGTCCCAAAATTTCGAACGGGATCGGACCACCGTCTCCTTCGTGCAAAATTCTACTTCACAGAGCGGGGAGAAAGGGCTGCAAAGTTCAAAAAGAGAACTCCCAGAACGACCACCAACTGGGAACTCTTTGGCACTATTGCGGCAACATGGGAAGATGCCATTGTTGACAACATCGACGAGGAATACGATCGACTGGTTCAGCACCTCCATGAATGTGCGAGGAACGCCAAGAGAGAGATAGCCACAAAAAAATGCCTGTCTTCGAAAACTCTTGAGCTAATTTGCCAGCGTGGTTTGGCGCATGCCTCAGGCAACCACAAGCTAATGTCCGAGCTCGCAAAGCAGTGCAGAGATGCGATCAAGGAAGACCTCAAAGAGAGAGGAGCAGAAGTACTGGTAGATGCGGCAGAAGCTGGAAAAGTATTCGTTACGCCTGCCTGTCCTTTGCCAACTACAAGACCAAGATGACTGCCCTCCGACGTCCTGATGGATCCATCACATCCTCCAGAACGGCAATGGAGAAGATTATCCATGACTTCTACTCAAATCTCTTCAATAACCATGTCCACTTGCCGACATACCAAATTCCACAGGATGGATATGTCGTTCCCAACGTTCTCCCTTCCGAAATCCGACACGCCATTTTGTCGGTAAAGAAACAAACAGCACCCATCCCAGACAAGGTCAGACCTGAACACCTGAAGAACCTGCCATCAGTACTCATCAATACACTGGCTCAGCTCTTTACTCGCTACCTGTCTGAATGCAAATTTCCGTCCCAATGGAAAACCAGCAGGACTGTACTACTGTTCAAGAAGGGAGACATCCATGACATTGGCAACTATCGCCCTATCTGCTTATTGTCTGTCATCTACAAGTTGTTCACTTGAGTCATCCTAAATAGTATTGGCAGAACACTAGATGATGGACAACCATGCGAGCAAGCAGGGTTCCGCAAAGGATTCAGCACCATCGACCATATCCACACAATAACCAAACTCATTGAGGTTTCTCGGGAGTTCAAGATGCCGCTCTGTTTAACGTTCATTGATTTAAAGAAGGCCTTTGATTCTGTTGAGACGGAAGCGGTCATTGAAGCCCTAGCCAATCAGGGCATTCAAGCCCAATACATCAAGATCCTCTGTGAGCTGTATTGCGGATTCACTACCAGGATCTCACCATTCTACAAAGAAGTGATCGTTGATGTCAAGAGAGGGGTGCGGCAGGGTGATACCATTTCACCGAAACTCTTCAGTGCCACCGTCTAGAACATCATGCGACGACTGGAATGGGAAGGAATGGGAGTGAAGATAGATGGTCAGCAATTATACTACCCCCGCTTTGCTGATGACATTGTTTTAATAACACCAAACATCAGCCAAGCGGCACAAATGCTGGCCGACTTTGACCGTGAGTGTGGAAAAGTAGGACTACAGCTGAATCTTACGAAGACAATGTTTATGAGAAACAGCCTCGTTCCTGATGCCCCATTCGCTCTCAACGGAACAACCATCTCCTAATGCAACAGCTATGTGTACCTAGGTCGAGAAGTCAACATGACAAATGACCTGGCACCTGAACTGCGCAGGAGGAAGAGAGCAGCTTGGAACGCCTTCAAGAGTGTCGAAGAAATAGCTAAGAGGACGAAGAACCTCTGGCTCCGGACACATCTCTTTGATTTCACTGTTCTTCCTGCATTAACACATGCCTCAGAGACCTGGGCCCTACGCAAACAGGATGAGAACGCTATTCAGGTCTCCCAAAGAAGAATAGAAAGAGCTATGCTTGGAATATCACGTTTCACTCAAATGAGAAAAAAAATCTGGAGTTCCGACATCCGTCGATGATCAAGAATCAGGGACGCTGTCTCATTTGCCAAGGTGTCAAAAATCAGATGGGCTGGTCACATAATGAGATTTAAAGACGACCGCTGGACTAGAACTGTTACTGACTGGATTCCACGGGATGTCAAAAGACCGCGTGGCCGCCCACCTACCAGATGGTCAGACTTCTTCGTGAAGATCATGAACGATCGATTTGAGGCTCTTCATGTTCCCAAAGCGAACAGATGCCATTGGGCTATACTAGCACGCGACAGGGACAAATGGAGACGTTACTGGTGCCCACTCGAGCAAATCCAAATCGACGACTAAAGGGAAGTTAAGTGATTAAGTGATTAAGTGCCTGGATTGGGATTGAGTCTCTAGATGCTGCAGAGGCCCTGCATGCCTCCCCTTTCCTGGCTCCCCCCACTAACTCCAAACAGATGACTGTCATAGAACTGTCATGAGACATGGAGTGGAACACAGGTGCGCTCAGGTCAGCTGTTCCTTTGGAGCCAACCAACCATGGGCCCATCCCAGTTCCCACTCCAACAAAAGTGCCATGTGCTGATCTCCTGCAGAATATTAAATTCCACCAGCCAGTCAGACTCAGTGACTGGTGATTTAAAGGGGTCCCCCTAACTTTCCCCACCCCCCAACACAGACCCAGACACACACACACACACACACACACACACACACACACACACTGTTCCCTACAAACCCGTCTGAAAAGGGCCAAGATGCCTTGTATTGGCACTCCCCCCCTCACCCCCTGCAATATTCTGCAACCCATCCTGAGCCTCCAAGAAAGACATAACATTCGATTGAACTTTGGCTTATCTATAAATGAAGAATGAGCCGCAGGCATCCCCTGACCAACCAAGGAGCCATTTCAGGAAAATTACTTTCCTTTACTCTCCATAAAAATAAATTGTTCCTCACAAAAGGGGGAGGGTGGAATTGTCACTCTCCTCTACTCCTTACTCAAATGATTCTGAAAGGGATGTTTTCTCCCAGGGGTCAGAGTGAGGTGATGCGCTACCAATATTTATCATACTTGGTTACCACACTTGTGTTCTCTGGGACTCAGGGTGGATTGACCTTTGGGGGCATTTTATTTTTTCTGGTGTGATGGGTCAGGTATTTCAAAAGTATGCAGATGTACTTTTGCCCTCACCCCTGCCCCACTTGTTTCTTTGTGTAGGGAGAAACCCAAGGATCAGAATGCTAAGCAATTTCTGGTAAGGGATTGTATAGTGCCCAGATACATATGTAAGCACACATGCACAATCTCCCATATATGAATGTGTTGACAGATGGGCACCTGCATGGCACGCACAATCATGTTTGCACAGTGCGTGCACATATGGACACATACCCACCTGCATGCATATCCACACCTGGGAATGGCCATGCACATGCCTGCTACATGCCTGCACATAGCACCCAAGTGCCCTCATCCTTCAGCTCCGTTCAGCTTCTTCCCAAGAGCGACTTGCACAAGAGCGCTTGAGCCCTGGAGCTTGAACTCCAGGGCTGGTGTGGACTCTGTATCACTGTGATTTCTGCATCTTAACCTCAACTCTCTGTGGCTCAGTCTGTGTCAAGATCAAGACTCAAGTGGCAAGACCAAGATTCAAGTGGCATGGTTGGAAGTTTGCCATCAGTGGTGGTGAGGGAAGGGCAGCTTGGGTAGAGAAGGGACCACTGTGACAAAGATAGTTGGAGCGATAGCACAGCGGGTTGGGCGTTTGCCTTGCACGCAGCCAACATGGCCGACCCGCGATCTATTCCTCCGCCCCTCTCGGAGAGCCCGGCAAGCTACCCACGTGGCCAAGCCTGGCAAGCTCCCCATGACGTATTCTATATGCCAAACACAGTAACAAGTCTCACGATGGAGACGTTACTAGGCCCGCTCGAGCAAATCAATGAACAACGGGAGGACTGTGACCGTGACGGTGATCACTCTGGAAAAGAACTGTGTAATGGGAGGAGACAAAGGTCAGAGAGCAGGGGGAAGGGCCATAACTGCTGATACTCTGGCCTTACTCATGGCTCTGTGCTCAGGGATCACTCTTGGTGGAGCTCAGGGAACTGTATGGGGTACTGAGGTTCTGATCTGGCTTGACTGCTTATAAGGCAAGTGCCCTACTCTCTGTAGTATCTCTCCAGACCCTATTTTAATTCTTTAAAAGCTGTTTTAGATTTCCTTTAATTTTTCCTTAAATTTTTAAGAATTGAACTTAAAAAAAAAACTGGGACCTAAGGTTTCAGTGATGTGAAAACTATTATACCAGAATCTTGTAGGCTTAAAAATTTGAGCACACTATAAATAGACATCAATATGAATCTTCTAAATAATACTTATGTTCCCTTTATATAATATATTATATATAATATATAATATAGTGCCATCAGTATTTATAATGCTCTTATCTACTATATGAGCTTTTACATGTATTTCTCTATACCCCAATGTATGTCACTGATTTTTGTTTCCTAGCTATAATTTATAGCTAAAAAGATAATTTTGCCATCTCTTAGAGAAGTACCTGCAACTTGTTTTATTTAGAAAAATGAAGTTTTCCACTATGAAAAATTGTACTTTAGGTAGTGCATAAGGATGGGATTCTATTTACATGGTCATTCTAGAAATTCTTGAGCAATTCTAACACATTTTATTGGCAGCCGGTACCCCCAGTTGAGTCTGGACCCAGCAGAGCTCAAATGGCTTTTCCTACTGCCCTTTGAGAGGAAACACCAGGTGGGAGAGAGGTTTCACCTCCAGGATCCTTGACTTTGAATAGAGAAATCCCTGAACCTCTGCACACGGATCCAGGCCAGCTGTGCGGCCTCTCTCAAGTCCCATGACTGTGGACTTAACCCCTGGGCCAGATCCCCAAGAGACACTTCAAGTGGCCGATGGTCTCTGTTCTTTGGTGGTTATTGCTCAGGCTGTGCATACCTCCGGGCTCAACTCAATTTATTATGTATCCGCATGCATTTAAAATTGAACTTAAAAAAAATCCTGACACCCCCACCCCCACCCAAGGGGATCCAAAATGGTCAAACTTCTAAGCCACCTTGGGATCAAATCCACACTACCAGAAGGAAACCTTGCACCCCTTCCAACATGACTAAGAAGCTCATAAACCGCAGGTAGACAGCGCAGAAAACATTTTGTACCCGCCAGAAACCAAACACAGCAGGGTCTGGGAGTGACTTAGTTGTGGACTCCCCAATAAACAAAACCTTCACTGAGGCCCCAAAATCTGAACTTCTTCCCAAAAGCACTTTTCTGCCCTCTGCCCGCTCTGCTCCTGGCAAAGGCGATTATCTTGGCATTTGTAAAAATGACCAGCATGGAGGAAAACTCCAGGGGCCTGGTCTTTCAAGGATAAATGTCACCAGGAAACTGAGACACGGAGAGGGGTTGTGTTCCCCTTAATTGATGGTTGCCCATTTTGTTTGGTGAGCTATTTCTGCTGAAATGGGAGCCCTGATTGTCTTCCCTTCAAAAATTTTTCTGTCTCACTGTGCCTTTGAGGATTCACAAAGTATATGCTCAACCAGGAGGTTATTTTTTGGGACTCTTTCTGGGGAGGGGGTGTGCATACACAAAGTCACCCCTCTGTGTGCAAGAATCAGGCGCACCAGAAGTGGAAGGAAACCCCTCCCCCCTTAACCCTTATCCTCAAGCATTGCCCTTTGATAAATGTCAGCAGGAATTTGCATAGGACTGAACCCCACATTCCAGGAAACTCCCCAAGAGTGCCTTTGATTTCATGAGTAATTCATCTTATTTTCAGGCTTTGCCAAGTGTGAGAATCCAGGGAACATCTGGTTCATTCCTCTCCCCACCAGAGCAACCATTCATTGTGTGCATCTGGGGAAAGAGTCCTTTCTGCGAAAGGAACATGTTTCCTCCTGCCCATCCCTACTTTTTTTTTAAAAATTTGTTTGGTTTGTTTTTGCTAGGGGGCCATGCCTGGTGATGCTCAGGGCTTACTCTGGACTCTGCCATCACTCAGAAATTACTCCTGGTGGTGTTTAGGGGACCATATGGGATGCCTGGGATGGAACCTGGATCTGCTGCATTCCAGGCAAGTGCCTTCCCACTGGGCTTGTCTCTCCAGCCCAAATTCCCATTTCTTTGCAAGCACAATGAAGAAGTCCTTTGGCAGGGGGGTGCTTCTGTGAATGTTCATTCTACTTTGAGATGACTTTTATCAAATCAGGCCATTGTTCAGTGGCTGTCTACTTGCTGGGAGGCAGGAGACACAGAAAGTTCACCCAGAAGGGGATTTTCCAGCCCTGGAGAGCACAGGGAACAGTGTAGATAACCTGGAAGGCCCCATCCTTCCATTAAGATGTGGGAGCTTCACAGTATGCGGGGTGGGTTGGTGGTCACATTAGGCTTATGGATGGTGTGTTAATGTCAAGGAATCCCCCCGTTTCTTGGCAGAGCCAGGGGGAACACATTTCATATGTGTTGGGGGAGGCAAACATTTATTCAAGCAATCTGTCTCCTCTGCTGACACAAGGCATTCTTTTTTGTTGTTATAAATCATTATGATAATACTTAGTTGGCATCTTAAAAATACCACACTATGATTTCTTTCTAGGGTCAACACTTTAGTTATAATGCATCTACCTTGTTTTTTTTTTTTTTCTTTTGGTTTGGTAACAGGGCACGAGACACACCCAGCAGTGCTTAGGTCTTACTTCTGACTTTGTGCTTAGGGATCATTCCTGGTGCGGCTCAGGGGCCACAAGTGATGTCAGGTATAGAATTCTGGTAGGTTGCATGCACCTTACAGCTATCCTAGGTTTTCAGCTTCTATCTACTTTTGATGTGGAATATTTTCTTTCTTTTTCTATTGAATCACAGCAACATACACATCTACAAAGTTGTTCCTGATTGGGTTTCAGTCATACAATGTTCCAACACCCATCTCTTCACCTGTGTACATTTCCCACCACCAATGTCCCCAGTGTCCCTCCCCTACCACCACCTGACTCAATAGCTGGCACTCTCTCTCTCTGTTTCTTGCTCACTTGCTCTCTCTCTCTCTCTCTCTCTCTCTCTCTCTCTCCCTCTCTGTCTCTCTTGCTCATTCTCTCAATCTGTCTCTCTATCTCTTTCCTTTTGGGAATTATGGTTTTCAATAAAGAAATACAGATTCTGTAAGGGTATTGTGTACATCCCTTTACCTCCTCTCAGCACTCAGTTCTTATCCAGAGTGATCCTGGCCAACTATTGCTGTCATACTGGTCTCTTCTCTACCCTCACTGTCCTTTGCCACCCACATAAACTTCCAACCCTTGATCAGTCCTCCTGTTCCCTGCTGAGACATTCGTGCTAGTGAGGAATCCCTCTCTCAGCAGCAAAGGCGAACAACTGGCACATCTTAGAGTAGCAAATGCATGTGTCCTCCACGTGCTTTCCGGTGGCCATGAAATCTGATAACAGGAAGTGAAGTCCTCCTGGGGTTGGGGGAGCCAGTTCTGCTGCCTTTGGGGTGGGGGACTGGGGGCCAGCATTGTTCCTATCTGAACTGAAGTGAGGCACTATCTGGTTGCCCTTGCCCTCTCTCCATTCTTTCATTCTTGAAGGATAAGAAAGAAGCAGCTGGCAGGCAGGAAAGAGGCCCTCTGCTTCTGCTCAGGGGCTGATGGGGTGCCTTTTCCCTGCAGGGGTCTCCCCAATTCACCATGATCTAAGTTGTTTGTGCTAGCATGGCAGGAAATCTCAGACAGCCCATCATGAAAGTTCTTAGTAGAAGCAGTTTAGGGGAAAAATCCCTTTGTTCTTTCCTGGCCCATCTGAACGCAGGGCGGGCCGCTGTGGTTAACTATGGGGATTAATGCACGTTTTGCACCCCCCTATAGAGAAGAGAATTGCTAATGACTAAGTGTTAGGATTAATGTTTTCCAAGAGGCAATGGGGAATGTTCAGGAAAGTGCCAAACACCATCTCAAGAGTTGGCAGGTTCCTTAGAAACTGGTCCCCAACTTGGACTGATGACTCAAGATATCCCAGGACCCCTTTGGTGCCTGCTATGCTATGGGACTCTGGCATGGTCTTTGTAGAATACTTTAGCTTCTCATCACTGAACTTGGTGGTGGTCTTCCAGCTCCCACTGGGGAATTGGGCTGTTCAGGCACAGAACTTCTGGAAGACTCTGCATCACATGAGGAATGAACACTTCTAGCCCTGATCCCCTCGCCTCCTGCCTGCCAAGATGATCTTAGGTGGCACAGGCACTTGGTATTCTGGGCTATCCAAGCCCCTGTGCGTGCTCTTATGGCCACGTCCTCTGTGTCCACTGCTTTCCAGTGCATGCCCCTTATTTGTCCTTGGAAGGGATTCTGGGTGTTTCTTCCAGGGAGTCCCTCTTGCTCCTTCTCTTCCCACTATATTTTTTAAAGTTACCTGCTTTGGAGGATGAGCCAGGGTTGGGCACCTCCATGTTTGTAGATGGTGGGTCTGGTTGGAGTGAAGACCCAGCTGTGTCCTGCTCCATCACTGGCTTCATTCCCAGGAGGTCACTTGTCATAGGGTGTGAGTTAACTCTTGCGTGGCTCACTGGTCATCACGGAGCAAGGGCTGATTTTGTCTCCCACCATCAAGCTAAGAGTGGTACACTTCTTGCAAGGATCCAGCCTCATTTGTACCCCCAATCCCACCTCCCAGGTCCCAGTAGAATGCCCTTGATGTGAGTATCTGAGGTATGAATTTGAGGGTGAACCAATCTCAGACTTTGGGGATTTGAACAATGTCCATCAGAATGTCATTCGGCCTATCAGACATTCTTTCCTTTCGACTGATCCCCAAGATGACCTCAGGTTGCCTGTTTGCACCAGGACTTGGTCTCCTGGGAGTGACAGACAATCCAAGCCCTCCATGCACACTCTTATGGCCACGTCCTCTGTGTCCACTGCTTTCCAGTGCATGCCTCTTACGTGTCCTTTTGCCAGGAGCTTGAGTGGCATTACCTATGCATGGGGCCACATTAGAGCAATGAATTCTTGGCACCAATGGCGTAGTCTCTGTCTATCCTCTCTCTGATTCAATTCTCCCTCAAGGCTCTGCAGTCTTGTCCTGAAAACATTCCTGATCATTGGCAATGCAGCTGCTATTACAAGAACAACTACAAGTACAAGCCAAAAAATGCACCAGTCAAAACTTTAAAGGTCACTTGGAGCTGTCCCTCTGCCCTTCACAGTCCACTGGGCTAATTGGATCCTGGATAGAGAGCCTATGATTCCCAAAGGAAGGCCAGCACTCAAACTTGTCCTGGCCAGTTCCCACCCCTTCAGGATTCCAGTCCAAGGGGGCCTGGGGATGCAGAAGCACCTTGGCTCACCTCTCCTCCCTCTCTCTTCCTTTTGGCCAATTCAGTTCTCAGTGCAGTCTCTTTCTTTCCTGCCCCTCTGAAATGCTCTGAAAGGCTCAGTTCTGGGACTTGTGCCCTACCTCTTCCATTCACATCCTCCAAATTCAAGAGACCAAGGTGCACCTCTCCCCCACCCCCACCCCCATCATCCACCCCTGCCCCAGGAACACAAGGACTCAGTACAAGTGTTTGACAGTTTTCAAGAGCCCCACAGTCCCTCGTCAGAGTAGAGGTAAAGGCCAGCTGTCCTGTTTTCTTTGCTCAGGGGCCGTTGGTGCAATGCTAACTTGCAATATTGGGGAGCTGAGGTGGCTTCTTTCAGCATTGCTTAGCACTAGTACATTGTTGGTGTTGCACCAAAACACAAAAGTGCTCCAAAGCGGCATTTCAGGGAAGATTTACATGCCCAAGTGAATTCAGCACTACCTTCCAAAATTCCCCTGCAAAGCTCACATTTTTGTGTCAATGTGCAAGGCAGCTGCAAACAAATTCCTTCCGTCCCTCCCCCTTCCCTTTCCAATCTTTTTCAGATGCTTGCAAGTAGTCCCTTGCATGCAAACAATTTGGATGGAGAGGTCTTGCTTTCAAAGGGTGGCAGCATCCCTGGGGTGCAGCAGGGAAGGTTATTGATAGGAATGATTTGTGATGACTCATGCAGACTTCAGAGCACACTCCCAGCTGCTAACAGTAGCCAGCTCCAGGTTTGAAGTGTTCTGGGTCCTTTTCTTTTCTTTTCTTTTCTTTTCTTTTCTTTTCTGTTCTTTTCTTTTCTGTTCTTTTCTTTTCTCTAACTTTCTTTCTTTCTATCTTTATTTTTCTTTTTCTTTCTTCTTCCCTCCCTCCCTCCCTCCCTCCCTCCCTCCCTCCCTCCCTCCCTCCCTCCGTCCCTCCCTCCCTCCCTCTCTCTCTCCCTCTCTTCCTTCCTTTTTTCCTTCCTTCCTTTCTCTTTTTTCTTTTTTCTTTTTTTTTGGCTCTTTGGTCGGGTGATGCTTAGGGGTTCCTTTTGGCTCTGCACTCAGGAATCATTCCTGGAGGTGCTCAGGAGACCCTATTGAATGCCAGGGATTGAACACAGTTTAGCTGCGTGCAAGGCAAACACCCTCCCCACTGTATTATTGCTCCAGTCCTACTGGGTGCATTTTCTCACTGAACTCCTCTTCATGGGCTGAGACTTCTATGGCCTGAGGCTGATATGTCCTTACCAGGGATCCAGACCAGGAAAAAGGGAATCAATACAGACACAAACAGGAGGCATGTAGAATCTACAAAGAAGATGCTTCCACATCTTGATCTCAGGGGCCTATGAACCTTCTCTGGAGCCAGATTCTCCCATCAAGGTGAAAATAATCTGCACACATGGATAAAAGAGTTGGATTTGGGATCCACAGTGGAATACCAGGCAGCCTCAAGAGGAGATGCAATCTTGCAGTTTGCTGTGAATTGGGCAGAACTGAGTGGTGTCATGTTCAACGAAGCCAGAGGGAGATGGAGAAAGGCAAATACCAAATTCTCACTGTTGGTTGTCTATAGAGAAATGGAAGGTAATCAAGGTGGGAAAACCCTTGGCCCTCAATTACAGAAATGAGACTGTCTAAGAAAAGGAAGGTGGGGTTGGGGAGGGTGGGAGGAGGAAGAGGAGGTGATAACACAGGGGAGTTATCAGTGAACTTTGATGGCACTTTGATGGCATAGAAATAAACTCATTGTATGTGTCAGAACTGTCAGCTAATGCTAATATGTATATGTGTCTTCAACTATTAAACCAAATGATAAGGAGGCAGGGTCGGAGAGTTGAGGGGGTGCTCAGGTCATAGACAGAGGGACACTGACACCCATGGTGGGTTTGGTGTTGAAACAGGGTAAGCGTAAAAATATGTGATTAGCTGCAACTAGGCATCATGACGCCTACCAATAGCAAAAGAAAACAGAAACCATGAAACACTGCAGACCCTGCCCAGTGGCGTCTCTGCAAAACAGTGCTGAGTTGGCTGAAGAATGACTCTCTGCCAGTGCCAGTGGTTAGCACCTGGGTTAGAGATTGGAGTCCCTGGAGACACTTGAAAAATTGTAGGGGCCTGGTTCTAATCCTAGAGCCTCTGATTAAATTGAACTTGGTAAGGCCTCAGCTCTGTGGCCATAAACACTTCTCCTGGTCCTTGTAATAGGCAGTTAGAACTGAGCTGCCACGAAATGTCCCTAACTAGCTGGCTAGAAAGCATGAGGGAAGGCATGATTGGATCTTATTTACCTGGGAATATGGAAGGGCAAAAGGACATCATTTTGGTCCTGAATCAGGTCACCCTCCTCCAGATTTGCTTGGAATATCCCAGTTTTTGAACCCAAAGCAGTGCTTATTCAAAGATGACCCAGGGACTTTAGTTATGTTTGTTATCCAGGTATGCTGGGGGCCCCAGTAGGGGAGGAGGATGGGGACATGTTGACCTGGAAGCAAAAGCATACGGGATTGGGTAAGGAAAAGAGGCTGGTCCTTTCTCAGGAGCTGCCACGTGGTCTGGACCAGTCCAAGTGAGGGCAAAGAGACCACAGTCAAGGGTTGGGGTGGGAGTCATGGAAGCGGGTCTTGGTGATGACAGCACCCGTGGTGGGCACTTGTGTCTCGGCCATGTGCCCCAGCTCTTTGGAGGTGAGGCTGGGTGCCCCAGGGGAGGCAGGTCCAGCTCTGTCCCTGCAATCACTGTGTGCTCGTTGGTCTTTCTTCTTCAGCCTACCACATCTGCTGGATAACCCTGGTCCCTGATACTCCAACTAAGAGCATTCATATAACTAATACAATATCCCAATTCATATTCTCTCCTTTAGATGACTGAAGCCACAGTCCAGGCACTCTGAATGTGCCATGTCTTAGGCGTCCAGTGAGCTCCATAGTCTCAGCTCTGGTCCACCCCATGTGAGGCAGGCGGAGGGACAGGGGGTCCCCAGCAGCGCTGTCCCTCAGGCAGGTTGGAAATGATTAGACAGAGTCTATCCTAGTCTCAGGCATGTTGGAAACAAGGAAGAGACCCAGAGGTTCACACCACACTCCAAGTACATTGAGTCAGGGAGGAGATTCGGAGGTTTTGTCTGAGTCTGATAGGGGCTGTCAGAAGCCTATCATTTAAGAGTCCACAGACCAATCAGTCTGGAGTGGTGCCAGCTGAATTGGTCAGTCCGAGTTCAAAGCGGGAAGTATCTGCCCCATATTCATAAGGAGATATATCAGAATTGGGGTGGGGGTTGGGAGGAAGGAGGGGGAGGCCCGCATCTGGTTATTAGGTTATTGCAAACAACTTACTAGCTAGCTGTATCTCACACAGAATGAAGTAAGTTCCCCAAATGGCGTAACTTTTGTTCATACATAGTGGAGTGCCTTCTGTTCATTACAACCCCCTGTCCCCCCCAGATATGTTGAGGGAACCGAGCTGGTCATTTGGCCCAAGTCCTGGAGGAGGCTGCCTTGTTTGGATCCTGTGGCGTGTGTATCGCCTCAGCCATTATAATCCTCTAGTGTCTGTGGCTCACAGCCCGGGGTAAGAGGGGGGTGGCAGGAGGGGGAGAGTCCTGGTTTTGAGCCAAAGTGAGAAGGAGTGAGTCCCCATTTGGGAATTCCTTGCCTTATCTAGGGTTCCAGTGATGTGTTTGTTGCCCAGAGGGCCAATACCAAATCACTACATAGAGGATATTGTGGTCCACCACCCTGCCCCCACCCTGAGATCCTTTTGTTCATAGGTGTATGAATCTGCCATGTAAGACTTACTGGGAAGACTCGCTTCCCCCGTCAGCTCTCTGGGCTTCTGTGACCGTTGATCTTAGGAGTGCTGTTAGAATCAAAGTGCAACCATTTTCAGCATGAACCAAAGTACAGCCATTTTAGTTGTTAGTAGCCATTTTGCTACTCTGTATGATTATGTAACTGACAGCTGAACTGGACATGAACCTGAGACCACAGCTTGGAAAAGGGAGCAGAATGAACAAAATTTACAATGCTTGCAGATAGTGCCAGACAATCAGTAAAAAGAAGGAATCTAGTGGTAGGCCAGGCATGGAAAGAATAGAACAAAGGGGTATCCACAGGTGGCACTAGCCAATCAGCTCACAGATGAGTTAGGGAGAAAGAACAATGTGGTTTTAGGGTACTTAAATTCTTCCCCAGAGTTGATGGGGGTCATACCCTGACCATTTCTTTATAGGGTGCGGTCCTGGCCAGTCAGTCTGTAACACACACACACACACACACACACACTCTCTCTCTCTCTCTGTCTGTCTCTCTGTCTCTGTCTCTGTTCACCTGTCTCTCTCTCTCTTTCTCTCTCTCTCTCTGTGTGTGTAACAAATCTTTTTAATAAAAATTTTGAAGTCCTCACAGGTGACTTGTGTTCAAATCGCAGACCCTAACAGTGCCATGGAGAGACCCTGTGATTTCATAATATTAACATGGGTCATAAACTAGGGGTTCGGAGGTCAAGAAGATGCCAAATTTCACCCTTTTGCTTCCTTCAAGACTTAGCCTGAGACAGATTTTAAAAATCAAGCAAAAGTGCACCAGTGGAAAAGAAAAATAACAGGTGCTTTCAAAAATATCATGTTCCTAGTTGGGTTCTTAAACTCTGGGCTTCCCATATATGTAATATTATATATAATATACATAATATTAGCATGGCAAAAACTATTTAAAAATTGATGTCCATCAATACTTGTGGTCACAAAATCCCGTGTGTGTGTGTGTGTGTGTGTGAAAGAGAGAGAGAGAGAGAGAGAGAGAGAGAGAGAGAGAATGAACTGGGAAAATGAACCAGACTAGAAAATTACTCCATCTTCATTTCCATGTTGCTAATGAAATGTTTTGCATTTTCTATGCAGAAGGGAGGTGGATTTTACAGTTTCAGTGAATAGCAGATGCATAGTGGCTGTCGGATAATTCGCACTGGATCCTCAGCCAGTGCATGGTGGGGAAGGTGGGGCACAGACACCCTTCCACTCAGGTCTTTGTCTTTGTCTCAGTCCTTGCCATGAAGCTGACATTTGAGACGACTCCTCTGCCCTTTCCAGTGTCATTTTGGTGATCCTGGTCTCTAGAAATCTATTCTTGGGTGATTTCTCTCAGCCCACACATCTCCTTGGCTACTCTGAGATTTAATAACTTGGTTGTAGGCGTGGCTCCAAGCTCAAGAGTGGTGACAGAATAACAAGAACACAGTAGATTCCTTTGTTGAAATACTAAATTCTTTATGCAGGATCATTGTCAGGACTTCACCTACAAGATGCCATCCATACAGAGCATTCAGATATTGTTGAGTTACCAGATGCCAGAGTCACCCTGAATGGCTCTTTGTATTGTTTGGAGTGTAGTATTTACTCTCTTATGCTGGATGCTAACACACACACACATAGCAATGACAGCAAATGTTTTTTGGAAAGTGTTCTATTCCCGAGACTCCTGGGTAAATAGGATTTTCAAACCTGTGAGTTGGGCTTATAGTAAACAGTGGGGGGTGGGGGGAGGGGGAAAGGGAAGAACAGACATTCACCAGATATTCATCATGTTCTCTTTTTTAAAAAAAAAATTCTTATCACTTTTTTTTAAATTTCATTGAATCATGCTGCTCTCTTCCTCCTGCGCAACTCAGGTGCCAGGTCATTCATCATGTTGACTTCTCGACCTAGGTACACATAACTGTTGCATTCGGAGATGTTCCATTGAGAGCGACTGGAACGTCAGAAATGAGACCGTTTCTCATAAACATTGTCTTTGTGAGATTCAGCTGTAGTCCGACCTTTCCACACTCACGGTCGAAGTTAGCCAGCATTTGTGCCACTTGGCTAATGTTTGGTGTTATTAGAATGATGTCATCAGCAAAGCAGAGATGGTGTAGTTGCCGACCGTCTATCTTCACTCCCATTCCTTCCCATTCCAGTCATGGCATGATGTTCTCGAGGATGGCACTGAAGAGTTTCGGTAAAATGGTATTACCCTTCTGAACCCTTCATGGAATGCCTTCAAGAGTGTTGAAGAAATAGCTAAGAGGATGAAGAACTTCTGGCTCCAGGCATATCTCTTCGATTCCACTGTTCTTCCTGTATTAACATACGCCACAGAGATCTAGGCCCTACAAAAACAGGATGAGAATGCTATTCGGGTCTCCCAAGAGGAATCAAAAGAGCTATGCTTGGAGTATCATGCTTCACTCAAATGAGAGAAAGAATCCGGAGTTCCGACCTCCATCAATGCTCGAGAATCAGGGACACTGTCTCATTTGCCAAGGCATTGAAAATCAGATGGGCTGGACACGTAATGAGATTTGAAGATGACCGCTAAACTAGAGCCATTATGGACTGGATTTCATGGGATGTCAAAAAATATCATGGCCGCCCAACTACGAGGTGGTCAGACTTTGTCAAGATCCTGAATGATCGGTTTGAGGCTCTTCATGTTCCTGGAGCGAGAAGATGCCATTGAGCTACACTAGCACGTGACAGGGACAAATGGAGACATTACTGGAGCCCACTTGAGCAAATTGATGAGTAACAAACGGGATGTCAAGTGATCAAGTGATTGAATCATGGTGAAATACACAGTTACACAGTTACAAAGTTGTTCATGATTGGGTTTCAGTCATACAACACCCTTCTCTTCACCAGTGTAATTCCCTACCACCAGTGTCCCCAGTTCCCTTACTGCCAACCCAGCACCATCCCCCATCCCCCCTCCCCAACCTCCCTCTATGTCAGGCACTTCTCTCTCTGTCTCTGTCTCTCTCTCTTTCCTTTTGGGCATTAAAGTTTGCAATACAGATACTTAAAGGTTATCATGTGTCCCTTTACCTACTTTCAGCACTCAGTTCTTGTCCTGGGTTATCATTTCCAACTATCATTGTCATAGAAAGAGAAGGATCACTATGACAATGACATTCATCATTCTCAGCCCCCTTATTAAACCCCAAAGCCGATAAGGTAGATACTGCATAAGTCAGAGTTCCAGCTAGGTATCCACTGTGTACAGTGTGTGCTTGGAGTCCCCATAAGTGTACTTCAGGGAGATGGAGGGGAGAGGATATTCAACTCTCGGCAGTCTCTCAGTGCGACTTAAATGGTGGTTGGAGCAATTTATGTCATGGAGCATTTTCATATATGTTTCCCTATTATACCTTCAATCTGGTCCCACATGTGGGCAAATTAGAGTTGGTGGTGATTTGGTGATGACAGGGTTATGCCCCAGAAGGAGTCACTCATCCATTTCTTCCTGCACAGTCTTGTTTTGTGCCAGTCACTCTCCCACCTGCCCAGCCTATACTGGTCAGTAAGAGAGCAAGGGTCTTCATGTTTTGGAAGGGGAGGGGATTCACATAGAATAGAAAACGAGGGTGGAAATTAAGTCCAGCAACTCATACACATCCTTGAATCACAGACTGATCAAATGATGATGAAATTGAACCAGGAAGAAAGGCAAGATCAGCTAGGCCAGAGGGTTGATGGTAAAGGAGAACATTCTAGAAAGAAGATTCAGTGCAGGCAAAGACACCCCCTTCCATCCCCCAACTCCCTGGAGGGTTTGGGGGGCATTTTTGAAACCCAGAACCAAGGGTATATGATCAAAGGTTAAGGGGCAGCTCAGAGCCAGAAGCCAGAGGGGAATAGAGACACAGCACATGACAGATCATGAAGGGCCACCGTAAGAGTTTTATCATCTTTCTCTAAGCAGCAGAAAATTGCCACAGAGTTCTCCTGGCTGCTGGATAGACAATGGATGGGAGCTCTAGCTGTTATTATTATCAGCTGTTCAAGAAAGGGTAGTTAATAGCTTTAACTGGGTTATTGTCAGTATGGAGATGTTTGAACAGGGTTCAAAATTGTTGGCAGGACCAATCAACAGCACTGGGTGATGAATGGGGAACCAGAGTCAGAGGAAATGGAAGACAGCTACTTATTTTCATGCCCAGGCAGTTGAATCACTTGAAATGCCATCCAGAGAAATCACATGAAAAGTGGATTGGTTTGGAATGGGAGTGGGAGTGGGGGATGGGAAGGGGGTGGAGACTCATAGCTGGGTCCCCAGTTGGGATGTGGTGACTTTCCTGTAGCACATGGGGCTCTCCAAAGGGAGAGTTGGGATGGTAGGTGGACACTTCGGGGAGGTACTCAGATTAGGTGTCCTGGACATTAGAGAGACATTCCTGAAACTGTGGACATAGAGGCTTCTTTGTTCAGATGTGTGGGTCATGAGAGTCTCTGAGCAGACCTTTTCCAGGGTATTGTAACTTCAGCTTTTTGACATGTGACATTTGGGGCAGAGCCTTTCTGTCTAGCAGACAAGCTGTCCTGAGTAGTGAATTCAATCAGTCAGCATCTCTGGCCCCTGAGAGCCCCTGCTCCCCGCTTTGACCCACCCAAACTACCTCTGCACACATCCTTAAGTCCTCTGGAGTTGGGGAGAAACCAGAGAGATAGTACAGCAGTAATGTCCCTTGCTTTGCATTGGCTGACCCTGTTGTTGCATCCACCACAAGGTATGGCCCAATTCAATCCCTCACCCCCCTATCCCCTTCTCTCCCCAAAAGAAATTATTCTGGAGTTTTGTGAAATTTTACCTTTTTATAGCCTTAAGATATATATTTACATGATATGTGGGTGACTATTTTTCCCCCATTCTAACCTTAGAAACAAGCAAGAAAGCCCCTTCTCCTCAATGTGACCTTGGGGTTCCTTGCCAGTCCCCATTATACTTGCATTCAGGACTACCTGGGTGGGTAGCAGAATAAAGCCTCATTGTTTGGTTTTTATCCTTCTTCTCTTCATTAGGGCAAAACCAAAGTAATCAGGGGGTGCATAAGTGAGAGAGAAAAAATCTATCTATCTTCATAACACAATTAGAATGGGGGTTGGGGAGGAATTGTAGGCAATTAGGGTGAAGCATGCCTTGTTTCACATGCACTTGGCATATCAGAGCCAGCAGGTTGCAAATCGTGGAATACAGATTTTCATTATCGGGTGTGCAGAATAAATTTCTTGCTCTTCAAGACCAGGATTTGAGAACTAGCTGGTGGGAAGTATGTAAATTGTTCGCTGCGGTAACTAAGGCATCACTGACTCCATCACTCATGGTAGTTTCCTGGGCTTAGGCACATCTGTTGTATCCGCATTATTTTGTCCCCAGTCTCTCTTTCCTTTTTCTGTTGTGTTTCTATCTGGGCCTCTCCTGCTATTTTTTTCCCAGTGTAGCAAACCCGTCTCATAACCTTTCAGGGCTGGAGAAGGCAGAGATGGGAGGATGCAGCTATCTCTGTCCTGCGCCACACTGACCCCAATAATTGCAGGGCAACTTACCTGCAATCATGGAAGCAGAAACAAAGGTGGGGGGTGTTGCAGACTGGCCCCCATTTCTAACTTCACTCTCCACCCCTAGGAGACTTGACTTCACTTTGGGGAGAGGCCTGTGAATTGGTTTTATAAACCATAAAGGGGAGACTGAAAGGGAGGAATAAAGAGTTTCATTTTCAGGTGTTTGTTTTTTAGCTTGTTTATCTGAGTCCTTAAGTCCACTGAACTTCCCACAAGGACCTGAAAGCTTGTCTGGGACTGCCAACAGAATCGATGGGCTAGGGTCCTAAAGGGATATTGTTACAGGTGACTGATTACTTGCTTCATTGTCTCCTGCTATAACCATTTTTCTTGCTTCTGTAACAATGCTTATTTGGATGCACTTGCGTGAATTTATGGGGGCACTAGGATATGGACCCTGGTGGGCAAAGCAAGTTTACAGGTGCTTTACAGAAGTGCTCAGGGCTCTAGGAGGTGGTTTTTCCTAAATAAAAGGCTAATGCTTCTGTGTTGGGGTGGCTTCTCTTGCCTAGCAGGACAGTCCACCAACTGGTATCAATAAAGACTCCTCCAACTTTTACTTTTTTTAAGTCTTTGGTGATCTTATTGTGACCTCACAACAAAACAGATACCCAGATCCTTAGAATAAACTCGAGCCCCCCTTGGATTCCACATTATGAGACTCCGTGCCAAGTACAAGCATGAGAGAAATCACTCTTTTGAGTAAGCTCAAGAATGAAAACATTCAAAAAGGGTGAGAGAAAGGATGAGGGAGAGGAAGAATGTCAGCATTAATCAAACTGCAAAGGTGGACCAATCAGTGGATGTGGTAAGATTTGATCTTTTCCCAAAGTTTTCTGTTGACTTGTAAAGCATGACGTTTTTCTTAACTGTGACTGGCTTGTCGGGGCTAGGTTGGGGGTATATTGATGATAGGGATGTTGTTGGGGGGGTATGTAGGGATGATGATCTTTGAAGATAAATTCCAGTTAAAAATCAGCTCTGGAATTACCACTTGATCCAGAAATTCGGAGGGAACAAAACACACACACTTGAAAAGGTATTCCTTTACTCCACTATACTTAGCAGCATTATTTTTAATAGCTATGGCATGGAAGCAAGCTAAGTGCCCAAGCATACGCTAATGGACAAGACAACATCACATGAAAAACATATACATTACGTATTATTGCTCTGTTGTCAGTGGCATCATGTATATATTGTGCATAATGGAATGTTCTCAACCATAAGCACGAAGGAAATCATGCGATTTGCAATAACTTGGATGGACCTTGAGGATACCATGCATGCTCAGCCAAGCAATTTGGCAGAGAAAAACAAATACCATATGACCTCCCTTATACTTGGAATCGTTTTTTTCTAAAGGATTTGTAGATAACCGGGAGCAGATTGTCAGCTGCTAGAGGTGGTGGATGGAGAATTGTCAAGAGGGATGAAAGTTGGGGCTGGAGCGATAGCACAGCAGGTAGGGCATTTGCCTTGCACGTGGCCAACCCGGGTTCGATTCCCAGCATTCCATATGGTCTCCCAAGCACCGCCAGGAATAATTCCTGAGTGCAGAGCCAGGAGTAACCCTTGAGCATCACTGGTTGTGACCCAAAAAGCAAAAAAAAAAAAAAAAAAGAGGGATGAGGGATGAGAGTGGGCATGAGGCACAAACATCTAGAGAGAAAATCATTTGGGGGCACCCAGGGCAAGAACAGCTTAACCAAGTGGTAACAGTCTAAGAGAGGTGTTCTGCAATATTGGGTCATGTTGTACTCTTGAAAAGAACATCCAGTGGTGAGTCATTGTTGAAAACAGTAGTGGTCAATGGCCAACACATTAGTATCCAGCTCCTTTCAACAAAACATGGAAACATGTCATGTATGTGTATGTGCCCAGCTTTTCCTGACACCAGACAATGATGATGAACAAGTTTGGGGACTGTCCACTTCCATAGTGCAAAAAATCTTCCAGGGGGTCAGACAGGGTGAGAACTCAGAAGGCCACTTGCCAGGCAGGACCTGGAACACTTTTAGGACTTAAGTTTCTCGTCCATCAAATAAGGAAAATGTCCCAGGTAGATTCACTTTACAGATTGCTTCATCCCAGATTCCTTCCTTGCCTTCAAGAGTGGTGGGCAAAGAATCAGCTCCCAGAGAGGCTAGAGCGATAGTCCAGAAGGGAAGGGCACTTGCCTTGCATGTGGCTAACCTGGGTTCTATCATCGGTATCCCATAGGGTCCCCACGCACCGCCAGGACTAATTCCTGAGTGCAGAGCCAGGAGTAACCCCTGAGCATTGCCGGGTGCCCCAAAACAAAACAAAAGAATCAGATTCTAGAATCATGATTTTTCATTGTAGAAAGAAAACAATAATGCTTCTGCAGGGGCCTTGGCGGATGGACAGAGGAGGCGATGGCGAAGGGAATGTGAGGGCTGTTCGGGGTGGGAGGAAAGCCATCTCTCCCAGCTGCCCCCATGATAAGGAAATAATTACTTAATGGCTGGGCAATTTGTAAAGCAGCTGCCAGTGGGCGGTGCAGGAACACAGCTTCCCCCCTCCCATCAAAGGCAAAGAATTGAGCCCTTTTCCCCCTCACAATCGCCTCCTGGACGAATGAGCAGCGGTGTCTGGAAATAAAGGATGAGGGCTTTTGGCATCCCCTAATGAGCCACATTCTGATGAGTCGATGTGATTTTAAAGCTCCCGTTTTTCAATCAACCTGAGGAACAGGAGCATCTGATAGAAATAAATGCTCTTGGGAGATTTCTACCAGCCTCCCTCCCCCATTCCCTGGATGTTGCTATAGGCTGCACAGCTGCACGACCCCCGCCCCGCCTCCAACACACACCAACTTGAGGTAAATCAGAGTAGTATCATGTCTGAGCAATTCTCTTTTGTTTCTGGGTTTAGAACAAAGGGAGGTTCCAGTCTTGTGTGGCACCAGTTGGGCTCACAGTGTGTCTGGCTAGTGCAGGACAAGGTACTGATGGGATGAAAATGAGGGAATCCCCTCTACCCGCCCCTTCTTCCCCCCATAACAAAGGCTTTGTGGGCTGAAAACTTAGAGAAAAATGAAGGTGACATTGATTTATGTAACTTCATGTGTTGAGGAGGAACAGGTTCGTGGTTCTTGGAGAGCTTGTTATTGGACCATCCCACCACTCAAGAACCAATATCCCAGGGCTGCAGAGATAGAATGGCAGGTAAGGCGCTTGCCTTGCATGTGGCGACCAAGGTTCAATCCCTGGTATTCTGTGTGGTCTCCTGAGCCTGTCAGGAGTAAGGCCTGAGCACTGCCTGGCGTGACCCCCAAATGAATGCAAAAGCAAAGCAAAATCATTATCTGCCCAGGAAAGTCTCCTTCTTAACACCCTTCCCTCATGCCCTTCTTCTCACTTCGGCTCTGCTATCAACATCCAAGCCTTGGGTTTCCTTTGATATTGCCTGCTCCTGGCTTCTCAGGCCCACACAGGAGCGCAATCACCAGCTCATATTTCTCCTTCTGACTCTGTTGTCTCAGTGTGTTGTGGCTCCTTCTGGCTCCTTCCATGTTTCCCCCATTGTCCAGATTTTCTCATTTCTAGGAATTGAGTATTCCCAGCCACTTCCCTTTTCTCTCCCTCTCCATTGATGGGCCCTTGGGGGTTCCTGTGCGTTGACTCTAGAGACTCATGCTGCAGCCAGCCTAGGCGTATATCTGGCTTTGAGGGTTGCTTCTGGGACCCTGAAACTCGCTCTGGATTTCCTCAGGGTCTCATTCTACAGAGGATGTGCAGAAGCAAAGCTTTGCTTGCCTCAGCTTGCCTTGTGTTTGCATCAGGAGTTAAGACTGACCAGTGAGGACAATGAATAGCAGAAATGAGCTGCAAGCTGGTGGGTCTGAATCTGGATTTGACACCGTGGCATCTTGGAAACATGGCCATTCCATTTAAGTTTCAGAGTGACCGTTCCCATAGGGCAGGGTGTCCAGCAGTCTCTGATTCCAGAGGCTGATAAGAATTCTCTCTGACTCTAAATCCCTTGCTCTCTACTATACTGTTTGTTTTGGAGGACACAACCAGCTCAAGGCTTTACTTCTGGCTCTGTGCTCAGGGATCACTCTTGGTGAGGGCTGGGGGACCAGAAGGGATGCTAGGGCTTGAACGTGGGTTGGATGTGTACCAGGCAAGTGGCCTTACTCTCTATTATCTCTCCCACCCCAAATGATTACTCATTTCTTCTTCTTCTTCTTACGTAGAAAGTGGCACCAGTTTGCTTTCAATAAATAAAACAACAAAATTTACCCAACAACAAAAAATCCATCTTAGACCGAAAGCCAGTGTGTCCATTTCCATAACAGCACATTTCTATTGTGAAGAAAAATGAATACATGGATACAAAGGAATGAACTTTTGATGAGTTCCTTCCATAGGATGATCAGTCTTCTGTTAACTTTGTATTCAGGCTATTTGCTTGGAAGTTATCAGTGTTCTATGTAAGACCTGTCCACTTGCAAGAGTTCATCTTTCAGTGAATCCCCCCTTGAAAGGAAGGAACTATAACTTAATCTAACCTCCAGATTGAACAAGATCTGCTCTATTGCAAATCTGCTTAATGAAGGAGCAAGCTGCCTCCTCAACAGCTTTCCTCCATCTGTCTAAATATTTCCTAACTCCAGACCCTGTCTTACTCTTATTTTCTCCACAAATCCTGCCCCAGGGCCTTCAGAGCACCCTGACCCCTCTCTTCTATTCAGACTTTGAAAGTCCTTTACGTCAGTTCTACATGTGGGAAGACTTGTTTAGATTATCCTGTATTCTTGTCTGGTTGGTTTTAAGCCAACCTTTATTCCTGGGGACTGGGGTCCATCCTAGATAGAGCTCATGCTGAGTACAAGACACCATACCAGAAGGCTGAGCATACACACATTCAGTTTCCAAACACTGAAGTTGCCCTTTCAAGATCTGGACTTGATTCTCCCTCAAACACCTCACTTATTGATTCATTTGCAGGTACATGAAGTCACCACATCTCACTGATATCTCACTGGTTCTTTTACTGGCCCTGCATGACCTCACCATTTCCATCTGTACAGTGGGATTGAGAAATTCAACTCTAAAGACAATGGCAAGATGAAAATGTGTGATGAAAGCATCATTGTCTGGGAATGAATAACTGTCACTTTCTTATTCTTTCCTACCACAATCATTCACATGAGCCAGGCTTCTTGTTCTGTGAGACAGAAAGTATTCTCAAGAGGAATTTCTATCCCTTGTTTATCAGCTAATTTGCAAAGCTGTGTCTATAACTTGGAGTCATAGCTTTGAAGCAAGGTCAAACATATGTGTCTTGATTGTGGATTGGAGAGCTTCCTGGCACACAAGTTAGTGGCAGGCTTTGGGGAAGGGACACAGTCCAGGATTTCTCTTCACTAAGAGGATCAGATGTCCCCTTTACATAAGAGTAACAGCATGGCTCAGAAAACCAGGTATTTGATTGCCCAATTTAAGACCTTCCTTTGACAGATATGTAGAGCAAGCATCCAGTGAGTTGAGACTATCTGAA
Organism: Sorex fumeus; assembly: GCF_029834395.1. Classification (NCBI taxonomy): domain Eukaryota; kingdom Metazoa; phylum Chordata; class Mammalia; order Eulipotyphla; family Soricidae; genus Sorex; species Sorex fumeus. The sequence goes on along the minus strand of NW_026606108.1, from coordinate 9,625,860 downwards.
GAAGCATTTCTCAAAGCTTAAGGCTCATCAGAGTCACCTGCAGACTTAACCAAATGTACACGCTTTGCCTCCAGATTCTGACTTGCTACAAAGAGAGGCCTAGATCTTATAGGTCTAGCAAGTTCTCTTTTTCTAATAGATTTTTGTTAAAAACACTGTGATCTACAAAGTCATTCATGATACAGTTGTTTCAAGCATTCCCTCCACCAATATCCCCAGCCTCCCTCCCAATCGCAACCTGCCCCCTTAGGCACATAACACATTTACTTCTTATTGCTCATTCCAACATCTACCAAGGTCTCTTGCAACGCAGATATTTTGGCTGACTACTAGGATCTGCTTGGCCATGGAATGTTTACCCCTTCTCTGCCTCTTGACCCTCTAGTCAAGCAAGATCTTTAGCTGGGATTATTCTCTTTCTGAAAATCTGCCTTTCTGGGGCTGGAGCAATAGCACTGTAGGTAGGGTGTTTGCCTTGCACTCGGCTGACCTGGGTTCGATTCCCAGCATCCCATATAATCTCCTTAGCACTGCCAGGAGTAATTTCTGAGTTCAGAGCTAGGAGTAACCCATGAGCATCACTGGGTGTGATCCAAAAAGCAAAAATAAAATAAAATAAAATAAAATAAAACTCTGCCTTTCCTGGATCCATCTAGGAATGCATACAGGTTCTGTCTCTTCAATAGGACAGTAATGAGTGCGGCAGGGCAGCACTCAAAACTCCTGACTAGGAGGATCTTCTCTCTTAGGAGTCGAGATGATTCCTCCCAGCGATGCCAGCCCCGCATTCCAGAGGCTTGTCTTCTCCGTCCTGAGCCTGAACAACAACATCCTTGTTTTCGGCAATCCATAACCTTAAATTTCTCATTGCCTTGCCCTGACCCTACACTACCTTCCATCTAGAAATCTCTCCACTTTCCCACTTTCTTGATATCATCTCAAAGAGACCCCACCCCCAAAGACACTTTAAGAGATAGTTGCAGAAATGGGAATGCTGGGGATCGAAATCAGGGTGGAGACAGCGGAAATAGCCCAAATGGTGGGAATCATAGAATCCCACCATTTGGGATTTTTATTTCAGAATAGGAAGTAATCACGAACAGTTTTGTAATGGTCTATCTCTATCTCATGGTGATTCAACAAAAGAATAATAATAATAAAAGAATAGGAAGTAATTTATGCAGGAAAGCCTGCAGGGGAAGTAAAAAAATTTTTTCTAGGTATTTTCCAAATAGCCTCCCTAATTTACATCAAAACTGGGGGTTCGAGGCTGTAAGAAAGTGTCACACCTGCAAGGGCTTCCTTCATGGCAGGCTTAAAGCTCTTAAGGTGTCTGACAGTATATTCAGGTTTATTTAAAACTCCCCAAATTTCTGCCTTTCATGGCTAGGGTTGCAAAACTCCATCCAGAGGCTCGCAGCCAGCCTCATTGGCATACTAAAACCAGTGGCTGAATTTCCAGAATCTGTCTCAGTTAAACATTTCTGTAACCTGAAATTGATCCCATTGGGAGTAGCTGCACCATAAAAATTGGCAAAGGCGACCAAGCAGGGCTTTTTCCCCTCCCCTTTCTCAAGAGCCGGTTGCTGAAGACTGATAAATATCCCCACATTCCCTTCCAAGTGAAGGCACTGGAATGAAAGGAAAAGGAGGTGCTGAGCGCCCCAGGACAGCCGACCTGAACATCCGTGTTTCAAACACGGAGGTGGTATATCTCCACGGGCCCCAAGGAGAGGCAGCGGCCATAGTTGCTGCTTTAGAATGAATCAGACCAGGCTTCATTTCCTTAAAGGCCTGCATCCCCTGGCACCCACAGTCCCAGAACGAGCTCTGAAGGGTGGAAGCCCCTCCGATTTCCCTAAGCCCATCGCTCAGTGGCAGCCGCAGGAAGCCCCGTTAGTGCTGCAGCGGCGAGATAAGCAGAGATGTTGTGCAAAAGCAGATTCTCATTCATATCATGTAATGCAGGGGATAGAAACAGCCTCGCCCAGAGCTCTCATTGCCCCGAACGTACTCCTGTTCATGGTATAATAATTTAGAAACTTAGAGAACTGGTCCTTTGGGGAGTGTGTGTGTGTGTGTGTGTCTGGGGGGGGAGTTGAAACATATTTCATTGAAAATCGTTCTTTGCACAAAACTGTTCTATGCTCTGTGTGCACTGAAAACCAGGCAACACTTGATGTTTAAGGCCAAACTGGAATGTTCCTTGGGTATTAGATATTTCTGCTGCAGGTGGGGAAACTGAGAGGTAATGAAGAAGAAGGGGAGAGTGGGGGAGGCAGAGACAGATGAGATAAAAGGATGATCCCAGTGTTACCTTTCTAAACATATGAAGGGTTACAGAGACGGAGCTTTGACCCTTTCCTTGCACAGATTTCAATCTTGAGCCACTAATTCATTTCTCCTGTGCTGAATGTGGCCTTCCAGCCTTCCATCCATATTTGTTGTCAGATTAAATCTCTTTTGGTTTTGATGGCTCTGTGTTTTGTTTTTTTAAAGAAAATCTGCACTGGTTTTTGGTGAGTAGCCAGTATCCAGATCCAAATACTGTTTTTTTTTTTAAATTTTTGTTTTTTAATATCAGGGACACAAAGCGGCCAGTGCCTATTTTCAGAACACTTTGCTTCTTTATTTTATTTTTTCTTTAGTTTTGGGAGGGTGCCCTGGGAGGGAGTGGGATAGGGACATTGACTTTTCCTCTTGATCTGCTGGATCAGGTCCTCTATGGATAGGTGGGAGTGCCCAGATAAACGTTGTGTGTATTCATGTATCTGCTCTTCCTCTACCTTCACTATCTCTGGTCCATCACCAATTCTTTGCACTTTCTGCAAAGTGCAAGGATCATTTGCAAGTGGTGGGATATCATCCTGACTATCTTGTTTTGCTCACACCAGGAAAGGATATTATATTATGGGACAATGAAGGTAGATGGATGGAGGGTGGGTGGCAGGATTGATGATAGATAGATGGAGGATGGGGGAATTGATGGATGGACGGATGGGGGATGGGTGGGTTGATTGATGATGGATGAATAGATGGAAGGTGGGTGGATGGGTGGGTGGATGGATGGAGGGTGGGTGGGAGACTGATGATGGATGGATGGATGGATGGAAGGAAGGATGGGTGGAGAGTGGGTGAATTCATAATGGGTGGTGGATGGAGTAGATGGGCATGTGGAGTGATGATGGGTGAATGGATGGAGGGTTGGTGGGAGAATTGATGGGTGACACCAATGGAGGGTGGGTAGGTGGATGGATTAATGATGGATGGATGCATGGAGGGTGGGTGAATTGATGATGGATAGATGAATGGATGGATGGATAGAGGGTGGATCGAGGTGTGGATTGATGATGAATGGATGGAGGCTGGGGGGGTTCTGATGATAGATGGCTAGGTGGATAGAGAATGGGTGAGTGGATTGGTGATGGCTGAATGAATGTATGCTCTGAAGTCTTAAATTGTGAAATAGGGTCATAGAACCTCTAGCCTCTATGCTTATTAGTTTTTTCTTGTCTGAAATAAAAGTTTGGATTCAATGATTTTTCTCCTCTTTATGTTTTGACTTTTTTTTCACTCAGAAACAGGTACTTAAATGAGACCTCAGTTTTTCTTGGTATTTATTTTGGTTTTGGGGCCACACCCAGCAGTATTTATGGCTGACTCCTGGCTTTGTGCTCAGGGGAACATATAGGGTGCCAGGGATTAAACCCAGGTTGGCCACATACAAGGCAAGTGCCCTACCCACTGTACTATTGCTTTGGTTCCAAGTTTATTTATTTTATATACAATATTTTATTGAGATAGTTTTATCCTATTATCCCATTTAATTAAAAAAATTCAATTATTGAAGTATTGATATGCTTTTCCAGATCTTTCCTCTGTGTTGGTGGTTCCAATTCCCTGTAAACATTCTTTCTTATCAAGGTTTTGTTTCCAAGAGTCACACCCTGCCATTTCTCAGAGCCTTATATGATCAATTAGATTTTTATCCCAATAAGCCCTTGGCCTTAGGCTTCTTTGGGTCTGCTTTATTCCTGCTGTTTTTAATGTCACAGTGTCTTCTGTCACATCTTGCCAGAGACCAAATTGTCTTGGGAGCTCTGAATGAGATAAGAGAAACCAGTGCCCGGGGCAGCCCACAGACAGACAGACCACCCAGTGTTGCAAACAAATTCCACTTTGTCCTCCCAGCCCAAGGGAAGAAAGTGAGAATTGGGCCCCTTCCTCCCAGGCCCTGACATGACCTGCCAAAGAAGGGGTTGACCAAGGATGAGTCTAAAAGCTTGTGATTCCTTAGCATCATTGATGTATTGTTCACTTGTATGGGTGTCTCTGATTGGTTGATGCTGATTCCTTAGCATCATTGAGGAAGCATTCACTTGTATGGGTGTGTCTGATTGGTAGATGCAGACTTCATTGTGTCCTGGAGCTTCATATGGTATTTTAGCCCATTATGTATGTTTGTTTGTTTGGGGGAGGGGTGTCACACCTGGCAGTGCTCTGGGGCTATTGCTGGGTCTGGTAGTGCTCTGAAAACTGTGTGTGATGCCAGAAATTTGAACTGGGAACTTCAGGATACAAGGCAAATACCTTAGCGTATGTGCTAGTTCTCTGTATTTTAGCCCATTTTTAATTGCTCATTTAATATTTTCTTGTGTGGGGGGGTGGAGGGGAGGTGTGCTAAGGCCCATTTAAGCCCACCATCTTCCCATTGTCACCATAGTTATCTACTTTTGTGCTTCATTGTATATTTAAATTAACATATCCTGTGTGTGTGAATAGAACCCTACTTTTTTTTAAAATAAGGTGCTTCACGATATTTGATTACAGCTAATATTCAAACACCAATCCCACCACCATTACACCTTCCCACCACCAAATTTGGGATGCTTCCATCCCAAGCCCCAAAACCTGTCTCAAAGCACACAGCGGGTAGGGCGTTCGCCTTACACGCGGCCAACATGGCCGACCCGAGTTCGATTCCTCCGCCCCTCTCGGAGAGCCCGGCAAGCTACCGAGAGTATTGGATATGCCAGACACAGTAACAACAAGGTCTCCAATGGAGACATTACTGGGCCCGCTCGAGCAAATCGACGATCAACGGGAGGGCCGCTCGAGCATTGTCTGCTATGGAAAAATGTCTTATGATGTATCCACGGTCGTGCAGTCCAGGAGTACATTTACTGGTACCTGAGGCTTGGTCCGAGTGTGTGGGGAATGGCCTTGAGTGTGGCGGCAGTTGGGTTCTGGAGGTTTTTGGCTGCTGGGGCCAAGTCCCTTGGGGTCTGAAGTGCTCCCTCTGGGGCATCTCGAGTGAAACAGCCTGGTACAGAGTCCAGTGGTATGGCTATGGCGGGCATCATATTGCTCCCTCTGGGACAAAAAAGCTATGTGATCTGGATGGTGGCTGATGAGATTATCTGGCACTGGCAGGAGGTGGTTTATGGGTGTGGCCCCTGGATGACAGGAGACTGAACAGAAATGGGATCTCTGCTCCCAGTTCCGTTGAGCCCAGAGTCCAGGGTCACAAAGTTCTGCATTACCTGGGTTTTGGTGGACTTCACTCATGCTTGAGGCTCGGCCCGAGCATATGAGGAATGGCCTTGAGTGTAGCATCAGTTGGAGAACCCTACTTTTTGAAAGATAAGCTTTATGCCCTCAAAACCTGGGTTTTCTTCTGCCTGGAGGACAAATCATTTTAATAATTTATTATTTCACAAAGCATACTAAATGCAAGAGTAAACCATTTTATAAAGTGGGCATATTTTCTTTCTTTTTTTTTCTTTTCTGAGTTCTGAAGTTGATTTGTCCTATCCAGAGTCACAAAAAATATTCTCTGGTTCTTGAAAAGAAAAGAGTAGTTTAATTTGGTTGAAAATAAGTATTAGGAGAAAGAGAGAGTGACTATTCTGTTTGTCTAGCTAGCTATCTACTTCATTGATTAGTGTGTGATTCTTATAATAGGTCTTGTATAACATAGCATAATGATGTTTGAAAGTATACTTATGATTTTAGAAACTTTTATGAACATTAGTTTTATAGTTAGCCAGAATAAACTTAGATTTTAGGCCCGTTTTTATTGACAAGAAAGTTGCTTCTCCCCCTAAAGCCTGTTTTCATGATCTATAAAGTAGAGATAATTAACATATTTGAGCTTTTAGTAAGAACAAAATGAACTATTTAAAGCCAGTATCTGAACATAATTCTTCCAAATATTAACATTAGAGATGCATGATTATTACCATTCTTACTGTGACTGGTTAAAGTCTTTGGATGAACAGGTAGTTTGGCTCTTGTACTTTAAAGCTGGCTAGACTGAGGCCAAGTATTTTGTTCTTTGGAACTAGTGACTGTAATGAAACCTTGTAAATTGCCGACATTTTAAATATCTTTCTTTAACTTTCCATCAGTTCATTAAGAATCAAATTATAAATGTTTCCAGATGCTGAGCTGAGTCTGCAAGATTTTCTGGAGACATCAGGCAGGTGGGGTTGGATCTGGAACTTTTCTAAGTATTTAATTCCTTTATTACTCATGTTGCTGGAAAATTCAATGACTTGTGCCAAATAATTTGTTTTCTTCGGACAAAAATCAAATCAGCAAGTTTTCAATATTGTGCTATTTTCAAAGACTGGAACATCAACATTTTATAACAAGAGGGGGGGACCTTACATCTCTACAGTATTTGGAAAATAAATACTTGTAAAAATTTTCACTCTCATCCACCATCTGGAAAAGCAAGCTTTTACTTTTAGCCTTAGAATCACTTAGTGCCTTGGAAAGTGACCCCTTATTCAAGATATTTTCTCCCAGAGGAAATCACATTGTTCCCCCTTTTTAGCCTGACACTGGCTGGGGACTCACCATGGAAAATTAAAAGATGGATAAATGAGTGGCCAAGACCAGTGTCTTTGTACTGGGTGATGATTTGAGGCCAAAATGAGTTCCGGATTCATGGATAAAATCTGACAAATCTTTGTTCCACATTTGAAAATGCTTTCAGGCACCGAGTCCTGGGTTGCATATGAATCATCCAGGCAGGAATCTGGGGACCCTCTTTCTTCAGATGGGGAAACACTGCATCTGTCAATTCATCCCATTTCTTCCTCCTCTTCTGTAGAGCTTGGTCAAATGCAGTAGCTGCTTCTGTAGTGCTTTGGACCTGTGAACAGCAAAGGTAGTCTCAGACTCCTGCCTGAGTCATTCTCAAGCTCCCCCACAGGTGCCTGGATGATCTAAGGAGGCTTGTGCTCACGGGGAACAGCCAGTTACTCTTCAAATCAGCCACAGATACCTTTTTCCAAAGCCAAATCAACCTGCAGAAAGTTGCGTTTGTGAATTACTTTCTTTCCGTTTCCACGTGGGAGTTTTGACTTCCACTACACAAATGCATGCACGTGGCTCTTAAGAGTTTCTCTTTATGCCATCTCCAAAGATTCAAGCTTCCTCCCTGGCTATATAAAGCTGCTCCTCTTGTCCCAGAGGGCTGGTTACCTGATTAAGCTTTCACGAAATTTTTGTAATTCATTTGTGGTTCACAGAAGACTGGAGGCAGGCATTTTTACTTTGCATGTATTAGGTAAACTGAAAATTTGCATTTTTTCCCCTTCTTCAAGAACAGAACCATTTTCAATCTTTCCAACTTCAGAGCTTCAAGGGCACCAGCCCATGGCACTCAGCTCACTTGTTTCCTAGACTGCATGTGTTCACGTCCTCATAACCCAGGGTTGTCAACTGGGAAATGTTACTGATCTGCCCAGTCCTCCTCCAAGGGGCAGCCTCTCTGCCCTTGGTGCTGGAGATCATGATTTGGCCCACTTGAACTATCACTTCATAGACAAAGCATAGCAAGAAAGAAAATCAAAGAATCCAAAAGGTTTCTACTCGGTCCTATAGACCCTTTGGTGTTCCTAGCCTGACCAAGAAAGCCCCTTGAAACCTATGCAGAGGGGAGGGAGAGAAGAGATAGGAAACTCTCTTCTCTTCGGTGGTTCTCAAAGTGTGGTCCTGGGATCAGCAGTACCAGCTATTCTAGGAGGGCATGTTAGAATGGAAGTTTCCAGATTTCACACAGACATGCCAAATCAGAGATTCAGGTAGAGACTCTAGCAGAACTTCTTTCTAATCTGGATGATTGTAATGTAGGCGTAAGTAAAAGACCCCTCGTCTAGTCATTCTTTTGCCACCCCATCATGGTATAATTCCAGTATGCCCACGGGGGAGAAGAGATTAGATACTCTCAGGAGGGACCAGTGGGGGAGGACTGATAATCCAGTGGGGAGGGCTTTGGACACGGCCGACTCAGGTTCGATCCCCAGTATCCCATATGGTCCGTCAAGTACCCCCAGGAGTAATTCCTGAGTGCAGAGCCAGGAGTAACCCCTGAGCATTGCCAGGTGTGACCAAAAGAGAAAAAAAAAAAGAGAGATAGAAGAAAAGAAAAGTAAAGAAAAGAAAAAAAAAAGAAAAGAAAAGAAAAGAAAAGAAAAGAAAAGAAAGGAAAAGAAGGGACCAGAGACTTGATTCACTTAGGAAAGTTATGGGTAAATTTACCAAAATAGTCATTAAACTTTTGATTCCTATTTTGCAGAATCCTTATAGTATCCACTTTTGTCCTAGAAGTTTTTAGCTTCCTGTCTTCTGGAAAACACAGGATGTGGTGGACAAAGAGTTTCTGAATGAGTGTGAGTTGCTATGAAGAGAGAGAGAGAGAGAGAGAGAGAGAGAGAGAGAGAGAGAGAGAGAGAGAGGCTTGGAAATAGATACATAGACTGTTCTGGACTATTCTGCATTTTGTAGCTAGACTAGAGTTATGGGTGAGTGTTCCAGGCTCTCTGGTCACTGCCTCATGAATGAAGGGGAAGCCATGTACAGGAAGTCTGTTGAATATTCATAAAATCTGTTTTGAATGCCAAGTATTATTCCTTCCAACATTACCCCACTGGAACCTGGGTTGCTACCATAGCATCCTGGCGAGCTTCTGCCTTTCAGCATTGGCCGAGCCCAAAGCTATTACATAAGTAACAGAATAATATACCTCCCGGGCCACTCTGCTTTCAAAACTGCTCAGAAATGCCCCCCATCAGCACGTCTGTGCATCTGTGACCTCTGTGAATTACCTCTGTGCTGAGGCCAATCCCTCTGCATACCCATGACCTTTCTCTCAATCAAGAGATGGTTCTGGAGAGACAGAATACATTCACCTCCTCAGCTCACTCCTATTCCTTTGAAACTTGGCTTAGAGCTGTCATATGTGTTTGTTTAGTAAGTGGATAAAATTAGTTCCTGGCCTTAGAATTTATGCTCCTCTCAAAACTTTATCCTAGCTTATCCTTGCATATTTGCCCTTTCTTCTTCTTTCGCTTCTCATTTGGGGCCCCAGAAATCTCCCTGGAGTCCACGCCTTTGTCCCCTTTGATTCCCACCACCCCTGGGCCATCCCCTCCACTTCCTGGGTCAAACTAAATGTTTATGTGGGAAGGTTATGCTGTATGTCTTTTAAAAAGTCAAGAAATGAGTGACCGGAGTGATAGTACAGTGGGTGGGTGTTTGCTTTGCACACAGTGGACCTGGGTTCCATCCCTGGAACCTCATAGTTCAATTCTGTGAACTCACCCTGAGTGCAGAGTCAGGAATAAACTCTGAACACCACCAGGGGTGGCCCCCAAAACAAAACAAACAAACTACCACCAACAAAAACCAAAAACCAAAAAATCAAACATCAAGAAATGATAAAACAACCACCACCACCATCATTTCTCAAGTGCTTATGGATTGGAGAGGTGAGAAGTTGTTGGGAATATGTTGGGTGAAGAAGCAATATGGCGGCCATGAATGGAGCACATCCCCAGATCCCGCTGCTGTGATGTGCATCTTGTCACCCAGGCCCAGACCCACTGTGCAAGCTTGAAAACGTCATTGTGGGTTTAAAGTCATCCATAGCCCATGGAAATGGACAACTGTCATTGCCCTTCCCTAATTGTAATGAGCACTTGGTGTCACCTTCCAGCCATCCCTGAACTGGGCTTTCTCCCTGAGCTCTCCTGGGTTTGTTGGAGATTTTCAAGACTGACTCAGGCTGCATCTCACTCTCCCCACTGCTGGGATAATCCACATCGTGTGGATTTGGGACTTGAAATGCACTTGTCTTTAGGCAGACAAACAGCTTTCTTTCTTGGGACCCTCAGTAGCATCTCTGTATTGGCAGTACCTCCATCTTCCCTGGGTCACCCTTCTGGTTCCCTTGTCAACATAGCGGTTAAATCTTCTCTCTCCCCAGGTAAGGGATGCACTAGTTGCCTGAGGCAAGAGGTTTTGGCTGCCTTTCAGGGCCTCCTGTGAAATAAGCAAGCTACTTTTCTGGAAGGATTTTGAAGCTGTGTTAAATAACTTGCAATTAGTGGCTTCCCACAAATGATATACCCCTGCAGCAAGCATAGTCTCCTAACTGCTTTGTTACCTGGCCTCTGGGATGGTTCAGCATTGTCCTCCTCTGGTCAAATGAGCTTCTCTTCTCCTTTACGCCATCCATTTAGTTACAGCAGTGGCCAGGGGTGTACCCCAGGAAGCCTTTACAAGGCCCCACCTCCCTCACTCCATCCCACCTCCCCGTGCACTAGGAGCATATACTGTGAAATGTCACAGGATGCTTTCAAAAGTGATTTTCTTGGCAGTAATATTTTCTCATTGTATTCTTAGTAGGTAGGAGATGTCTGTTCCATGTGGTCTTTATCTAATAAGAGAGATACAGGGGCTGTAGTGACAGGACAAGTAAGGTGTTTACCTTGCATGTAGTTGACCCAAGTTCAACTCCCAGCATCCCTTATGGTTCCTCCCACCACCCAGCATTGCTAAGAGTGATTCCTGAGCACAGAGCCAGGAGTAACCTCAGCAAAACCGTGTGGTGACCTTCCCCCCACCCACCTAAACAATAACAACAACAAAAACCAAGAGAGGCACAGTCATGAAGAAACGCTGTTTTCAACTAGATTCCAGTACTGGGCCAGTTAAATATCCTCACAAATAATAAAAGAAACAACTGAAAATAGATGAGGCAGAAAATTTGTCTCATCAGCGAATCATTGAGTGAGATCCAGGAATGATTCTATCACAGGCTGCTTTCAGGGGGGAAACTGCAAAAGCAAATGTGTTTTGCGAAAGTAGAATGCTTAATGGTTTCGGCACAATAGTTGTTTGGTGTAGCAGGTGTGACAGAGTATGGGGGACAGGAGACCCCAGAGGGAAGCTTTCCAGTGAGCAGTCCTTCAGGAAAAGTAGCCAGTTGCATAGACAGCCATATATTATTGTCAAAAGAGAACAGTGTGGTGTTTCTGTAGAGCTTCTAACCACTGGCTTGGTTCGACCTGGACCCAGCTCTTGGGTACTGAAGAACTTATGAACTTGCAATTATATTTTTTGATTTGCGAAGTAAAGGAATTAGACCCTCTGTCAGTCCCCTTCTGGCTATTGGCCTTCGAATCCCAGGTCATTCATTAATGGCCTGTCATGGGACACCACTGTTTAACTCTTGGGTCCAAGTCTTCCACAGCTGGGATTAGCAATAATGTGTATTTTATGAGGTTGTGGTGAAGATGAGATAATATCTGTAAAAGGCCCTGGCAAAGGGACAGGCCCATAATAAAACCCTTGATAAATGTGCAGGAGCCTTGCTAATGAATAGTGACTTGGAAAACTTTTTTTCATTTTTTGGAAAATGGCTTTGGGGACCAGCAGGAGGATCGTGCTTGTCACACCATGGATGGAGGTACAAAATATTATGCAGAGTTAAAAAAAGCATACCCTGTAAGTGAGTTATGAACTATATTATTTTATTCACATGATGTCAAGAGCAGGCCTAATGAATAGGAACTATCAGAAATCTTGGTGCTTCTTAGAGGAATGGGGAAGGGATTGACTGATAAGAGACATGGGGCAACTTTCTTATATCTTGATAGGCCTATGATTTCCACATGTATTAGCATTTTCAGAAGCAGATTGATGGTTAAGACCCATGCACTTCCTGGCACGTGAATTTCACACCTCAACAAAAGCTGCATCTCTTGCACTGCAACATTTGTGATTTATGAAAACCATCTTAGCCACAAAGATTTAATGATATCCCGCATTCCTTGGAATGTCTACAAGAAGCCTTTGCTTAAAATGCATCAAGCAGGGGATGTATCACTTAGAGCTCACAGATAAGCAATCCAGAATGGAAGGGGAAGGGAAATATAGTCTAAAAGGTGTCGTTTCAGAATGAAAGGAACTGGGGTATGAAATCAGCCACCGATTCACCCTTTCTCCTTTTCCCTCCTGATCTGTCATGCTTACACTGGAATTAATGTGTAGAATCCACAGGTCTTAAAAACCCAATGTCTTCATGCTAATTACTATGAGAGGGAAGATCCAGGGAGAGTACCATAAGAAGCTAGGATGCTGACAATATGTCAGGGAAGGATCCTATAGTTTCATGAATATACTGCTTGTTAGCTCTTTGCTTCTAGCTTAATGTGGGGCTTTCTGGGGGTTGAGACATCCAGAGATGATTAATTAACCTGTGCAACAAATCCATTTTGTTTGCTGCCATGGCACAGCCAACCAAGATTGGCTTTCCTGTTTGCTCATTTGGGAAATGATTAGGATTCCCATTTTGACTTAATTACAGTGCAAAGGTTGACAATTATTGTCTTTCTAGAAGCATCCCGTTGCTTCAATATCACCGTGAACATGTGCCTATAATTATATGCATAATTTGTCTAGCAGAAAATGTAACCCAGTCATTACCTGGATCTTATGCCTATAATTAGAGATCATAAAAATACCAAACAGGAGAAGGGGATTGTGGGGAGATTGGGACCATTTACTACGCACGACATTGCTCGCGGGAACTCAGTAGCAACCAACATCTCTAGGATGTGGCCCTCCATTAAAAATAATTAGGACGTGTGAGAAAAAGGTGAAAATTACAGCAGAGGGAAAGGAAGCAAGTGCACTCACTTTTCCAGGACTGGACTGTGATCATTAAAAGTCTCAGAGCAGACAATGGTGGAGGGAAGGTGTAATGGGATTGATGTTGGAATATTGAATGCCTGTAACAAATCACCATGAACAATTTTGTAAACCACAGTGTTTATATAGACTGTAAAGAAAAAATTTATATACATAGGCCTTACCTATTCCATGGAAACTCCAAAATATATTAACGCAGAATTGCTTTAAAAGTGTTATTAATGACAGGTAAGACATGATTATTACTATAACGAGGTCCAAGTATAAAATAAAATTAAATGTAATATATAAAAAAAAGTCCCAGAGATTTCTCAAGTTCAGCAGAACTGAAAACAACTTATTAAACCTATTTTTTTCCACCATGTCTGATCTTCTGTGTTTGCTGTAGCAAGGCACTCTTGGGTCATCTGAAACCATAGTTTCTAGCTTTTCCCTTCCAATCAAGAAGATGGGACTTTTCCATTGAGGTAATATTGGTTGGGTTACAAATTAGCTTTGTGAACTTTAGGTCTTGAGGTCTTGGCCCCCACATGGGAATGTAGTGACCAAACATAAATTCAGAATCAACTTCATCTTTAACTAGATGTTTCTGGAAGTACTCACCCGACATGCCTTTCTTGGGCAAAAGGAGGTCATAGTTGGGAAAAGTTTAAGATACCCCAGTTCCACACTGCCGAGGTATGAGGAGTACCTACCAGTTTATTTCCCTTGAAATGTATATTGTCATCCAAGTCCATTTCTAGGGCAGATAACCCTTTGCCACATTTCAGCATAGTGATCCCTCACACTCTTTGCTCCCCTCCCCCTATCAACCCCAACTCTGGCCATCCCTGAAAATAAGCTCTAAGGACTTTTAGTTTTTAGATTTTGGGGCCACGCCTGGCAATGTCAGAGGTTACTTCTGGCTCTGTACTGGAAATTAGTTCTGGTGAGCTCAGGTGACCATAAGGGTTCTAGGGATCAAACCCATATTGTACTCACTACACAATCTCTTTAGCCTGACTGCTCTCATTCTCTCTCTCTCTCTTTCTTTCTTTCTTTCTTTCTTTCTTTCTTTCTTTCTTTCTTTCTTTCTTTCTTTCTTTCTTTCTTATAGCACAGCGGTAGGGCGTTTGCCTTACAAGCGGCCAACATGGCCGACCCGAGTTCGATTCCTCCGCCCCTCTCGGAGAGCCCGGCAAGCTACCGAGAGTATTCGATATGCCAGACACAGTTACAACAAAGTCTCCAATGGAGACGTTACTGGGCCCACTCAAGCAAATCGACGATCAACGGGAGGGCCTTTACCTTTACCTTTTACCTTTCTTTCTTTCTTTCTTTCTTTCTTTCTTTCTTTCTTTCTTTCTTTCCTTCTTCCTCTTATTGCTGAGTCATATTCTATACCTTTATACAGTTGTCCACTAATGAATGTTTAATTTGTTTCTTTGTCTGGTTATTGTCAATAGTATTGCCATGAACATAGGCATGAGTACACATTTTTTGATGAAGAGAGTTTTGTGTTTTTTGGCTAAATACTCAGGATCAGTTGGTGGAAGTACTTTTTGGTATTTTGAGGAAACGCTATTCTACTTTTTATAAAGGATGGAAACCTACACTCCAACAAATGTTCTTGTTCCTCTATACTCTCACTGAAACTTCTTCTTGATATCGGCTATGTTCCCTGGGGTAAAGTGACATCTTAGTGCTGCTCTGATGAGCATTTCCCTGGTGATGATGAGCATTTTTTCCATGTGTCCTTTGACCTTCTGTTCATATCCTTGGAAAAGTGTTCTTCAGCTTCTCTGCCCATTTTGTTTGATGGAATTGTTTGGTGGCTGTTGAGGTGGAGGTATCCTTTATAAATACTGGATATTAATAAAAAAAATGTGTCATTTTATTTTATTCCTTTTTTGGGGGGAGGCACATCAGGGCTTACACCTGGGTCTGTCCTCAGGAATCACTCCCGGTGGGATTTGGTGGACTATATGGGGTTCTGGGGATTGAACATGTGCAAAACAAGTTCCCTACCTGCCATACTATTGCACTGGACCCATAAGGACATCTCACTTTAGTCATTAAATGCTCCCTGCAATATCTACTCCTCTCCACAATGTGATACTCTCTGATTTCTTCCTTTGTCATTGTTTGGGCTCGTTTCCAAAAAAAAAAAAAACAAAAAACAAAAAACAAACCAAGTAAATCTCTTATCTTCTAATTTCTCCTCTCTTCTACATGTCTTCTATATTTTCCCCAGGACAACCACCTGTAATCACAAAACTCATTCCACTCTGCCATTTGGAAGAGAACTTCCGGTTTTCCTAAATAGCATAGATCTGGGTACAGATTGTATTTTGGGTTTTGGGTTCTGCGCCAGCTTATGTGCTCCTGTCCCATGGTGCTTCCATTTAGCAATTCGCTTCACTAAATGATTTCCTGAATGAGTAATGTGATAGGACTGTTTCTTTCCCTTCCTTCCTTCAGCATGTGTGACTCCCTAACTTTTCATGAACAAGAACTGACAGCTGTACCTTGCTTATGGGTTTATGAGTCAGATGTGGATTGAGGGGTCATTTCTTTTCTTGACTTTTTTTTCTAGAGATGAAGGAAGAAGGGGAGAGGGAGGAAGGGGTAAGAGAGGAAGGGAGGAGAGAGGAAGGAGAAGGAAGGAGAGAGGGAAGAAGAGTGGGAGGGGAAGAGAGAGAGGGAAGGGAGGGGGAAAGAAAGGAAGGGATGGAGGGATAGAGGGAGAAAGAAAGAGAAAGTAAAGAAGGGATTACGGAAGGAAGGGAGAAAGGGAGAGATAGAGAGAGAAATGGACAGACCACCACTGCCTCGGCTGGACTGGAGGAAATCTTCTTCCGAGATGGTCTTATCTCGTTTATACTTGATCTTGGAACTCTCTGTAGAATGTAGCTTCCCATTCAACCTCCCCTTGACTTAGCTTCTTGCAGATGGATAGTTAAAGGTAGTTTCACTTTTATTTGCAGAGCCTGAATCCCAAGAGACAGGTACAAATTGAGTGACTCAGACAGATTTTTGCCATTGCCATTTGGTGAGAGCTGTGGCCCTTGAATTAAAGAGCGTAGAGACCAGTTGGCATGTGGACAGACCTATGGCAAGACAGCGGTGGGACAAATTGAGGCATCAGTACCCACTGGAGTGAACTCACATCCAGGTCCCCCAGACACCACTGAGCCTGTTGGTCCTAGACAACAGCTTAGTTAAAAGGTCACAAGAGACCCAGAGGGAATGGAGTAGAACCACCTGCTGAGTCAATTGGCTTCTCGATCCCTGCTCCTTAGGGTCCATATTTGTTATCTTAAGCTGCTGTGTTTGGGGATAGTTCATTTGTTTTTCTGTAGCAGTAGATGAGTAAGATATTGATTAGTAAATATTTGTGAATGCCATTAAAAGTGGTAAGAAAGAATGAAAGGATTCTCTTCCTCTTGGCTTCTGAATCAAAGTTTTCTATAGTTATAGGATGACTCTAAGGGTAGTAATTCCTATTTAGAGCCAAACACCTGGGCCTCTTCTCCATCACAAAGAACCTCTCAGATACAACCAAGAGAGAAAGTAATGACCTCACTTCTTGGAAGTGAGTATGTGTGCTAATTAACAGCATGTTGAAATTATTGCATGTCAGGCAGTAAATTATTTGTACCTAATCTTCCAAGACATTTTTGGATGGGAAGATGCCAGATAAATAAGGCCTTGAATTCAGTATGCAGCAGGACCTTTTTCTTTCATTTTTCTTGTTTTTTTTTAAATAATTTTATTTACTTATTTATTGAGTCACCGTGAGTTACAGAGATACAGAGTACAAAGCTGATTATGGTCGGGTTTCAGTCATAAAGTGTTCCAACACCAATCTCTCCACCAGAGTACATTTCTCACCACCAATGTCCCCAGTTTCCCTCCCACCACCCTACTCCCAGCCTGTCTGTATGGCATACACTTTCTTCTCTCTCTCTGTCTCTCTCTGTCTCTCTCTCTCTCTCTCTGTCTCTCTCTGTCTCTCTCTCTGTCTCTGTTTCTCTCTCTCTCTCTCTCTCTCTCTCTTTCTCTCTCCCCTCCCCCCGGGTCTGTTTGGGGCATTATGGTTTTCAATAGCAGTTCTGAGGAATTATCATGTTTGTTCCTTTATCTGTTTTTGAGCATAGCGTTTGTATCTGGAGTGATCATTTTTGACTGTCTTTGTCATGGTGGAACAGGACCTTTTTTACCATGATATTTTAATCTCTGATTGCTAAACAGGTGTACACTCTGACATTTTTTGTTTTGTTTTATTTTTGCTTTTTGTGCCACACCTGGGCATTGCTAAGGGGTTACTCCTGGTTCTGCACTCAGGAATTACTCCTGGCGGTGCTCGGGGGACCATACAAAATACTGGAGATCAAACTTGGGTCAGCCACATGCAATGCAACTGCTTTACCTGCTGTACTATTGCTCAGGCCCCTACAGTCTGACTGTTTGTGTTGAAACTTAGATGCTTTGTTGTACCATCTTTTTTTGGTTTGTTTATTTTTGTGTCATCCCCTCGCAGTGCTCAGGATTTGCTCCTGCCTCTGAAGGTTCAGGAATCATTCCTGGTGGTGCTCAGGAGACTATCTGAGGAGCTGGGGGTTTGAACTGGGGTCAACAACATTCAAGGCAAGTGCCTTAGCCCCTGTTTTATCCCTCTGATCCCTCCCCCTTTCTTAACCATTTTTTAATGTTAAAAAATAGATACTTTCTAAAATAACGTTTATTTTTACATGCTTCTAAGAAATTCTGTAGGAAAGTTTTAAAATTCGGGATTGTTCAGTCATCCATAACTTTTATATTTAAACACTCTTTCTTGAAATATTGGTGTTTGGGGATGAGCAGGAAGATGTTATTAATTTCAGGCATAGATGTCCTCTCTGCTATGTTAGTAATTCCTCAGCTTATTCTCTCCTGTCCAACACTATTCAGTTACTCACCAAACATCTAGAGAGCTACAACCACCAACAGGTCAATTGTTAGCATATTGCCAGTCTCTCGGAGCCCCAAAATTTCCAAGTGTGGGCTTCCAACATTCTCAGGACAATTTAATAAGAACTTTCTGTTTTCCTCTTGGATCATCTGAAAGATATGAAAGGAGGGAGGGAATAGCAAAACAGACAGAAAACTAGTACACCATGTTCACTGGAACTAGGACAGAAATTAATTCCTTGCTCTCCAAGTCCTGTCCT
The DNA here is from genome assembly GCF_029834395.1 of Sorex fumeus. Classification (NCBI taxonomy): domain Eukaryota; kingdom Metazoa; phylum Chordata; class Mammalia; order Eulipotyphla; family Soricidae; genus Sorex; species Sorex fumeus. Next base: position 9,607,660 of record NW_026606108.1, on the reverse strand, counting down.
AAGGGTTGCGAAGGCAGCTGACAGTGAGCAGAAGTAGCAGAGGAGCCAAGAAGAAAAGGGAGTGAGAATATGCACTGCAGGAACAATGAAATCGTGTGATTTGCTGCAACCTGGTGGGACCTGGAAGATATGTGGAGTGAGTAAGCCAGAAGAAGAAGGCCAAACACAGGGCGATCTCACTTATCAGTGGTCTATGGAATAACTAGACAAGGAAATGTAATTTGGTAAAAGGGGGATGCCTTGTTCAGCCTTGACTCCAGAGTATAGGGAAGATAAGGAAAGAAATGGAGGGGGAGGAGAAGAGAAAGAAAAGTAATGGGGAAACAGGTGTCAGGGGCATCAGTTCCATAGCTAATAGGGGACAGTGGTATCACTGCCTATCTAAAGCACAGACTCAATGACACTGAAAAAAGATCCACTGAAACTACAACCACGAACCTTGAAATGTGCCAGTCAAAGTGACAGGTTTGGGTGGGGTGAGGGTGGGGTGGAAGGGAGCATGGAGGCACTTGTGGAGGGAAGTTAATACTGTTGGGGGGTATTGGTGTCGAAATATTATATGCCTAAGACCCAACTATCAATTTGTAGTTGATAGTTAAAAAATCTGCCAATCATGACTTTAAAATAACAATTTACTTTTTAAAATCCTTCTCCCCTAAATAATTGCTTTTAAAATAATGGAAAAAATGTGGGAAAAAAAGGTTCTGGGGGTGCTCAGTGTTCATAGACTTTGGTGTTGATTGATTTCAGCAAGGAACAACATACCGCTATCTCCCAAAGGGAGGGTGGATCTCTGGTTAAAACACCCCGTGGATTTCTGATTTTCAATAGACTTGCAGGAATAGAAGATAAAAATATATTCAAGCTCAGAGAAGTAGGTTTGCCATGCTTGCTGGAAGATTCTACTGCCAGGAAGATACACCCATCCTGATATACTATCACTCTGGCCCTCCAAGTTATATTTTAATAAATTCTTGGTTGCAATGAAATATACACATATGTCACAGGGCAGAATCCAGAAAATTATAAAAAAATCAAAGTGAAATGTGGAAGACAACTAGAGCTCGGAGAAAAATGTATTCACTTTGCTATTTTTGATCAGAAAATGTGAAAGGCAATATTTGAGGCCAAAAGTGAGAAGGAGACAAGGGAGTAAATTCAAGGCATGGTGGAAGACAAATTTAGACATTATAGTGTTAGACTCAGTGTTAGGAAAAAAGAAAAATGAGGAATCCTCAAGTTGATGTTAACCAAGACCAAAAGAAAGAACCACAATTCCCCAAAGGAAGAGAGAAAAGATGAAGGAGAAGGAGAAGGAAAAGAAGAAAGAAGAAGAAAGAAGAAAGGAAGAGGAGGAGGAGGAGGAGGAGGAGGAGGAAGAAGAGGAAGAGGAACAACAAACAAAAAGAATGTCTGCCATAGAAGCTGGCTGGATGAGGGGACACAGGGTGATGGGAGGGAAACTGGGGACACTGATGCTGGGAAATGTGCACTGGTGGAGGGACGGGTTTGAAACACTGTATGACTGAAACCTAATCATGAACAGATTTGTAAGGGTCTATCTCACAGTGACTTAATAAAAAAAATTAAAAAGAAAAAAAGAAAAATAATTGGGGGTTCATAAAAACATAGGAGTGGAAGAAAGTAAAAGAATCATGAAAATGGGGCAATACAGTTTTATTGCAAATTGATTTGAAAGTCTCTATGGGATGGAAAATTTTCATTTTTAAAGCATTTTTAAAGCATATCCTGTCACTGTCACTGTCATCCCATTGATTGTTGATTTACTCGAGCGGGCACCAGTAACATCTCTATTTCTCCCAGCCCTGAGATTTTAGCAGCCTCTTGTTACTCGTCTTTTCCCAATGATTGGAGGCTCTTTCAGGGTCAGGGGAATGAGACCTGTTGTCGTTACTGTATTTGGCATATCAAATACGCCACGGGGAGCTTGCCAGGCTCTACCTGTGCGGGTGGGATATTCTTGGTAGCTTGCCGGGCTCTCTGAGAGGCATATATTTATATATTTCTCTCTCTGATCTGTTGCCTACTGTCTGAACCCCATCAGCATATGCTACATGGATGTAATAATGTAAATCTGATTTCTGAGGAATCTGATCCAAGATATCAAAGAATCACCCTGGGAAAAAAGTGAGCTGGGAAATGATATCAGCCTTTCATGAGTGAATAATCTGAACATTATTCAAACTATTTTATGGCCATTCATGAAGAGAAACATTTCCCAAAGATTTGCCAAACCTAATAAAAGTTATACATACAAACAAAATTATAGACCTGATCTTTCTTAGGGAAATATCATAAAGTATTTCATGTACTACTATAAAATATATTTGCATATCTTATTTAGATATTTAATATTAGTGTAAATACCAATAGATTCAGCAATATTTTTTTAAAAGCAGTGAAGTAGAAATCTCCACTTTAGTGATACCAAGGAGGGTAATTATAAAAATATATTTAAAAAATGAACATTCCCATCTGTCTGCAGTTCCTATAAAATTTTCACAAAAATTACCAGAAACTTGGGGAGTATGGTGCCGCCAGCAGGTCAATCTGTACCTGTAAGCCGAGTGCATCAGCAGCCTGATGGCACCTTCAGACTTCCAGATACCCCAAAAGTGCTGCTGTGCCTTTGGCCAGATCCCAAAACCTTGGGGCAAAGTTTACCAAGAAAGTAAACAGCCAAAAGTTAGGTATGTGGGAAACACACCCACAAAACACCTCCGGCTCAGCTATATAATTGGAGGCATGGCCTCTCTGGTTCCTGATTGAATTGCTTAATGGTCATGATCCCAGAGACTCAGAAACAAATCTTGAAACCCAGCGGCTTTTGACAGAAATGTGTCTGGTCCCTGCAGTAGGTTACCCATGCTGGGCCAACCCAGGTGGGAATAGGTTTCGTGCCTTGGCCTGTTCCCCCCCGGCGGCCCAGTGGCCGCCATTCTCCAGAGGCCACTGGACAGTCAGGTTTGGGCCCCCAGTGACGTGACACATGGGGCCTCATGGGATGTGGGTGGAGCCGGTCCTTTCCTCCCCACTCCGATGAAACCCCAAGTCATTGCCCACGAATGGCCTCTCTGGCTCCTGATCAAGCTGCTTAACGGCCATGACCCCAGAGATTCAGAAACAAATCTCGAAACCCAGCAGCTTTTGGCAGAAATGCTTCCAGACCCCGCAGTAGGTTACTGTCGCCGGGTCAACCCAGGGGGGAAAGGGTGTTGTCCCTCCGCCTGCTCCTCCTTGGCGGCTTGGTGGCCGTCATCCTGCAGAGGGCATTGGACAGTCAGGTCTGAGCCCACAGTGACGAAACTTGTTGGGCCTCACAGGATGGGCGTGGAGCCAGTCCTGGTCTCCCTATCCCAACGAGACCCCAAGTCATCACCCACGAACAGCCTCTCTGGCTCCTGATCAAGCTGCTCAACGGCCATGATCCCAGAGACTCAGGAGCAAATATCGAAACCCAATGGCTTTTGGCAGAAATCCCTCCAGATTTAAGTGTTAAAATTTCGGAATTTCAAAATCGTGCAGTAACTACTGCAGCCACACAACACCATATGTTATTCATAACCTGCAATAGAACACAAATTGTCTACTGTTGCCTTTTTAGCAGATCTGAGTGTTGGGCTAAAATCTCAAATAATAATGGTGGGTCTGGTGTCGGAATATTGAATGTGATCAAAGTAGAGAGAGAGTAATGTGGAAATCATCTGCCTCACAGGTACGGGGAGGGTGTGAGATGGGGTATACTGGGTTTTTTGGTGGTGGAGAATGGGCACTGGTGAAGGTAAGGGTGTTTCATTGTATGACTGAGACTTAGACCTGAAAGCTTTGTAACTGCTCTCACGGTAATTCAATAAATAAAATTATAAAAAATTTTTAAAAAGTAAGGTGGAGTTCATGCACAATTCAATCAGCTAATCAGTGGCTGAATAAATAGCAGTACTCCTACATAAAAAAATTACCAGAAACTTGACTTACTGAGTTATGACAGTGAGCATAGCTCTCTAGCATTCTAATGTTCTAGCACTAATTAAATCTGTTAATATCATTGTATTCTTATCAATATTTCGCCATTTTACAAATTGGAGGAGGGATAGCATAGAGATGTTAGTTCATTTGTCCAAGGTCACACAGTTAATAATCATGGGAGCTGGAAGCTGATCCCAAGGAACCCAGCCCCAGAGAATCTTACTCATTGTGTACTTTTCTGTGACTTAACCAGGAAAGAAAGCAACAGGGGAAGAAGAGAACAAAAAGGGTGAACAGGCATCAGGGCTTCTGTTACACTAGTGATATGAATGAGAGGTATAGTCACATACCCAACAACAGATTCAACAGAACTGAAAACATTACATCTAAGCTGCAACCACTAGAACTTTGTTATGTGCCTGTCAAGTTGACAGGCGGGGGTGGGGTGGGGGTTGGGGTGGGGAGGGAATCTGGGAACACTGGTGGAGGGAAGTTGGCACTGGGGGAGGGATTGGTGTTGAATTTTCATATGCCTAAAATGTAACTATCAGTAACTTTGTCAATCATGGCTCTTTCATAAATACATAAATAAACTCTCCTAATCAATGTTAAGTCTTAGGTGCTTTGGAGTACATGCCTTTTATTTGCAGGATAACCGGAGCAAGTTGAAAATGACGGAGATTTCAATGCCTCTTTTGCAAACCACAACACCCAAGAGGAGAGAGAGAACAAAAGGGAATACCCTGCCACAGAGGCAGGGAGGGATGGGGGGGGGTGGGGGGGGGGAGGGATACTGGGATCCATGGTGGTGGGAAATGGGCACTGGTGGAGGGATGGATACTTAATTGTTGTATAATTGAAACCCAAGCACAAAAATTTGTAAGTCTACAACTCTACCTCATGGTGTCTCACTAATAAATATTTAAAAAATTTTAAGAAAGAATTGTATTTTTTCTAACCATGTACCCCAAAATGTAAAGCATATTTCATATTCTATAACCTAATTAAATAATATATAATAATCATAAAAAAGAAAATGACGGAGATTTGAGATTATTAGGAGCAACAGCTCCAAAAACAATGATAACTAGAACTCAAAACTCGGGAGGAGAGGGAACACAGAACTCTGAGGAAGACCTGGAAGGTCCAGGGCTTTCTGGAAGGAGAGAGCCTTTTGTTCAGTGCCCATGAGTCTCCAGGAACTCCGAAGCCTGATCCCAAATCTCACGTGTTGACAGGCAAGTGGGAGCAGGAGGGGCTAGGGAACAGGATGCCAAAGGAGACGCGACTAAGCTGTTGTTTTCCTGTGGCTACACAGGCTCTTGACACTAATACCAGAAGTGTCGGCTGCACCCTATCATTTCTATTTGCGTGAGCTTTATGATGGTGCACGGTGCTAATAGATGGGGATTTCAGAGCAGTCCTGTTGGCAGAGCTCCTGGGAGGGACCAGGGAGAGGCAGGCACCCTCACATGAATGAAAAGACGCTAATTCCTGTTTCTGCCTCATGCCTCCTCATGAGCAAAGCTCTGTCAAGTGTCTCTGATTACAGGGCACTGAGCAATCTCTTAGTAAACAGCAATTAGTGGTGACGATGGATGCTGGTGCCCCATTAAAATAAATTCAGAAGGCCAGCCCAGGACGTAGAAGACTGAAACTCTTTCTTGGTCTGGGGCAGCCGGCACTGCCATCTCAACAATCACACACAAAGTATTACTTGTCCAGGAAAATAAAGGAGCAGATTTACATTCTTAGTGTGCCGAGCAAAGCTTGGCAAGAAGGGGTATCTCCAGGTATCTTTTTGCCCCTCTGTCCATCTAATGAATCATCCATTCATCTGTAATTTCATTTATGCATCTGTCCAGCCATCTATCACCTACCCATACATCTGTCCATCCATCATCTGTTCCTCCCTCCACCATCTATTATTCCATTTATCCATTTGTCCATTCACCTGTTCAGCCATCTACCCATCCACCTATCTAGAAACTATCCATCCATCCATCCATCCATCCATCCATCCATCCATCCATCTATCCATTCATCCATCCATCCATTGCTGGGGACCAGCCAGAGCAACGGTTCTGGGACAATGAAGAAAAGAGAGAAATAAGAGAGAAAAAGCAAGGGGTCAGGGGGCCAATAGCCTCATGGACTGAGAGCCTTGTCCTCAGCTTGCTGCATTTATTACTTAAAACTGGTAAAACATTAGGTCAACAAACATTCTTTAGTTGCATTAGACTTTTACTTATCTGAGGATGTTGGTCAAATATAAACAGGCTAAGTTAAGTATATATACAAATATGGGTTTAGTTGACCATGAATATAAATGGATCTAAGTGCTTCCTTCAGGAAAATTCTTATAGGACATCTGCTCAGGGGCAACCCTCCAGCTCAGGGCTTCAGCATTCTGGATTCTAGTCCACAACAGTCCATCCATCATTCCATTTATCCATCTGTCCATCCACCTATCCAGCCATCTATCCACCCATCTATCTACCACCGATCTATCATCCATCCATCCATCCATCCATCCATCCATCCAACTACCCATCCAACCACCATCCAATCAGCCATCAGTCATTTTATTTGTCCATCTGTCTATCTACCTATCCAGCCATCTACCATTCACCTACTGAACTATCTGTCCAGAGTACTGCTCAACAGATTGAGAAGACTGCAATCTCTCCTTGTGTCAACATCCTGAGATTTAAGTTTCTGTGCCCATTCTTTTTTTTTTTGAGTAAAATGCTCTTTAATGTAATATTTCTTATGGTATAAATATTATTCATAATTCATAAATATTATTTTTGCATATTCATTTGTAGTAAAATGTTATTTTTTAATTTTTTTGTTTCTTTCCCTTTTTTTTTACAGTTGTAGATTTACAATTTTTTGTGCTTGGGTTTTGATTATACAATGATCAGATACCCATCCCTCCACCAGTGTCCATTTTCCATCACCATGGATAATATCCCCCCACCCCCATCCCCCCATCCCCCCCTGCCTCTGTGGCAGGGCAATCCCCTGTGCTCTCTCTCTCCTTTTGGGTGTTGTGGTCTGCAAAAGAGGCATTGAGTGGCAAACATGTTCAGTCCATAGTCTACTTTCGACATGCATCTCCCCTCCTGGGAGGATCCTCCAAACACCCTTTATTTGGTTCTCCCTTCTCTATCTGAACTGCCCTTTCCTCTAGGATACCCGGCTGGCCTCTAAGTTATGGAGTAATCCTCCTGTGCCCATTCTTTTGGAGCCCATGTGGATACCTAGGAAAAGAGAAGCTCCAGAAAAATGGTTGCCAAGGAAGGAGATCCAGGCTAGTGTCACAAGCAGACACTCCATCTAGGAACAGATGCCTTTAATTTATATTTTATTAAAAAAGTGCTGGAGTGATAGCACAGCTGGTAGAGCATTTGCCTTGCATGCTGCTTACCCAGGTTTGACTCCTCTGCCCCTCTGCTCCTCTCAGAGAGCCCAGCAAGCTACCGAGGGTATCCCACCCACGCGGCAGAGCCTGGCAAACTCCCCATGGCATACTCAAACAGTAACAACAAGTCTCACAATGGAGATGTTGCTGGTGCCTGCTCGAGCAAATCAATGAACAATGGGAGGACAGTGTCACAGTGCTAAAAATAAACACCATGAATTACAAAGCTATGCAAGTTGAAGCTTAGGTGTGAACTGTGTCATCACCCATCCCACAGCCAGGGTCAACTTCACTCCACCAGAACTTCCTATCCCCCACCTAACCCAGGCCTTCAATCTTGACAGGTAGCTTTAAAATTTGGTTATTAAAGTGTGGGTCTCGTAATTTCAGTGTTGTTGACTCTGTGATTTGGATATTTAGCTCTATCATTCTCTGATACCATCAATGTACCTCAATCCCTTGACCCCGCTCCTGTAGCTCCTCATCTATCTCTTCTCTTTCCCTTCACTGTTCTTGCCTTTCCTTCTCCTCTCGCTAGTCTGGGACCAAGGGTTATCTACGATCATCACTATTCATTGCAGCACTCAGGACAATAACTAAGATTTGGGACCAACCTAGATGTCCAACAACAGATCATGATGCACATTATAAAGATGTAGTATATAGACACAGTGGATTACTACACAGCTGTAAGGAATGATGAAATCATGCAGTTTGCTGCTACATGGATGGAACTGGAAGATACCATATTAAAGTTAGCCAGAAGAAGGACAAACACAGGATGATATCACTTATATGTGGCATTTAGAGTAAGTAGATGAGGGAATGCCATGACTTAAAGGGGAGGAGGAGGATGCCTAGATCACATGGAAATGTTTATATAAAGCTTTCAGTACTCAGTAGAGGACAAATCCTAGCATCACGGACCTTGTCATTTTCTGCCAAGTAGAAAACAGAGGTCCCCACGTTGAGTTTGCCTGAGTCTTAACTCTATTATCTATGCTACCAGTGCCTTTGCTATTCTCCATGCAGAGGAGACCCATAAGTGGGTCAGTGATTGATTAGCTAAGGAATTCAGCTCATGCCAGCTCACTGGTGTTCTTGAGGCTCCTGTTGTCCTGACTTGAATCTCAATGAGGAATCAGATCAAAAGATCTCCAAGAACTTGGACTGGACATTTGGTTGTAAGCAGTTGCCACTTCTGAAGAGCCCAGGAGACGAAACAAGAAAGCAGGAACTTTAATTTATGGATTTAATGCTATTTTTCCATCCATACTAGACAGAAGAGAGAAATGGCTGCTCAGAAGAAAAATCTCCAAGTGGAACAGCCTGAGTAACTGAGATGTTCAATTCTGAATCATTGAGGAAAGTTTCACCCTTAACCAGGATGCCTTCAATACTATCAGCAGTGCAAGCCCTGTGTGTTATAGATTCCTGCAAGCCCTCCCCCTTTGCCCCTTCCCACAGTACCTCATGATACTCAGCAGCTGCTTTGCTTTCCTCCTGGTGATGGATTTCTGATTTCTCCTGCAAATGCAGTGGCTTTGTCCTGAGGGTCATTGGGAGGAAAAACCTAGGTCTGTCTTCCTTGCTATGAAAAAATGGAAAGTCCACTTGTATCAGAGGGAAAACATGCTTTAGAGTCCCGTGTAACCTAACACATCAGTGGTCCCTGGCAGACTGACTGACTAATGGGCTCAGAGACTGCATGTCCCCTCCCACCTAATCACATCACATTCTTCAAATTTGGTGTTGAGAAATACATACATACACACACACACAAACACACACACACACACACACACACACACACACACACACACACACACACCGTGGAAATGAGTTGATAGTTGATGGATGAAGAAAAGAATAATTACCTGCCTTAGGGTTAGGGATTTTTGTTTCCTCCCTGAACCCCCCCCCCCACCATGTTAAAAGCCTCTTCAAATGCAAACCTGAGGGTTGAAGCCACCCTCCTCCCCCACCTCTCCCACTCCCCCCCGCCCCGTGAGAAAATGCCCTGACTTTTAAATTTGGTTTTAAAAGCCAAATTTTTAGATGGCTAAGGGAGCTATAATCCATTTGAAACTCCCAACTAAATTCCAGCCACAGCCTAGCTATCTAGGAGGGATTTCAGGTCATGCACATGGAGAGCGGATATATTATGACCAGTTGTGCTGTGTCAGCATTGATCAGAGACAGAGAGACTGGGTGTCTCTTAAAGGAGGGGCCCCTGTTCTGGACATGTGGGGTGGTGGGGAAGTGGCCACACCCTACCTGGGGGCCAGCAGAAAGGAACATTTTATCTTCTCCCACTTCAGTCTCCCTGCAGACTTCTGTGACTTTGCTTTCTAATCCAAGCCAACAATTCTCCCAACCTGTCTGGTTCCACAGTCATAGAGAAAGCCTATATTTAAATAAGTCCTTGTTAAATTAAATTCACACATTTACAACTCCATCTTTGAGGCCTTGAACCTTTAGTTGAAAGTTCTTCACCTTAATTGCATCATGAAAATAAGGGACCATCCCTTCTGCCCTGGATCCTTTCCCCCACCTTTTTTTGTTTCTTTTTGGGGGGGTCATACCCAGCTGTGCTCAGGGCTTACTCCTGGGTCTGCATTCAGAGATCACTCCTGACAGGGCTCGGGGACCCTATGGAGTGCCAGAGATCGATTCTGGGTCAGCCATATGCAAGGCAACTACCCTCCCTGCTCTCCTATTGCTCTGGCCCTAACCCTGTGCCTTTCTTTGTGGTGAAGTTGAACAATTTAGAGCAGGAGACATTTCGTTTATAGTTTCCATAAGCCTGTTATTGATCACACATGGGGCGATCATTGCCCGGTGGTATTGCCAGTCCTTGTACAGCTGCTCAGCCTTTAGTTAATGAGTCTCTGCACTTGCTAACACAGCACTGTACACAGTAGCTAGACACTGCCTGGCATCTTTTCTGGACTCTTCTGTCACCAGACAAGCTTCCCCTGGTGGTAGTGGGAGAGGTGGAGACCATTCGGGGGAGGGACCAGGTCACACTCACAATGCTCAGGATTTACTACTGGCTCTGTGCTCACGGATCACTTCTGGGATGCTGGGGAAGGGGATGAAACCTGGGTCGGCCAGGTTCAAGGCAAACACCCTCCTCACTGTGCTACCATCCTGGTCCCCCTCCAGTTCAAATGTTCTATTGCATAGTAATCACTCTGAACTCTAACCCATCACTGACTACATCTTTCCCCTCATCTCTTCTTAGACAAGTAAGACTTATGAAGCCCCAGAGGCTCATGGAGTGGGAGACCTTCCTGCTTGTGCAGACACTGCTATGAGCAGCCGTGTTTCTTCCCACTTCTCACCTCAAGGTCCAGGCCTTTCTTTTTTTAATTTATTTAAAATTTTTGGTTTGAGGGCCACACCCAGCAGTGCTCATACGTCACTTCTGGCTCTGCACTCAGGAATTCCTCCTGGTGGGGCTCCGGGGACCATATGGGATGCAGGGGGTTGAACCTGGGTTGGCTGCATGTAAGGCAAGCGCCCTTCCTACTGTGTTATCACTCCAGCTCCCTGAGTACTGCCCGTTCTACTGCCTCATTCTTCCTGGAACCTACTCCTTGCAATGATGTTCACTAGCGGTGGGTAGGTACTGCTGGCTGTTCCCTGGCAATGCCTGTCTGGCCTTCGCTGTTCTTGCCCCATTCCTCCCAGGATCTCTGGAGGATCTTCCAGTGGGAAGCAGGAAAGAAGAGAGTGGGGAAGAGTGACTTCAGGAAGGAAGGCTTACCTGCCTGTGTATCTATAATATAGAGAAGCACATTTTTGAACTTTATGTAAATGGAATTATAAACCACCATCCACCACCCATGATCTCCACATTATAATATTCTGAATAATTTTTTTTAAATAGGCAAGAGTTCTACCTGCTATACTAATACTTCAGTCCTAGATTTGTTAGACTTTATAAGATTTGTTTATTCCTTTTATATTTGATAATAGCATGTCAGGTCCCTCTAGATCTGAAAAATTCTTATAATGAGTTCAGGAATATCACTGTGGTCTATAGCTCAGGGAGTCAGTTTCATCTTAACAAATGAGCAACCCAAGTTTACTCCAGACCACCCACCCAGGATTAGGGTCACCTTATTTTTTATATGTTTGCTGACTAGGGGGTGGGGAAAGCAGTAACAATGCTAACCTATCCCAAACCAACTGCTATTTTTTGGGCTAAGTGCTATGTCCAAAGGTGCCTAGGACTTATTCCTGGTTCTGCACTCATAGATCACTCCTGGCTTGGGGGACCCTGTGGGATGCCAGGGATCAAAACCAGAATGGCTGCATGCAAATGGCATACAAATACACGCAAATGCCATGCAATGCATAGAGTACATCAAATGTACTCCCCACTACGCCATTGTTCCAGCCTCAGTGGCCGCCATTTTTACAGAGGGAGGAGTCTTCCTTTTAACCAACAGTCAGCTCTGGTGGACCCTGTCACTGTGTCACCAGGGGGTGCCATGGAAACCATGACTCTATAGTCATCATCAAGTCTCCCCTCTGACCCACAGGGTATACGCCACAAAAAGGAGTCAAGATTTCTTGGTGGACAGTGAAACTCATATTCATAACTACTGACCCTAAAAACACCAACCTTTGCATTTTTCAGGTCAGCTTTTCCCACTGATGGAATGCTCTCACTTCACAGCCTCCTGACCACTGACTTCAGGGGATAGTCCATGTATGTCAGTATGGGCAACAAGGGCGATTGTTCCTCTACCACCCCGGGCATCAGAAACAGCATCTGTAAGGTAAGGCATTCCAATTGGTGCCAATATCACTGCCTGTTGTCTTGTGACCAACACTCTGGTTGAACCCACATTTGGGTGCTCAACACTTAAAAGCCTAGAGAGGATAAGAGAAGACTTTGTTCTGGTCTCACCTGAGAAGATGATAGGCTTATGTCCCCCCAAAAGCCCGAACCCATCTCCCTCTCAGGTGGGGCGAAGGCTTTATATAGGGCAAATTGGAAAAGTCTGTAAGAAGTGAAAGGTCATGTCAGGACAGGAGTTTTACTGGAGGCTGTTGGGGCCAGTGTCACTGGTTGGTGGATCCTTGGAGGTTGATGGCCTTTTTCTTGTGACATTGGTCAGGAGCTTCTCCTTTCCTAGAGTCAACAGGAGAATCTTGAGTCCCTCAAATTGTAGACTTTTGTTCCAAGGGACAGAGAAATCCCTGGGCTTCAGGAGTCCCTGGACTATTCTCAGAGTAACTGTTTCTCTTTCTTCGTTCAGAACTGGACTTGGTTTAACATCACACTCAGACACAAAGGGGACAGCGCCAGGGTAGAATTCTCGATTTCACCAGCATCAGGCTTGCAAGGCAGATGCACCATCACAGAGAGATCCCCAGAAAATTCCCCCATTCCCCTCCACAACCCTTCACAAACTGCTTTTCTTATCAAGATAGAGCTTCTTTTTCTCCGAAGGGAGATTTTATTATGGGGCTGCTTGTTATTTTAATTATTTGATTTCTTTAAAGTATTGAAAGTTATGAAATGGGTGTGGAAAAATAAAGCCTTACTGAAAGTGGGAAGAAGATGCCCTCTGGGGTCTTAGATGAGATCCAGTTATCTGTTCAAAGTTGTTCTAATCTATCTCATGGACCACTGATTTCATTATAAGAAAGGGGGAGTGGGTGCTCATCACATCCTTTCCCAGAAGTCTCCCACCCCACTAAAGACTAAAGTTCAGAAATTTAAGTCCTGGCATTCCCAGGAGAGATTGGAGACTATGAACCAATTGGTGAGGGTTGTTTAGTAATTAGAAACCTATTAAAAGTTAGCAAAGAAACATATAATGTATTAGCTTACCCCGGGGGTTATCTCTTTTTTTTTTTGCTTTTTTTTTCGGGGGGAGGAGAGTAATACTCAGCGGTGCTCAGGGGTTACTCCTGGCTCTGCACTCTGGAATTACTCCTGGCGGTGCTTGGAGGACCATACGGGATGCAGGGGATTGAACTCGGGTCTGCTGTGTGCAAGCAAATGCCCTACCCACTGTACTATCGCTCCTGCCCATACCTGGGGGTTCTTAAAATTAGTTGATGGTGGCATGTTGCTCTGGATCATAGTGGTCAACCAACCTCTTAAGTCATTGACGATGGCATTAATCATAATGTTTGTTTGTTTTATAACATACCACTTTTTTTTGCGGACAATATAGAATTTGTTGAAAAGCATGTGGAAAATTTGGTCTTGTTGAGCAAAATGGTTCCAGTTCTTTCTCCACTTTAATGAGCAAGCAGGTGTCTCTGTGGTTTGACATTTTTTGATGGTAGATACTGGATGATTTGCAAATATTTGCATGGTTGACATTTTGTGATTGGCAAAATTCTATGGTTTGAAAATATTTGTGTGGATTTTGGTACTTGGTTGTTTTTATGGCATTTTGCTACCACACAAACTACAGTATAAAACTGTTCTAGCAAAGAAAAATGTTTTTAGTATGAGGACTCCCCTGAATTTAAACAACACATTTAAACTAAGTCATCATAGTACCTCAAGATGCTTTCCAACTTACTTTAAAAATTTTTTTTTGGCTTTTTGGGTCACACTCGGGAGCCAGTTATTCCTGGCTCCGTAACTCAGGAATTACCCCTGGCGGTGCTTGGGGGACCATATGGAATGATGGGGATTGAACCCAGGTCAGCTGTGTGCAATGAAAATGCCCTATCTGCTGTACTATTTCTCTGGCCCCCAATTTACTTTTTTTTTAAACCTAAGGGGCATACCCTCTTGATAACTACTCAGTCTGGAGCTGCAGCTGCTCTTATGCGGGAATAAAATGCAATGGAACTTTCTATTTGGAGATTATACTCTGTTGGGGATGATGATTGGGGATGATGATCATAAACTATGACATGATATGTTTACACATTAGAGATTAGCATGATATGAAAGGTATAGAAATGTTCTTGGACAACTGGGGCACTCCCATCAGGTCTTGAGAAATGAGTCCCATTTCAGACGGGATCAGACCAGACCGGAGTGTTGAGGTGAGCAGGTAAAGGAAAGAACAAACTTGAGGAAGATCTAGCAGGACCCTTGGGGGTCAGTTCGTGTCAGTGTTGTACAGAAGGAAAAGACTTTGGAGGGAGAGGGAAGACAAAAGTCTGTACTTGAGCTGCTAGGGAAGTTTGAATGAGAAATTGGCAAGCAAGCTGCTAGTTTGGGAGTAGCATGTTATGGAGAGTTCTAGAAAAATTCCACAAAGTTTCAGGTGGGACTGCTCTCTCATCTTGGCTGGGGGGTGGGTGGATGTTAACTTTTCATGCTCATGATAGAACCATCTTCTCTCTAGGCAACTTCATTGTTTCAGAATACAACAGAGCATGACAAAACCCTGCCATAGGCACCAAGGGTCAGGAAATCGACACTCAGAGCAGTGATTCCAGCGTGTGTAGAGGAGTGTTCCCAGCGGGTGTAGACTCTCTGAGTTAACTATCAGACTTAGTTTCCTTGACATTAGTTGTTTTTTGTTTTGGTATGTGTGTGTGTGTGGGAGGGAACAGTTGCCAATAGTCATCTTGTTGCATTTCACTGTTAGGGGTTACTCCTGCATCTGTGCTCAAGAGTGACCTCTGGCAGTGCTCAGTGGGTCTGGGACTTGAGCAAGGGTTGGCTGCAAATACCTTAACTCTTGTACTGTCTCTCTGGTACAGAGCATGGCTCTTTGGTGGGGCCACAGAGAGAAATCCCGCCTCACCCTCCAGCCATGTGGCCTTCATCAGTTGCTTGGACCATGTCTCAGTGTCTCCACCTGCAAATTAGTGTTTGCTCTGTTCAATAAGTACCTATAGGGATTGCTTATTGTCAGCATGCCAAAGCATTTCATGTTGTCACTATTATTATTATTACCTTGGGAAAATCACACAAGGGAGCATGAAAGAACTCAGACTTTGAAAAGATAATGTCTATAAATAATTTAATAACCTATTATCAGCAGGAAAGTTTTGTAAAAATAACGTGAGGTCATTTACATAGTTTGTATATATGCAGAGAAAAAAAAAACAGGGAACAAAAGCCTGGGTCTCCCATCTGGGCTCCAGGACTTGAATTTTTTCATTGGTAGTTATTTCTGGTCGGGAAGATGCTGGGTGGCTTTTTCCATTAACAGCTTTATTGCACTTTCCACTCCTCTCATACGCAGAGGAGCCTCTGTTTGGGAGCAAATATAATAAAGACTGTCAAAATGAGCTATTTATTCATTTGAAAAATAATAATGGGTGACTGTGTGTTTCAGAGTTCATTCTGCCCCAACCTGGTTGTTTGGTTTTTGGTTGCGAGGGTTTTTGGTCTGCAGTGTTCAAGGTTTACTCCTGCTACTGTGCCCAGGGATCACACCTGGTGGGCTCAGGGGACCATATGGGGTGCTGGGGATCAAGCCCAAGTTGGTCTGTATGTAAGGCAAATGCCTTACCTGCTGTACTATTGCTCTGGCCTCCTAACTGGACTGTTTTGGACATTCTAGCGACCCTTTTGGAAAATAGATAGACTCTAGGTCTAATGGACAACTCCCCCATTTCTTGGAGGACTTTCCCTAGGAGATTAAGCCCCAGAGGCCTCGGTGGGGTTAGGCAATTCTAGTATTGCACTGGAACTTCAGTCATTGTCCAAAACTGCTCCTTGACTCACTCTCCTTTTAAAGAGTAGAAGCTTACTTTGGAAACATTGGGTTTATCTCTTCTTTTCCAAGTCTTCTTCTCCTTCACAGCTGCCTTGGCAGCTTCTGGTTCCAGCCGAGGCAGGAAGTTGCTGAGTCAAAGATGGGCCGAAATAGCCATTCTTGGTGCTGTTCCCAGCCCTGGGATCAAAACATCGTCTCCTGCTAGCGACCTAAGACTCTGGTCACCACTGGAATGGAATTCTCTCTGCTTCTACAAATGGAACTTAGAGGTGGACCATGCATGGGGCAGGACTAACCTGAGGAAACCTCACCTACCCTTTAGAAAAGATCGTCATCATCAGACCAGGCCTTCTTCGTCAGCATTCCTGATAAGTGAGCAGTTCTCTGAAAATGGCATGGGTGGAAATGGGGTTCAAAGAGAATAGAAAGCGGGGAGATAGGGGTTTTCCACTAGATAATTTCATACAATATACTCACTCCCTCATTCGTGTTCCGTTTAGCACTGTTGGATTTTGTGGCTATTGTTTATTTGCTTCTTTCTCTCCTGATCTAACTGATAATACCTAACATTGATGGAATTTTAGGAGGATCAACATGGAGTATGAAACTGGGGGTAAGGAGGAGACTGAAGGTGGAACAGACCAGGTTAGAAAATGGAGCCATAACCCAGATGAACCAAGTTTTCACTTTTGCATTCACGTGGACCTTGAGTTCTTTTTTCCTATGAAGATGAATTAATTTTCCTTTTGAGGCAATGAAGTCAAGTCCAATCCCCCTGGGAAAGAAGAATTGGCTGCCAACAATGTTTGACTTCTGTAACCAATAGAAATCATGAGCCTGGGAGGATCTGAGGAAGCATCAGGCTTGGGAGCCAGAGATGAGGTGAAATCAGAGATTCAGCTTCTGAGAGGTGGCATGCAGGCCCCTTTCCGTGCTTGTGAGGCTGGAATCATGAGCACCAGGGAGAGCAGACCTTGAACTCCTTAATGGAGATGGATCAGCATCCTGCTCAGAAGTGAGCCACCCTGAGCGATCTATGATGGAAGGCACGTCTCAGCAGGGACAGTCCATCAAACCAAAGATTCAGGTTCCACCATAGGAGCAATCCTGGGGTACCGATCTGGGAATGGCTCCTGAGCACCATGGCATGTGGACCCCAAACAGTAAAGTGCAATTTTTGTCCTAGAGGAATAGGAACTCAGCTGGTGCCCTTGGACAGGGAAATTTCATTTTTGTTGCAGAATCAGAGATTGTTAGTTGTTTGTTTATTTATTTTCTTATATTTTGTGCTGTTTGGAGACCTCTCCTAGGGCATACTTTGGCTCTGTGCTCAGGGATTACTCTTGGCAGGGCCTGGGGAACCACATGGGGTGCAGAGGATAAAACTGGGGTCAGTTCTATGCAAGGAAAGCACCCTGCCCTTGGTACTATCTCTCCAGCCCTGAAGAAACTTTTTGGTTCCATGATACTCTCTTTCTCCATATATGTGTGTATGTATATATGTATGTTTGTATGTATGTATGTATGTATGTATAATATATATTTGAATGTTTCAACAGTTATACTAATTTTATTCTGATTTTATTTGGGACATCACACCTGCTGTGCTCAGTTACACCTAGCTCTGCACTCAGGGATCACTCATGGCAGGTTTGGGGGACCATAAGGGGGTGCTAAGGATCAAACCCTAGTCATCTGTGTGCAAGGCAAGTACCTTACCCACTGTACTATATCTCCAGACCCTGATAACGTTAATTTTTAAGGACTAAAAAGTCATTTTTTAAAATTTTTATGCTTTTCTCATTTTGTCCCTGGTCCAGCTGGTCCTCTTACTCTGAATTTCTCCCTCCACTTAGCTCCCCACTGAAGGCTCATGTATTTCCCCAGAATTATGTTATCTTGTGTCAAGTACACAAAGACTTCCCCATCCAAAAATTTGCCCCTCAATTTTATCTTATGAAAGCACCATGAATTACAGGGTTATTCATAGTTGTGTTTTTGGCATACGATGTTCCATCACCCATCCTGTCACCAGTGGTGCTCCCAGGTTTCCTCTCCTATCCCTACTCCCACCACAACCTACCATCTCGACAGGCACTTCTAAAATTTGGTTATTAGTATTTGAGTCTTGCAATTTCAGTGTTGTTGACTCTGTGGTTTGGATATTTAGTGCTATCATTCCCTAACACCACTGACATACCTGAATCCCCTTGACCTCTGCTCCCTTTGTTTCTCATCTGTCTCTTCTCCCCCTAACCTTCACTCTTTTTTCCTTCTCCCTATACTCTGGGGCCAAGGGTGATCTAAGACCCCCCATTAAAATCATTGCATTTCCTCATCCAGTTACTCTAAAAACCACATAAAACTGATATCATCCTGTGTTTTTCCTTCTTCCTCTGACTGACTTCATTGAACATAGCTTCCAGTTCCATTCAAGTTGCCAGAAATTGCATGATTTCATCATTCCATAGTATTTCCACTGTATGTATGTACCACCTCTTCATGACCCACTGATCTGCTGTTAGACATCCAGGTTGATTCCAAATCTTAGGTATTGGTCTGAGTACTGCAATAAATAGTGGTGTCATACGTCCTTCTGAATGAATGTTTTCCCATCCAAAATATTTTTAAAAAGGAAGGAAGAAAATATCTCCAAGAGGAATAGCCACTTTGTCTAAGAACAATAGTGGGATTTTCATCAGGTTCTCAAGTGTTCTCGAATTGGACAAGGCTGGGTTGGGATCTAAGATGGGAGACTTGTTAGCTGAGTGATCAGGTCCTATATGGCATAGCCCCAAGCTTGGAACAGTCAGCATGGCCACCCTGAGTGAGTATGTTGAGGAGCCAGTGAGTAGTACTCTCATATCACTGGAAAGAATGTCTGACCTGAAAAGTATGGACAGTCCTTCAAAAATTAGAAATTGAGCTTCTGTATGACCCCGCAATACCACT
The DNA here is from genome assembly GCF_029834395.1 of Sorex fumeus. Classification (NCBI taxonomy): domain Eukaryota; kingdom Metazoa; phylum Chordata; class Mammalia; order Eulipotyphla; family Soricidae; genus Sorex; species Sorex fumeus. The sequence goes on along the minus strand of NW_026606108.1, from coordinate 9,588,628 downwards.
TCTGGGAATATATCCCGAGGATGCAAAAAAGCACAGTAGAAATGACATCTGTACCTATATGTTCATTGCAACACCGTTCACAACAGCCAAAATCTGTAAACAACCCAAGTGCCCTAGAACAGATGACTGATTAAAGAAACTTTGGTACATCTACACAATGGAATATTATGCAGCTGTTAGAAGAGATGAAGCCATGAAATTTGCTTATAGATGAATAGACATGGAGAGGATCATGCTAAGTGAAATGAGTCAGAAAGAGAGGGACAGACATAAAAGGACTGCACTCATTTGTGGAGTATAAAACAACATAACATGAGGCTGAATCCTAAGGATAGTAAAGACACGGGACAGGAAGATTGCCCCATAGCTGGAAGCCTGCCTCATGAGCAAAGGGAGAAAGCAGTTGGAATAGAGAAGAAATCACTAAGAAAATGATGGCTTGAGGAACCGGTCAGGATGGGAGATGTGTGCTGAAAGTAGATAAAGGACCAAAAATAATAACCTTTCAGTGTCTATATTGTAAACCATAATGCCCAAAAATAGAGGGTATGGAGAATATTGTCTGCCATGGAGGCAGGGGGAGAGTGGGAACAGGGGGGCGATATACCGAGGATATTGGTGGTGGGAATGTGCACTGGTGGAGGGATGGGTGTTTGATCATTGTGTGACTGTAACCCAAACATGAAAGCTTGTAACTGTCTCACAGTGATTCAATAAAATTAAAAAAATAAATAAATAAAAGAAAGAAGAAACAAACAAACAAATAATGTCCGACTTGGTAACTGCTACTATATTTGCATCAATCCTGGTTCCCTGTTTAGCAATTTTCCTTCGCAGTGACTTCACTGTCCTTTAGTTATAAGCATGAAAGTCAGCACTGGTAGTATTTGCTACAGTTATCTGAACATATTCTGTCTTTGAGGGAAAAAATCACCTGGAGGGAGCTCAAGCATAACTATGCCTTCTCACTCCTCCTCTGTTTGGGGGCCGATGGGGCTTTTGTCTTGCAGTTGATGGGCATTTTGCCACACCATCTTCCTTTACTACCTCGATTTGCTCAATAAACCCAAGGGATTCTGCTACTGTATCCACTTCATCACACTGGATTCCTAGGTGTTGGAAAATAAAAGCCAGTGTTTTAACCAGATAGGGCAATAACTGCAGACTCTCTCTTCATCTTCCTGGGTCTTTATTTCTTTGGAGGCTAAACAAATCAACCTTTCTTATCACTCTACTACTTTGAAGCCCTGCAGACAAGGAATAAGACCCAGTCTGAAACTTAAAATTCCAATAAAAAGAAAGCTATCCCCCCCCCCCCCTCATTATTTTATTGTTTTCTTGGTAATTAGGAAGAAGCCATAGTTAAACACCATCACCCAGCAGTACTAATTGCGGCATCCCACAGCAATAAACTATTGAAGAACATAGTCTAAAAGGATTTAATCATTTGGGGGGCCACATCTGACTGCACTCAGGGATCACTCTGGGGGTTGTTCAAGGGAGATTATGGAGTTCTTGTGGGGTTCTATAGAACAAACCTGAATGGGAAGGCAAACATCTTCTCTGCTGTACTATCTCTCCAGTCCTGGGGAATGGTTTTCTTTGTTCCTCTCCGAATTATAAGTCAAAACCAGCCTCTCCCTGGCCCCAAAGGACACTATTGTCTGTAGTATCTCTGTTTAGTGATGTTCCTTCCCACTGACTTCACTGGCCTTTGGTGATAGGCATGCAAGTCTGCATTGGCAGTATTTGCCAGTTAGCTGAACACACTCTGTCTTTAAGGGGGAAAAATCACCTAGAGGGAGTCTGGGAAATTCTCATTTAAGAATTCCATCCCTTCCCCCGTTCCCTTCTCTGCAGTCATCCCTCTTAGCTGCTGTCAGTTCTCCATCATTATCATTGTCACCCCCCCACCCCACCCCCATTGCAGCACCCCAGCGAGATGATGAGTCCGTGCCATATATTAACATTAATTGTGTAACAAGACCAGCCATGTGTCTCTATGTGGATTGATTGAATCATCATCTTTACAAATGCAGCCAAAGATGTGATAATGTGTGTGACACATTTTTGAAAAGGGGGGAGGGGGTAAGTAAGAAAAATATGTTCAAATAAATACATAAAGCTAAGCATATGGAGCAAATGCAAATAATTGGAATGGGCTTTCAAATTAGTGTTTGTTGAATTATGCTGCGTCTGTACTTTTGTGTGTAAAAACCTTGAACAGTTTTATTGGGGGAAGGGGGTGGGGTGTTGGGCCACACCTGCTATCCAAGGTGCTGTTGTCTGCATGGATCTATTATTTATTTTTGTGTGTGTGGCTGCTGTGTATTCCATTGTGTACAAAAACTACAATTTCTTTACCCATGCATCCATTTTGGGACATTTGGGTTGCTTCTGTATTGTGATTGCTGTACCAAGAGCTGCAAAGAACATAGTTTCTATCTGCCTCTCCTTGCTTGTCTATCCATCTGGAATGCTTTCCATGTAATAAATTAGCACCAAAGAGTGTAATCTTTTAGTGTTTGTAGCCGTTTCTCCCTGTGTTCACCCTGACACCGTGTTTTACACTCCCAACAGTGCTCACGGCTGACTCCTGGCTTTGGGCTCATGGATCACTTCTGGTGGGCTCAGGGGACCATGTGGGGTATCAGCGATGAAACCCAGGTCAGCCCAGTACAAGGCAAATGCCTTATTTGCTATCCTATATAACTCTGGCCCCATTTTCAAAGCTGCTTCTCCTTCTTCTTCTCCTTCTTCTCCTTCTCCTCCTCCTTTTCCTCCTCCTCCTCCTCCTCCTGGTCCTCCTCCTCCTGGTCCTCCTCCTCCTCCTCCTCCTCCTCCTCCTTCTTCTTCTTCCTCCTCCTCCTCCTCTTCCTCCTCCTTCTTCCTCCTCCTCCTCCTCCTCCTCCTCCTCCTCCTCCTTCTTTTTAATTGAATCACGGTGAGATACATAGTTACAAAACTGTCCATGATTGATCAGGTTTCAGTCACACAATGTTCTCCCCCCTCCGCCAGTCCACATTTCCCAGCACCAATGACCCCAATTTCCCTCTCAAAGCTTCTTAAGGCATAGTGTGGGCTACTACCACTTAGAATTCTTCTGAAGTGAAAATTCTCTTTCCCTACTCTCCCTAGGCATAATTTCATCTGCCCACAACCGCAGGGAGAATCCCAAATGCCCCCTCATCTGCACTGCCACCATACAAAATTTGCCCGAGAGTGTCCGGCTGGAATCATTCTTGCTGATGCATCTGATTTTTGCTCCAATCATCAATTTCTCTCTCTGGATACATTGACAGTCTTTAAAGAAGAACCCCAAAATGGGAGGAGTATAATGATGCATAACCAGGGCAGAATCTTTGAAAGGTTTAGATTGTGATTCATGCCTCCTGTCTCACACACACACACACACACACACACACACACACACACACACACCACCCCCCAATCGTCATTCACTCCCTCTCCCACCCATCAGGAAGGGATTTTTGTCTGAGTGAGCCAATATTTAGCTCCTTCCAATCCCAATTACTCTGTGATTATATTCTACACTGTGTGCCAGATGATGGGCATAGAGAGCTCTCATCCCAGTGCCTGAAATCCACACCGTTGGATTTCAGCGTTTATCCGGGGCTGTTTTGAGTTTGTCTTTAGAGGGAAACTCGCAGTCCAGAGCAGAGCTGTGGGCAACATATTTCTTTTAGTCTTGATTGTCGGAATCTGATGCTGAGGGTGGATGATTTTATATGGGTCCAGGTATCAGGGGAATTGCTGCTGGCACATTATTTGTACTCGTGTCAGATCTGATCACATTGGAGCAATTGATGCCCTCTCACTGGAAACCCCAAGTGGATACTTCCTGCTTTCCCATCTCACTGGTCTCACATGCACACTCTGGTAAAACCAGGCAGATGTACTGGGGTGGGACTGGGAAGTGTGTTGTAACCTCTGCCCTCCTTTCTATCCCAGAGTGGCAAATCTGCACCCCAGAACCCCACCACCTCCTCTCCTGCAGACTTGGGCTTGCTCCTGACTGTTCAAGTTCCCAAATCACTCCTCTCCCCTGTTCCCACCAACCCAGTGTCCCCGTGAAAAGAGCTCAGTGGTTTTTTTTTTTTTTTTGGCAAAAAAAACTGCAGGAGTCGAACAAAATCTGTGGCCTTCCAATGGTCTGTGTCATCTCTTCCGCAGGACCTAATGATTGCTGATGCCTAAGTTTAATTGCCTTCCAAGAGAGATTCTTGCTTGATTAGAATGAATAGTGGGATGGGCAGGGGAGGGTGAGAGAGGTGGGGGAGAATTTGAAATTTGAATAAGAAAACAGGCCAAATCCATAGGATAAGGCCAAACCCATGGGGTTTTGCACAGATGTCCTCGAGAAGAGTCGGTGAAAACTGGCTTAATACAGAAAGATTCCAGGCTTCAGAGAGATGCTAGTGCCACCCAGCTTCTTGCAGGCATTCATCATGCCACCATCATTCACATAGGTGCTGTGTGGGCAAGAGAGAGGTGGCAAATCATGGGAAGTTTCAGAGCGATGCTGTGATTTTAGCCATTTGGACCTCAGCCAGGAGCAAGAGAACCAATTAGGGATAATAATATTAGCATATGCAGAGAACATTTGATCTTCATAGCTCTTTGAGGACATTAGCAGATTAATTTTCCCAGAACTCTTCAGAAGCTGGTGATTATTTTTCACAGTCGGGGAGACTGAATGTGACTATGCAGTTGACCTACTAAGGCTACCCAGTGAGGTAAGACCAGCCAGAACCAGAGCCCTGTTCATCCTCCTCCTCATCGCTTTTTGCCTCCTTGGGACATCGGTCACCCAATAACCTCCTCTGTGTCCCCAGATAATGATGAGATTTCATCTTATCAGCACTTACTGAAAATGTTTCTTAGAGGGTCTTTGAATATCTGCTTAGGTAGAGTGAAATGTTGCTAAAGAAGTCCCTTACAGCATCTAGGAGTGCAAAGAGAATTGGCAAGGTCCAGGAGTCGTTCAGAGAAAGGATGGGGTGATCCTGGAATATTCTACCTCATGAAAGTGGGGAGAGGAGCAAGGAGGGTCATTAACTTTAATGTACTTGATGCAAATCATTCTTGATAGAAAGTGAGAGTCTTTAAAAGACACTGATTCTTTTCTTTTTTTAGCCACTCTCACCATATTTATTTATTGAATCACTGTGGGAAAAGTTACAAAGCTTTCAGGTTTAAATCTCGGTCATGCAATTATCAAACACATTCCCCTTCACCAATACTTTTTTTTTTATCACCACCAAGAACCCTAATAACACCCCCCCAACCCTCCCAATGCCTGTGAGGCAGATGAATTCTAGTTAACACTCTATCTACTTTGATTAGATTCATTGTTTCGACAAAAGATGCACCATTATTATTTACAGCTTACACCCCCAAATCAGACATGCTGAAAAGGCATTGTGAAATAGTTTGTTTTCTACAGCTGGTTACAAGAATCAAATGATGTTGTGCGGCCGCAATAGCAGCTGTGCAATTTTGGATTTCTGGTATTTTACTTATTAAGCCTGGAAGTATTTCTGCTGAAATAAGTCAGATAATTATGAGATTGGTTTCTGTTCTCTGTAGCCATGGCCGTGCCGAAGAGCCCCTTGTGGGGGGCAACTTGTGGCCTCGGTAGGGCCTGAAGGACGCCCCCCTTCCCATGAGGTTTCAGTCGCCCCATCACGACTGGCTCATACCTGGCTCTCCACAAAGCTCCGAAGTGGCTGCCATCTTTCTTTCCAGAGGGAAAAAGGAGGAAGGGAGCAACACCCTTTCCCTTCCGGCAGGCATGGTGGCGAAGACACTGATTCTTATCTGGCTGTCATGTGGAAAGAATGTGAGGTCTGAAAGTAGACTGAGAAATCAGGGATTCAACTTCTCTCCCCTTGCTTCACTTGATCAGAATTCCAGACTCCTCTACAGAATTGACCTCTCTACCAAAAAATGGGAGGGTGAATAATTTGGGAGTGAAGGCATCTATATCCATAACAAAGTGGAATGGGAAAAATCCCAGTGGAAAATTTATAGCTGAAATTTGGATTTGAAGCTTTGGAGTCTTCTAAATAAATTTAGTGCCTGTCTTGTCCCATATGAACGTCATCAATGAACTCAGCTCCGTGTTTGATGTGTCACTTCCTCATTATGTCTCTCTTTCCTTTAGACGGGAGTTTCTCTTGGTCACAGACCATATTATGTTCCCATTTCCACCCAGGCAATTCCCATATCAAGTGAGCAAAACCTTCTCCAAGCCAAGTCAACAGAAACCACAAAAATCTTTTGTCCTGTCAGGAGTTCCTCTTTCTCCATCCCCCACACTGAGGTTGATAGATCGACTCTAATGGGAAGCAGAAAGAATCTTATCTCAGACAAGCATAGCAACATTTTCAGGAGGTTTCTGAGAAGGATTTCACTTGTATATATTTTAATGCGTATTGAATTTTGCATACGCATTGTGTTGTATGAACTGATCCCATTATATGCTTCCTCCCTCAAATCCCCACAAAATATCCAATAACCTGCACAACAACAACAACAACAAAATGATGACTTTCATCAAGAATCCTATCTGCTATATATAACTTTCCCTCATCCGTTTAACAAATGCAGTTAGTTCTATTGCTGCTTAGGTCTATGGTGCCAACTTTTATTTCCTTGTGTTTACATCAATTCTTGGTATCTGAAGAAGAGGTAGCTTGAGAGATAAGGTCATTTAAGATGACATCTCATAAGTTCTTTGCTAAAACAGGACCATACTGTGTCCACTCTTCAGAGAGCCTCATGTACAAACTAATGTCACTTCCGTTTCCTGGTCCACATGCCTGGGAGCGGCCAGTGGGAGAAACCAGGTCCCAGCAACAGCCTAACTCACATTTCCTACATCCCAGCCCTCTTTCTGAAATGTTGCTCACTGCAAGGTCAGCTCCTCAAGACCATAACCGAGGCTTTGTGTTTCAGAATTAATGGTTGACACCTTCTCTGACTCAATCTCTTGAGTAGATTGTTGAGAGATACAATGGTGCATACATTGGCACTCTTGAGCATTCTTCATGACTATCTACTTTGTAAGGGCTCTGGAAGACATTCCTGGGATTTTAGGTGAAGTCTATGTAGCACTTAAGCTTGACTCAGAGCATCTGACCTACTAGTCATAGCCTTTCTCTCATCCTGGTAGGCTTCAAGGAGGGACATTGAAGAAATGGTATAAGAGAGATGATTAAAGCATTGCCCTTCTGGGAAAGTTGCCTCACATAGATGTTCAAACATATCATTGTTCTGTTCCATGGCTGGTCACAGAACAGAGGATGGTCCTTGAAGACAATTGACCTTCTAGATCTCCGTTTGTCCATCGCTTAGTACTCGTTATTGAAGTTTTCCTCCATAACTAACTGTTTCACCTTATACTCATGAGTTTAATAGAATCCACAACTTCCTCTAATAGAATCCAGTTCATCCGAGAGTACTTGTCTTCAGGTGGGATGGTGAACAGCCTGCCTGCTTGATCAATCTCAAGCCAAGTTGGTCTTTATTATCCAGATTTTATAATACACAGCCAACTAAATTTCAGGTGAAATAGAACTGATCTGTAGACTCATGATACTTCTTTAGACTACTTCTAAAAAAAGATTCTTGTTCCTTATGAAATATGGACATACTGCCATGGAGGTAGCTTTTCTGCCCCTAATAATTCTGAGCCTTCTTCCTTCCCACTGTATTTCTGGATTGTGGCTCCAGTCCACGAAAGTCCATTTTAGTATGGCCTGTTGTCTCAGATGAGTATTGTTCAGTCTAACTATTTAGGAATAGAAGGAGGGACTGTGATGGTGACTAGTATGTCCCTGTACAGATTGTTACTCCTGTCATTCATGGGTGACAGTTTTCATAATGACTCCTTGGAGTGTACTGGGAGAGAACTCTAAAAACACTTCCACTTTATCACTTCAGAGGAAAAAGAATTTGTTAAAAAGAGACAAGTATGTGGACTGGCTAGGAGGAAATGAGTGAGGAGAAAAGAAATCTCTAACTTTCATCAGATCTATACACTGTGTTAGAAAACATTATTTTTATTTTATTGAATCACTATGAGATACAGTTATAATGTTGTTAATGATTGGGTTTCAGTCACACAGTGTTTCAACACCTGTCCCTTCACCAGTGCACATTTCCCACCAACAATATCCCCAGTTTCCCTCCTGCCATCCCCTCCCCAAAACCTGGCAGGCACATATCATTGTTCTGCTCCATGGCTGGTCACAGAACAGAGGATGGTCCTTGAAGACAATTGACCTCTCTCTCTCTCTCTCTCTCTCTCTCTCTCCTCTCTCCCCCTCCCTTATTTTTGGGCATTATGGTTTGCAATACAGGTATTGGAAGGTTATCATGTTTGTCCCTTTACCTTCTTTCAGTGCTCAGTTCTTGTCCAGAGCCATCATTTTTAATTATCATTGTCATAGTGGTCCCTTCTTTGTCCCAACTGCCCTTTCTACTCTCTCTCTTCCCACTCTCGACTTGTGACAAGCTTCCTACCCTGGACCAGTCCTCTTGGCCCTTAGAAAAACATTTTTAGATAGTTATAAGGGACATCTTTTAATGCTTGTACAGCAACCTGTGATGTATGTTGAAACATTAGCCCTATTTCACAGCTGTGGTATGGATTCATGGAGATGTAAACATAATAATAACATTATTGAGTCCTCACTATATAACTGCCATCGTGATAATGGCTGCCTATGAATCACTTCTAGGTCCCAAAGGACACTTATTATTAGTTACATACTGTTATGATGTCTATATTATTGACAGGAAACCTAGACTTAGAAACTTGAAGTAAATTCTCCAGTGATCAGCAGGCAATGAAGGCAGAGATTTCTTCTACCAGATGTCTTGCACTTAATCATTTCCCTGCACTGCTGGAAGAGTGAGGGAGAATTTCACTTAATATTTAATGAGAGTCCAAGCCTGGGTCAAACTTCGAGGTGAGAATCATATGCCACATAGAAGGTGTGATTTATGGAATGCTAAAAGTGGTCCCTAATTAAAAAATATGTATCCACGTGTATTTACAGTTCTACACATGCAAATTTTTACCTCCTAGGAGAAATTCATTTCAATAGAGTTCTGTCTCATTTTTATAAAGGACACACTCTACTGAACCTTGAGTGGTTAGCACTTGAGACACTTGCCAGCAGAGAGTGAGGCACTGGGGATCATTCAACACAAAACCAGAGAGCCCAGGAAATTGACAAAGAAAGAGAAGTGGGGTAATCTCTGACAATTCCCTGGACCTGACAAATGGAAGAGTTTCCTTTTCTGTTTTGTTTTGGGGTCAAGTCCGGTAATGCTCAAAGATTACTCCTGGCTCTGCCCTTTGGGATCACTCCTGGCTAGGGCTTGGGGAACCCTATGGGATGCCGGAATCGATCCCAGGTCAACTGCATGCAAAGGCCTACAACCCTCCCTGCTGTCCTACACTGGCCTCTATAACCTGACTGCCAGGCCATCAGACCTCATCTGATTCCCGACCTTGTCTCTTTCTCTCCAGACCATGTGGATTCAATTTGCCTCATATGAGTTTGCTAAGAGCAAAAGCAGAGATTCCCAAAGGGCCATTTCTTAAACAAAAGGAGATTTATTACTTTTAACTGAAAGGATATTTGTTCAAGTCAGAGTGTGGGGGGGGGGGAGAAGAGGGAGGGAGGGAGAGAGAGAGAGAGAGAGAGAGAGAGAGAGAGAGAGAGAGAGAGAGAGAGAGAGCAGCGAGCAGCACCAAGCAACTGTTTTTCTTTTACTCTTGCATGTCATAGATCTAGCATCTTGCCTACAGAGCTTAGGTTTTCACACTTGGGGGCCCAGTGACAGAATTTTCTCCTAAGTCCTGACCACTCCAACCAGTTTCCTTTTGTTCCTGCAGCTCTGACATGCCGACCTATTTCCATTGCTGAGGCCATGACCCAGAAGGCAGGCATTTCTTCCTCCAGTGTCTGGGAAAGATATACAGGGTAGAGAGGTCAAGAGTAGGCTGGAGTGGAGGGACAAGGCAGGTCTGGGGAGGCAAGCCTCTGCTGTGGACTGGCTAGTGGCCTCTAACACTTCTTGGGTTGAAACCGTAATCTGGAAGTGAATGTTGTGGAGACAGGACTTCTAGGAGGTCATAAATGTAAAATGCTATAAAAAAAACTGGAATGCTAACTTAATGGGCAAAGTGGTCAATGAGAAGACAGAGGAAGAGAGAATTTTCCATGTGCTACCATACGCGCTTGCGCGCACACACACACACACACACACACACACACACACTCACACACACACCACATGCATATATGTTTACAAACACTCTCATTCATGTATCATGTGAAGACACAGAAAGAAGGACCTCTCCAGGATAAGAGCCTTCAGCTGAACCTCAACTATTCCATCACCCTTCAAGCTGAACCTTAAGATTAGATTTCTGGCCTCCAGATAGTGAGAAAATAAATTTCTATTGTGGAGACTACTCCAGTTATGATATTTTGTTCCAACGGTCTGAGATTTAGTTAACCAGGCAGCTGGTATTCACTTTGTTCATTAGGAGATAGGACCAGATGTGTGATTGTCTGCAGTGGGTGGATCATGGCACTCTGGATGGAGTTGAAAGAAATTTAAATTGGAAAGTGGGTGAGGAGAGAAATTGGGGAAGAATATGTGGATACAGCTCTTGGAGTGAACCATAGTGCAAAGGCATTCTGTCATGCAAAGGGCAAGAAGGGCAAAATGAGATTCTGATAAGCAAGTGGTTTGTGCAGCAGACTCTGGTCAGTTCCTTTACCATTACCTCTTGCCATTGTTCAGGAGGGCTCATGAAGAGGCAATAGGAATGGATGCTGTGCATAAACACACTCATCAAGTGAAAAACCCACCCAGCTGTATCCCCACTCAGTGCCCCCATTGACCAGCAGTGGAAACAAACATGGGTCCCTTCATAGGACCCAAGATAATAATCCAATTATTGGCTAATCATCTTCTAACTAGATGACACCCACTGTCTCTGTTTTGCAACATTTGGTCCTTCCTGGAATAAACATTTAATTGAGGTATGGATTTGGCATCTTGCATGCAACATTTTTGTCAGAGATACCATCTGTGAATGTAGAATGCCCTTATACCACACATCTGGTCAGATCAGAAAACTCATCTCTTAGCAAAAGAAGTGAGGGAGTTTGTGGGCCAGGGCTCGTGGAACCAATGGTCTTGTCATGCTCTGTATATAGAAAGAGCTGACTCCATAGGTGCAGAAGAATGACCTTCAAAAATCTCAGTTTTGATACCTGACTGGGCTAAAGCAGGTTCCCTTGAACCTGGGAACCTGTGTTCCATCGAAGATGCTGTTTCTCTGGAGAACTAGGACTCAGAGGTTCAGGATCAAGAGCAAGTAGATCTAGATCAAGTTGATCATGATCAAGTAGAAGTTCCAGTACTAGTTTTGCTTTCTATCACTACAACTTTATGTTCTGCCAGTCTGTAGGTCCAGAGTGGGGAAAATGGTTTCACCAGAAGACAGAATCTTAATTGGTTATAACAGCCCCATTTGGCCTTCTGGGGCTCCTCAATCATCTTAAATGGGAGGCAAAGAAGAGGGTCATGGTGTTGACTGGGAAGATTGAGGAAGTTGTAATACTTATCCATAGAGGAGAGAAGGAAAATACTGTCAGAAATAGAGATTGTGTGGTGGAGTGGCAGGGGAGTAATAATATAATGGGGAGAACACTTGCCTTGCACACAATCAACCTGAGTTCAATCCCCAGCATGCCATACAGTACCCTGAGTAACACTGCCAGGAGTAACTCTTGAGTGCAGAACCAGTAGTAAGCCTTGAGCATCACCAGGTGTGGCCCAATAGCAACAAGAAATAGAGATTGCTTTGGACAACTATCAGTGTTATCATGCCTGTAGATTGAAATGAAATGGAATGGCAATGGAAAGCCAGAGCAGTCCAACCCAGGCAGGATTATTATCAGTCCAGGTCCTGCAGGCACAAAGGTTTGCATTACCTTCACTCCTATGGATAAAGAAGCATGAGTATTTGTGGGATGTAAATAAACATAATATGAGACTAATACCCAACGACAGTAGAAACAAGGGCCAGGAGGATTGGTCCATGGCTGGAAGCCTCCTTCAAGTGATTGGGAAAAAGGCATCTGGGATAGAGAAGGGAACACTAACACAAAGGGGAAGATGCAGCTGGGATAGAGAAGGGAACACTAGCACAAAGATAGTTGGAAATGGTCATTCGATAAGAACTCTGTGCTGAAAATAGGTAAAGGAACAAACATGATAACCTCACAGTATCTGTATTACAAACCATAATGCCCAAAGTTTGTGGTGGTGGGGGGGGAGGAAGTAAGAGAGAGAGACTGAGACAGAGACAGAGAAAGTACCTGCCATAGAGGCAGGGTGGTGGGAGGGAAACTGGGGAAATTGGTGGCTTGAAATATGCACTCGTGGAGTGATGGGTGTTGGAATATTGTATGACTGAAACCCAATCATGAACATCTTCGTAACTGTGTATCTCACAGTGACTCAATAAAAAATAAATTTAAAATGATTTTAAAAAAATATATAAAGTTTTTTTAAAAACATCAAAAAAAAAGTATGAGTAGTGGAGTGAGGGATTTAGGAGAGTGAAAGAAGGTGGTTCTAAATCCCAGCCATGATAGCATGACCAATCAGACATGGGCACTATCATTGGCACGAGTATCTCCTCAGTGTTTCTATGTGCCTTTATTTTTATTTTCTTCACTGTTTTTCTTTCCTCTTTTAAAAAGTATGGGTTTCCTTGTTACTCATTCATTCCTTGTATCACAAGATCAGGCAGTTGATCAGACTATTTAAGCATTTTTGGCTTTTTATTGTAGTCTCTGAGTTATGGGAGAGTGAGGAGGATGATAAACATCCCTTAAAGCCTGATCTGTTCTGGAGAGAGGGATGAAAGGGAGTTATCACATGCTGAGCTTTACTGTCCATGACCTTTATTGTCTCTGTGTAGATCTCAGTCTGGTACAAGCAGATGGACAAACTTTATTGCCCATGACCTTTATTGTCTCTGGGTAGAAACTCAGCGTGATATAAGCAGATGTACAAGGGACCAAGTTAACAGACGATGTTGAATTTCACATGTGTGCTCGACTGGAAGCCAGAGTGCAGTTTGGAGGGCCCGGCATTCTTCTGATGGATCAGTGAGGGCATTCCGGGGTGCACTTCAAATTTGGATTAGTGAACTGAGGAAAGTGGGTTTCCTTCCTAGTGAGTCAAGACTAAAGAGAACAGACGAGCTGTCCCCCTTCTGCCACCTTGGTCTTCTTTCCCCAGTGTTGGCCTTGAAATCATTCCCTTGACTCTCAGGCTTATGAAATCTGGACAGGAATGAAGCCTTTGACTCTTCTGCTTGCCAGATCCAACTCTTGGGGACTCTTTGCTATTCATAATTATGTGAGCCAAGCTCTAATCATTCTTGGATAATGGATCTGCTCTTGATTCTGTTTCTTTGGAGAATCCTAGCATCATCATCATCATCATCATCATCATCATCATCATCATCATCATCTAAGGGGCAGGAGGAAACTTTGGGGAGTCATGAGTATGTTTAACCCTAGACTCTGGGGATGGTTTCCCAGATGAAAGTCTCCAAACCCAGTAAGTCGCACAGAGATTAAACTCCGGGTACCCCACATGTGTTTTTACTGACTATCTATGATCATTTATTTAAAGATAAAATCCTGGATTTAATGGAGGACACACATTTTTAAAAGAATCATAAAATGCAGTTCTCCTATTCCAAGTACCACATCTTAGAATACAATTATAATTCCTCTGGTCTAATTACAGTCAAAACAATTAAAAAATTTGTAAAGAAAACATTTTTCTCACAATTTATTTTTCTAATAGAGTTTCTTACCTCACTTCTCTGTCCCTTTTCCAGATACCCTTACTATTTTTTTCATTTTCAAATATACTTTAAAATTTTCTGTCCTTCAGACATTCAAAACAAATTTAATCCTATGGAATTCTATATTTTTATGTGTCAGTAACTTTGTTGGGTGATTTGTTCATCCATTAATCTTTTGGAAGAAAATGAGTTTGGGGGAAGAGGGAGAGATATTGGATTTTCCAGATAGATTTTTGTGTTCTTATTATGACCCTGTTTATCTTACTCTGATTGGTTGGAAAAGCCAGGAGTACCTCCTAATTTATAATGCTGAATTTCCTTTTTCTCTCCCTGAGGTCTCATTTCTCCCCAACAATTCCTTCAGCTGTATATAGTTGAATAAGAGAGACACTACGGATAATGGAAAGATCCACAGAGCTGGCTGGCTGCCTCCTTTGAGGAAATAACATTGGACCATTCTGCTTGGTGCAACCAGATGTCCTCCACTAATTCATTTAGAAAACCATGGTTCAGTGAAATCCTATCAGAACCTGATCTGGAGCCTGGATGTTGAGAAGAAACACATACTTGACTTACAAAGTAAACCTTCTATATGAGTGTGTTAAAGACACACACGGCTGACTTAATTTTCAACTTCATAATTTTCCCCAGGATTTCCATAATATAACCTTTCTCTTCCTGACCTCATCTACATGGTGGATCTTCATGATTGATCTTCTCTTCTTGATCTCATATTCGTGGTGAAATCTAAATGATCCACCCAAAGATTCCATTTGAGATTTTTCTCCCCAATGATTGATTTTTCCTCCATCTTGTTATTAGTGGAGAAATAAAAATGGTGATGCATAGTAGCTGCTTAGCCAAGAGCCTTGTGAAAAATTGATGGGACTTTTTCTGTTTTCTTTATTTGCCCTAGCTAGTGCCAGATAAGTCCACCACTTGAATGTTGCTGAATGTTTGGGTTTTGATTTTTGATTTGGTTTTGATTTGGGGGCCACATCTGATGATGCTCAGGGCTTACTCCTGGCTCAGGGATCACTTCTCGTGGACTCAGGGGACCATATGATATGCCAGGGATCAAACCAATTGCCTTAACACCCTGTATTATCTCTCTGGTTCTTAAAGGATACTTTTAAAGAGGTGGTATAATCATGCCTCTTATGCACATATAAGAGGATCGTTAAAATGGTACAATTTGTTCACAGGCAACTTTAAAAAGCAGAGCCTCAGATAGAGAAGGGAGCACCAAATAAAGGATGTTGGGAGGATCCTCCCAGGATGGGAGAAGCATGCTGAAAGTAGACAATAGACCAAACATGATTGCCACTCAGTGCCTCTCTTGGAAACCACAGGATCCAAAAGGAGAGAGAGAGAACAAAAGGGAATGCCCTGCCACAGAGGTAGGGTGGGATGGGGGGGCGGGGGGTGGGAGAAATGCTGGGACCCGCGGTGGTGGAGGATAGGCACTGGTGGAGAGATGGGTACTTGATCATTGTATAACTGAAACCCAAGCACAAAAATTTGTAAGTCTATAACTGTACCTCATGGTGTTTCACTAATAAAAATAAATTTAATAAATAAATAAATAAATAAAAACCAGAGCCCTCCAGAGGCAAACAGAACTTCTGAAATGAATTTACAAAATTTATTGAGAAAAGGTCTCTTCACAGAGCAATATTCAGATATGATTCCCCTTGGAAAATTGATCTTTGTTTCCAGGAACAAGGATTCTTTACAACATAACCATTTTTCTACAATGTATAGAGCTTTAAAAATAGTTCAAAGACAGTGAGAGGCTGAGATAACTTGGAAAAGTGAACTATAGAACACAAATTTGGGGTTTGTTTCAAATTCTTCTTCCCTAATATTTTATAAAACACATCTATGTGAGTCCATAGAAATTAGATGATCTATTTGTGAAAATTCCTTCCAAAAGGGTTTTGTAACTTTACTGACTCTTTCATCAAAATCAAGAAGAGTTTGTGGAAGAGTTTAGTTATGGGTTGATCAGACTTGTGTCAGTGTTGAGATTTAGGAATTATCTATGCCTATCTTAATTCCAATGCAAAAGATCAGGAAGTCCCCAAGGCAAAAATCTGTACTCAAAATGTGTTTTCAGTCACCCCCATTACCAGAACCTAATAATTGTGGTGAAGCTCATTTGAAAGTGCAGAATTCAGTTGGTAAAACTTTCTGAACCTCATCATGCTGAGAAAGATGACTGAGCAAAAAGATACAAAACTTAAGTAATCTCTATGGAACACCAAGCTTCAGCACAATGCCTAACACCCCAAGTTACAGCTCAGAAAACATTATGAAGATACTTTCTCCATAGGTTGAGGAACATAGAGTATCTTGAGCCAAGTGGAATTAAGGTTCAAATACAGTTTCTGTATGTTCCCAAGCAAGGGAACATGCAATCAGGCCAAAGGTTCTAAGACAATGCATGCTTAAATGTAGAGCATCGATAAATGTTGGTCAATGGAGTGCTCCAAGAGCAACATGGATGCGGTAAAGAGAGAAAATGCAGAGGGGCTCTGGGAGAGTCAAGGTGGAGACTTTGCTGGACCCCCTATTTTCTTAACTAGTTTCTCTGAATTTCCTCAGAAAGTAGCTAGATCCTTTAGCTGAAGCAAGCCCCGCCATGTTATGTGACTACACAAGAGCCATGCTTTCTGATTGCAAATCCTGTGCTTTGCAAGCTTGTTGCCTTTCCTGAAAATTATCCTTGCACTTGAAGCAGTATTTTGATTTCAAGTCCAAGACTGTAACCACATAGCCATCAGATTGGACACAGACGAGATCTGCTTCCTCACAGCTCTGTAAGCTCATCCATCTGGGGTGAAGAAAGCAAGTCCAGCTGTTCTTTGGTTGGGGGGTGGGAGAGTGAGGGAAATTCCATGTCAGAGCATCCCAAGAGAGTTCTGTGAACTGCACAAAGAAAAAAGAAAAAAAATGCCAGCAGGAAGCCCCAGTGTAGGCTGAGAGAGAAAAGGGAACTAGTTCATCCAGGAATTAAAAAAACTGTGATTGACAGGCTGGAGCATCGCTCCTTTGCACCGAGTTAATTAAAGGTCTGATTTCATGGAGTTTTCCAGAAAGAGGCTGATTGGTTCCCCTGTTGAGAATATACACCTTTAAATGATTTGTGCAGCTACATAGCCGGTTGACTTGGTCAGAGCCGTGCCTTGCATTCCATCTGGTTCTAAACACCAAACTCTTAAAAATGTCAATATTATTATGTATTTATTTATATTGACCGAGATTCTGTGGTTTACAATACTGTTAACGATGGTTTCTTATGCACTGAGTTCCAACACCCCACCTGTCACTAGTGTACATACCTCTCTCCGCAAGAGCCCCAACATGTCTCCCTTTCAGACACCCCCACCCCTCAGTTGTGTGAATCACCTCTTTCCTTGTGTTTCCTTTGGCCTTTTGTTGCACCCTTGCCATGTATCTTTAAGCCCCACACATGAAAGATATCATTTTGTATATGTCCCTTTCTTTCTGACTTCATTCAGCATGATATCACCTGGTTCCATCCATGTTGCTGCAAATTGCATGATTTTGTTTAATTTTATAGTATGTATGGAGGTCCATTGTGTCTATATACCATATGTAGACACAATATATACTATGTTCTCAATCTGCTCATCCACAGTTGGGCATTTGATTTATTAACACATCTTGGCTATTGTACTAAACGTGGCAATGAATATAGGTGTGCTTAGATCCTTTCAAATGAATGCACTTGTGTTTGGAGTATGGGCCCTATGGAATCAAACTCCTAGTCATTAGGTACTCCTACTCAAATGAACCCAGACAAGGACACACCTGGTACAGCTCCACCTGTAAGAGACGTAGCTTTGCTCTGAAGTCTCAGGAGATGCCTCCTGTGATTCTAGAGGAAAACCACTTGACCTGACTTCCAGTTCCACTGATCCATGGGGTGGTTGAAAGCCGGGAAGAGTTGGGAGGTTTGGATACTTGCTCAAACTCAGCTGATCTCCTCGGGGATGCTCTGATTGCACAGCTGATATTTGGTCAGTGCAGACCAGTTGCTGAGTCTGAGCTGTGGTGGACTATGGGGTGGACACAAACTTATTAAACTGAATGGTGGGAGGGAGGTAGGGTTGGCCTGGAAAGGCAAGTGGGAATGTTGCAGGAAGAAGCAATGAGGTCACATGAAAAAAAGACAGTGCGGTGGAGGATGGGCACTGGTGGAGGGATGGGTACTTGATCATTGTATAACTGAAACACAAGCACGAAAATTTATAAGTCTATAACTGTACCTCATGGTGTTTCACTAATAAAAAAATGAATAATAATAAAAAAAGAAAAAAGACAGTGCTCAGGGCTTTCTACTTCCAGATACCACCCCTAAAAAGAGTATAGTCACTTCCTTATACTACCCCTCTATTATAGATAGTAACTTTCTGCATCCTGGTCCCATATGCCAGCCAGGACTTCCTTTTCTTGCTGGAACTATTTAGAGGTGTTGGAATTCCATATTCCCTTGCTGGAAACTTAATCTCACCCTCTCAGAATCACTCCATTGTCACTCCACACACACCCCACAACAAGTATCCAAAGCATGTGCACGATAGTACTATGCGTCTAGGGTTTCTCGGTCACTATGGTGGATGATGAAAATCCAGAGATGGCTGATTTGATTGCAATGCCCTTGTCCTTTCCAGTTTGGGACTCATCCCTGAGCAGGGGTGGATTTTATTTCTGAAGAGCTGTGCCATGTAAAACAAATGGTCTTATGTGTTCCTGTTTCCTCATAGGTTCCAAGGAGGCAGGGGTGCGTGGGAAGCAAAATTGTCAGATTGTGGCTTCTGTGGAATGTCTTCCATAGCTGCCACGCTTGTACTTTAATGTTTAGTATATATTTTTTGTTTCAGGACTTGGGGCCACACTTAGCTGTGTCAAGGTTTTCTCTTGGCTCTGTGCTCAGGGATCACTCAGAGGACCATCTGGGGTACTGGGGATTGAACCTGGGTTGGCCATGTGAAAGGCAAACATCCTCCCACCTGTCTTATCTCCTTTGCACAGCCTTCAATGTTTAGTCATTGATGATCTTTCTAGATGGAGGGTCTTGTGGGTCCTATAGAATTCACCTCCCGTCTCCATTCCTCCAGACCAGGCAGGTGGAGAACAAAGCAAAGACATTTTGAGAGCAATTTGCTGTATCCAAATACCTGGATCAAGAGTCAGTCTTGTTAGCATGGAAAGCCCCCATTGTTCTTTGTCCTTGGAAGTGCTCCCACCTTTATTGGATTCTGGCCAACCAGAGGGCTGCAGAGGGTCTCTCTCTCTCTCTCTCTCTCTCTCTCTCTCTCTCTCATAAGAGAGGTGGCAGCTGCTCCTTAGATGCTATGTTCAGCACAATCATGGTAAGCATCTATGAATAATGTACTTGGGGATCTTGACCCTTATTTCTGCCTTATTTATGGGCTTGGGTCAGCAAGTAGGTAGTAGCCAGTGTGGACCATGATGGCCAGTGATCTTAGTCTCGTGAAGAATAGAAAAGCCCTGGGTATCGCATAACTTTATTGCCTTTGAGGGTCCTTCCTTACTGCTTCGCCCTACTTCTCCTTTTGAAATGGAAGTTGATTTAGGACTTTGAAGGGGTTTCTTTTGGGGGGCCTGGGAGGTGCACACTGACAATGCTCTGAGCTTACTCCTGGTTCTGCACTCAGGGATCACTCCTTGCAGGCTCAGGGACTATAGGGGATGCCAGAGATTGAACCTGGGGTCCACTGCATGCAAAGCAAGTGAACTCCTCAATTTACTATACCTCCGGCCCCTGAAGAAGTTTCTTTGAAGACCATTTCCAGGGAGCCAGAGAGCCTTCTTGCAGTGCTCCAGCCTGAGCTGGTCTAAACTCTGGCTCCCTAAAATCAATAGATCACCCCAAGTGTCATGAACAGATGCCCGAGGAGAAGGTCAATTAGCCAGTGCTGAAGATCAGGAAAGAAGTTGACATTGGAGTTCTGTCCTTCCCTCATTGGCCACCTATCATCATTTACCTCGAGCCCTGATTCTTTTCCCTCTCCCTGAATGGGCAGCCATATTCGCTATGGTCCATACTCGAGTAGACATTGGTGAGGCACGGCCAGTGCAAACAGAATGCCCCTGGGTCACCTGATGTGGTACCTCCCAGATCAAGTCATGGGTTTTAAAGTCTGTTTCTTCCTGCAGGGGGTGCTCCGGGTCCTCTCGGAGACCTCTCTGCCTTCAAATCCTGGGGTGGGCCTAACTATCCTTTCTGTCTTTTGCCCATATCCATGTTGGGGTGACATCTGTGTGCATGTGTCACCCAAAGTAGAAGATTATTCTGAATGTTTTGTTTTGGGTTTGGGTTTAGAGACCAGACTGGTGGTACTTAGGGGCTCTTCCTGACTCTGCATCCAGGGATCATTCCTGGTGGGCTTGAGGGTCCATATGGGATACCAGGGATCAAATCCAGGTCAGTTGTGTGAAAGGCAAACAGCCTACGGACTGTGCTGGCATTCTGTCCCCATGCTCTGAATAGTCAGGCCCAGTCAATCATTTGGTCTTGATCTCCAATACTCCCCTGGCCTTCCAGGCTACTTGCTCAGACTGGTCTGTGCCCTGGAGCTGGCAAGAAACATCTAGAGCTTTTCCTGCAAACACACACCGTGTGCTGTCGGGTCCCTGCAGGATGCTTGAACATGCCCTTTCCCTCTTACCAAGCTGTCCCTGGCGTCACCTATCTTGGGGGTGCTTTGACTGGTCGGGGACTGAGGAAGTGACAGATGACAGATTTGTCACCCTTCTGAAGAGAAATCTCCATAAACTTCAGAGAAAACTGATTGTGATCCTTCCCCCGCTTCACCTCCCCCCCCCCCCCACTCCCCACAGCCTTAGCGTGACCCCTTAAAGGTAACCATTACTTTTCTACAAGTGTCAAGCCAGAAACTCATTGCCAAGCCTCCCAGGGGTGCGGCTAACCCAAGAGAATCTCCACCAGCTTCTTGTCATTCACAAATAGCGATACGAAGGCTCCCTCCTTCTGCAAATGGCCTGCATGTTCCTTGCTGCTATTCCCAATGTTCGAGGCGGAGCAGGCAACCAACTGGCCAACCTTGGCCATCCCTGTCGCTGCTAAAAACTGACTTGCCGTGTCCCTGGCATAGAAACACATACCATTGCCTGGGCCCTCATCCTCTTCCTTTCCCTGCCAACACCACCCCCCGCCCCCGGACTAAATGCTCCGGACATTGGTCCCATTTGTTCCGCATCTGTGCGTGGTCCACATCTGGAGCAGGAGGAAATGGCTGTGCTCCGGGCATGATGCGTGAATGGAATGACTTTTGCATGCACTTCAGAGGACCTGCAAGAACATCCTTCGGGCCCCACAAACCCTTTTGTTCTCCCCTAGCGAGTGTTTCTCGTTAAGAAATGTCATCTCCCTGATAAACGGCCTTCTTGGTCCTGCAGCTGGGGCTGTGGTTTTCTTCCTTTGGCGATCAGGCTGAATCTCAGGGAGAGCAGAAAGTGGTGGGGGGTGGGGGTGGGGGTGGGGGGAACATAGGTCTCTCTCCCACCCCACCTGTTCTGTGCACAAATGGCTTTTCCTTCCCCTTCTGTGTCCAAGCAAGACCTTGCGTATGATGGGCACCCTCTGGCTCTCAGGGGTCACTGCTCAGGGCAGCCTCAGACACTCCCAGGCGTATAGCATTGTCCCTCTGCTTGGCGGAAAGGGCCAACTTGCTTCCAGTGGCCAAGCCTGGGCAGGCAGATGGGCTTGCTTGGAGCATGTGCAGATAAGCAAGAAAGTGGCCCACCTTGGTGGCTAGCAACCATACAGGAATAAAAGCACTTGCTGTACCTGCAGTTGACCCTAGTGACCCTAGTTCAATCTCAGACACTGCACGGTCTCCCCTGGGCTCTGCCAGCATCCCAAGACTCCCTGATACTTCAGGGTCTAAACAGCAGCGCCTTGTCCAGACTGCTGGAGTGAGCAGAGCTGGGCTTAGCCCAGTCGTACTTGGTTCTCTTCTGTATAAAGAGTCCAACAGCGCAGCTTAAAGACGGCTGGGGGAAGCCGTGAGCCTGGGGTGGAGCCCAGGGGAGAGAAGGGCAGAAAGGGGCTGCTAAGACATGCCCTGCTTATGCGGAAGTTGGTCTCACTTTTCTGCAGTGCCTCCCCCCTTCTTGTTCCCAGGCACTTGGTATGTTGACAATTACCTCATCTTTTTGTTTGCTTGTTTGTTTTTGGCTTTTTCAGGTAACATCATTGATGCTCAGGGGTTCTTCTGGCTCTGCACTCAGAAATTTATCCTGATTGTTCTCTGGGGACCATATGGGATCCTGGGGATCAAACCCAGGTTGGCTGTGTGCAAAGCAAACGCCTTCCCTGTTGTGTATCGCCCTGTCCCAAAGACCCCATCGCGTGCACTCTCCCCTCTTCCCCCTTCTTGGGCAGGTCCATCTTTCTGGTAGTGTGGGGTCATGGAGGAAAAGCTGAAGGAGAAGGTCCACCAATGCTTATGTGCGCACACACACACACACACACACACACACACACACACACATTCTTCTCTTTTTCCTTCCTTAACAACAGAAGGGTGTTCAACCTCCTGAAGGAATGTCAAGGTTGGCCCAATGGCAAATGAGCAAGTCACCTGCTGGTCTGAACAGAACTCAGCTTTCAACTGGATCTTTTCTATTAGGAGATCTGGAGATGCCATGGGGTGAGGTGACCTCAGTTGAAGCAGGTGACAGATTGGGTGGGACTAGGGGATGAGCTTGTGTGGTCAGGAGGGGGCTAGTGTCCTTCCAAGCAAGAGAAGAAAAACCCCAAAGGATGCCAGCATGTTTGCAATCACACCGTCATATCCTGTTCTCAGTGCTCTCTCTAGAAGACCAGTCAAAGAGATCTGATTTGGTTGAAACCTGGGAAATTAATGTCATTCATTCCAAGGGAAGGCAAGGAGGCTCAGAGAGGTGAAGTCTTTTCTCCAGAGTCACACAGCAAGGAACTGGAGGAGATGGGCTAGAATCTGGTGCCCCCTGCCAAGGTTTCCGAACACACCTTGCTTTGCTTTTCTCCCCCTTTCTATCTTGGGGTGGTCACAGTCACAGTCACCTTATCCCTTTTGTGCTGCTCAGTCAGTCCTTGACTGTTCAGGAAAGGGAGCAACCATTTCCTTCCTGGTCAGCTCGGAAGATAATTCTTTTAGAAATCCTGAGGGTGCTGTCAGACTGGCTGTTGTAATGGTTGAAAAACCCAGGGTGAATGGCAACATGGCCCTTTATTCTCCCTAACTCTCTCTCTCACACACACACATATGTGCACATGCATCTACACATGCAGAAACATACACATATGCATGCATGAACATATACAGACATAAATATGCATATGAACACAGATATATGTGTGCACACACATGCACACATGAACACACACATAATGCATGCATGTACATGTGCACACACGTGCACACATATACGTGTGCATGCATGCCTATGCATAATATGTTCATGCTCTCAGTCCTGTACACACATGCACATACGTACATGCATGCACGCACATACACATATGGCAACGTACATGCATGTACATACACACATGTACATTCGTATATGCATACACAAGCACATACATACGCACATACTTGGAAAACATACATGTAGAAGCATGCACACATACACATGTACACACAGGTACATAATGCACACTTATACATGTACATGCACACATATATACTTATATAATACATGAATACGCATGTACATACATACACATCTATACACATGCACACACTTGGCAAACACATGTGCACACATGCATACACAGATACATGTACACATATACACATGCACATGCACACATATGCATATCCACGTACACACATGTTCTCGGTCTTAAGCACACAGAGACGGCCTTCCTTGCCCTGGGTTCACATAATTTGATTTGTTGGGCGCGAGAGCAGCCGGGTCTCTGCTGGTGATTAGCATAACTACAAATGTACGTGGGGCAGAAGGGCTGGCTAATTCCCTTGGCCCACAATTCAACTGAAATCATAATTCCTAAGATAGATCTCTTCTCTCTCTGCTAATGGGAAACAGATGTCTCTAGTTAATAATAATACATGCTGGAGACCAGGGTGGGGAAGGGCAGTGGAGGAAGAAAGAGAGAGAGATTTTTAAGCTTTGTTTGGTTTTTCAAGCTTTTTTCCCTTCTCCTAAAATATTGGTGCTGTCTCCTTAAGGTCAATATGCAATAGCAAAATTCGTTCGTATTGAAATCTGCCCGTTAGTCTCAGAAGGTCACGTGGCCCATTTCCCCCTCTCTGCAAGATAGGGGCATAGTATGAGAAGATATTTTAACTTCTTACTTATGCATTTTATTCATTGTTTTCTGAAAATAGTCTCCTTTTTAGGTCATATTCAGTGTTGCTCAGGGTAATTCCTGACTCTGCACATAGAAATTACTCCTGTCGTTGCTTGGGGGACCATATGGGATGCCAAGGTTCGGACCTGGGTCAACCATGTTCAAAACAAATGCCCCCTCTGCTGTGTTATTACTCCAGCCCTGTTAAGAGTCTCCTTGTCTAGGACATGGAGCTGTTACTAGTGTTAGCATATTTTCTTTTGGGAGCCAGAGTGACAGTACTGTGGGAAGGGCATTTACCTTGCACGTGGCCAAACTGGGTTCAATCCCTAATATCCCATTTGGGCCCCTGAGCACTGCCAGGAGTAATTTCTGAATGCAGAGCCAGGAATAACCCCTGAGCATTGCCAGGTGTGACCCAAAAAGCCAAAAAAAGTAAAAATAAGGAAAAAAAATACAAAACCAGTATTCTCTTTCTCCACTCACACAGATCTTATTTACATCCTAGTTCAGTTGAGAAGGTGTGTCTGTATTGTGGTTCCATACATCCTTTTGATTGCTCAGAGAAATCATGCATTTCAGTCTTGTTATTATTTCTCTATTGAAGTATTTTCCACGGTTACCAAATTCATACAGTAAATGGTCATTCATTGGCAAAATCAGACACTTCAAAGGGGATGCTTTTTAAAATGCTGGTAAATCTATAGTTTGTAAGGGAAGCCTATTTATATGCCAAACCATACTAGAGAAGGCCTCTTCAAAAATAGTTCTCTTGGAAATTTGAAAATATATCAGTTGTGTGAACAATGCCTTTCCCTGTCTCTTTTCCATTTCTGTGTGCAGCTGTTGAATTCTTTTCAAATTTAACTTTGTCCCACTTGCTAGACATGTGCTGGCCATAAGCAGAGGATATATTAGACATCACATGACTTTGTCATCAACCCTTTGTCATTTGACTTAACCCTCAGATCTGGGTTACATATTTATCCCTATGATATAATTGTCATATTGTTTCTAAGACATGTACCCACTGCTAAAAATAATAATAACAATTTAAAAATCCTCCATGGAGAGGTTGCTTCAGGGGATGAGCACATGCTGGAAACTGGGGCACCACCCCAGCACCACATGTGACGTCCCCCTTACCCCCACATTTCAGCATGCCAGGTGTGATATTTGCATAAATATCCTGGGTATGATCCCTTTAAAAAAACCCAAAAGGTACAAGTTGCAAATGATAAGAGTTTTAGGGAGTTTATGTCTAGCATGGCCATTTTGTTAACAACATTTTTGCACATTTAAATGGTCACTAAGAGAGTCACTGTCACTGTCACTGTCCTCTCATTGTTTATCTATTTGCTCGAGTGGGCCCAGTAACGTCTCCACTGTGACACTCATTACTGTGTTTGGCATATCGAATACGTCATGGGTAGCTTGCCAGGCAAACCCCCAACACCCATGTGCCCTCCATTCTCAGTGCCCATGTCTCAATACACAATTCTCAGTTGCCATATTGCATCCATGTAAGGTGAGGTGGAATTGCATAAATATCCTGAGAATATACTGTGGTCTGAGTGATATCACAGTGGGCAATTCACTTGGCTTACATGCAGCCAACCTGGTTCTATCCCCAGCACCTCTGACCCCTCCAGGAGGGATCCCTGGGTACAGAGCCAGGACGAAGTCCTGACCACCACTAGGTGTGACCGCAAAACCAAAACAAATAAATAAAAAATAAATCTACAAAACCCTGCTGGAAGATGTTCAGTTTATGTGTCCTGTGACAACTCAGCAGGTCTGGGGGCAAAATTCAGGGTTGGGGGAGGGGCGGTGAGGAGTGCTGAATTCTGTCCTTTGACCTTAACAGCTGAAAATCCATCTCCTCTGTCACCTGGAGAACCAGCACTGTGTCGCATGATGAAGTCATTTGTATAGTGCCTTCAGAAGCTCTTGGCATCCCAGAGACTGATTTTCTCCATTCAGCATGGCTGTGTAGGCAGTTTCTTACTGGTGTGAGTAAGAATGTTTTCTCTGAGACACATCTGATCCTTATCAAGAACAGAGCAAGCGCTGGAAACTCCTACAATATTTCAGATGCCACGAGAGGGCGCCAGAGGGAGCTGAGTGCCCCTTCCCCTTACACACACACACACACACACACACACACACACACACACACACACACACACACACTTCACCCTGCATTATCAATATTAGCTAAGTACTGATAACATCTCTATAGCAGATATGTTGTTACTTAAAGCTGTTACTTGGCTCCCAAGAGCCAGCTAACAATATAATTTCAGGTCCCAAGAAACTGATTATCTAATCGAAGAAACAAATAACATGCATTAAAAGCCCATTAAATGAAAAATCTCTGACAATGACAGATAGCAGAGCCATTGCAAACGGAATGGTTTAGGGGGCACGCTCTGGCATGCCAAGCTTAAAACTGCTCTGGGAAGGGGAATAGCATGTCCACCCTACCCCCATTTGAGATGAAAGAACCCAAAAATGTAGCATGCCCTATATTTTACGCCAGTGAAAGGTGGCATAGAATCTCATGTTGGGGTTCAACTTTCCAGAGATGTGGGAGCAAGGAGCCTGAAAAAACAGAAGGTGCAGACTCACTGGACAGGTGAGGGCAGACAGGGGGTCTACCTGCCCCCCCAACCAGGTTTGGGAAAGAGGACTAAGGGACTTCTATCTCCTCCTATCCAACAGCCTGACTGGGTCTGCAGGGACAGCTATGGAATGGATCCCCTGATGGGCCCCGGCACGGAATCCATGCAGGGAAAGAAGGAAGCAATGCTCAGGGTGGGGAGGACTGTGGGGGACATCTGGACGGTCCATGATGTTAAGGTGATTGATGTTCCTGGTTCATACTACCTGCATTTTCCCGTTGGCTGTTGACTTTGTAGGGGGATCCTGAAGAGGCTCTTGGGTCCTGACCGTGATTGTTGAGAATCCCCATTAGGGAAGTAAAATGGTTGCTGCTGCTTCCTCAGCGTCCTCTCCTGGGGAAGGGCGGGGACCTGCTCATTGTCCAGGGCAATGCAGCCCCTGGTTCTCACTCCCATTCCCACCCCCAACACCAGCTTCCTGCTGCTTCCCATCAGCCTCCAGACAGATGTAGGGGGGCTCTGAACAATGTGAACAGAGGCTGTGCAGTGCCGACGGAGGAGATGGCGGGGAGTGGTGGACATCATTTCTGTCTACACTGAGGAAGCAGTTAAGTGATGCCCTCCTCCCCCACAATGCAGCTGGTCCCAAGAACAACAAGCCTGCATGAACAAACACGTATGCACTTCCTTACATGCTATGCATCTCACAGCCCTCCCTGACCTCCAGGGCCACGTCCTGCCAACAACAGCTCACAGGATTTAAGTTATAAGAGGTTGGGTGGTGGTGGAGGGGAGGCGTACAAAAAAAGAGAATAGTATCAGCAAGATCCTAGTGACAAGAAATGTATTGTCTTGGGCAACTCAGGGTGTTTCTGGCCTAGTTTCTCCACAACCCTCTCCACTCCACTTCATGAAAGGAAGTTCCTCCTAGGTCACCCCCCCCCCTCCCCCGTGATCCCCAACCATGCTCCTGAGATTTGGATGGGCTGGACGGTCTCCTAACCTGTCACCACCTACAATCCTGCACATGTTCATGCAGAACCCAGGCCAGTATGGCTAGGATCGTCTGGTCACTGCTGACCAGCACTACCCTGGACTTGCTTGGCCTTACTGCCCTCACGGACCTGGTTTCGCCATGCCACAAACCTCGTCGGGGTCAGGAGCCTCTGGGTGTGCAGGGGCAGCTTGGAGTTCTTGCAGTGACCCTTTCCAGAGGCGGGGCTCCCTAGAGAGGGGGGATTGAAAAGAATCTTCTAGATCCTGATTCCTTCTGATTCCTTCTGCCTTCTACATGCTCACTGCAGTGCCTGGGTGGCAGAGGGGTGCTTTGGAGCTGAGGATGGAGGGCGAGGTGCAGAGAGGGAGTCAGGGGCCTCTGTTGGAGAGAAAGGCTGAAGCGGGGTGCAGGAGACCTTGATTTTCTTGGCCCCGCACAAGGCTGGGAAGAACACTACTGCTGGCATCAGGACATGAGGATTGAGAAGGACTTTGGTAGTGGTGGGTTCAGGTACATTGGCAAGCACAGACCCAGGGGAGAAGCAAGATCCATGAGCACTAAGATTGGGAGTAGCCCTGGGCCTGGCACCTCTGCTTTTCCCGCCTCATTCCTTGAGCATATCAACACCTGCCCCGGACAAGGCCTTTCCCCCTATTATCCTTCGGCCTGGACAGCCCCCTACTTACTCTAGATTCTGCTCTCACATCCCATCTGCTTAACCAATTGGCTTTCCGCCTACAATCTCTCTCTGGATTCCCTTTCCTGTGGTTGGGAGACTTGAACTGAATGAATTCCCAGATCCTTCCAGAAATCCCTTTGACTTAGCTATTTTTTGGCGGGAGGAGGGTCACACCCAGTGATGCTCAGGAGTTACTCCTGGCTCTGCACTCAGGAATTACTCCTGGCAGTGCTCAGGGGACCCTATGGGATGCCCAGAATCGAACCCAAATAGGCCATATACAAGGGAAATACCTTCCCCTCTGGACTATCACTCCGGCTTCTCCCTTTGACTCATTTGTCACCCCAATCTGTGCTGGTCTTCTGGGCTGATCCCATCCTTCCTAGAACCTCCTCATCTAAATCTTTCCCTGAAAGCCCAAGGGCCTGGTGGCAACACAGTTGCATCACTCAACATTCTGTGTCAGCCAAAGGTGGTAAAATATGTCTATGTCTTGATTTTCAGGTCATCTGAGCCCCTTTTATTTATGGAACCCCACATTCCCAAGTGATTGGGTCCATCCATATGGTGGTCAAATGTCCTCCTGGCCAGCTTGGAACATCGACTCCACAAATCTGATGCCATCAGAGACAGTCTTCAAGGCCACGTGGCCAAAGAGTAGAACATGACATTACTCGCCACTTCCTGAAGCCCAGACTTTTTTTTCTTTTAATTTGCCCTGCTCCCATTCTCTTTCTTCTTCCTTTCTTGGATGAATTCAGTGCTGGGACCCATCACGGGGTCTGTAGCTGTCCCTGCAGATCCAGCTATAACCCTCGGATAGGAGGGAAAGGCTGCTTTTGCAAACCTGGTGGGGGGCAGAGGGATCTTGCAGCTGACGCCCTTCCTCATCCTGCCTCTGCTCTGAATGGACAGAACCAGGCCTAAGGCTCCTTGTCCTATATGGCTGGCAGCACTCCGTGAAGCTGCACAGGCCCCTACAGTGTTTAGCTAGTGGTATAATTTATGTACTTGGCTTGGCCACTGTTGAAAAATGTGTTTTGTTTCCACTGACAGCCCCAATCAACAGCACAGGTAAAGCCTCATTAATCCTGACAGGGCAGACCCAAGTCCTAAGGTAGGCTAGCACATTGTAGACCCTCCACACCTCCCTCTGGCCTCCAGGCAGCACAGAGCATCCCTCCTTCTCCCAGATTCATTCCAATCATCGCTTATTCATTGTTTCTATCTGTGCGTTTGGTTCACTTTGATCTGGGAAGTCACACCTGAGGCATGGGGGAATCCCTCTGGGGGGTCACACCTGGGGCGTGGAGGGGTCCCTCTGGGTAGGACCCAACCTGGACCTTCTCCAGGCAAGGCATGAGCTCCAGCTCCTTTGAACCACATCCCCCCGCCCCACCAGTCTTGCTTTGTAGAGTAACTGTTGTCTTTGTAGGAGTCATGTATGTGTGGGTTCGGGGCACCACAGAGCTCAGAACTGGGCAGCTTCGTGCTAAGCTGTAGCATGAAGACAGTCGCCTTCAGAGATGCAGAGTTTCAAATGAGAACCATGCAGACAGAAGCACTGCCAGCCAAATGTGAGGCTTGGGGTCTGCCCCTCCAGCCCCCTCCCTCAGCTCTCCATACACTCTACCCCCCACCCTGTGCCTCTTCTCAGGCAGCTGGCATTTGCCCACTCTATAAAGTGATGCTGCTGCTTTTTATCTCCTCTTGTAACCAGAATCTGTTGCTGTGCCAGGCTGAGAAGACGGCTACTTCCCACTGGGGCAAGTGGGAGCCAGTCATGAGACACCCCAAGAAATCTTGGCAGAGCTGCTGTGTACCTTCTAGGAGGGGCATCAGTTGGTGGGCATGGGGGAGTCCCATGTTTTGCCCTCTGGGATTAGAGAATGACTTTCAGGAAATGGTCCAGGCCAGAGACAATCCACAGTATATAAGTGGGATCTGGGAGCCAGAGAGACAGTAAGAACAGCGGGTCGGAGCTTGCCCAGTGTGCAGCTGACCCCTGTATGATATCTGGCAATACCTATGGTTCCCTGAGCACTGCCAGGGGTTATTCCTGAGCCCAGAGCCAGGGATAGCCCCAGAACACTGCTGGGTATGTACTCTCCCTGCACCCCACCCCCCAAAATAATACCTTAACACCGAGATCTTAACAATATGATGGCTAGCTGGCAAGAAACAGCGTGCCCCTCTGTCTTTGGGGTACATTCATTTTCATTTTTGTCAGAGTTCCAAGAGTACTGGGTCTTATAACCTGTCGAATAAGTGAGTGAAACTTGTGAAAAGTCTGCTCAGCAGTGGTGTAAGGGGGAGAGCACTTCAACTGGAGCAACTTCGAGTCTGTCACTGGCCTAACAAGATCTGAGTTGCTCTTGAATTGTGGCCACTCCTTTCTCAAGAGGGACAGTCCAGCAGGTGAATGGTTCATTTCAGCTCTGGGATCCTGGCTTAAGCGTCTGTATGGGGCATGGAGCCTGAGGGTATAGGCTCAGGCTCAGATTTTACACCCAAAGCTGCAGAGACACAATCTTCCCTCTGCAAGGGTGGTTGATGGTGCTTCATATTTTTCCTTCTTTATTTTTTAAAGGCGTATTTATTTTTTTTTTAATTGAATCACCATGAGATACACGCTACAAAGTTGTTCATAACTGTGTTTCAGTCATACAATGTTCCAACACGGGTCCCTTCGCCTTCACCAATGCACATTTCCCACCACCAATGGCCCCAGTTTTCCTCCCCCCACCCACCTCCCACTTCTTTGGCAGATACTTCTCTCTCTCTCTCTCTCTCTCTCTCTCTATATATATATATATATATATATATATATATATATATATATCTTTCCCTCTCTCCCTCTCCCTCTCTCTCTCTTTCTCTATCTATCTCTTCTTTTGGGAATTATGGTTGGAAATACAGATACTAAAAAGGTTATTAGATATATCCCTTTATCTACTTTAACACTCAGTTCCTGCCCAAAGTGATCATTTCCAACTATTTTTATCATACTGGTCCCTTCTCTATCCTAACTACTCTACCCCACACTCACTTGTGACAAGCTTCCAACCATTCTCCTGGGCCCTGGCTCCCAGTTTTCCCTGGCTTTGGATATTCATCTCATACTATTATTTTTAAATCCCACAAATGAATGCAATCATTCTATATCTGCCCCTTTCCTTCTGACTCATTTCACTCGGCATGATACTCTCCATGTCTATCCATTTTAAGCCAATTTTATGCCTTCATGGGTTTTTTTGTGGCTGCATAGTATTCCATTGTGTATATGTGCCATATTTTCCTTATCCAGTCATCTGTTCTCAGTCACTCAGGTTGTTTTCAGACTCTGGCTATTGTGAATAGTGCTGCAATGATCCCAGGGGTGCAAATGATGTTTCTGAACATATTTTTTCCTTCTTTACATGTTCAAAGGTAGGAGAAACTAGTCTGAAGGGAGGACTGTGGACAGAGACATCTTGAAATCTCCCCACCCCAGAAGAGGAAAGGGACACAAAAACATGGACCCAGTCAAGGGACTGACTGTCTTTGGGGCTGAAGGAGAAAGGGAGGAAGGGGAGCTGACCCTGAAAGAAATCTGCCCCTCTCCACTACTGACCCCAGCAGGAACTTGACCATGATCTCTACTCACCAGGCATCAGCCCAGAAGGTGCCCTGGACAGTGCCCACCTGTAATTCAGTCACCCTCTTGTTTCTAAAGGCATAGTGCCCCTCTTCCCCTCCCCCCCACCCTTTCATAGCAGGCCTGTGGTGCAGTCAGGGCTTGGAAAGGGTCTGGTGCTGGCAGGTGCCTGAGGAGAATTTTCCAGCCACCCCCAGCATCTCCACGGGCTTCTTCCTCAGGCTCGGAGTTGCCCGCTGTACTCACGGGCCCTCAGACTTTGAATTGGCATGTGGGCATTGTACAGATGGGGCTGACACATCAGCAGACCTGGAACTAATTAAAACAAACAAACAAAAAAAACCCAAACTGGAATATTTCAGAGCAGGGAGGACAGGGAGCGATGGCGTTTGCAGGGATGGGGAAAGGGAATCAAAAAGAGCAAATGCAGAGTCAAAAGGAGCAAAGTGCATTTCTAACTACTATTGTCATAGGGCTGGAGCGATAGCACAGCGGGTAGGGCGTCTGCCTTGCACGCAGCCAACATGGCCGACCCGAGTTCGATTCCTCTGCCCATCTCGGAGAGCGTATTCAATATGCCAGACACAGTAACAACAAAGTCTCCAATGGAGACGTTACTGGGCCCACTTGAGCAAATCGATGATCAACGGGAGGGCCTTTACTTTACTTTACTTATTGTCATAATGAGTGTTGAAATAGGTAAAGGGATATACATGATAACCTTTCGGTATCTGTGTTACAAACCATAATGCCCAAAAGAGGCGAGAGAGGGAGGAAGGGAGGGAAGGAGAGACACTAGGGGAGGGGTCTGCCATGAAGGTAGGCAGCAGGGAGGGGGGCAGGAGGGAAACTGGGGTCACTGGTGGTGGGAAATATGTACTGGTGAATAGACGAGTATTGGAACATTATACGACTGTACGACTGAAAGCCAATCATGAACAACTTTGTAACTGTGGATCTCACTGTGATTCAATTTTTAAAAATTTAAAAAAGAAAATCTTATTATCTCATTCTTACTTTGGACCAACTGGCAGGCTACCGAAGGTAACCTGCCCACACGGCAGAGTCTGGCAAACTCCCCGTGGCATACCCAATATGCCAAATACCAGTAACAATGATGGGTCTCATTCTCCTAACCCTGAAAGAGCCTTGAATATGGCACTTTTTAAAAATTTCAGGGCTAGGATGAAGGAGACATCACTGGGGCCTGCTTGAGGCAATTGACGAACAACAGGATGATCGGGATCGTGAAAAGAGAAAAGAAAAGAGGGAAATGAGCAGAGGTTATGGTCTCCCTCAGCTAGCCCCGCAGCCCTCCCGCCCGTCCGTCTCGCACTCCCTGCTGCTCAGGGCCACCTCCGTGGCCTGGGGGATGAGCTCTTTACCGGAGTGGCCTGAGCTTTGCTTATGAAGGCTTGCTCACATCAGGAAAGACTGTTTATAGGAGGCTAAACTCAGGTTTCGGGGTGCCGACTGGGGGCAAATGCTGTCAGTTCTGCCCCCACACCTGCAGACAAACCTCCATGGAAGTCCCCTTATCCCCAGGCCTGCCTCCTTGGTGCCCCCCTGCTGGCTGGCCTACAGCCCTGGGTACTAAGAAATTGGCACTTCACCTTTGCTCTTCAGGTTTGCTGTCCCAGCCACCACCACTATCTGACTCGTGTGTGTGTGTGTGTGTGTGTGTGTGTGTGTGTGTGTGTGTGTTGTGGATGGGGACGTGGCTATTGATATGTTTGCAATCTGGAACCTCCAACCCTCACAGCTGTGAATTCAAAGCAATTTCATGGCAAGCCCCAACACCTGCCTCACTCTCCACCCCCCCACCCCAGCCTCCACACTGCCCCCAGGAAAGGGGGATGCCCCAAGTGGTGGAGCAGGGTGCATTCCAAACATCACCGCCAGGTGTGGCCCCGGAGGGCCTCCAGGACCGTTTGTCAATTGTGGGCAGGAGTGACCCCAGCCCCTGAGCTGTTTCTGGTTGGGGAGGGGAAAGGAGAGAAGAGGAGAATTAGGAGAGGAGAATTAGGAGAGGAGAATTAGGAGAGGAGAGGTGAGAGAAAAAGAGAGGAATAAGAATTGAATTTAGGGGACTGAGTGATAGGATAGCGGGGAGGGTATTTGCCTTTCACGTGGCCAACCCTGAGCCCACCAGGAGTGATTCCTGAGTGCAGTGCCCTGAGTAACCCTAGAGCACCAAATGAATCAAATTCATTCATTGCTGGTCTCATTTTAAACTTTTTTTTTGTAAATACCTTCAATTTACTCAACTTATCACTGTAGGGTCCAGCTCCAGGCTGCATCCCTGTCCCACTGAACCCACTTGTCACCATCCACAGGAAAATATAGGAGAATTCTTCTTTTCCTTCTTTTTAATTCTGGTTTTTCAGATGTGGCGAAACTCATGAAACTCAGTTTCTCATCCTAACCATTCTCAGTGTGAGGGTCCCTGCTGGGATAATGGCAGGAAACTCAGGCTCCTGGCAGGAAACTCAGGTTCTTGGCTACAGGAACAACCCCAGCACCATCTCCCCAAACCCTTTCATCTGGCACAACTGAAACTGCTCCCCTTCCCCAACTTCTCTGAATGATTAGACTCCTTGCCCCCCCAGCCCCAATCCCACACATCCCATTCTCTTGTTCTCTTCTCTGTCCGTATGAGTTTGATCATCTGACTTACCTTCTAGTAGGACTTATTTCCCTTCTTGAGAATGGCTTTCCACTTATACCCTAATGTACCCCAGGTTTAATTTAAAAAAATCTGCATCATTGAATAATCTGGCACTATGCACCCAGAGCACCTTCTGGTTCTCCATCCTTCACTGGAGGCACAGTTGTGTTGGTTGCTTGTTTCCCCTCTGGCAAGGGTGAAAATGCTGTCCTGTACAGGGAGGTCCAAATGTCCCCTTAGGACTGTCACTCTGTTTCATGGATGAGGAATTTTATGGGTGAGGACATCAGAAAGGAAAAGTCAAGTAACACGTTGAATCACATGATGGTTTCATGATGGAACCAGCCTGCAGATGACTGTTCTCCTCCACAGTGTCCTTTTCATCCCTGGCCTGTCCACAGGGCCATTATCTGGCTCACAAGGATGGGTAGATGAGGGAGCTGGGATTAGAGACCATAGGACACCAAGAATTTTCTATTAACAAAATCATGATCTGAATAATGAATATTCAACAGAACATTTGTTACATTCTCAATTAGGATTGGATAAGAAGTATAATAATTACTTCATTTTTTGTAACAAAAAAAAAGAACTACTTAGTGCTTCATGCCAATCACTGTAGAGACCACATAAGTACATTGATTCTGATCCAAAAGTAATTTAAACAAAATAAAATTCTTTAGCCATTAAATTCATTGTGAGTCAAAACCACTTACTAAGGTAATATCCATTGGCACTACACATACACTCCTCTATTTGGCTGCTGAATGATACAAAATATAGTTAAACATTTCGAGAGGCCTGAACTACCAAGTACAGCAAGTAGGGCACTTGCCTTGCATGCAACCAACCTGGGTTCAACCCTAGAACCTCATATGATCCCCTGAGCACCTCCAAGAGGGATCCCTGAGAACAGAGCCAGGAGGAAGCCCTGAGTATCTCCAGATGTGACCCCCAAATAAGCTAAAACTTTAAACATTTTAAGTCCAGGTTGCCATGTATCTGATAAACCCCAAACTCAGCTTCTTGTTGTCATCCTCAATGGCCCATAAGTGTCTGGCATTGAGTCATGCAGTTGAATGAATCACGTTGGTGAATCAGATACAAACCCACTTCTGTGGGTAGAGATGACTATGAATTTTAGACCCCTGTCTTTTTCAAAAGACCCTGCATGATCTCAAGATATGTGTCCCTTGGGGAAATCTTGGCAGAGATATGTGTGTGTGTGTGTGTGTGTGTGTGTGTGTGTGTCTATGTGCTGATCAAAGCAACAGTGCAGTCATGACCAGCTAAACTACCATGAATGCTGCCCTGTGGCATTATGCCACATTGCCATCACTTGACAAGTTGGCTTTCATGGAAAGATCTAGTTGGGAAGCTTGTCCAGCCACCCCACTGCTCACTCCCTTTCAACATATTTCCAATGTTCCAGCCTCCAACTCAACTCTCCATCCTGGAAAAGTCTCTGCCTTATTCCAGCTCCACTTCTGATTTATTTTTGCCGGGTAAATGGCCAGAA
The DNA here is from genome assembly GCF_029834395.1 of Sorex fumeus. NCBI lineage: Eukaryota > Metazoa > Chordata > Mammalia > Eulipotyphla > Soricidae > Sorex > Sorex fumeus. The sequence goes on along the minus strand of NW_026606108.1, from coordinate 9,552,184 downwards.
TGAGTCACCCTAACCATTGTGTTGGCGTTTAATGGGTGCATTGTGGCTGGGGGTGAGGATGGCAGTTTATCAGAAGGGTGACTTGTCGCACTTACACCCTGGCCTTCTCTGGCTCTTCTGAATTTCCTTTGGCCTGTGAGTCACTTTACAGCAATCACGAAGAGGTGAGGTCCCCGTGTCTGACTGTGACTTCCTCTGTGCAGGGCTTGGAGCCTCGAAATAATGTCTGTATTGTGAAAGAAACCATGATGTCACCCACTGTGGGCAGTGGCAAGCAAAAGGGGCCAATAAAAATGACCCAGGACCACCCAGAGAACCATCAACCATTCTGTTCTGGACAATGAAGAGGAAGGCATTCTTCCCCCCGCCCCCCCCCCCCCCCCGACCAGAAAGGAGGGCTGAGCTAAGCAGTACCGCCAACCATCTTTGGGGTAAGAAAGACCCTAGCATGGAATGAATGAATAGCTCAAAATTGATGGGTTTTCTGACCCTGAAGTTGGAATGACTCGAAACAGCACACAAGAAATCTGTCTACTGGAGACAATGTGCTGTTGTAAATCCCAACACGAGACCCCAGGTTAAGTTTGTCAGACATGGGGTGCTCCCAAAACCCCCACCAGACCACTCTGTATAGATATTTCACAAAGACAAAATGCTAGGTCACCATTCCTAGTGCACCATTAAGGAGCAATTACACATTCATGGTAGAAAACTGTATTTGAGAGTTAATAGTGGAGCTGAGAGCATCAGGACTTTACAAATCAGCTTGTCAATCAGAAACTGAAGGGAGTTTGTCATGGTTATGGTTCCCATTGGGCTCATGATAGTATGGAAATCATATTTACAAATAGGTGTGGTTGGGGAGAAAAATTGATTTCAAGTGGTGGTGTTTAAATGGAAAAGTACAGGGGTTAAAGTTTCACTAGTTTGTGAGTCCCAAGTCTCAAAGAAGGCAGCATTGTCATACTGAATTATTTCTGGGAGAATGCAGTGTAAGAAATATGTCAATGAAAATGGATCCATCCCAGCAGGAATGATAGGAAAGGTTAAGAATGTTCCTTCCTTCCAATGTTGCTTAAGGAAAAAGAATGGAAAATAGAGAGCATGGTAAAACACACACACACACACACACACACACACACAAACACACACACGGTGGGGGTGGGGAGAGAGAGAGAGAGAGAGAGAAGAGAGAGAGAGAACGAGAGAGAGAGAGAGTTATGCTAGCTGAACTTGAGCATTGAAAAAAGAAAAAATGACTCATTGTACTTATTCTAAGAAAGTATGAGGGGCTGGGTCTTGCACTTTTTCAAATGGTTCCAGTATGCCATAGCTTACATTTCCATCGGGATGATTTAAAAGCAACCTTTGCTTGCAAAAAAAAAAAATTTTTTTTTGGTGGCAACACCATAATCTGCTTAGTATCCAACCAGACTCTCTCCAGTTACCAAATAAACAATTTCATGACATGGCTCATGGGGAATTTATTTTAACCTGCTTTTATTGCATGGGTGCTTTCCAAGTTTTTGCATGTTAACTCTGAATGTTTCCCATCAAGTCAGGAGGGGAAGAGATTTGGGGAGGGCTGGGGTGGGACTGGGGGGACAAAATCCAGACTTTAAAATAATCTATCACTAGAGATAAAAATATTTATGATTCTTGCATTTGAAAACCCCACACCCCGTGGGGTCTGGGAAACAATTCCTGATTAAAATTAAATATTTGAATAAAGAAGATGTCAGGCTTTTAGTCGTGGGCCAAATACCAGAGTCTCGACTCAGACTTTGGGGCCTGAAAGATAGTACCATGGGGAGGCTCTTGTCTTATATGAGGCCAATCCAGGTCTGATTCCCAGCACCCACGATGGTCCCCCAGATCACCAGGAGTGATCTGAGTGCAGAGCCAGGATTAAGCCCTGAGCACCACCACAGGGTGTACCCACCACCTCACCCCAAGCAATAAACAAAAAAATCCATTGGGTTTGTATTGGCAGGGCACTTGCCTTGCATGTAGCTCACCCGAATTCAATTTCTGGCATCTCATGTGGTCCCCTGAACACTGCCAAGAGTGATCCCTGAGCACAGCCAAGTGTGACCCCAAAACAAACAAAAAAATTGTGATTCAGAATCTTTTCTGATAGTTATAGCTACGTGCAGATGTGAACTCAGGTCACTCAGAAGAGCCCCCATCAGTCCTTCTGGTCTCAATACATCCCAGTGGGTGCCCCTTGTTCTATAGAGGACCAGGACTTGGGAATAAATGCTTCTCTCTTCTGTTCAACTGTGGCGCATTCTGAACACCTTTCCTCATTGTGTCTCAACCAAGGAACCCTCCCAGGGCCCACCCCTGGATAGAATGCTTGAAAACACATTCTCTTAGTTCCACATTTCATCTCCTTCTGCCACCTCTCTGAATCTCAACTTTCCCAAACTACCTGCCTCCTTCGTGCTTGTCTTCAAGTTTTTCTTTTTTTCTTTTTTTTTGGGGGGGGGGTAGTGGGTTGCCATATTTCTTGACTGAAGCAAATTCTTTGCAAAGTTAGCTTCTCTTGGAAGTGTTGGGTAATGCATATTTTAAGCCATTGTCACTGTCACTGTCCTCCCATTGTTCATCAATTTACTCGAGAGGGCCCGGTAACATTGTGAGACTTGTTACTGTGTTTGGCATATCGAATACATCACGGGTAGCTTGCCAGGCTTTGCCGTGCGGGTGAGATACTCTAGGTGGCTTGCCGGGCTTTCTGAGTGGGGTGGAGGTATCGAACTCGGGTCAGCCGTGTCAGCCGCATTCAAAGCAAATGCCCTACCTGCTGTGCTATCGCTCCAGCCCATATTTTAAGCAAAGTCTGAAAACTTTTTTAAAGTCTGTTTTAAAAAATAAAAACCACTTGATACCCCTTACATAAGTTGATTTTTCCTTGGGAAAGGTTATGATAAGATTTGGCAGTGAGTCTAGCAAGAAAGGTATGAAACTTTAGTCTGCACATGGTTTTCAATTTCACAGAGTCCCTATTTTGTGAATTGTGAAATTCTCTAGTGACATTCAGAGCATTTTGACACCACTCAAAAACTTAGTTTACTTCTGGAATATTCTTAGAATGTGATATAGTACCTACTAACCCAATCAAAATGCCTCCATTTGAGAGATGACAGCTCTTGAAATCAAGTAAATTTAAATCAAAAAACACTCTTTGGGATACCTTGATGTCTCTAGTGTGCCCTATCTCTGCAAAACTTTTGCAAAATGATGATGTATACCAGTTGATTCAATGGCATCTTGGATGGTAAACCATTTGATTCCTCTGGTATCTGTTGGAGCTTGGAGCTCAGCTTTCTTCTGTATAAACATCTCATGGTTTTCCTCAGTCACATTCTCAGAGTTCACAGGCTAAAAGTAAGTTCTGAATCTGTTTATTATTTTTATGTTGAGGCTTCCAAGCACTGCGCAGGCAACCACTGCCAGCAACATTGAGCCAGCAGTCCTGATGCTTCAGTACTAAGGACCAAACATGTAGATGGACCAGAAGCCACCAAATGACACTTGGCAATGCTAGGGTACAACCAAGGATACACCTGACAGTGCTTGGTGGGGCAGGGTGGGAGCAATGTGGTGCAAAGGTTCAAACTCAAGTCACATGCAAAGCATGCATTACTGACCTCTAAGCTATCCTCCTGGACTGGGGATGTGCCTCATTATTCAACTTTCCAGGGATTTCTGACCCAGGCTCTCAGACCTCACCTCAGAGAATGCGATTGGATAAACAATTTACCTTTTAAATCACCCAGCTGAACCTCCATCCTGTAGCTAGAACCACACAGATTGAAACAGATGGTCCCTACCACTCACCTCCCTCTTTCTGTGTCAATGACCCAGGCAGAACAGTGGTAGAGATGAACCCAAACCTCTTCGCATATTGCAAAGACAACAATCTCTTCTGACTCCTAGAAAGCAGACTGTGGCAGAAGAAGACGGGGCAAGTAAATAAACAACAGCAACAAACAGTTACATCCTAGGAATTGTTTTTCTCACCTTGCATTTCATCCAAGAAAAATTCAGCTGTGCCTTCAAAATCTAAAGGCTTTCAATTTTGTTAACTTTAGATGCCTACCCATTCTCTTCTCCTTTCATGATCTATTTCTCTTTTCATTCTTTGGTTTGGGACCTCGGGATGCTAGTCCCACCTTAGTGCTTGGGAGTGTCTCCTGATGGTGCTCTTGGGCCTTGTAGTGCCAGGGAGGAATTGAACCCGGACTCCTGCATGCAAAGCATGCACTCTACCCAGTTGAGCTATTGATCTCCCTGGTCCCAAACCCCCACTCCATCTCATAGACATCTGCTCAGTGCTCAGGGATTATTTCTCGCAGGCTCAGGTGGACCACAAAGGTTGCTAGGGATAGAACCCAGGGCAGCTATACAAGGCAAGTGCCCTACCTGCTACACTATTGCTCCACCCCCTCCCCCCACATTCCCTTCACCCCCCCCCCGTTTCTCCTTTTTGATTTAGAAACAATTGTCATCATTGAGTTGTGGTCCTGGTATGAGAACTCATTGAAACCCCAGTTCCATCCTTCTCCTGAAGCAATACCTCCAAGTGAGCCTCATTCATTTGTTCACTCACGCAAAATACCTTTCCAGGACTCTGTGTGATAGCTCAGGCTCTATCTGTCAGCACGTAAGACACTGTCCTCCCTCGAGGAACTTAGGTTTCCAAGTTGTTTTCTTCACTGGAAAAAGAGGGTATTAATAGTAACAGCCTCATCTGATTGTCAAGAGAATTAAATGACTTAATCCAAGTGAAGCACTTATTACATGCCTGGCACCCTCTCACCAAATGTTGGCCTCCATTAATCATGTTATCCCCAGGTTGAAAATCCTTCCGTGAGTCATGGCTTGCCTTGAGGGTAAATTCCAAAATGCTTATTAGCACAACAGACAGATCCTTCAGGACTCCTAGGTTTGCGATCAGCTCCCCCATTCCCCACTCCTCCATTCCCCACTCAGATGCAGTGACTCAGGGTTTCCGTGGCTACATGTGCTCGTGTATCTCATACTTACATACACTCTCTCCGCTCAGCCTTGAGCCAGCTCCTGGGGGAGAGAGTGCCTTTTGTCTCTTCAAGAGTTAGCTCAACTCTTCCCCTTGATTTTTGACTGTTGTGCTAACCCCTCTGTACGGTGGTTCTGGTTCCTCTATAGTTGCCCTCTATTCCTACACGGCACTCAGGTCTGACTGGGCTAAGGAAGACACAGCAGAAGGACTTGAAACACACAAACGTGGAACTTGCCTCAGTTGCACTTATTTCCTACCCTATCCAAGTTCTACATAACTAATATGTAGGATTCAAAATTAAGAGTCGCGGGGGGTCATTAGTGGATTCAAACTGTTGAGCTCTTATTAATAAGAAATCCCCAGGACTAGCTGGTGCCGGAAATATCATGCAACAGGGCTGGGGCACACAGAAGCTGGTTGATTTCTCTGAACCAAGAGGGAGCACGGAAGTGGGGGACCCTAGAGCACAAGGGCAGGCAGGTTCCCAAGATGGCGACCTTGTGTGGGTAGTTGTTTCCGGTTCCGGGTTGTGAACTGGGTCTCTGGTTAGGTGCCTTATCCTTATACGGTAATACTCACAAGTAGATTCCGCAAACTGGGAAGGAAGGTCAGAGACTTAGTGAAAACAGGGCTCCAGAAATAAGTGGAACCTACTACAGGATGGATTTCTACCTGACCCATTTTCTCTGAGCTGGAATGTGTGGACTCAGCCCTAACCCAAGAACTGATAATGCTTAGAGGGACAGGGACTGGCCATCTGGGGGACAGGGTGGGGTTGACTGCTTGTTCTGCCCCTGTGTTGTTCTGAATGTCTCTCCAAAATACTGGCTTGTGCTTCATCTATTTTGGTGCTTTTTGGCTTCTAACACTGACTTCGTTTCAGAGAACTTCTGTTTTACTAATTTGCTGTAGGAAATAAGGCTGCTAGAGAAATGGTAGAATATTCAGCAAAGGGGGGAAAGAAATAACAGCCTGGATATCTTGTACAGATAAGTGAGTCTGGAAGTTTTCAAAAGGTACATTTGCCTTGTTAGGAAATCCCATTTATTTATTAATATTCGTCCTTGACTCTCCTGGTCTCACAGCCCTTGCCCCAACCCCCACCTCTTTCTGACTTAGGGAATTAGCATCTGATTTATTTTTCCCTCTCCGAGTTCCTCCTCAGTGAATGGCTGTGATTGGCAGCAGATGTTGCTCTGTAAATCTGGTAGAAATATTTGAAAAGGCTTCAGGGGTGGAATCTACTTAGCTCCACGCCTGCTGCTCGATTTTGACCTAGAGCTGGGAGAAGATCACCCCCAAATTTACAGCTCCCTGCAAGCCAGCTTCAGCCTCTCCCAATTTGGAGGTGGAAGGAGGGATTACTTATGTCCTTTCCCCTTCCCTTCTAACTAGAAAACCTACCAGAAGTGGAGGGGGCTGTGTAATCAGAGACAATTCAGACTGGGATACTTTGGGAACAGCAGGGATGCTGGAATGCTGGCCTCAGGTCTCTGGGACTGCTCTCCAGAGCCAGGGTAAATGTTGGGATCACACACTCTGATATCATCTGTGGGAGGTACCCCCATTTGATTAGCACAGAGAGGGTGAGACCTATGTCCCACCCACTTGTCTCCTGGAGCTCGCTGGAGAAGGGATACAACCGCCAACTCCCTGGAGGCATGCTGGGAACTTGGGTTTTTTAATTTGTATTATTTAAGTTGAGTTTTATTAAAAACACTGTGATTTACAGTTGCTCATAAAACAGTTGTTTCAAGTATTTAGTGTTCGAACACCACCAGTGTGAACTTTCCTCCACCACTATCCCCAGTTTCGCTCCCAATTCCAACCTGCTCCCTTTGGCAAATACCAAATTTACATTATATTGTTTATTCCAACAAAACTTTATGAGCTGGCAAATAGAATGATCAGAAAATAAATCAGTAAGTGATTACTATATGATTTTGACCTATGTAAATAAGAAAATTAAAACCATTTAATATAAAATTTATATACAATATGAAAAACATAAAATGCCTATTCTCATTTATGTATAACATTTTTAACTCTGGAATATAATAAATATTACATTAAATTTTCAGGGTCAGGTGAATGAGACCAGTTGTAGTTACTGGTTTTGGCATATCGAATACACAGCGGATAGCTTGCCAGGCTCTTCCGTGCGGGCGGAATACTCTCGGTAGCTTGCCAGTCTTTCCGAGAGGTATAGAGGCTTTTGGGGTGACCTCTAATCACCCTTGTAGGTGTTACCATATTTGAACCCTATCAAATATGGTACGACAATTCCAGAAGACGGGTATTTAGTGTTTTATGATGTGTCGCGCGGCCGCTTGTGGCCGCGCGGGTCCAGAAAGCGTCAGTACTCATCAATACACTGGCTCGGCTCTTCACTCGCTACCTGTCTGAATGCAAGGTTCCATCTCAATGGAAAACCAGCAGGACCATACTACTGTTCAAGAAGGGAGACATCCATGACATTGGCAACTATCGCCCGATCTGCCTATTGTCTGTCATCTACAAGTTGTTCACTCGAGTCATCCTGAATAGGATTGGCAGAACACTAGATGAAGGACAACCATGTGAGCAAGCAGGGTTCCGCAAAGGATTCAGCACCATCGACCATATCCACACGATAACCAAACTCATTGAGGTTTCTCTGGGAGTTCAAGATGCCGCTCTGCTTAACGTTCATTGATTTAAAGAAGGCCTTTGATTCTGTTGAGACGGAAGCGGTCATTGAAGCCCTAGCCAATCAGGGCATTCAAGCCCAATACATCAGGATCCTCCGTGAGCTGTATTGCGGATTCACTACCAGGATCTCACCATTCTACAAAGAAGTGATCGTTGATGTCAAGAGAGGGGTGCGGCAGGGTGATACCATTTCACCAAAACTCTTCAGTGCCACCCTCGAGAACATCATGCGACGACTGGAATGGGAAGGAATGGGAGTGAAGATAGATGGTCGGCAACTACACCACCTCCGCTTTGCTGATGACATTGTTTTAATAACACCAAACATCAGCCAAGCGGCACAAATGCTGGCCGACTTTGACCGTGAGTGTGGAAAGGTAGGACTACAGCTGAATCTTACGAAGACAATGTTTATGAGAAACAGCCTTGTTCCTGACGCCCCATTCACTCTCAATGGAACGACCATCTCCGAATGCAACAGCTATGTGTACCTAGGTCGAGAGGTCAACATGACAAATGACCTGGCACCCGAGCTGCGCAGGAGGAAGAGAGCGGCTTGGAACGCCTTCAAGAACGTCGAAGAAATAGCTAAGAGGACGAAGAACCTCCGGCTCCGGGCACATCTCTTTGATTCCACTGTTCTTCCTGCATTAACATATGCCTCAGAGACCTGGGCCCTACGCAAACAAGATGAGAACGCCATTCAGGTCTCCCAAAGAAGAATAGAAAGAGCTATGCTTGGAATATCACGTTTCACTCAAATGAGAGAACGAATCCGGAGTTCTGACATCCGTCAACGATCAAGGATCAGGGACGCTGTCTCATTTGCCAAGGTGTCGAAAATCAGATGGGCTGGTCACGTAATGAGATTTAAAGACGACCGTTGGACTAGAGCTGTTACTGATTGGATTCCACGGGATGTCAAGAGACCGCATGGCCGCCCACCTACCAGATGGTCAGACTTCTTTGTCAAGGTCATGAACGATCGGTTTGAGGCCCTCCATGTTCCCGGAGCGAAGAGATGCCATTGGGCTACACTAGCACGCGACAGGGACAAATGGAGACGTTACTGGCGCCCGCTCAAGCAAATCGACGACTAACGGGAAGTTAAGTGATTAAGTGATTACATTAAATTTTATTTTATATTTGGATCTCATTATGGTAAGAACCATGTCTCACTTGTTACTAACAACACTTTTAAAGCAATTCTTTATTAATATATTTCAGAGTTTATATGGAATAGGTAAAGCCTATATACATAAATTTTCCCTTTACACTTCAAATAAACACTGTGGTTTACAAAGTTGTCCGTGAGTATTTGTTATAGGCATTCGATATTCCAATATCAGTACCATCACCATTATACCTTCTCTCCACCATTGTATACAATTTTCCATGATGGAAACTTGATCTCAAAGATGACTTTGGAGTTTTCCTTCTATGGCTTCTATGTAAGGTGGTTGGGAAGCCCTCTTTGAAATAGACTTGATTTTGTTCATTCATTTTCAATACTTAGTAACATGCAGTGTAAGCCAGTGATTTGCAACTTTTAACCCTGGTCCAAGGATCACAAACCACTGCAGAGGTCATTTTAATATACATACACCCCCACAGCCTATACTGCACAAGGATTCAGGAGCATCATAGGCATTCTGATAATCCTGGTGATTTTTATTTCATTGACTCTGTTTTGTTTTGTTTCAGGGTCACACCTGGCAGTGCTCAGGGGATGCTCTGGGATGCTGGGGCTCAAGTGCAGCTTGACCACACACAAGACAAGTGCCCTCCCCCCTGTACTATCATTCCAACCCCTATTTTATTGGTTTATTGTTTAAATTTATCCAGTCCTTGCCACTTCTTGCTGATGTTGTTGCTGCTTCTGACATCACTGAGAGGGTGGGCAGTTGGTCGTGAATCACACACACACACACACACATGCACACACACATACACAAGCAAAACTACACACACTCACACACACATATACACACCATGGTAAGGCAGCGGTGTCAGGGATCAAATGTATAGCCTTTTGCCTACAAGATACAAGATCCTCCACGGAGACTTTCATAGGATCCCCCACCCACCCAACACACAAAAAAATCCAGCACCTGTCTGTTCTTAGGTTCATTTATTTCAGCTCATTGGAGCCCGTGTATTGGTGTTATGAAGAACAGACACGATCCATAAATTTATCCTGGCATTTGTCTTCCTTCTCTTTGAAAAACTCAGCAGGAAAGCAGAGCACCTGCTTTTGCACTTTTTTTTTGCACATGAGCTCAGCTGTCTTCTTAAGGAGTGGAAATCGATAATGTTGCCACCACTGTGATCCAAGGAGTAGACTGTCAGAAAATTGGTGGGGTGGGGAGGTGGAGGTCTTCAGGAAGAGGTGGTGAGATCCAGCGCCTCCCACCCCCTCCCCACCCCCCAGGGCAGAGCCTACCAAATGCCAGCCTGTGGGCGGTTTCAGGGCAGGAATTTGCCTTCCTAGACAGCATCTGGGAGAAGTGAGTCTCCCAGGGACTCGACCCATCGCTGTCAGAGCAGGAGGGATTCCCCAGCTCCGGTTTCTTCCTCCAGGCTCCCATCGATTTGTGAGCATTTGAAGCCAGGTTTCCGGTGAAGGCTGCAAATTAATGGCACAGCGGGGACTCTACTGCGGGAGAGCCAGCCCCCATCAATCATCTTTTTCCTTGCACTTTATGCTATGAGATGTGAATTGATTATGTTCTGCTTTTCTCCTCTCCTTCTTATACTTCCTGGGGAGGGGGCAGAGAGAGACAGATTGGGGGCGGGGAGGGGGGGAAGTGGTGAGAAAGAGAAAGAGAGGAGTGAGGAGAGATCTAAAGAGAGGAGAGATGCAGAGAGAGTGGTAAGAGAAGAAAGAGAGAGGAAAAGAGAGATGAGAGAGGAGAGATGGAAGAGAGGAAAGGAGAGAGAAAGGGGAGGGGAAGAGAGGAAGGAAAGGAGAGAGAGAAGGAGAGAGAGATGGGAAAGAGGGAGAGAGAGAGAGATTGCATTTGGAGATATTCTGGTGTCCTGCTCCATAGGATGTTTCTTTTGCATATTTCTTCAACACCATCTTCTTGATTGTTTCCAATTCCTGTTCATTTATCCTCCCTTTGGTGGGCGTGGCTTGCTGTAAACTGGATGCCATTTATTACCTGCAGGTCTTGTGTCCCTCCCCCCATGTTTAACCCAATGGCATTTTTATCTGACTCGCTGGTGTCATCCAGGCCCCTGAAAGGATTTCATCTCCACCGGCCGTGGACAGCATTTGCATATCCTGAGAGCAGAGTTGACAGCACAGGGGTAATTGAGGGGGGAAAAAAACTGTAATTGAAGGGGGGAAAAAATGCCTGTGAAGACAAGTCTCCAATTTGCCTTACATATTTCCACACTCCAAAGTTCCCAGGGTTTATGGAGGAGACAGGGAAGCCAGAACTGCTTCTGCTTCTGCTGTCTCCTTGAAATTAAATGCAGCATCTCTCTCTCTCTCTTTCTTTCTCTCTCTCTTTCTTTCTTTCTTTCTTTCTTTCTTTCTTTCTTTCTTTCTTTCATACTTTTGGGGTCACACCTGGCAATGCTCAGGGGTTCTTTCTGACTCTGCACTCAGGTCACAGTCCTCGCAGTATTCAGGGGTACACATGGGATGCCAGCAAACCAGGGTCGGCTGCATGCAAGGCAAATGCCCTCCCTGCTGTCCTGTTACTCCAGCCCCTAAATGCAGCATCTTTTCGCCTCCATTTAGGCAGCTCATGAGTCTCGGAGTCAAAGTCTAGATTCGTAAAAGGTCAGAACTGGACCCAAAGAAGCCCATTCCCCTGGCATAAACTGCAGCTCATAGACACTTGATCTGTTCCGGGGGAGCAGACAGGAAGCTGTGTAAGAAATTCAGTCTGATCGAAAGTGAGAACAGAGTCAGGACGTCCTCCAGGACTAACGGGCTACTGAGACCCCACACCTGTCAGCACTGACCCTGCCACATTAGTGTGATGGAGGCATCCACTGTGACCTTCTGCCTTCTGTCTACCCCCTGCCTCTGTCAGGGTAGAAGAGAAGAAAGTGCATCAGAGAATAGTTCAGTCAACTGAACTATGAAGCCTAGATTGAATCCCTCTCACTACATGGTCCTCAAAGCACCCCCAGCATAGAGCCAGGAGTTGCCCTTGAACCAAGGACCCCTCAAACCAAGATGCTGATTAAGCCCAAAGTTCCCCCAATCACAGCGTGTTGGTAGGGCACTGCAGAATGGTGGCAAGTATCAAAATGTTGGGGTGCCCATTGCTGGGGATCCAGACACCCCCAAAGAGAGATAAAAGAAAGTAAAGATAGAAATGATCTTTCTTTACTCAACATTGGGGTGACATTGGTGGAGGGCATTGCTTCTAATTTCCACAACTGCATAAACTACACCATGCCCGTCACTGACCCTTGTCAGCCTCTGAGCAAACCCATACCTGGTTAACCCAGTGGCAGCCCTTTCTTTTGGCACCTCCTGATCTGTGCCCAAAGTCAGAAGGACAAGGGTGTGCCAGCTATAATGCTTTACCTTTCTTAACTGGCACACTCCTAGCACACAGCACTCATCTTTACTGAGTGATTTAGCTGAGCATGATCCCCCTCCAGAGGAATCCAGATGGTAGATTTTATTGCAATTTCTGTCTATTGAAAAGCCATTAGACAGAAAGAATATGCATTGTTTTTGTTTGGGCAAAGAGGGGGGGCATCCCAAATGGTGCTTGATGTAGGCAGGTAGATGAGGGAAAGGGCCCTCCACATCCTGGAGATGAAATTTCTGGGAAGTAATAAAGCCACCGGTCCTAGGTCTGAACTCACCTTGTGGATACAGAAAGCAAGATCTGATAAGACCTTCTCCAGCAGCAGAACCTGAGGAGACTGGACCCCTCCCTACAGAAAGGTCCCGAAGGGAATTATTTCCAGAACCCTCAGTTCCTTCCTTTAATCTAATTAACCCTCAGGTAGCCCAGAGAAGGCTGGACCCACCCTCCGAGAGAAGTTCCAGTAGAAAATGAGTTTCAAAGAAGACCACTTTTAATTCTACTCACTTACCAACAACCCTAGCAATGGACTCTTATCTAGCTAGAAAGCCCCACATAAGACAGCTTGGAAAAACCCTATAAAAAGCCACCTTGAAAAAAGAAAGGGCACACATAAGCTGCCCAAGCCCATGTGCTGCTTGTGCCCATGTGGCCAAGCACATGTGTCTCCCATATTTCCCTCTTGAGATTTGTACTATCCTATCTAAAGCTGGGATATGTATAGGGGTTCTCTCTGCCCTTGGAGAAAGCCCACATTCTCCCTTGAGCGTGTTTCTCTCTCTCTCTCTCTCTCTCTTTCCCTCCCCCCTCATCTTCAAAAATCTCCTAGTAAAATGTTTTACTTTACTGCTCATCTACTCCTGAAATTCATTTCTGTGAGCCAAGATAAGAACCCAGTAACCCTGAGTAAGGTCTAGGACTAACTTACCTTTCCTGCAAAGAGCAATTCCTCATCCCAATCTGAGTCGGTGGCTCCCTGAGAAATTGGGTGGTGGAGATCAACTCTAATGCCAAGAAGACCAAGCAGATGTCAGGTGTGGCTTGACCTGGTGGGGCTGGCAGGGCTCTAGCCTGTGCCAAGCAGGATTCATCACAGACTTTATTAGTCCTTTATCAGTTCTCAGTTGGGTCTCGGGGTGGCAGAAGCGAATCAGGAGAAAGTGACCTTCTCTTTCCTCCCCACCTCACATAAGCCACTCGTGGGGCCACTGACATCAGTACTCAGGAGACATGGTAGTCCCTCCTGGGGTTTTTCTGCCTACTGGGTCAGTGGTTCTGGGGTTTTCAGGGCTGTCCCCAGTGATGCCCAGGAACTCTGAAGTGTCAGGGGGTGGAACCAGGGTCAGCTTGTGCCTTAACCGCACCCCCCCCAGCACTTCTTTATCCACTCACCCATTCTCAGAGGGGGACTTCACAGCAAAAGAGATGATCATTAAAGTGGGGGGAAAAACAATAAAATGAGAAACAAGTGTCAAACAGAAGATATTTACAAATCCATATTTGAGACAAATAGAATAAATCGTATTCTATTCTGAGTAAGGGGCTGGAGCGATAGCACAGTGGGTAAGGTGTTTGCCTTGCAAGCAGCCAACATAGCTGAGCCCGGTTTAATTCCTCCACCCCTCTTGGAGAGCCTGGCAAGCTACTGAGAGTATCTTGCCCGCACGACAAAGCCTGGCAAGCTACCCGTGACATATTCAATATGCCAAAGACAGTAACAATTGTCACAATGGAGACGTTACTGGGCCTGCTCGAGCAAATCGATGAACAATGGGAGGACAGTGACAGTGACAGATTCTGAGTAAAATACCCAAAAGATAAGCGAGGCCCACAGTTAACACCAACAGTGATAGCAAATGACAGAGTTGAAAGTGGGTTGGGGAATTCAGTCCTCATTAGGCCAAAGGGGACATCGAGATGGCCCCAGTCGCTGCATGATCAAACCTCCCAGAGGTTTGGCCAGAGCGTCCACCCTCTGTGGCTCATGGCTGTGGGTGGACAGTTTGACACTGGTGAAACAGCAGCTTCTAAGGTCACTCCCCAATGCTGGCCAGTTGGTTCTGGTGGTCCCCCGGATCAGATTCACAGGATCTGTCGTCTTTGACATGGGATTCTCTCCAAGTGACCTCTGCACAAGCTCTGGGACTTTTCTCAGCATGACAACCGGACTGAGTGACCCGAGCCTGTTGATCCAAAAGGACAGGACTTCTCAAACATCAGCTCCCACCAGAGCACACTTCCAGGTCAAGCTGTGTCAGTGTGGGGAGGAAGCAACACAAGAGGGGCAAATGTGTGGCCGTGGGGACTCTCCCCGCCTCCCCCAGCAGGAAGCTAGCCATTGGTCACCAGAAAGAAGCTGGGCTAGATCAGCACAGGGCTCTGATTGGTGCCTCCATGGTGAACCATAGCTAAGGCCTTAGACCTTCCCTTCTTCTTCCCCTATTGGAAGACTATAAGGTTCACTCAGGGACTAAATGTCCGCCAGGTGATGAAATAGCCACCCATTCCCAGAATTGAAGATTACCCTGCCCCTAAGGATCTAAAGACAGGGCTTATTGCCCATCCCAAGCCTGATAGCCCTCAGGTTCTTGGTTATCTTTCCTGCCCAAGAGAACTTAAAAACCCACTTAGTCTCTCCCAGGTCACGGTTCTACTCCTGCCTTGTCAGAGGTTCATAGGGTTCTCCTGGGAGCGCACCCCAAATAAAACTTCTCCTGTTTCTCCACCCTATTTGTCTCTGTCTCTCTGTCTGCTGTGGTCAGAGTCCCCAGGTCTATCAAAGACCAGGCTAACAAAATCCATCCCATGCTTCTCCTTACTGTCATATGCCCCACATAGGACTCCGGTGACCATCTCTTTTGGAACTTTGTGATTCTAAGCAAATGGTCTGTTGGTCACAGACTTGGGTTTGGGTGGGAGCAGCTGATGTAATCTGGCTTCCTGCAGATGCCGAGGTGTCCTGATGCCTGCATTTACTGCAGAAGAGGGGGAAATAGAAAACTAAGAGAGATTTTTCAAAAGCACTCTATAGGGTGTTGACGTGAAAGTTAACTCTCTAGGCAGAAACAATTGGATGGATGGAACAGCTTCAAGTCCTGGGAGCAAAGAGAAATAGTCTAAATCCTGCTCAGAGTAACTGTGAGCCTCCAGCAACTTAAATGTTGAGAGCTTCAGTTTCCACGTTATTATTACTTAAAAAAATTACTTGGGGCCACACACAGCTGTGCTAAAAACTTACTCTGGCTCATGTTCAGGTATCCCTCCTGGTGGGGCTCACGGGACCCTGTGGAGTGCCTTGGATGGAACCTGGATTGGCTACATGCAAGGCAAGGACTTTACCTGTTGTTTGGTTTCTCTTAGCACAGCGGGTAGGGCGTTCGCCTTACAAGCGGCCAACATGGCCGACCCGAGTTCGATTCCTCCGCCCCTCTCGGAGAGCGCGGGAAGCTACCGAGAGTATTCGATATGCCAGACACAGTAACAACAAAGTCTCCAATGGAGACGTTACTGGGCCTACTCGAGCAAATCGACGATCAACGGGAGGGCCTTTACCTTTACCTTTACCTTTACCTTATCCAGTTTCCATGTCTGAGAGATGTTGGAAGCACCAGAGAAGACTTTGTTAGTGGCTGGCACAGCCCCTGTACTGCTGCATACACTGAATGAGTGTTATTGTCACTCTGTTTCAGCAGCTAACCTGACAGTCTTTGAGGGGAAGAGAAGGTTAGAATAAAGAGGCAAGCAAAGTCTGAAGGCTCTGTGTGTGTGTGTGTGT
The DNA here is from genome assembly GCF_029834395.1 of Sorex fumeus. Classification (NCBI taxonomy): domain Eukaryota; kingdom Metazoa; phylum Chordata; class Mammalia; order Eulipotyphla; family Soricidae; genus Sorex; species Sorex fumeus. The sequence goes on along the minus strand of NW_026606108.1, from coordinate 9,536,106 downwards.
GTGTGTGTGTGTGTGTTCTTGCTGATTTCTATTAGCCAAGTGCATTATCTCACAAGTACTTGGAATTCCACTTCCAGGGAGAGGGCAGGGTTAAAAACATTGGAGCTTTTTGAAGCTCCCTGCTGTTATTTTTATTTACAGGCCAGGGGACCAGTTCATAATTCAGGAGACCTACGTCTGATTCAAGAGCCCTAAGCGGCTAAGATTCAGAATGAAAAAAATAAGAAACCAGAGGAAAGGGTCAGCAAGGATCAGCCAGGGAGGGAGGAGGCGATCCAGACTGGAGTGCCGTTCACAAGTTCACATCACCCCAGGGGTCTCTTTGGGAGGTGAGATTTTTGCAGTCCCCCCCCCCCCCCCGCCAACCCCCTCCCCTCACCCCCCTCCTCCCTTATACACACACAACCTGGGTAGAATATCATGCTCATTTCTCCAGAAACAAATCAGGAGAGGCTGCACACCTGTGTTTTCTGAATTCCATCTCTCCAGGAACTGAGAGTCAGGGTGAGTCAGAGCGCACAAATTTGACACCTCGTTTGGCAATCCCCTGCATGCCAATGGGGCTACACAAACAACCATTTCCTGTCACCCCAGACTATATATCCAGTTCGCACCTCGCTCTTGTCACCCACACATGAGCAGGTTCTGAAATGGGCCCTCTGAGAGAAAACCAGCAGGTGAGTGAAAGACCCCACCAGGAGCACTTCAGGAGCAGAGATCAGTCACTCATCATTTTGCAAAGATGATGGGGTGATGCCGGCTGTCACAGTTCCCAGCCTCTCCCAGGCAGAGGAAGTAACCCATTCACTTAAGGACTAGTGATGTCTAGGGCTGGAGGGACAGAATAGGGAAGGCCCCTGCCTTATTTGCAACAAACCTGGTTCAATCCTTGGCATCACTTGGGAAACACCTTTGCCTCAACCCCCACCCCAACACACACACACACACACACACACACACACACACACACACACACACACGGTGACTCCTTGGAAATTCGAACCAGTAATTCCAGGGCAGAACACAGAGGCACAGAGATCTTTGGATCATTCCAACCTGTGTTCAGGTGCGGGGAGGGAGAGAACTAAAGGAAGATGAGTAAAAAAAAAAAGTCCCCTTAGCATTTTACTCATTATGGGCCCTTCCCCAGCTCTGTCAAAAACACACTTCAAACTTTCGTGGATGAAATCACTCAGCTTCCCTTCAGCTTGAAGAAGGGTCTGAAAGCAAGTGCTCTCCAGTGGAATGATAGCTCCTCTCCTCGGACTATAGTTTACGAGGTAGATCCTGAGATGTAGCCTTCATTTCTTCAGTCCAGGGAAGGGAGGGAGGAAATAGACAACAGTGTCCTTGGTCATTTAACCTTGAGACACCCAGCACTTCTGTTCATAGTTTGTCATTAAAATGTGGACATAATTCCCACTACAAAGGCCCTGGGAAGGTAATATTTTCAGCCACAAAGTCCAGGGCCCTGATTACAGAGGCAAGTGATTTGTCCAGCATCCGCAGGAGGTTTTTATGCCAAAAGGAAAATCAGAAGAACAGATTCTGGGAGGAAAATGAGCAGCCTGTTTCAATTAAGGAAGGTTATGTTCCCTAATGTCAAAAACAAGATTTGAAGTTCAGTCACAAAATAGACCACAAGGGGTCAGAGCTATAGTGGAGTGGGTAGGGCACTTGCCTTGCGTGTAACTCACTCGGTTTCAATCCCTGGCATCCCATAGGATTCGCCTCTCAGGAGTGATCCCTGAGCACAGAACCAGGGCTAAGTTCTAAGTGCCACTGGGTGTGAACCCCAAACAAAACAAAACGGATCACAAGATGGGAGTAAACGTTTGAGACTTCCAAATGCCAATCTTAGGGCTCTCTCCTTTCAGGTATTAGTTGAAAGGGACTCTGATGGTCTCTGTGAACTTAGGGAACCTCTAATTGCAGTGTTTACCCTAAAACTGCTTTATCTCAGGCTTCTGGTAAAAAACGCAAATAGAGTTGTCCAGGAGATATATCATTTCAGGACGGTGATATTTGGGGGAGTTGATTTGAATAGCAGAATAAGCTCCAGCTTTCAGAGAAGAAAGAAAGTGTCCATCTTCTTTGGTTTTCTTTCCCCAGCTCAAGACTTTGGGAGAAAGCACAGCACTGTGGTCACACAGTCCTATGATTGTTTGAATATGCCAAAAACAGATAATTTCATTTTATTTTTTGAAGACAATTATAATTATGTCTCTGGCATTGGTGAGAGAGAGAGAGAGAGAGAGAGAGAGAGAGAGAGAGAGAGAGAGAGAGAGAGAGAGAGATCTGCTATGGACACTAAGTTTATCATAAGTTCTGCAAAGATCCCACTTTCAAAGTTCATTCCCTGGATACTAAAAGCCTCCGTGTATGGTGTTAGAGGGGAGGACACCAACATTAAGTCCATGATGTTGATGCTAACTCTCCCTGGCACTTATGCCTTATTGCATTTCTCACCATCATGACTCAAGAGTGTACATCTGTGACCAAGAATGAGGTGTGTGATTCCTGACAAGTGTCTGGACACACAGCCAGCTGTAGGTTATTCTTCTGCTTCTGTCACACAGTAGAAAACCCATCGCTGTCTCATAAGGACAGTTCAGCATTCCTGTGTGTAGAGGCTCACATGGGGTGAGAAACTACATATGGGTCCCAAATTGCCCTCATGTGTGTGAGTCAGCAGAGAGGCTGGTCCTCCACGCCAGCCCAGGCATCTGATAATCCCGGCTCTGCAGCAGCTCGTAAGCCTCCCAGCATGGGCCTTGACATCAGGGAGCAGACATTAGCCCGCACAGCTGTGTGGAGTCTGGTTTCTCGACTTGTGGAAGCCATTACATCATAAATGATTACTTTTGTTTCATGCCACTAAGTGGTGGTCGCACGTGTTATGGCGGCACCAGAAACCAGCCTTGCCTTCTGCTTGCCTGACTTACTGACTTGTGTCATGGGGTGCCTGCAAGTGGCCTCAGGCCACCACCTGAGTGATCTGACTAAGGAATCCGTGTTCACATAAAATGGTGCCTCAGTCTTCCCGTTGGCCACTGTAACAAATCATGGAGCAGCAAAATATGAAGCGGAAGGATCAGTAATCCCATGTGTTCTGGGACACGAATGTCCACAGACCGTACAGGAGACACAAGTTCAAAAGACACAGAGTACAGAAGTGGGCTTCTTTCAGTCATTGTAAGTGAATAGTGTCCCACCAATACTCAAGTTAATATTGGGAACTTCTCTCTCGTGGGACATACATGTAAAGACATACATGACACATGCCAGCATGAGTATAATCATGCATTGCTTTCGTTGGGAGTGACCCAAAAGAGAATTTAACAAAATTTTTCTTTTTACAGAACAATAACTGGTGGCAGTACTATTAACTACTTAGTACTATTAAAACTAAGTACTATAACTACAACTATTATGTATCATAGGGCATTTGCCTTGCGTGCAACCAGCCTGGCTGAGCCAGGTTCAACTCCTCCGCCCCTCTCGGAGAGCCTAGCAAGCTACTGAGAGTATCTCGCCCGCATGGCAAAGCCCAGCAAGCTACCCGTGATAAGCTACCCATGATGTATTCAATATGACAAACACAGTAACAACAAGTCTCACGATGGAGACGTTACTGGGCCAGCGCAAACAAATCAATGATCAAAGGGAGGACACTACACTAATATCAAGTACTCACTATAACTACTAAGTATTATTAATACCAAACACTTATTATAACTACTAAGTACTATTATACTAACTCTAACTAAGTACTATTAATACTAAGTACTAACTATCACTACTAATTACTAACTCCTAAGGACTATATGTGGATTAATAGGCGTGGGGAATCACCAGTTTTATTGACTTCCCAGTTCACCGTAATCAAAACAAAATCACCCATGTCAAGAAAAATATAAAATTTCTTTGGATTATCTTCGTCAAGATAATATAATGAAAATCAGCATCCTATGCAGATACAGCAGAAGCCAGGAAAAGCATTTGCAATGCCCACCTGTCCTTTGCCAATTACAAGACCAAGATAAATCCTCCTGATGGATTTATCACATCTTCCAGAAGGGCAATGGAGAAGACCATCCATGACTTCTACTTGGATCTCTTTGATAGCCATGTGCACCTGCTCACATACCAAATTCCGCAGGATGGATATGTCATTCCCAATGTTCTCCCTTCTAAAATCGACATGCCATTTTGTTGGTAAAGAAGTGAACAGCACCAGGCACAAACAAGGTCAGAAATGAACACCTGAAGAATCTGCCGTCAGTACTCATCAATACACTGGCTTGGCTCTTCACACGCTACCTGAATGAAAGCAAGGTACCATCTCAATGGAAAACCAGCAGGACTGTACTACTGTACAAGAAGGGAGATATCCACAACATTGGCAACTATCACCTGATCTGCCTGTTGTCTGTCGTCTACAAGCTGTTTACTCGAGTCATCCTGAATAGGATTGGCAGAACACTAGATCGACAACCATGCAGGCAAGCCGGGTTCTGAAAAGGATTCAGTACTATCAACCATATCCACATGATAACCAAGCTCATTGAGTTTTCTCAAGAGTTCAAGATGCCACTCTGTCTAACATTCAATGATTTAAAGAAGGCCTTTGATTCTGTTGAGATTGAAGCGGTCATCGAAGCCCTTGCCAAATAGGGTGTTCAAACTCAATACATCAGGATCCTCTGTGAGCTGTACTACGAATTCACTACCAGGATCTCACCATTCTACAAGGAAGTGATCATCCATGTCAAGAGAGGGGTTTGGCAGGGTGATACCATTTCACTGAAACTCTTCAGTGCCACCCTCAAGAAGATCATGCCACGACTGGAATGGGAAGGAATGGGAGTGAACATAGGTGGTTGGCAGCTACACCACCTCTGCTTCGCTGATGACATCGTTCTAATAACACCAAACATTAGCCAAGCAGCACAAATGCTGGCTGACTTCAACTGTGAGTGTGGAAAGGTCAGACTACGGCTGAATCTCCCAAAGAAAATTTCTATGAGAAACAGTCTCGTTCCTGATGTTCCATTCGCTCTCCACAGAACGAACATCTCTGAATGCAACAGTTATGTGTACCTAGGTTGAGAAGTCAACATGATGAATAACCTGGCACCTGAGTTGTGCAGAAAGAAGAGAGTGGCTTAGAACGCCTTCAAGAGCATCGAAGAAATAGCTAAGAGGATGAAGAATCTCTGGCTCTGGGCCCATCTCTTCAATTCCACTGTTGTTCCTGCATTAACATACATCTCAGAGACCTGGGCCCTATAAAAACAGGATGAGAATGCTATTCGAGTCTCCCGAAGAGGAATTGAAAGAGCTATACTTGGAGTATCATGCTTCACTCAAGTGAGAGAAAGAATCTGGAGTTTCAACCTCTGTCAACGATCAAGAATAAGGGACACTGTCTTGTGTGCCTAGGCGTCGAAAATCAGATGGACTGGACACGTAATGCAATTTGGAGATGACCACTGGACTAGAGCCATTACCAACTGGATTCCACGGGATGCCAAAAGATCACATGGCAGCCAACCTATGAGATGGTCAGACTTTTTCGTCAAGACCCTGAAAGATGGGTTTGAGGCTCTTCGTGTTCCTGGCGTGAGCAGACACCATTGGGCTACACTAGCACACGACAGGGACGAATGGAGATGTTATTGGCACCTGCTCGAGCAAATCGATGAGTAACGGGATGTCAAATGATCAAGTGATCAGCATCCTATAAAAAAGGGATTAAAGCTCCCCAAATAAAAGAGTGTATAAGATAGAGGTAGTGAAGGAACTTATGAATACAATTCAGGTTTGGGGATGTTCTTGCTGTTTACCAACTTTAAATCCATTTCCTCTTCCTAAATATTTGTTTATTCAACCGGACTTTGCATGCATGAGTTTTCCTTTCTAAGAAGGATCTGTAGGATGATTCAAGTTTCCACCCCCATCAAGCTTGAATTCTTCCTGCCTAGTCATTTTTCCCTTATCTCTCAGCATAAAGTCTCTTTTGTTCATTGATAAGTGATCAGCCTCATCCATGCTATTGCAGATCAGTAACATCTAGCTAAGGCACTAAAGTCACCCAAGGAGGAAAGGGCTTCAAACTGGACAAAGGCAAGGCAACAATGGCTGTCCCCTGGCAGCCTGCACAAATCCCCAGCAGCCTGTGTGCTGCCCTGCACACTGTTTTTTCGAACTTCTGATTTCTGGAAAGGAAAGAGCCAGAGCTCTTGTTTACTCTGAAGCCACCACAGAAATGTCAGCTGTGAGCCCCATCAGCAACACAAGGAGTATTTCAAGACAGCCTCTGTTGCAGAAAACCTTCATTGAACGATGACTCATTCTTAGACTCTGTCCCAGAGGGGAGAAGGAGAATGATTGAAATCAATTCTGAAAGTATGTTTGGAGGGAAATAGCTCACCAGTGAGTGTGGCCTCTGGGAGAAGCCCCAACCCCGTCCTGCTGCTATGAAAAATCAGTACCTGTAGGTCTCCAGCCAGAATTTTCCAGAGTCTTCATGGAGATCAATTAGAAGGGAAAGCACCAGTGAATTGCAATACTCAGTTCAATAGCTGGGCTCACCCCCTACCTCAGGTCGCAGCTTGCTTTCCTAAGCTTTCATTTGTTCGCTCTGTTTGGATGAACCTCCAGGGATGAAGTGTGTGTGTGGGGGGGGGGGGGGGGTGAAGTGGGGAGGGTGTGTGTGCATGGGTGGCTTACGTGAGGCAGGGAGGAGAGAGATGGTCACTTTCTCCTGATATGCCCCTGCCACCCCGAGACCCAACTGGGGAGACTAGGAATGCCAAAGTCTGCAATGAGCCCATGCTTGGCATGGGCCAGAGCCCCTCCAGCCCAACCAGGTGGCCACCAAGCCACACTGACTTCTGCTTGGTCTTCCCGGCATGGGAGCTCATCCCCACTACCCGATTTCTCAAGGAGCCACAACTCAGATTGGGATGAGGATTTACTCTTTGCAGTAAAGTCAGGTCAGTCCCAGGCCTTACTCAGGGTTACTGGGTTCTTGTCACATCACAGAAAAGAATTTCAGGAGTAGGAGGTCGGAGCAATAATGCAGTGGGTAAGGTGTTTGCCTTGCACATGGCCAATTTGAGTTCAATCCCTGTCATCCCATATGGGCCCTCAAGCACTGCTAGGTGTAATTCCTGAGTGCAGAACCAGGAGTAACCCTTGAACGTTGCTGAGTGTGACCCTAAGAGCAAAAAAAGAAAGACAGAAAAAAAATAATTTCAGGAGTAGATGAGCAGTGAAGTAAAACAGATTTTATTGGAGGTTTTTGGAAAGGGAGGAGGGTGGGAAAGGGAAAGAGTAACACACTCAAGAGAGAGCACTCACTGAGGGGAGAGAGAGCCTTGAATGGGCTCTTGGATTGGCTTTTATATGATTATCTTTTTTAATTGCTTTGGTCTGGAAAGTTCTGGAGTCTTCTTTGGGCTGAACCACAAAGGTTAATCAGATTAAGGGAGGGGTCTAAGGGCTTTCGAGAATTTTCCTTCAGGTCCTTTCGACTCTCTTCAGGGTTTGCTGCTGAAGAAGGTCTTATCAGGTCTTGTTTTCTGTATCCACAAGGTGGGTCTTTCTTAGGATTTTACTTCTCTGAAATTTCATTGTAAATCCAGTGGCTTTATTTCCTAGAAGTTTCATTGTCATGGAGCCTTTCCCTGTCTATCGCCTGCCTACATCACCCTCATGTGAAAGTCTGTTGCTAGGAAGTTTGCCAAGGGGGCAGAGTAGGGAGTAGATGATGGTCTTCTTTGAAATCCCTTTCCTGGCCTTTCGTTCCTACTGGAGCTTCTCTCGGAGTAGGGATCCAGCTTTCTCTGGGTCTGTTTCAGGCACCAGATGAAAACTCTAATCAAGCCTTAGTTCCTGTGCTCACAAAGTGGGCCCTGATGGCCTTAAGGATAGGTGGTTTTATTACATCCTAGGTATTCTGTTGCCATGGGGGGTGGCGGGAGGGAAACCTTCCTGTCTACTTGCCTACATCATGGAGGGTGCTTGCCTTGCACGTGGCTGACCCAGCTTTGCTCCCTGGTACCCCACATGAGTCCCTCGAGGAGTGATCCCTGAGCACAGAGCCAGAAATAAGCCCTGAGCACCACTAGGTGTGGCCCCAAATTCAGAAAAGTGAAAGGAAAGAAAAAGACAAAAGAAACATCTGGAACAGAAGAAAAAATAGGTTTGGGGGCAAAGGGTGGCAAAAGCAACAGGAAAAATAATTGATAATTTTACCACCAGGTGACTCCTGAGCACTGAGCCAGGAGTAAGTCCTGAGCACAGTTGGGTGTGACCCCAAAACCAAACACAAAAAAACCAAGTGGAGATGATTATATCTCGTTCTCCCCAACAGTGACTATTATTTGGCATTGATGGAGCCAAATATGCATGCTGCAGGGGGCATGCAGCAGGCGGGGGACCAGAGCCCCTGACTCTGGCCCAGAGTAGGACTTGGGAAGCGATCCTGGAGCTCAGAGGGTGTCAGCGGGAGGCCACACGCTGGAGCATGCTGACATCACATTGGGAGGACCATGTCCCTGCCTGGCATGGGGGATACTCCGCCGGGCCCCGGGGGTGGGGGGGGTGGGGGGGGGCACAGTCCTGGCTCTGGCAAACTGACAGAAACATGAGCCGGACTTGTGTGTAGAAGCAAACAGAGCCTATTGCTGATGTGGTTTGCAATCCAGTTTTGAGAAAGGCAAAGAGAGGGAAGAAACAAGGACGGCCAAGACCTGGGTGCTGGGGGTCCTGGATTTTCTGGGCTGCGGCAAGCCACTGAAGAGCGCCCTGAGAGGCAGGAAGTCAAGGCAATTTCCAGGTTGATTGACATGGGGCAGGGATTTGTTGTGTGGGGTTCAAAAAGGAGAAGGTCATCATTAAATTCACCTAAATATGCCCTCAGTGGGCATATGTGAGTGCCAGGAAGTGCTCGTGGTGATGGGCGTCTTGGGGGTGTGGTTTTATGCCCAGCAGAGATACAGTGACATCAGAGCTTACACATAGCCTATTCGGTTTTCAAGAAACTAATGCATATTCATGCATATTCATGAAGGGGAATGGTGAGCATGCTCACATGCACTGCTCAGACAGAAAGGGTGGAGGGTGGAGAAATGTCTCCTGGGGGTTGTTTCTCCAGGGTTGAAATGTTGAAATGCAAAGAGGTTTGAGATTGCAAAGAGGTTTCTGCCCGCTGGCCACTTGCCCTTCCAGGGGCCTTCTGGATGTAAATGTCTTAAAGTTTCACATTGGCCCAGTCAGATCCATGATGATGTCCCAGGGCAGCTGTCCCCAGAGGGTTTTCTCTCTCACCCCTCCAAACTATAAACCTCAGTCAGGCCAATCTGTTTGAACCTTTAACCAGCCCCAGGGGGAAAGCAGAAGGGTGATGTTGCCTTCTAAATCTTTGCCACTCAGTTTCAAATAGTTTTACATTCAATGGTCCTGGGCTGGAGCAATAGCACAGCGGTAGGGCGTTTGCCTTGCAAGCAGCCAGCCAGGCCAAGCCGGGTTCGATTCCTCTGCTCCTCTTGGAGAGCCCGGCAAGCTACCGAGAGTATCTCGCCTGCACGGCAAAGCCTGGCAAGCTACCCGTGACACATTCAATATGCCAAACACAGTAACAACAAGTCTCAAAATGGAGACATTACTGGGCCCGCTTGAGCAAATCGATGAATAAAGGGAAGACAGTACTTTCGGTCCTGGTCTGGTAGGTGATGGTTAGTGGAATAGAGGCAGGAAAAACAATCCATGTTTCTTGAGGCCAGAGTTACCACAGGTTCTGCAGGGCAGGTTCTCTGCCAGGCACCAGCTGGGCTCGCTTCATTCCTTCATTTCGCTTGCGTGACCTTTGGGGGAGTGCAAGAGGGGCCCAGCGCACAAAAGAGGTGGGTTCCTACCACCCACATGCCCATCGTGAGCAAGTGACAGTCTTTAAGTCCCTCAGTTATGTTCATGGTGGGCTATGATGCCAAGGCTGTCAATCAAAACCATGAGCCTAGACAACGACGAATGTATACACGGTTGAAGATCGGAGATCAGCAGGGTCCCACTGTGGGTGAGAGGCAGAGAAACATTCCTCTTGATGTCTCCAAAGCAGAAATGCAATCTGAAGTGAGTGAGTGGGAGTGCTTGAAGTTTTCACCCGAGAGTTTAGAAAAAGTCCAGCTCTTTCTTAGCCTGTAAACATCTGTTGGCTGCCGTCTCTCGCAGTTGTCTTCAAGAAAAGAGCCAGGAAAAGAAGTGGGGTTCACAGCCCAGCTCCAACTGGACAGATGCCCCCACCCTATTCCTGGGGGCTAAAAGAACAGCCTGGCCTAAAAAGGCTAGACAGAGGACAGAAAAACTTAGGGACTCTTCATGAAACCACCATTGCAGGAACGCTGAAAAGATCTGGTAAGATAACACCCCACCCAACCCCTGCGCCATCAATGGCAGTGTGTTTGGATTCCATGGTCAAGCTTGGCCAAAATGTGGGGGGTGCTGGGGGGAATGGTGTGTCTTCAGCAATGATCTCGGAATCATTCACATCTGTCTGACATTCTTTCCCAGATGGTCTAGCTTAGCCAAATGCCTCTCTGCATCCAAGTTCAGGGTCCAGCCAAGGCAGAAGGCTTGGCAGGGGAAAGCGGGAGTTGCTTAGGGTAGGAGGGTGGGGGTAGGAGGGGGGTGCTGCCGGGAAATTTGTCGAGCTGCAAATCTCTTGACTTCCAAGCTCCCAGTCCTGAAAGTAAGATTCCACTTGTCATGCCTTTGAAGGGGTTATGAAACAGGCAGGATCTCTCTGGATTTGATGCCGGGAAAGGCTCTCTCAGAGGTTAGCCAGGGTTAGGCTCCTGAGCTGGATCTCAGGGGCCCCGTCAGGGCCCCGGGGTGAGGTCTGAGCACATACAGAAGATGCTTTTCCTGTTTCCCTCCACGTGGTGCTGAGCTCTGTTGCACGTACAGATGACCAAGCCTAGGGTGGTGGGGGAAAGGGAATGGGGGATAACCCAGCTCAAATCAGGGAAGTGTTTTTAGCTCAGTTTTAAGCACCATTATAAGGAAAGATTAAAGATTGGGCATAGGGATGGCCCAGATGCTTAAGTCCATGGCTGGACTGGAACCAGCAACTGGAACCAATCTTCCCAGGAAGAAACCCCCAAGTGCTCTTGTTGCTTGCTTCAAATTAGGAAAACGCATTCAGACACTCCTATCTAAATTATAAAGGGTAGGAGCTGGAGCGGTAGTACAATACGTAGGGCACTTGCTTTGCATGTGGCCAATCTGGATCTGATTCTCAGTGTCCCATATGGTGCTCTGCGCACCGCCAGTGTGATCCCTGTGTATTACTGGGTACAATATATATACACTGTCACTGTCACTGTCACTTCCGTTGTTCATTGATTTGCTTGAGTGGGCCCAGTAACATTGTGAGACTTGTTGTTACTGTGTTTAGCATACTGAATACATCACGGGTAGCTTGCCAGGCTTTGCCATTCGGGCGAGATACTCTTGGTAGTTTGCTGAGGTCTCCGAGAGGGTTGAAGGAATCGAAGGCAGAGGAATCGAACTCGGGTTGGCCGGGTCGGCCGCGTGCAAGGCAAACACCCTACACGCTGTGCTATCACTCCAGTCCTATATATACACTACAAACACACATATATATGTCCTTTATATATCATATATATAACACACATATCACACATGTATTAAATATATGCACTGAAAGGACCTTCTGATATCAGCTCAATACTCAAACTGGTTTGGCCAAATTTGAGATTGTTTTTGTTGGTTTGTTTGTTTGGGGGCCCCATCTGGTAGTGCACAGGACTTACTCCTAGCTCTGTGCTCAGAGATCACTCCTGGAGGGGTTCAGGGGACCATATGGGATATGGGGATGAACATTGGTTGGCCATTTGCAAGGTTAAGTGTTTTACCCACTGTACTGTTGCTCTAGGCCACTGTATGTGTGTGTTTCTTCTTTTAAAACTTTGCTTTGTTTTGGCTTTTTGGGCCACACCCAGTGGTGCTCAGGGGTTAACTCCTGGCTGTGCACTTGGGAATCACTCTGGGTGGTATTCAGGGGACCCTATGAGGTGCCAGGGATCGAACCCAGGCCAGCCAGCCATGTGCAAGGTAAACGCCTTATTCACTGCACTATCTCTTGGGCCCTCTTAAAACTATATTACCCTGAATATCTGTTTCTCACACCAGAAACGGAAGTCCTGGACAGAGGGTGAAACATCTTTCCCATGCTCAGTCCTAAAGTTCCATTCCTAGCCTCAATATGGGAGAGAAGTTCTGGCTATACCACACAGGAAATCTAGTGAACAATAAACTCACCTGGAAAACCTCACACTCAGAGAAACATCAATTGGGTGGCAAAAAAAAAAAAAAGTAAAAAACAACAACAAAACAAAACAAAAAAACCACCAACAACAATAACCCATAAACCAAAAACACCTTTCACTAGGTTGTTGCTTCTGATTCTGTGTTGCCAGTATAAGGAAAGGCAAGGTTGCAGCTTGACAGCCCTACTTGGCTAATGCAGCATTGTTGAACATTTTCGTCATGCTTCGTACATAGCCCTAGATAAAAAGATCCTGGTTTTCTTCGTCCTCATGGCTCGAACATTTCTGTGCATTTGGAGCCCTTACTGGAAAGTGCTGAAGTGTATTCTTATAGTGGCGAGTAGGTAGCACACTTTTTCAGCTGCGGGAAAACCAGGGACTTCTACAAAAATGATCAAATGCAGAGACTCAGCTAAAATAGAAGGTGCAGATAGAGTTCTCAGAGTGAAGAATTATATAGAGCGAAGCCAATGTATTTTGTAGTTGAAAGGGAATGTCATCACCCTAAGTGCTCAAAAGCAAGGGAGACAGGAGAAAGAGAGAGAGAGAGAGAGAGAGAGAGAGAGAGAGAGAGAGAGAGAGAGAAGAGAGAGAGACAGAGACAGAGACAGAGACAGAGACAGAGGAGTGTGCAGGGGTTCAAATGCATACTTAGATTCAATTCCAGAACCACATAAGGTCTCCTGAGCACTGCCAGCAGGAGCTCCTGGGCATCACTGGGGAGCGTCCCAGCCTTGCGCCCCCGCAAAAAAAAATTAACAGCCACTGAATGTAACCCGCCTCTTCTCTACTCTTATGAAATGCCCAAGACTAAAATGGGCACAAATCTCTTCTGTCCTTGCTCTCCGATGCACATGTGTCTGATTAGTTGTCTACAAACGATTTCATCGAGGTCCCAGGACAATGCCTGACTCTTCCACGTTCTTGGTTGCTATGGCCTGAACTCAGGTAGTTGAAATGAAAATAGTTTTGCTGTGGGGTGATGTGGACCCCATGGACCCCAGGAAGAAAATGGCCCCATGTATCTCTAAGTCCTGGTTCCTTCCCTATATATAAGGCTACAACATATAAGCAACAGACAAGTAACAGACAAGCATCAGACTCATCCTCTGCCCCAGCTCTGGCCACATGCTGACTGCAGGGCCCTGGGCCATCCATCCTGAGTTCGGAGCGCCCCCTACAGTCTGGGATGACCCACCTGCTCCCCCCAACCCCAAACACCCTTTCAACCTGTCCAACTGCATTTCGATTTTTTAAAAGAATATATTTACTTAAAAAAATTTATTAGTTGTAGACTTACAAATCTTTGTGCTTGGGTTTCAATTATACAACAATTAAGTATCCATCCCTCCACCAGTGCCCATTTTCCACCACCATGGATCCCAGTATCCCTCCCACCCTCCATCCCCCCTGATCCCACCCTGCCTCTGTGGCAGGGCATTCCCTTTTTTTCTCTCTCTCCTTTTGGGTGTTGTGGTTTGCAAAAGAGGCATTGAGTGGCGATCGTGTTCGGTCTATAGTCTACTTTCAGCATGCTTCTCCCATCCTGGGAGGATCCTCCCAACACCCTTTATTTAGTGCTCCCTTCTCTATCTGAGCTGCCTTTTCCCCTAGCATGTGTGGCTGGCCTCCAAGCCATGGAGTAAACCTCCTGGTACTTATCTCGGCTATTCTCCGGTGTTAGTCTCCCACTTTGTTACTTTATGTTCCCCAGATGAATGCAATCTTTCTTTGTCTATCCCTCTCTTTCTGACTCATTTTGCTTAGCATGATACTTTCCATGTAGTAACACTTGTATGTAAATAAAGAATATATTTACTTTTAAAGAGTCCGAGAGGTAGAACAGAAGTTAGTGCCTGCATGCAACCAAACCAGGTGCCTTCAGACATACTACCTGGCCTCCAGAGTATCAGCCAGAGCAACAACCACCTTCTCAAACCCAGAAAACCTGAACTGCAGGCTTGTTAGGCCATATGTTGTCCCTGCTCCTGATTTTGGTTTGGGATGTGTTCCCCTCAACACTCTAAACCGTAAAATTGATTTTCTATCAAGGGAACCTTGCTTTACGGGAGCAGAAATTTTGATATGTTTGGGGGAACCATGAGAAGATCATGCATGCCACCAAAAATCGACTATTGCCTTTGGTAACCTCAGTCCTGTGGTCAGAGTTTGTTTCCATGGCACTGTCTGTCCTTCGTCTTTGTCTCATTATGGGTTATGCATGAGTGAGATCATCCTGCTTTTGACTTTCTTCTTTTTTCAATATGTTTAGCTTAGCATAACCTACCCTGTGACCAGTTCAGTTGTTGCAAGAGACAAGAGTCATCTTTTATAATTGCTGAGGAATGTTACATCATGGAACACACATTTTTCATACCTGGTTGTTTCCCATCCACCAGGCTGTAGTGAGCACAGGTGTATGATGTTCTGGATATGCATAATCTGATAACAAACACAGTTATCCCAAAACACATCAAAATCTTCATCAAGAATACATCAAAACGTAGATTTTTTGTTGTGGAGCTGTGACTTCATATTCTTCAGTGAACCCTTCGGAGTAGAAATGCCAGATCATATGGAAGGTCTGGGTTTAATGTTTTGAGACATCACTGTGCTGTTTTCTATATGCCTACCAACAGCGAATGTTTTTTTCTCTTCATTCCCACAAGCATTTACTGTTTCTGGCCTTTTTTATAGAGACCATCATCATTGGTGTGAGATGTTAGCTCCTAACCATTTTGATTTCCATGTCCCTGATAATCAGCAGTGCCGGGCGTTTTTAAAATCTTGTTAGTCATCTGCACATCTTCTTTGGAAAAATGCTCATTCAATTCTCCTCTCTCTTTTTTTTTTGGATGGGGCTGTTTATTTCATTGTGGGGTTCTGTGCAAGCTTGATATGTCTTGGGCATAAGCCCTTTGCTTTACGTATCACTGTATCACTGTCATCCCGTTGTTCATCAATTTCCTAGAGCAGGCACCAGTAACATCTCCATTCATCCTAGCCCTGAAATTTTAGCAAGTGCCACATTGGAGGCTCTTCCAGGGTCAGGGGAATGAGACCCATCATTGTTGCTGGGTTTTGGAATATCGAATACGCCACAGGAAGCTTGCCAGCCTCTGCCATGTGGGCAGGATACTCTCGGTAGCCTGCCGAGTTCTCTGAGAGTGAGAATTAGACAATAAGAGGTCACGTGGCCGCAAATGCGGTTGTGCGCTTCCAGGAGCTTGCTTTTATAGTCTCTGGATCTTGGCCATTGATGTGATTACACGGTGCTGGGGCAGTTGGTGGGTGTAACTGCCTAGCTACTGGAAGATGGGGATCTGGGTGGCCCAGACCCGATCCGAGGAGACTTGGAGATCTCAGCCCTGGGTCCCACATACCTGGGTTCCTCTGCTGGTTCCTTCATGCGTGAGGCTTGTGCAAGCAAGTGGAGAATGGTCTTGAGCATGGCTGTGGCTGGGTACCGGTGGTCTTCAGCTGCCAGGGCTCTGCTCAGGGCGGGGAGGGAAACTCAACCCCTGCCCCAAGGGGCCCCAGTGAGGACAGCCAGGCGTGGGGACAGGAGACTCTGCATTGTATGCTCTACGTATGATGTCAAATATGTTCTTCCATTCTGAATATTTTCATTTTGTTTTGTCTTGCTGATAGTTTCTTTCATAGTGAAGAAGCTTTTCCATTGGATGGAAACCATCTGGGTATTTTTGCTCTTGTTTTTATTCTTGGGACTGAGTCACTGAACACACCATTGAAACTAGTATCACGGACTATTTTGCTGATGTTTTCTTCAATGCATTTTTATGGCTGAGAATCTAAGATCAGTCTTCCATTTATTTGGAGTCAACTCTTATGGCTGGTTTGAGACCAATTCATTATTTCAGATGTGGCTATCCAGGTTTCCCAATTCTGTTGAAGAGACTTCATTCCTCCTTTTTCCATCCTTGATTCCTTCATAATTTAGCTGTCCATGTGCCTAAGAATTTATTCCTGGTTCTTCAATTCTGTTGATCTGAGTGACTGCTTTTAGCCCAATATTTCACTATTTTGATATTATTTGAAGTTTTGGAACATGGTCTCATTTTTTTCAGAATTTCTTCAGCTCTTTGGGAGATTTTGTGGTTCCATAGAAAAAGTGTTAGTAATATTGGCCAGAGAGAGAGAGCATAGTAGGTAAGATGTTTGCCTTGCACGCATCCCACCTGGGTAAAATTCCCCAGAATCTCATATCGCCCCACCAGGAGTGATCCATGAGTGCAGAGTCAGGAGTAAGTTCTGATCACCACCAGGTGAGACCCTAAAATATTTGGGTTGAGAATTTTGGCTACCAAGAACACATGGGAATCTGAATCCTTCTGACTTACAATTTCAAAAGAAAAATGACCTGGATCATTTTTCTCTTTATTGAAGACACAGATCACTTGAGGCTGTTGTTAAAATGCAACATTTGTTTGTTTGTTTCTCTGTGAGTTTGGAAACCAGCACTTCCAGAATGACTAGGTCACTGTCACTGTCCTCCCATTGTTCATCGATTTGCTCGAGCAGGCCCAGTAATGTCTCCGTTGTGACAATTGTTGCTGAGTTTGGCATATCCAATACATCACGGGTAGCTTGCCAGGCTAGAAGCTCAAAACATTCTCTTCCCTAAGAGCCAGGTAAGAGCTGGACCAGGTTGCCTGCTATCGTGACAGGCTTGTGTGGCAGTTGGGAAAATTGGTGGTGGAAAATAATGGAGGTGGAAAGGTGCAATTGGGATGGAATTTGTGCTGGAATATTAAATGTAATAAAGCATCTTTATAAAATTTATAAAAAGTGTTATACGTTTTTTAAAAAAAGAGTTGTACCAAGTTGTCAAAACTGACCATGAAAGATTTTGGAAGTTGACCCAAGGATGCAGCACGTTGTGACACACTCATTTATAAAACTGTGCTATTATTGGTAAGGACAGAATATGTTTGTGGCAAAGCCTTTTCCCATTTCTGCCCCCCACCCAAGAATCCTATATTCAGGCAGGACAGACCATAAACCAGGAAGTCCCTTCTTCTGTTCATTGGGGATAGGCAGTGTTTGGAGCCAAGCAGAAAGCCCTAGAGCTGAGAACAATGAAAAGATCGAGTGCTGGTCCTTTGATCCCAAGGTCCATTCTGTTCAGGACAGTGAGTAAAACAGCACCATTTGCCAGAAGGTTCTCAGGGAGATTTGGGGGAGGGAGACCACCAAGGATATCGAGAAGACAACCTGGGCTTCAGGATGGATGGATCCACTTAGGAGAGATTCGTGCCAGAACACAAGATCTTGTAAATGCAAAGAGTAGAAGCCAAAGCACATTCATTACCTCTGTTTCCCAGCTGTATTCTGGGGTTACTTCCAGGTTACTCCCAACTCTGCACTCGGGAATTACTCCAAGCAGGATTCAGGGGACCCTATAGGATGCCAGGGATTGAGCAAGGCAAGCACCTTCCCCACTGTGCTGTTGTTAAAAGCTTTTTTTCTTCCTTTTTTGCTTTTTGGGTCACACCCAGCAATGCTCAGGGGTTACTCCTGGCTCTGCACTCAGGAATTACTCCTGGAGGTTCTTAGGGGACCATGCTGGGGATTGAACCCGGCTCAGCTGCATGCAAGGCAAACACCCTCCCCGCTGCACTATCGCTCTGGCCCCCAACTACTGTTTTGGTCCTCAGCTCCACTTTCTTAAAACACATTTAGTGGCTTGTCTCTTAGGTTAAAGGAACAAATAAATTCCATTGTTCTATCCCAGCACATTTCTCTTTCCATGCCATTCGAATTGACATCTCTGCTAATTCAGCCTGACACCCCTCTGCCCCATTGCTTGCCTTATTGTGCTTTTAATTAGATTTCATTTTAACTTGGAAGGTGAATTCATCCGATAAGGGTGATCAGAATTCAACAGCACCTGCAAAGAACCTGGCAGAATCAGCCAGAGAATATCATAAACACAGCAGATCATCACTCCCAAATGAGCTGGTTCCTTTACTTTGACCAGTGGTCAGTGCTGACTCTAATTCACCTATCACAGAAGGTGGAAGGAAAGCCTAGAGAATATCACCTGCTCTCTGTCTGCATGTCACCTGCCCTCTTCTCTCTGAATTATTAATTCCTCTTCTACAAAAGCACAACGCATCAGCCCCCAACCTCTTAGAGCAATGCATCAGCCCCGCGCATGTTGGAGCACTGTTCTGTGGTACAGATCATCAACTCTGCACTGTTCTGTTCTTGTCCACTTTGCATTCCAAAAACAGGAGCGAGATCCATTTCAATTCCAGAGAGACTTGACCCCTGGAATCAGAAACCATGAACTCAAAATGGTTTCATCTATGATTTGACTTCTGCAACTATTTCCTAGAATGGTTGTTCCCAGGCAGTTGGAGACGTGATGGAGTAATATGGCTTTCCAGCCTCCCTGAGAGGTGATGTATCTTTGTGTAGGTAGAGCAGCAGCATCGTGGCCACCAATGACAATTGTTTTTGGCACTTCTCCACCCACCGTTGGAGGTTTCCAGTGTCCCGTTGGTTTGTTCACGGGGAGGCTCTTTAGCAAGCTCTTTGAGAGTGACTCAGGATGAATTGGAGCTCGCCAGCTCTGAGACCTGATGAGACTAATGAAAACTTGTGGAGTCTAACCTCTGCCTATCATGGTTTCCTAGAGGTTAGAAGCCCCAGGAGAGAAGAGTGGAAAAGAATTGGATGTGTTCGAGGACACGGAGTAGAGTCTAGATATGATGCATAAGATATTATACAAAAGTGATATCAGAACAGAACATGCTCTCAGAATAGAAGTGTCTGAAGAGGTGGCTGAAAGGGCTACATGGACTGAGTTTTGTCACTTTGTTGATGGGTGTGATGTGGAAACCTTTTATCCCAGGGAACCAGAAAGATAGGACAGCGGGAAGTGCTTGCTTGCATGTGGCCAACCCAGGCTTGATCCTCATGTCCCATATGGTCCCCTGAGCACCACAGGAGTGATTTCTGAGTGCGGAGTCAAGAATACACTCTGAGCAACTTCGGGATGTGGCTCCCAAACCAAACCCTTCCAACCACAAACCAAAAACATTCTACCTCGAAATGTGTCCAATGAGCCAGTGTTAACTCAGCAAAGAAAAATGAACTAAAAAAATAGGTTTTTAAAAATTATCTCCAGATATATCTGTAAATTCAGATCATTTGGAATTCCTTCCTAATTTGATTATTAGGGACATTAACCTTCATGAATACTTATAATTTAGATTTTATTAAATAAATGTTAAGTCTTTTCATATAACTTTACACTTTTATTTATTTCTTTTTAATTGAGTCACAGTGAGATACACAGCTACAAAGTAGCTCCTGATTGGGTTTCAGTCACAGAATGTTCCAACACCCTCCCTTCACCAGTGTACATTTCCCACCACCAATGTCCCCAGTTTCCCTCCCCCCCTCCCTCCATGGAAGTCATTTTTCATCTCTCTGTCTTTGTCTCTGTCTCCCACTCCCTCTCCCTCTCCTTTTGGACACTGTCAATGTAGCACTGTGCTCCCGTTGTTCACTGATTTGCTTGAGTAGGCACCAGTAACGTCTCCATTGTGAGACTTGTTACTGTTTTTGGCATATCATACGCCACGAGGAGCTTGCCATGTGGGCGGGATACTCTCAGTAGCTTGCCAGGCTCTCTGAGAGGGAGGGAGAAATCAAACCAGGGTTGGCCTCGTGCAAGGCAAATACCCTACCCACTATGCTATCGCTCCGTATTGGGCACTATGGTTTGCAATATGGAGCCTGGAACATTATCATGTATATTCCTTTGCCTTGGGCTGGAGCGATAGCACAGCAGGTAGGGCGTTTGCCTTGCATGCAGCCAACATGGCCGACCCGAGTTCGATTCCTCCACCCCTCTCGGAGAGCCCGGCAAGCTACTGAGAGTATTTCGCCCGCACAGCAAAGCCTGGCAAGCTACCCGTGATGTATTCGATATGCCAAACACAGTAATGACAAGTCTCATGATGGAGACGTTACTAGGCCCACTCGAGGAAATCGATGAACAACGGGAGGACAGTGATACAGTGATTCCTTTGCCTGCTTCCAACACTCAGTTCTTGTCCAAAGTGATCATTTCCAAATATTGCTGCCATACTAGTCACTTTTCAATCCTAACTGCCCTCTACCCCCACCCCCCACATTTATGGCAATCTCAAAAATAGTTTTACATTTCTATGAGATTTAAATACTAAATATCTCCAAAACATTGAGGGAACATCCTCCCAACCCCCATGTAGTAAGGACTTATCATGGTGCTCACGAATTGATGTTTCAAAACAGAAAGCAGATGCATTTCATGAGTCTACCTAGCCCTTTGAGCAAATTAATATATAAGCAAGTACCTTCCTGTCGGACTCTCTGAGTAGGAAATAGAAGCTGGATATAACCAATGGCACAGTTCCTCTGCGTCTGCAAATAAGGAGATTTGGGTGTCCAAACCCCAGTGCCTGCAGTCTCAGCTTCAGGGGGGAAATATTCTGTTTTGAAAAGATCCACCCCTTAAATATTAATGCCCCAGGCATTAATATTTAGATTCCCAGCACCAGGATTTTCTGTTCTTCTGGGCTGTTCTTTGGTAGCAAGTTAGATTTATGAGCCTTAAGACTCAAGAGAAAAATATTTAGATTCCCACATTCCTTGCAACAACCAACCGAGATATTGGCCGCGAGCAGCCGGCACCCCAGTTGTGATCCCTGGTTCCCTAAGTGTCCCAATGTTCCACAATCAATCCAGTGTGTGGTCTCCCAGCACTGGGCAGGGGGTGGGGTGGGGTGCGGGAGGGGAGGTTCCCATCACCTCAAACCCTAGCCCCCGCAAAGGGAGGGCTTGAGAGATAAAGTTTGGAATTCAGGCTCCCTGAGTTGCTGGGAGTCACAGCCTCAGGTGATGTGCCCCCACCTTGTGGCAGCCCCTTCTAAAGAGACTCAGACCCCAAGGATAAAAGCATCTGAAGGGGTCTGTCCAAACCTTCCCTTCCCTCTCCTCATTCTCAAATCATTTCCGGAGATTGCCCCGTCCTGTTTGACCGGCCCACCTCAGCTCCACATGTCTCCCAGGAGTCCCTGTGGATGACAGGTCCAAGGCGGGCTGGGACGGAGAAAAGTGAACATGATTCCTGCAATGCCCAGGAGATGGTTCAGTACAAGGTGAGAACCTGATGTCATCTGGGTCAAAAATCGGTGCCAGGGGCCAAAGAGGGACACAGGGGTCTGCGAAGGGCATATGTCAGGAGGCCCAGGTTTGACCCTGGAGCATAAATATCTGTATCCCAAGTCAAAAGATATTCTAATGTCTGAAGCAAGTAAGTGTCCAGGACATAAATAAAAGGGGAAATAGAATGGGAAGAAATCAAATTAATGTGTTAAAGCCCCGTGCAGCAAATGTTCAATGGGTCTTTGTTTCTATATATGCACGGACATTTTCTAAAAATTGTTCATAAGAGGCCATGCAAATTATAAAAAGTAAAAACAAAACTACAGTACAACCATTCTAAGTAATGCAGACTTGGAATTCAAAAGAAATTAAAAACTAACACCCTCTTTAAAACCTGTCATTTTAAGACCTGATTTTTATTGTTGGCTATTAAAAAAAAACCCAAGCTTATGAAACTTGCGATTCCAACATATTAAGCAAGTCAAAAGGATAACACCAGAATATGACTAAAAGTGGCGTAGAGAGAAAATTTATAATCAGCACTTACAGACTAAATAAGAAACTTAACAAGAGATGGGAATTCAAAAGGCAAAGATCCAACTTCATGAGCAAAAAGGCAAGAATCAACCACAGAAAGAGGGCAACCCTCTAACCAGGACGAATAAAAATAATTCCTAATGAATTAGAACATTTTTAGTTATTAAAGCAATCCCAGTGCTGGCTCTGTCTTTGGAACCAGCTGGGCCACGGGCGAATATATTTCAGAGAAGAATATCTACCGTAGAAATACGACGCACGTGCTAGTCAGTGGATACAGGATGAAGAACAACTGGATTAAACAGATCCACAGCCCAAGAGGCAACCCACCTCAAACACACAGCCAGTGCTTTCAATCCGGACACTTTTACAAAACTGATTCAAGACAAGATGGAAATAAAGCACCATGACTTAATCCTAGCCACATTATTTTAACGATCGAGTGGCAGGAAAGCTGGCTTTCCTAGGGATTAAAAAACGACACCAGACTAAATAAGAAAATAGCCCCAGGATTGCTTCTATAAAAAAAGGGGGGGGGGGGTCGTCTTGTCCAGTGATATAAATTCCTTTCCCATTAAATAAATGATTTTGGATGTTGCTTCTTTTTGAATGTTTCAGAAAAAAAGTCAAGAAGGGGCCGTGCGGTGGGGGTGGGGACGCAGAGGAGCCCTGCAAAATTATTTTTGTGAAAGCAGCAAAACAATCCAATCCAATCCTGACAAGGCAAACTACGGGCCAATCCCACATCCGACAAAACAGAAGTGTGTCAAAACTTGGTCAGAAAAATGTGCTGCGGCGGCGGAGTCGGCTCTGTAGCGTGGCACAAGGACACCGCCTGGAGTGGCGGTCATTCAGATAAGCCATATGGGGGGCTGAAGCGATAGCACAGCGGGTAGGGCATTTGCCTTGCACACTGCCGACCCGGGTTCAACTCCCAGCATCCCATATGGTCGCCTGAGCACCGCCAGGAGTAACTCCTGAGTGCAGAGCCAGGAGTAACTCCTGAGTGCAGAGCCAGGAGTAACCCCTGTGCATCGCCGGGTGTGACCCAAAAAGAAAAACAAAACAGATAAGCTATATGGGCAGGGCAGCGGATGTCCTCGGGATCTCCGCAGTGGTAAGGATGGAACTTTGGACAGAGCCGGTGTGGGTCGAGGATGTGAAATGCACTTGCCGCCCCCTGTCATCGAGAACAAATAAAGCACAGAGGGGCGGGAGCGATAACACAGTGGGTAGTGCTGCACGCCAGCGACCCTGGTTTGATCCCAGGCACCCCCAACATCCCATATGGTGAGCACCACCAGGAGTAGAGTGCAGAGCCAGGAGTAACCCCTGAGCATTGCCGGGTGTGACCTCCCACCCCAAATAAAAGCTAAATTAATAAATTAAAAAAAAAAACAAATAAAGAAACCCAGAGACCTCCCCAGTCTGAGTGTCGGGGGTCTTTGGAGGGGAAAAGTGGGGTGACTGCTCGTGACCCTGGAAACTCAGAAACAGAGAGCTCCATCTACGCAGCCCGTCAAGTCCTGATGCCGTTTCGCAGAGGAGTGGATGGCAGGCCACTGTCACCCATGCTGGTTTTGTTCTCAAAGTACATACTGATCATGATCACGATCATCCTGTTGTTCGTGGATTGCCTCGAGCAGGCACCAGTAATGCCTCCTTCGTCCTAGCCCTGAAATTTTAAAAAGTGCCATATTCAAGGCTCTTTCAGGGTCAGGAGAATGAGACCATCATTGTTACTGGTATTTGGCATATTGGGTACACCACGGGGAGTTTGCCAGACTCCGCCGAGTGGGCAGGTTACATTCGGTAGCCTGCCAGGTTGTCCAAAGTAAGAATGAGATAGTAAGATGTCGGGCTGTGCGCTTCCAGGAGCTGGGTTTTATAGTCTCTGGGTCTTGGCCATTGATGGGATTACACGGCGCAGGGGGCCAGTTGGTGGGTGTGACCCTGGCCTACTGGAAGATGGAGGATCTGGGTGGAGGATGCTCAGCCCTGATCCGAGCAGGCTTGGAGATCTCAGCCCCGGGACTCACATGCCTTTGTTCCTCTGCCGGTACCTTCATGCGTGTGGAGAGTGATCTCAGCATGGTTGTGGCTGGTTCTGGAGGTCTTTGGCTGCCGGACCTCTGCTCGGGGCGGGGAGGGAAACTCCACCCCCCCCCCCAAGGGGCCCCAGCGAGGACAGCCAGGCATGGGGGCAGGAGACTCTGATCACTCAGATTTAGACTAGAGGACTTATCTCCTCCATATACGTTGGCCAAACTCTCTGGGGAGGAGGAGGAGGAGGGTGTGGGAGGTGGGAGGTAGAGGGAACAGTGATGTGGCTTTAAAATTTTTTTTTTTTATTTTATAAGGTAGTTCACAATATTTGATGACATTTACTATTCAAACGCCAATCCCACCACCAATACACCTTCCCACCACCATATTTGGGATGTTTCCATCAAACCCCAATCCCTATCCCAAAGCAGAACCGAAATAATATATTTTGTATTTTTTTTAATGAAAAACCTCTGAAAATGTGGCAGAAAAGTATCCATAGAGGAAAGAGTCTGAAGATTGTTCTATTTTGGCAGGGGCCATTAAGACTTTCTATAAGAGATCTCTAACATGTTGTTAAAGGTTGAGCTTTGTGAACTTTCATATCACCGTCACTGTCACTGTCCTCCCATTGTTCATTGATTTGCTCGAGCGGGCCCAGTAACATCTCCATTGTGACAATTGTTACTGTGTTTGGCATATCGAATACGTCACGGGTAGCTTGCCTGGCTTTGCCGTGTGGGCAAGATACTCTCGGTAGCTTGCCGGGCTCTCCGAGAGGGGCGGAGGAATCAAACTCAGGTTGGCCATGTTGGCCGCTTGTAAGGTAAACAACGGAAGGACAGTAACTTTCATGTATATATATCTGCAAATATATATGTATATGAATGTATACATATATATTTCCTCCTGTGGTTACTTGCCTACTATTTGAACCCCATCACATGTGGTATGGCACTCTTGGAGAATGGGTAGAGACGTGGCTTTTTTGGTGGCTGTTTAGGGCCATCGTGTTTCCTGGTCTCCCTGCTTCTTGCCTCTGCAGCACCCAGATTAGTAGAGGAAATAACCATGACATTTGCAGTGAAGACCCCCAAGGGAAAATAAGTCCCACTGGAATATAGTGGTGAGGACTATTATTTACAAAAAATATCTATAGTACAGGTCCAGGCACAGTTTCTTTGCCCAGGCAAACAGGCCAGGGGAAGCACTTTTAATGAAACTTCGAATGATCGATACTTCTTTTAGAGGGAATAATGTTATTGAGAGGAAATAGTCTTTATTTTGATTTTTTCCCCCATAAAAACAAAATATGCCTCCTCTGTTGGTGATGGGTCTCCCTGAGAACATTAAAACATGCCTTTCAGGGGAGAAAACCTAATGTGAATTTCCAGGGGCCCCTGCCAGCCTCTCTGTCTCTCTGCTGTGGGTCCATCCGTCCTGTCAAGCTAGGCACAGAGCTGAGGGCCGGCCCTGGCCTGGGAAAACCAGGCTCCCCTGGCATTTTTTCTACCCTGCACAAATAGTCGGAATAAGTTGTCAATAAGGAAAATTGGGAAAAGGAAAAAAATGAGATATTTTTTTCTCCCAGACAAGGCCCCTGCAAGTCATCCTTGATGAAGGGGTGGGTGACGATGAGGTGTGCTCTTTCTCAGGGTTTCTCCTCATACCGGGTTAGCCCAACTCCCCATCCCCTTATTTTCGTGATATATTTTATTATTTACAATAATAAAATAATTTTGCTATCGCACAAAATACACAGTCATTGATCAAGAACCTGTTAGAGACAGAAACACTGACACCAACCTATTACATTTTTCTTTTATCAGAATGTTGCCCTTCTTGGTGATATTAAGATAGATTTGATTGGAACAACATCCAACAACACTGATGGGGGTGGGCAGGCACCAAGGCATGCCCCTTTCACAAATGTTTAAGTGTTTTTGACTGGAGTGATAGCACAGTGGTAGGGCGTTTGCCTTGCGCGCAGCCGACCCAGCCGAGCCCAGTTTGGTTCCTCCGCCCCCTTGGAGAGCCCGGCAAGCTACCGAGAGTATCTTGCTCGCGTGGCAAAGCCTAGCAAGCTACCCATGATGTATTCAGCATACCAAACACAGTAACAACAAGTCTCATGATGGAGACGTTACTGGGCCCGCTCGAGCAAAATCGATGAACAATGGGAGCACTGTGCAACCGTGCTACAGCATCAACTAAACCACAGACCCCCAAATACCTCATTCAATCTACTTGCAATAAAATTTCAAATAAAAGGTGAACAGTTTCCATCTGAAGTTCCCAGAAGCGCACTAGGGGATTTTGTTTCTTTCTTTAGATTTGTTGTTTTAAACCAAGATGCGTGCTTGTGATTTTCTGCTCGGATTGGTCTTTCTCCTTTCCTTTGTGACTGTCTTTGGCGGCAGACGTGTGGCTAGGAGGGGTTGCTGCTCCCCCCCACCCCCGCCAGAAACCCGTTTTCATTCTTAGTTGCCTTTGGTTGTTGCCATGAAAACGCTACATAACCCCTGATTCCCCCATTCTGCTGTACTCTGTACTAGGTCTTTGGCCCCTTGGACATCATGGCCACGTGGTACTTTCCTTGAAAAAAATTATTTTAAGGGGTTTTTCATGTGTTTCTTAGGTGCCTTGCTCTATGTTCAAGAACCTTACAGCCTCATCAAGCAATCCTGCACTGCTGTTGACTTCCAATTTTGTCTTTTTTTTTCTTTTGGGGTCACACCCAGCAATGCTCAGGGGTCCTGGCTCTGCACTCAGGAATTACTCCTGGCGGTGCATGGGGGACCATATGGGATGCTGGGAATCGAACCCGGGTCGGCCGCGTGCAAGGCAAACGCCCTACCTGCTGTACTATCACTCCAGCCCTTCAATTTTGTCTTGGCTTTTGGAGCTAAACCAAATGTACTCAAAGGTCACACTTCTCTTTTTTCTTTTCTTTTTTGGCTCACACCCGGTGATGCTCAGGGGTCACTCCTGGCTCTTCACTCAGGAATCACTCCTGGGACGCCAGGGATCAAACCTGGGTCGGCTGCGCATGCAAGGCAAACGTCCTACCCTCTGTACTATCGTTCAGGTCTTCAAGGGTCAATCTTGGGGTGCACAGGAAAGCATGTGTGTGGTACCAGACACCGAACCTGTGGTTCCTGCATGCAGAGCACGTTCGCCAGCCCACTGAACCATCATTCTGGCTCCATGCAATTATTTCTTCTTATGTAGTCATCAGCCTCTATTTGTGAGATTCCCTTAGGAGGTCCAGCCCTTTTTGACGCCAACATTTCTCTGGGCTCTTTGTCTGCCCAAGTTTTTTACCTTAACTGAACACAAGTCAAGGAGATGAACCATGGAACGCTTGTAAAACGTGGTGTAAGGCCGCCATCTGGTGGTCGCATCTTGAAAGAGCAGCCGCAACATGGGTGTGGGATTTGTTTCCATCTAGTGGACAGTCTTGAGAATGGCAAGGCGTGTGCAGAAAAGCTCAGAGTCCCAGTGCATTGTGCTTATCTCTTGTGAAAAAGGTGGCCAGTTCCCCAGGAAAGACTCCGAGACGTCCGGTCACTGTCCATGATGTCATAAGATCTTAGGGCCGGAGTCCTAAGATAAAATACATAAAGAGAAAATCCAGGGATTCCGTCGTTTCCCCGCTGCTTTCTACTTTGCTTCCCCTCCCCCCTCCGCCTTTGCCTTTTGGGTCACCCCTGCGATGCTCAGGGGTTACTCCTGGCTCTGCGCTTAGGAGTCATTCCTGACGGTGCTTGGGGGACCCTGTGGGATGTAGGAGATACAACGCGGGTCTGCCTTGGGCCAGGACCTACCCTCTGTCCTATCGCTCCTGCCCTTCATTTCCTTTTCTTTCTTCTCTTATTTTGGTTTTGGTACCCCTCCCAACGCTGTTCCAGGCTTCTTCCTGACTCTCTGCTCAGGAATCACTCCTGGCAAGGCTCAAGGTGCCAGGAACAGACCCATGTACAAGACAAGTGCCTAACACTCTATACTATTGCTTATTGCTCCCCCCTCCCACCCCTAACATGGCTTTTTCCTTTCTTTCTTTTGTTTTACTTTTAAATTTTAATGAGTTAATTTTGCTACACCAGGCTGAGCTCAGTGCTCAGGAACCATGTGGGGCTGGAGATTGAACTCAGTCCCCTGCATGCAGAGACTGGAGCCCAGTTAGCTTCCCGTGGTCCCATCCTTTCCATCACCGGCTGCTCCTGCAGAGGCGAGATGGTTCCATTCTCCCTCTCCAAGAGGACATCAATAGTAGGATGCTCTGCTAAGGTATCACAAAGGGAAAGGGAAAAAAAGCTGCAGATGAAACACACACCCCTCAACCCCAGCATATTCTGATTTCGGAGGAGGGTGGGGCGATGGGGAGGGAAAAAAAAGACCCTTGAAGCGAAAGATGGAGTGGGGAGGTACAAAGAAGGAAGAATTACCAGGAAGGTCTTTCTGGGCGGTCGGGTTTGCTTTGCAGGCAGCCAAGGGCGCACAGCGGACACAGATCCGACCGCGCAGTTGCGACTTCTCATCAGCAGAGGGCAGTGTCGGCCGCAGGTTGCGCCCTTGGTTCCAGGCTGGCGTTCGGCATCACTGTCACCTTTCATTTAGTACCAGCCCTTCCTTGCCATGTTTCTTTGCTTTTTGTTTGTTTGTTTGTTGTTTGTTTTTTTTGTCTGTGGGCTATATGCAGCGGTTCTCAGGGCTGACTCCTGGCTCTGAGCTCAGAGATCATTCCTGGTGGGGGTTTGTAGGACTCTGTCTGGTGCTGGAGATAGAACCCACGTCTGCTGCGTGCCAAGCAAGTGCCCTGCCGGCTTACCTCTAAATCAGCGTCTCTTCTGCAAGTCTTTCTCTTCACACTCCCACCTTCCCTCTGCTCCCCGTCAAAGCATGGGACTCATTCCTGCCAGCGTTTTTAGCTGGGAACTCCTTTCCAGTGTAGATGTGTCTGAGCGGGGGACCCCCCACCCCCCATGACCAGCACCTCCTGCCACTGCCTCCTCCACCTTCCTTCCGGCCTCTCCCTTCTCCTTCCTGTTACCTCACTTTCTGGCCGTGCTTCCCCATTTGCACACTTCCTCCTTGGGGAGCCTCTAGTTCCAACCCTGCACCCCAACTCTGTTTACTGTACAGTTGCGCCTGCCCCTTTGTTCTGTGGGCGCAGAGCACCTTGGAGTCACCAGATGTCCCCCCCCACATACCTCCATCTCTTCCTTCCTTCCTCTATGCACCCTTCCTTCCTTCCTTCCTTCCCTCCTTCCTTCCTTCCTTCCTTCCTTCCTTCCTTCCTTCCTTCCTTCCTTCCTCCCTCCCTCCTTCCCTCCCTTCCTTATCTCCCTCTCTCCTTCCCTCTGTCCTTTCCTCCCTTCTTTCCTTTCCTTACTCCTTCCCTCCCTTCCTTCCTTCCTTCATCCACTACACTTCATCCTTTCCTCTCTGTCCCTCCATCACTTCTTTTGCCCTTTGAGGGATCGCCCAGGTGATGCTCAGGTGTGCAGGGACGCCCCCACTGATATGCAGTTAACAGAATCCAAAGGTTTTGGTGCTCGGACCTGAGAATGCAGCTGCTGGAGAAAAGCAACACCGCTCCGGAAGAATTCAGGGGCTGTACTCAGCCATGCTCTGAGGCCCGTGCCATGCTGGGGATCTAAACAGGATTACACCCAAGCAAGGCAGGGGCCCCTGACTCCTGTGCTGCCTCCCGCCCCCCACATCATGGCTTTGGGAACCCCTGCCCAACTGTGCCACCACTTTGCTCCTTCAAAAATGCTCCCACAAAGGTCCTAGTTGGTCCCAGATGGCAGGTGAGGCTCCGTGGACGTGTGTGTCTGTGATGCTCGAGTGGATTTTGGCTCACACATGCTTGGGGCAGGTCACGTTGAGCTCAGGCTTGTCATTGCCTTTGCAGGACCTGGAGCCGCTCCCCCTGTACCCTCTTCCCCATCACTAATCACACTTCTGTGCCTGGGAGTCCCCAGGACTATGTCCAGGTCTGTCGGGCACTGACCCAGAAGCACCCACAGCAATCCGTGATGACTGGTGCTCGGGGCTGATATATTTTGCTACAGGAGGGACACAGTGCAGCCACAGCAGAGATGTGGCCAGGGGAATGGGGGAGGGGGACACTGGGGATTCAGGCCCAGACTTCCAGAATCTTCTCCTGCTGTCGCTGTATGTCCAGATGCGCTTGATCTTGCCAGCAGCCGAAGTGGGATAACTTGTGTGTTGTGTGTCCAAAGAAGCCCGGTAGCCATGCCGTGACGAGGCATTTAATTGGGACTCAGCCCAGCAGGGACCCAGATTCAAAACTCATAGAAGTAACAACCACTGAGCTGGGGGGCTGGCAGGTGGCGTTGCCAGAGAGATCCCCTCGTGGAGTTGGGGGCGGCAGCAGCCCCACAAGAATCCAAGTGCCTTGTGTCTGTCAGGTGAGGGCCAAGATGGCTGGAATGACCTTCTCGAGAATTCCCATATGCTGTTGCAAGGAACTGGGGTGATCCCATGAGGACCATGGACACCGTTGCCAGCCTCTTGGCAACACAGGTCAGTTGATTTGCTTCCAGGTCAACTTTGATACTTTGATTTGGTTCCACATTGCAGCCGCCCCCCTTCCTGGCCCCCCAAATCCTGCAGAGCCTAGAGCTGTTTAGAGTTTGGGACGGTAGCTAAGGAATTACAGTTCTCTCTTTTTCTTTCTCCCTCTCTCTTCTCTCTCTCTCCAACCACCTCCCAACCCCTATAGCACAAATGATAAAATTGCTCATATCTACCAAAGGAGACACAGTGGGATTACAACCATTTCAGGGAAGATAGAAAGAAAGAGGGTGAATGCAGAATGGAGATGTACAGAGAACAAGTCCCCCCAAGGCAAATCCCCCCCAACCCCACACCAGGACTGAAGCTTGATCTTTTCCAGGCTTACCTTAAATGTACACAGCCCACACATTCCAATCCCAAGGCAAAATGTCAGAACTGAGTTTCAAAAATAAACAAATAAAAGCACGAGTCAACTCTCCGCTATCTGGGAGAAATGACGTGTGTCAAGATGCGATGAGATTGGAATCAAAGGGCACCAAGACACATTAGCCCTGAACCCAAATGGGGAGAAGATCTAGAAATTTCCCGCCCTGTGGACTTTAGACAAGGAGTGTTTGGAGTGAGGCATGGTTTGGTTTCCGTGCTTTATCCAGAGGACAAAAATGTTCCCGAGTGTTCATGCATTTAAGCCGGGGTTTCCAACTCACTAACATCCCTCTCACGCGGGGATGTCTGGTAAGAACTAGAAGAAAACACACGTTCACAGATGTGGGCAAAAATGTATTTGTTGCTCTCGATGATTAATTGAATCAGCAAGTGTAGCCAGAGAGTGAGCAAGATTATCAACAAGCTAAAGCCTCCAACGCCTCTTGGCAATGGAATGTCTCCCAAACCATGCGTGTCAACTGCATATGGAGTGTTTAAAAACATACCAGCAAACAAGTTTTGGTCAATTTTTTTGTTCTCTTTTGTTTCGTTAGCTTTTGGGGCCACACCCAGTGATGCTCAGGGGTTTTTCCTGGCTCTGTGCTCAGGAGTTACTCTTGGCAGTGCTCGGGTGACCCTATTGGAGGCCAGGGATAGATTCCCAAGTTGACTGCGTGCGAGGCAAATGCCCTCCCTGGTGTACTTTTGCTCCAGCCCCTTGGTAAATTTTTCAAGTTTCCAAACTATGATCTGCTTTTGTGATACATTTGGAATTGAGTTAGGATTCACAAGGCAGGAAGTTCTTCAGAGAGTTCCTAGTGTATAACAATGAAATAAAACAAGTCTAAGGAATTCATGTGTCAGAATGACAGTCAAAAATAGATGCATTTGTGGGATATTAAAAAAAAAGCATAGTATGTTGAAACCCAAGCACAAAATTTGTAAGTCTACAACTGTACCTCATTGTGTCTCACTAATAAAACAAACAAACAAACAAAACATAGCATGAAACTAATACCCAAGGAAAGTAGAAATGAGGGCCAGGTGGACTGGTCCACAGTTGGAAGGGGAGGGCAGGGGATTGCAGTTAGGCCAGAGAAGGGACCACTTTGGCAATGATCGTTGGAAATGGTCACTCTGGACGAGAACTGAGTGCTGAAAGAAGGTAAAAGGATATACTTGACAACCTGTCAGTATCTGCATTGCAAACCATATGGGTGCAGGGGACCCATGGCATAATTATGTTCACAATATTGGTTGTGGGGAAGGTTTCAGGGTTGTACCATATGCCCAAAAGGAGAGAAAGAGAGAGAGAGAGAGAGAGAAAGAGAGAGAGAGAGAGCGCACAACAGGGAGAGAAAATAGTGCTTGCCATTGAGTTAGGCTGGGGCTGGTAGGAGGAGGAAATAGGGACATTGGTGGTGGGACATGTGCAAATGTGCCCTGGTGAAGGGACAGGTGTTGAGCATTATATAACTGAAACTCAATCATGAACAACTTTGTAGCTGGTGTCTCATGGTGATTCAGTTAAAAATATATAGATTAAAAAATGAGAGAGAGACGTCGAAGATATTTTGAGTGGAAAATTAAAGAGAAAAGACAGCATATTAAAAACCTGTAGAACATTATAAAACAACCGAAGGGAGATATTTGTTACACTAAAGAGTTCCATTAAGCAGAGATCATACCAAAGAGTTAACATAATAGAATGCTAACTATAATACGGAAGACTTCCGCTAAGCAGAACAGATACTGGAGAGTTAACATAATGCTAAATATAATCCCAGAGAGTTCCATTAAGCCGTCATTAAAGAAATGTGTCTTTTAAAATGGCTGAGTTCCGAATCATAGCCCGTCCTGATAGAGAACGTAAACTCTCATCGCCGCAGCTGGGAATGAATGAGAAGTGTCACATTCACTTTGAAGAACGGCTGGTGATTCCTTTCAAAGTTAAACAAACATGCACCTTAGAATAGATCCATTCTTCTCCGAGTTATTTACCAAAGAGAGAGGAGAGCATATGTCCTTCCAGACACTTGTAATGCTCACAGTGGCTGGGCCCAGGGAAGCAGCAGCTGAATACAGGAGTGCCACACATGCTTAGGCTTGGCAGAGAAACGGAGAGAGCTGGGGTGCCCCCATCACAAGGAAGCCCCCCCACCTCACACCATGATGCCACTGAAGCCAAGAGAATGGAGAACATTTTTTTTTCTGTGACGCTGTTCCCATGAACTGTAGCCAGTATATGTTCATTTGGTTCTCAGCTCAGCCCCAGAGGGATTTCTGTGTGTGCAGGGGCCCATGGGCTGATTATGTCCACCATATTGGTTGTGGGGATGGTTTCAGGGCTGTAATAGATCACCACATACTATAATGTGCACCTTAATGAATACATATGTTTTATATAGCTCAGGGATCACTCCTGGTTGTGCTCGGGGGATGAGATGCAGGAGCACTGTAGCACTGTCCTCACGTTGTTCATCGATTTGCTTGAGCAGGCACCAGTAATGTCTCCATTGTGGGACTTGTTGTTACTGTTTTTGGCGTATTGAATACGCCACGGGGAGCTTGACCGGCTCTGCCGTGCGGGCAGGATACTCTTGGTAGCTTGCCGGGCTCTCCGAGATGCAGTGAGAGAGATAAACTGGAGTCAGCTACGTGCAAGGCAAGTGCCTTGATCTCTGGACAGCCAAGATCATTATTTCTATCATTCTTTAAAAAAATGTACTTAGAATTTGGGGGTACCATTCTAATTATTCCCTTCAGCCCCAATTAATCATTTTGCAAGTTCCTTTCAACTTTATTTTTCCTTCACAGATACTTGGAACTTTTGGGCTGTACAGGTTGTTTCATTTTAGGATCATCCTTGGTAAAAACTCCAGACAAATGTTCATATCACATCTACAGGGTAAAGCACAATTTTACCCTTTTTTATTGGGGGTGGAGTTCACCCTTTAATAAGGACACATGTTATTTTGTTGCTCTTTGCAATCCCTTCGTCTCTCTGGATAGAAGAAATGTCGCTCATGCAGATTTGGGGCAAGGTAGTGAGAATATGGCATCTCTCGAGAGGGAAGCAGAAGCTTCTGATGAAGTCAGCAGTGTATTCCCATAGGGGGTGGTTGTTGGTATTTCCATTAGGGTGAAGGCCTAGAGCACAGCAGCTTGTGACCACCGGCCCTGAGCAATCTTGGCCTCTTAAAAGGGCCGTCTGGGAGACTCGGAGCGGAGGTGGTTTCACATTAGCAGCTTAGATTTGCAGACTTGCCAACTCCCTTCCTCTGGCTCTTCCCTAGGCCTGTAGGACACGCTTCAGAGCACAGAGCTGAGACTGGGACCAATCTCAGGTACTGCAACTCCTGCCTCTATCTGTTCCACCGTCCAGCGCGTCCAGGAACACCTCGAATACGTGGCTGTGGTTTCCGAATTCACTGCATGTTCAGAAACCTTCGGGACCAATTAAAAAAAAATTTTTTTTTGCAGCACCACTTTCAACTTTGCAATACCATATGAAGTCACAACTCATGGTGGAAGAAACTAGAGGCTCCCGGTCCCCCGACTTAGGCCCCTGGGCCCTAGGGCGGTTCCCAGCCAGCAATGTTGCTGTTCAGTAGAATCAATTTTTTCTTTGCAGTAGCTTAGAAGGAGGGAAGTCAAGTCCCCAAGTTTATTTATTTGTTTATTTGGTTTGAAGGCCACACCCGCGATGCTTAGGGCTGACTCCTGGCTCTGCACTCAGAAATTAGTCCTGGTGGTGCTCAGGACCCTATGGGATTCCAAGAATGGAACCCCAATCGGCTGCGTGCAAAGCAAGAGCCCTCCCTGCTATCCTAGAACCCTGGTCCCAAAGTTCTCAAAGTCAGACTGCTCAACACCCCCAAGCAAGGACATTGATAGAGAGTGTCAGGGGCAGGGAGAATATGCACCAGTGAAGAGACAGGGGTTTGGAACATTGTATGACTGAAACCAAAGCAGGAATAGCTTCAGGATGTGTATCTCACGGTGATTTAGAAAAGCACGGTCCTCCCGTTGTTCATCGATTTGCTCGAGCGGGCTCAGTAACGTCTCCACCATGAGACTTGTTTCTGTGTTTGGCATATCAAATAAGTCACGGGTAGATTGCCAGGCTCTGCCGTGCGGGCGAGATACTCTCGGTAGCTTGCCAGGCTTTCCGAGAGGGGCGGAGGAATCGAACTCGGATCGGCCATGCTGGTCGCTTGTAAGGCAAACGCCCTACCGCTGTGTTATAAAAGAGAAGGAAAGGAAAGGAAAGGAAAAAAAAGAGTAGAAGAGATGCAAAGGATCTATCTCATTGGAGTTAATATTCTAAAATCATCTTCGTTGGGCTGGAGAGAATTTCTTTGCTTACCACCACCCCCCCCCCAAAAAAAAGAAAACCCCAACTAAAATCCCTTTCATTAATCCTCACGGGAGCTAATGTCCCATTTCCTGTCCTCATCCTCATTTCACTATGAAAAGGCAGAAGGCTTTTATTTTATTTTTTAAATTTTTATTTATTAGGGCCAGAGCGATAGTCCAGTGGGGAGGGTGTTTGCCTTGCCCTTGGCTGAGCCGGGTTCGATTCTTGGCATCCTATAGGATCTCACCAGTACCACCTGAGTGCAGAGCCAGGAGTAACCCCTGAGCATCACCGGTCTAACCCCAAAAGCCAAAAAATACATTTACTTATTAATTTAGGTTTTGGGGCCACACCCAGTGGTGCTCAGGAATCACTCATTTTTTGTTTTGTTTTGTTTTTCCTTCTTTTTGGGTCACAGCGGCAGTGCACAGGGGTTACTCCTGGCTCTGCACTCAGGAATCATCCCTGGCGGTGCTCAGGGCATCCTATGGGATGCTGGAAATCAAACCCAGGTGGACCGCATGCAAGGCAAACACCCTACCCACTGTGCTATCGCTCCAGCCCCTCAGGGATCATTCTTGGGGGTTGGGCGGGGGAACCATATGATGTGCCCGGTATCAAATCTGGGTTGGCTATCCGCACTCTGCCCTGGCTCCTTCCCAGAGGAAGCCTGTTCGGGCTCACTTGGGCACAGTGGCCTAGCAAATGCTGGTCCCAGGCAGGGTCGGACGTCAGCATTTGCCTTCCAAGCTCAGATGTGGAACCCAGCTGGTCCACCTGAGGTCTGCCAGCCAGACGGTTGCTGCTGACTCATCCCAACAGCCCTGCAGAGCCTTGAAAGAAAACGCCAGAGAACAGGATGAAGTTCTCTCCTCTGCAGGATGTTTCGGGCTCCCAAGGGAACAGCTTAGTGTCAGATCTTTCTGCAACTTTGCCTCTTTTCCTTCTCTCCACCTCTCATCCCATCCCCAAACAGAAAAATACCCCCACAAACCTTCGAAGGACTCTGGAGTTAGGAATTGCTAAAACAGATCATCTTGCTGGTTTGGAGGGTTCATGGCAACCTCTGCCAGGGAGAAACTGCCGTGTGACATTTCCTTGGCTCTGGTTTGGCCCAAAGAGAAGATTAGGAAGCGAGGCGGGGGGGACGTCTGGGTATAGATCAGTACCCCAGACCCCCGGCCTGAAAGTACCAGCCCGTGAGACTCCTCACTGGAACCCTTTGTACCTCCATGCAGTTTCCTCCCCCTCACCATTCTAAAGGATGCTCACTCCAGAACATGTGTGTCTGACATGTCCTGTATGTGAGTCATACATGTCTATTGCCTGCTCACCCCAGAACACGGGCCTGGCACGTCCTGTATAAGAGACATACATGTTCATTACATGTTCCTTAATTGCACGAGTGCCGCATTCTCCCACATGAATATATATGAGTTCCTGAGGAACTACTAGACCATCAGGTGCTGCCACCTCACCCTAGCTCTGCTGGGCATGAAAACCAGCCACCCAGGGCTCCTATCTTGAAGTTGGTTCTCCAACCTGGGCCAGGGCAACCTTAGCCCAATGCCAATCAAATGCCTCTTTTCTATTTAGTTACGCCTGTGCTCTTTTAGGTGACAGGATCAAGACAAGAGGTAGAGAGAAAGGCCTTCATGGCACGTCTTACAAGCTTTGCTGTACATCTCAATTGGTTCATCCTAATCCCTTGCAAGCATCCCCCAGGAAATATAAGGAAAGGAGTTGATTTCTCGGGGTTTTGTTATCCCTGTCAAGACCTCCCTCCTGCCCCTAGCCTTTCAATTTTCTGACAATCTGCCTGGGCCCAGGGACATTGAAAATACACATCACCCTCTCTCTCCTGTTCTGCTGTGGCTCAGCATGCCCACTTGCACAAACTGGACTCCAACATCACGTCTCACCAGCTAGGAGGAGACGGGCCTGGATCTTGGGAGCCGAGCCAGGCTTGTCCATCTGCTCACTGCTTTTACTCCCTTGATTAGCCACTGGGTTACCCAGCGTTGGTCCCTAAAACCAGTTAAAATAGTGGCCAGGTCTCTGAGTACTCAATAGAGCACTTGCCCCCGCCCATGCCTGACACCACAAGCTGATGCATCTTTAAAAAGGCTCCGGAAGTTTGAGGTTTCAGTTGTCCCCACTGTAGGGTGCGGGTGACAAGGCTATGCAGGAGAAAGGAATGATCAGCATGAGAATCACTTCCAGGAGGTGCACAGATGAGTCATGGGATAAACATGTTTGGGCTGCAAATGTCTTGAGACATGGAGAAGACCAGATGGAGGGCTGGAGCTAGGGACTGGGCAGGGGAGGGACGGGAACATGTCTATGGGTGATGGCGTGGCTGCACTGGGCCCCAGGGCCTGAGCCTGGGCAGGAGGAACCCGTTGATAGCTCCTGACACTTCTGTCTGACTTACAGATGGAAGTTTCCCAGACTTTTGTGGCCCCTACTATGTCTCTTGGGTTAGCTGCTCGTCACGTAGAGGCTTCTGCAGATGGCTCCCAGTCTCTGGGACTGTGCATTTTTCTCACAGGTGGGAAGAAGTTGCCAACGTCTCAGACGAGGATGCTTGCCCAGGGGTGCAAGGGGCACCATCAGCACATCCTTGGAATATTTCGGAGAGAACGAGAAAGTGGCGTCGTGACCCAGAAATGTTGTTGGGCAGCATTTGGACCTGAATGTTTGCTCAGTGGTTAATCATAAAAATAGGAACACAGATGTGCCAGTAGTTGGAGGGAGATACTGTGTGTAGCTCAGTATCTCCATCAATGGTGCAGAGACGTTATTAAATAGCAGCATGGAGGCTAAAGCATGTGTTCGGGGCAGTGAATGTAGAATGTTGTGCCCTGGCTTTGGGCTTTAGTTGGATTTTTTCATGGGGTCCACACTTAAACCCTGTTCTCTCTCTTTCTCTTTCTCTCTCTCTCTCTCTCTCTCTCTCTCTCTCTCTCTCTCTCTCTCTCCTTTCTCTATCTCCTGTCTTTCTCCTCTCTCACTTCTCTTTCTCTCCTCCTTTCTCTCTTCTCTCTTGCTCTCTCCCCGCCATGGGCTTTGGCAGGGCCAGAAATGGGGTCATTTTGCTGAGAACTTGTTTAGGATCCAGGAGGGGGAAGGGTTATGAAGTGAGATTTAAGGTAAACCAAGGAGTACCTGGAGGAAAATGTGAGCAGACTAGAGTGGGAAGAAATCAAATCCCAAGGATGGATGCGATAAAAATAATTTTTGGGGGGATACAGAAAACTGTCCTTTCTGTACTGGGCTCCTATAATCCACATATTAATGCATAACATGAGTTCTTGCCAATTTTCTGCTTTGGCATAAACTTTCTCCTGGGTAACAATGAAACCTATGTATTGACCTGCGTCGAATATTCCAGGGACAGGCTAATGAGTTTTCTTATGCTGGGTCACATTAGATAAGGCACCATCCTTGTCAGCTAAGGGAATAATCAGAAAGGGGAAAATATCCATTTCCTGCCCTGGCTGGCATTATACTGCCCTGACTGGCATTATAGGGACATCGAGGTTGAACTTGGCCAGTTCAGCCCACCTGTCGTGGCGCCCTCTTATCTTCACGGTGGCTGGTTTTCTTATCCTCGGCTCCTGGACGCTTCCTCCCTACCCCTTTCCAAGCCAGCTGGCTTCCCCCCATGGTTCATCGATCACTTGCTTAATGCTCTATCTCCAGCCTTTAGGCAGTTCTAGCCGTGTTTCTCACACTGCCGATCAGATCCGTCTGTCCTCTATGCTCTGGCCAAGTCCAGCATTGAGTGAACCATGGACGTTTCCAGAGGGTTGGGAATGTGAGCACCCTGAAGTGTTCCTAGTGAGCACAGACTCCAGAATCATTTAGTGCCAGAATAGGAAACGGGGGATGGGAGGGGGTACATGGCTTCCCAAAGGCAGACCCTCTGAGCCCCACTTCTCACAGGGCTCTTAGCTCTTGGCAAAATTGTCTGTGATTCAATAAAATCGTGACTCACTTGAAATGCAGTGGGTTATTCCCCAAATCAAGGGTGTGGGGTGTGTTTGTTCACTTGATATTGCTTGGCAGAATCATAGCGAGGGCATGGAGGGAGACAAAACCCCATAGGAGTGTGCACTGGGGTATTTGCCAGAGATTCAGGAGTCCCCAAAGCACCTTTCACCAATTACTATGTATGGTGGTGCCTGGGAAGACAGGGATTTCCAAGTAACAGGTGTGGGACCACTATGACAGGTGCCCCACGTGACAACGAGTCTCACAAAGACTGTTGGGAAAAAAGCAGTTCCACCCTCACTGAACATTGGCTGCAAAGAGCTGGGTGGAAAGTGCCAAAATTCAACTGAAGAACTAAGAGAACTGGCTGAGCTCTTCTTCCCCACCCCCCTCCCCCCAGGGATCTCAAATACGTTTGAGGCCAGAAGGATAGAGCAGGGGTGATGAAGGGGGCCTTACATGTGGCACACCGAGGTTTGATTCCTGGCACTCCATGGTCCCCTGAACTTGACCAGTTGCAGCCATGGAGGTTGCCAAGCACCCAATGGGGGACCTGGGCATCCCCAGTGCTCTGATGGACGAGGAGTCACCACGCGCTGCCCCACAGACCCTCCTGAGCCTTCTCACGGTCACGGTCCTCCCATTATTCATCTATTTGCTCAAGCAAGCCCAGTAACATCTCCATCGTGAGACTTGTTGTTATAGTGTTTGGCATATTGAATACGTCACGGGTAGTTTGCCAGGCTTTGCCATGCCGGTGAGATACTCTCGGTAGCTTGCCAGGCTCTCCGAGAGGGGCGAAGGAATCGAACTAGGGTCAGCCATATTGGCCGCTTGCAAGGCAAACGCCTTACCCGCTGTGCTATCACTCCAGCCCCTGATAAGCCCCTCAAAGAGCTAGAGCCTTCTCTCAAACAGTGTAAAAAGAAATCATTTTCAAAAATACCTCTTGCAGTTAACTGTTGCAAGATCTAACAGAAACCCTCCACTTTCATTTTAAGATTGGCCTAATAGGAAGAGAGAGAGAGAGAGAGAGAGAGAGAGAGAGAGAGAGAGAGAGAGAGAGAGAGAATGCAGGGCGTAAGGTGTATACTTGGCACATGGCAAATCCCAAATCCCAGTGCCTTCCTCTGGACTCCATAGGGTCCTCTGAGCACCACCTGGAATGAGCTCCAAGCACAGAGCTAGGGTGAGCCCCAAGTATTGCTGGGTGTGGCCCGAACCTCTGTCCCCCAAATTGGCTAATAACTTGTGATAAGGTTAAGGTCGTATACACAGAAATGGTTTATAAGTCATAGACCCTCAGCATATATAATGTCACATCACAATGCGATTTTGATAAATATTATTTTCAAATTAAAATTATAGGGGGCTGGAGAGATAGTACAGCTGGCAGGGCACTTTCCTTGCACATGGCCAACCTGGGTTTATTTGCTGGTACCCCATATGGTCTCCTACACTGCCAGGAGTAAGCCCTGAGTACCACTGTGTGTGATCCCCAAGTGAAACTAACAAAAAATTATCAAATTAATCTCCATTTCATAGTATTAATTTTTAAAAGTAATTCATCCTTTTAAAATGCTTGCTTGCTTTTCAGTATAGTTAGGTTTCTGCATTTAGTTAGCTCCTGTAAACTAGAAATTAAGAAATTCATTTTTAAGGGCAAATTTCTTGCAGTTTTAGTCATCTATTTAACTTATTTGTTCATTTTCATTTTTTTGGTTTAGGTAACATGTTTATAATAGTGTTAACATATGTTTCTGACCATTTTATTCTCTGTTTGGAGCCAATATTATTATTATTATTATTATTATTTAAAATCAGGAAGTGGCAGTAATAGTTACTATAAAGACGTCCCTACCAAATCAGGAAAGCAGGTAATTGTATGTCAAGCTTGCTTGGAAATATGGTCATGCACTTAATAAGGCCTCGAATGGTTCTCAGGGACTTCTTAAAGCACTTAATTAGGGATTCTACACTTTAAGGTCATCATTACCTCCAGTAATTGGAGGCTGGACAAATGAAAGCATGTTCAAATCACATATGCCAGACATCATGAAGATTTCAAGTCCAAAACATACCGACAGAGAGCAAGGATGGTGCTGGCCTTGCACGCAGCCAACCCTGGTTTGCTCCCCGGCACCCTATAGAGTCCCCCAAGTCCCACTATGAGTGATCCCTGAACTCAGAGCCAGGATTAAGACCTAAGCATCTCTGGGTATAGCCCACCCCAACCCCCCACCAGAAAAGAAAAAAGCAAGCAAACAAACAAACAGAAAAAACCAAAACCCTCAAGAAAACCAATGTCCAAGCATTCTTAGATGAAGCCGAGTTTGAATCTCTCCCTAGGCGCCAATAGTCTGGCTTTCTGATTGATTAAGCTTCATGGGCTCCCTTCCCTGAACTCATCTATTTCTCTGGCTAAGAGTGTGCAGATCCCTGAAGGAGCCAAGTCTCCCCAGGGTCCCAGCTTGGGGCCCCTGGAGTCCCCCATCCCTGTAATTTTTCCTGGTCTCCTGCTCTTGACCCTACATTGCACCCTCCAGATGAGCTCTGTGCAGACATGACCCTCAGCACTCCCTCCCTCTAGTTTATGTGGTGCTGGTGTCTGTTGCTGACCCTCACTGAGACGTTAATTATCTCCTCTCCATAGTGTTTGCATGGGACTGGGCACATGGTGGGTCGGGCACACAGTGGGTCCATGTCACCCATTTACCTAGTTTGCTGGGAAGCGAGTTAGTAGTTGTAGCTGAGCCCCTTTGGGCATATGCCCTATGCAGCTGCCCACAGCTTCTGGTTCCCATCTGTAACCACAGTCACACATGGCCTGTTCCCTGCCTGACCCTTCGGGATCTCTTGAGTACAGCCTCAGAGTTGTGACCAACTGGTTAATGCTAGTTCAATGGCAGTTCTGTCCACAGAGTTCTGTCTTACTGCTTGGAGAACTGGTTTTGATTATAATGTGTGAGTCTCAAAAATTCCTTGAGTTTCTTCTCATAGGCCAGTCAAGAGAGAAAAGGGTTGTTTGGGGGAGAGAGAGAGAGAGAGAGAGAGAGAGAGAGAGAGAGAGAGAGAGAGAGAGAAAGAGAGACAGAGACAGAGACAGAGACACAGAGAGAGAGAATAGGGTTTAAGGCACTTGCCTCACACACAGCTGGCCCAAGTTTCATCCCGGCATCCTGTAGGGTCTCCCCTGAGCAGAGCCAGGAGTGATCCCTGAGCACAGACCTGGGAGTAAGCCCTGAGCACTGGGGGTGTGGCTCCAACCTTCACTGAAGCCCCCAATCCATTTGGGATCCATTTTCCCATCTGCTGTTTGGACTTGAGTGGGTCAGATGAATGAATGAAACGCTCTTGGAATTCATCTTCTGGGTCACCAATCATTTGAGAGCTATGACCACTTCAGCCGTGGATGATCACCTGCTGTTTCTAGTGACCATGTGTTTACCCATGAAAACCAAAACCATCCATAAAACGCTCTGACTTGGAGTAAGGCACACCTGTAAACTTTTTGGGCTGAGTCCTTGGGCAGGGGCACTCCTGCATCTGGATACTCAGGCAAATAATCTTCCTCAGAGGATCACTGTTAACTGGCCCAAGAAGTGCCATGGCTGGCCACGAGAGCTGCCTCCTTTTACGTGGCCATCTCCGAGTAATTAGAAAGGGCCACACCTCTGTTTAAGAAACGGAAACATGCTGTCCTTTTGCGGGCAAGCACCGAGTGCAGTGACCAGGAACCAAGGCAACTCACGGTCCTGTCTTTCCACACTGGCCACAACAGGACAGAAACACACTCACCGTGATCCGGCACGATGCATGATTCCACAGGAACTGATCAGAGTAAACACAGTTACAAAGGCTGTTTGCAGAACTCGGGGGGAGGGGGTACTATAACACCTGCAGGTTTGATCCCTAGCCCGCACCACGTCTGCCTGCATGATCC
Organism: Sorex fumeus; assembly: GCF_029834395.1. NCBI lineage: Eukaryota > Metazoa > Chordata > Mammalia > Eulipotyphla > Soricidae > Sorex > Sorex fumeus. Next base: position 9,492,707 of record NW_026606108.1, on the reverse strand, counting down.
AGGCTGCGTTGTCCTGGAGATTCCCTGGGAGCCACGAACACAGGACTGTGAGGACATGGCCAGCACCCACTCCCCCTCATCCCAAGCACCATGCCCAGACGCTGTAGCCAGCACCCGAAAAGGAGAGGAACGGGGTCTAAAGGGACGATGTGCGTGAACCATGGCGAAGAAGAGCACTTTTCTCAAAGACACATAACAAAGGCATTGACCTCTATAGAGCCTGTTATATAACACCCCCTTTTTTGGTGGAGGGGGTTTGGGGCACACCCGGTGGTACTTAGGAATCATTCCCAGTGGTACCTGGGACTGTAAGGGATGCTGGGGATTGAAGCTGGGTTGGCCAAATGCCAGGCAAATGCCCTCCCCACTGTGTTATTGCTCGGGTCCTCCTTCTGGGGGGAAGGGGATTGGGGCCACACCCTACAGTGCTCAGGTGTTACTCCTGGCTCTGTACTCAGGAATCACCTCCAGTAGGGCTCAGGGGTTCCGGGGGTTGAACATAGGCTGGCCATGTGCCAGGCAAGCGCCCTATCCACTGTCCTATATTGCTCCAGCCCCTTCAAGCCCTATTTAAGGTTCACATAACATCGGTGTCCTGAGAATTCCCGGATGGGGTTTATGAGCCTCTGATGCTTTTCTAAGTGTAGCTGAGGTTACACAGTGCAATTAAATCGGTTCAAGCAAACAGCAAACATTCCCTTGGAGGAAAAGTTGACAGTTTTATTTTTTCTTATAGAAACAATTTTCCAAAATTATTATACATCATTCTAAAAGTAAATTTCAACCAAAAAAAATTCAGCTAACATAATCATAGTGAAGAATCATGTAAAATAACAAAGAATTCTAGATAATCACCTGATGCCGGAGAGAAAACGTTTATAGTATAAAATGTTTAATAATTCTGAAGCAATTCCACAATTTTTAGAAATAACTATTTACTGATTAATATGAAGGGATGTCAAATGAATAGTGACCACAGCAAATATGCCGAGAACATATATGCAGTTAAAGACATGAAAACGGATTTTAAAGGAATACATTTCAATGCTACATTGTGCCCACATTTGTTTTACATATCTATGACACCCCCTGACATGCTAAAGTCAAGATGACAATTTTGAGCAGCTTCGGGAGAGAGCTGGACAAGAGGGTGCATGCCGGCCAGCGGGCAGAGGTGTGACCTTGGCTGCTGGCATCTTAGAGGTTTTGCTCTGGGGAGCCTCGCCTGGTTGAAAGAGGCTGTTTGTTATCTTCAGCCTGCGGTCAGCTGCAGGAACCACCAGGCAGGAACTTTGTTGTGGTGAGAATGAAGAACAAAGCTTTCCGTGTGGTTCCCAGATGATGTGAATCTAGTGGTTGTCTTCTGAGTGGGGCTTAATTGCTTCTTCTTCTCTTCACCTCTGTCCTTCCCTCCCCCTCTCCAGGATGGGGCTGTGGGTTTCAGGGCCAGTGGGACCCTGTGCCTCTGTCTGTCTGTCCCTTCAGCCCGGTTATTCCAGCATTTGGAAGTTCCTTTGCTGGAATCCCAGGGATACTAGGAACTGTGTTTCCCAGGTAGCTGAAACTCCCCTTCTGTATCCAAATTGGCGCGTGTACCTGGTTTATACATCTCTGTTCTTGTATCTAAGTATGAAGCCTGGGATGCGCTCTGTTAGTATTTTCTCCCAAGTTCTTATGCTATATGATTAAAAAAAAAAATCTGTGCACCCTTCTCCACTTCTTTACTAGTTCCACCAGGCAGGCGTTATTAAGTGCTTCCCTTGGGCCCCAGATACAGCCATAAATACTCGAATAAAAGCATCCAAAGTCTTTCTTAGAATTCGCAGGATGCAGTCACGCTGATTGAATTTGCTAGAAGGAAAGTTGGAATACAGAGACAGTACACAGGCTGGCTTGCTTACAACAATCAAGATTCAGAGTCAGGATTGGGGTTAGGGACCTCTTCAGCAGGAAGCCAGGGATGTGAGTAAAAGTCCCCTTGGGCTTTTACAGCTAACCAGGGACCATTTTGAGAAGGCAGCTTCCCCCCCCCAACCCCCCCCAACCCCCTGCTCCCCCCCCCCCCCCAAGAAAGTTTCTATAACACTCTTGCTCTGGTTCTGGATTTCAAACCTTCTGTGTTTTGTCTGTTTGGGGGTGCAGGGTTGTGCCCAGACATTTCTGATTCTGGCCTAGACTCAGTATCCCATAGACACAGCTCCTGGGTGAATGAGGAAGGAACCTGGGCAGGGACAGAGAGTAAGCAAGGTGCAAGAGTCGCTCGCGAAGAAAAGAGGAAGGAGACAGAAAACGCAGGAGGAGTAAGAACCAGGCCAATATTTACTGGATCCCACCGTGGAACCAGGCATCTACCGACACTGGAGGCTTTTTTGTTTTTTGTTTTGAGGAGGGAAGTTGGGGACCCCCTGGGCACATCTGCAGCCTGAGCCTCAGAGAGGAAAACCTCAAGGTCAAACGTAGCATCGCAGTCCTCCTGCACCCTTATTCCCCTCACCAGCACCCACTAGGTGCCAGGCTCCAGGGACTGCTCTTCCTGGGCCACGGTGCCAAGGGGAACCCACATGGAGCAGGGCCCCGCCTCTGAGACCTTTGAGACGAGAGAGAGAGAGAGAGAGAGAGAGAGAGAGAGAGAGAGAGAGAGAGAGAGAGAGAGAGAGAGAGAGAGAGCCGCTTGCATTGCACGCCGCTGACCCCGGTGCTTCGATTCTGGGAACCCCGTAGGTTCTCCCGAGCCCTTCCAAGCACAGGGCCAGGAGTCAGCCCTGCGGCCCATCAGGGATGGCCCCCAAACCAAAACCAAAACCGGAGAGTTGAGCAGCTCTCTTACTTCCTTCTGAGCCTACTCGAGGGACGTGGGGGTCTACACCTTCCTGCACGGGGGTTGTCCCCTACTCTAAGCGGGGCAGCGCGAATCAGCTGCGGCTCCAGGGGGCGGTGCTGGAGGCGGGGCGGCCCCGGGTGACGCCCCTGCCTGGTGCGTCCGGGCGCGTCCTGGCGCGGGCGCAGGAGCAGCCACGCGCGGTGTAGGGGCGCAGGTGAGGGACCCCCGGGGACGCGCCCCTCAGACAGGTGAGCACAGGTGAGCGCGGTGGAGAGCCCTGGAAGACTCTCGCGGGGGGGGGGGGGGGGGTGGGTGGGATGGGGGTGGCGTCTTTAGGCGGGGAGTTGGGGACCTGGAGAACCCAGGCTGTGAATTCCGAGGCGCTTGTTCCCCAGAGTTGCTGAGTCTGGGCCCAGAACGGGGCGCTGCGGGCCGGGCGGTGTCGGGGGCGGGGAGGCGAGCCTGGCATTTCTTTGCGTTTTAAAGGAGGCGCTTTGGGGGCGCAGCGTCCGAGTCTGCAGGGTGGATCCTGGTCCTTGGGTGGTTTCCGGTGCCCCCCTTTCCTGGGGGGTTTGGCCCGCCGCATCCGGGAGCAGAAAGTCCTGGGCTCCCCTGCGGGATGCAGAGCGTCCGGTCGCTTAAAAAATGCAGGAGGCGGCGGACTGGCCGCGCATCGCTCCCGCCAGCTCCTTTTCTACTAAGCCCGTGGGGTCTCTGTCGCTTTACACTTCTGTACAGTTTGGGATTGAGGACCCAGGAGTCGCTCTGCGTAGTTGCGGGCGCCCAGAGTTTCCAGGGCACCCCGGGGGCTTGCGTCAAGAACAGCTGTACCAGAGCAGGGTCAGGCCTCAGATCCACGATTTCACGTGTGTTGGTGGCAGCTCTGGGGACCCGGTGGTGTGAGGTTGGGGGCCCAGGTCGTGTTGCCAAGGGGGATTTGAAGGTTAAGGTTTCCAGAGACCAGTGGTACCTCACACTTGGTCTCCATGACGCAACTTTCGTCTTTGAACTTTGGTAGAATTCTCTCTCTGTCTCGGTCTCTTTGTCTCTCTGTCTTTCTGTCTCTCTGTCTCTGTCTGTCTGTCTGTCTGTCTGTCTCTCTCTCTCTCTCTCTCTCTCTCTCTCTCTTTCTCTCCTTCTCTCTCCCCCTCTTTCCTTCTTTCTCTCCTCTTCCCAACACCCTGCAATGCCCAGGGATCTCTCTTGGTGGGGGTTGGGGGACCATATGGGATGCTGTGGATCTAACCCATTCGCTGAGTGTAAGTCAGGTGGCCCCGCTGTGCCGTTGCCCCATCTCCAGTTGTTGGGAGAAGTTCCGCCCCAAGCCAGGTTTTGGCACAAAGCGCTCCTTGTCCTGCAGGACCAGCTCACCGGACCAGCCTGCTCACCCTTCTGCCACGTACAAAGTCACTACCCCAGGCGGGGAAACTGAGGCAGGGCAAGTGTTTTTAAAGATAACGGGGGCTCTTGGGAAGGTCTCATGCTCCCCCCACCTCCTCCCCCCTGATACAAGCACCCCATGGAGCCAATGAAAATCAGAATTCAAATTGATACGCCTGAAACTGAGGTGAATGTTTGGGTTTCTGTGTTGGTTTAGCCCATCCAGGGCGAGAAGGTGAGCAGAACCATTTTTTGAAATTGTGAAATGCATTTGTTGGTGTTCTTCCTGTGTTTTGAGAAATCTAGTCTGCCAGACTTAGTTTGGCAAGCCTTTTGTATTCACACAGCTGATTTCCAGATTGTTCTAGGATTTGGTCATATTTCAGCTAGATTTCCTTTCCACAGCCTTTGGGTGTATAGAGATCATGGTTACACCAAGAAAAGTCTTTCTGCATATAGGCAAATCTATATTCACACAGGAACGGAACTTTTACCAAAGCCGTATCTGTTCCTCTCTCAGGAAATGTGCAGCATCGAGGTGCAGTGATGGGGAACCCTAAAATTTCACCTTGGCCTTTAAATCAGTGATCCAAATTCACCTGACAGTTTCTCCAGGAGTGAGTAAACCTCCATCACTGTACTGCCTAGGCGGAGAATTCAGGCCATCCTTTGAATTTTAAATAATATTTGCTCATGTGGAGAGTACTTCTTTCTCATTGTTGGCCGTGACACCCCAGAATGGAAGGGGGCCCTATTTAGGTGAAGTTGTTGAAAGTGAAAGCTTTTGAAAGTGTTGAAGGAAAGCCTTTCCTTCTCCTCTTGGGAGGCCCTGGAGGGATATTATTTCTGCCTGTTTGGTGCTTGGTAGATTTTTTTTGCCCCCTTCTTCATTTGATAGTGAAGTCCACAGGGGGACCCCTGACAGCTTCTTCTGGAGCCTTGAAACCTGCCTCGGAGGTGTGACTAAACATGTGGTAGACTCCAGTAAAGGGCCCGGGGAGGGAGGGAGAGAAAGAGGGAGAGGGGGAGGGGTGGGAGGGAGCAGGCAGGCAGATGGGGATTTTGTGATATTTGGGGGAAGATAAACAGTTTGAAGGATCCTCTTGAAGAAGAAGGAGGAGGAGGAGAAAAGAGAAAAAAAAATTTTTTAAACAATGCCTAAGTAACCAGGAAAGTGAATATTCATTCGGGATGGGAAAGAAACGAAAATGAGTGGCTGGAGGCTTCTGTTTCATTATACTGAGCTCCTTTGGGGCACTTGACTAGACACTGAAGTGTCTTTGAGTGGCTGCCCCCTGGTTTCCTTCCCCTCTGCCAGGACTTCAGGCAGGGCCCTGGAGATGGGAGGGGGTGGGAGAGTGAAGGAGAGGGTGACTTAGGGCTCTGGGGGCAAAGAGAAGAGGTGGAGGTGTCCTGCATTCATGGCGGATTCAGATGTTTAATGTCCCAGGATCAGTTCTGAGTTGATCTCCAAGGACTCCCTTTGCTCATTGGCCTTCCCACCCTTAATCCTGTCAGCACTGATTTGGAGTTTTCTACATCCCAGGCACTTGGCACCATGAGACTGAGATTTCCCGGTCTCATGGCATTGATTTCCTTGAGGCCAGTCTGTATTGTAGGTACCCCTAGGAGCCCAGAAACCCCACCCTGTGCTGGAGCCAGCCATTCAGGGATGGAGGAATTCAAGCAAGTGGAGACAGTCCTGGATGTTTGGACAGATCCACATGCTCCCATGCAGTGAGACCCTTTATTCCATGCTCATATCCTTTGATAGGATCCCCTGCTCAACTCTAAGTCTGTATCTCAGCAGTATGAGTTGGAAGAAACGTTTTGTATGATTCCACTGTGCACTAGGTGAAATTTGCAAACTGCTGCTTTTGGTGCTTCCCAGAGAATCATGGTTGGACCTCGAATCCATTCTCCTGGCCAACAGGAGCTGGGGCAATAGCACAGCTATTGCCTGACCCACATCCCACATGGGTTTGATCCCCAGCATCCATATGGTCTCCCAGTCCCCAGTAGGAATGATTCCTGAGCATAGAGTCAGGAGTAATGCATTCAGATTTATTCTCCTGGAGGAAAGAACGTGATTCAGACCAATGTTGAGTATGTTATTTGTCTACTTTACTGTTCTACCACTAATGTGTATGTTGGATTCTCAGATTATACTATAGTTTCCTAAGGTCCCCAAGGTAAATGGTGGTTTTGGGTGGGCTTTGGGTAGGATGAAGGTTTACAGTTTGGGAGAAGGGTTGCACGACAGAGATAGGAAGGAACTGGTCTCCGGGGGTCGAGGAGCAGTGGATTAATTGTTGGTAGACTATGTGATGCATCTGAATGTCACACTTCTCCCAGCAGAAAAACAGGGACATTGGTACTCAAAGAAAGTAGATGAGTGAGAAGCAGCCAGCAAAGCAGTCCTCCTTCTGGTTAGGCATGGTACAAATAGATTTCAGGTCCTTTCATGTGATCTCCCTCATAGTGTTTGTAGCTGGAGTTGGGAATTTGGGGAAGAGAGTCCTCAAAGTGGAAAAGCAGCCAAGATCCTGCACCCCTACAGATTCGCTGGAAGCTGGTTCTCCAAATTTAATTCCACGGCATATTCTCAAAGTAGCGTGCTTTCTGTGCCATTGTTAAACACACTTGTGGATCACTTAGGTCCCTCCTGGTTTTCCACCATGGATACTTTTCTATGCCCTGCAGCCTGGTTAGTGCTGGTCAGTAAATGTTGCTGTGGTGGATGCTAAAAGATTAACTTTTTTTGGTGGGGAGAGGGGAGAGGATAGAGTATTTAGGTTCTCTTAGGTGCCTGGGGTGAATTCCAAGGTATGTTCAAAGCGTGTGGCTGTTACTTGGAAGCTGTTGCATGAGTCTGGGGTTGGCATGTTGTGTGCTCTTTGTTGTGAATGAGACACATGCTATCCTCTGACAGTACGAGTGTGTGTGTTTGTGTGTGTGATCACATGCTCCCCCAGTGATGGCAAATAGGAGTATGTTCGCTGGTGAAGGCACAGGCAGCTGTCATTGTACTGGCTTGGAGTCACAATCAGACAAATCCAGCTATCCTGCAGTGCCTCGTAGGTAATGGCTGGGATTGATGGTGGTGGCGCGTGAGAGCGTTAGATAGATCAATTGATATATAAATTCTTGGGGGGTCTCCCAGCCCATGCTCAGAAATTCTGGCTCCTCCCGGGAATTCTCAGGATGACACTGACAGGTCAGTGCAAAGGCCCAAGGTTCATTGCGTTTGCATCTCATAGTACTGGGGACTGATTACCTGGAACCACATGGGCATTTCTGGAGGCTTCCAGGGCTGCATCCAGAGGTGCTCAGGAACCTCTAGGACTGTTCCTAGCAGTATCCAGGGGACCCTGTGCTGCTGGGGACTGGGCCTGTGTCCTGACCCAAGCTCCCTGCGCTTTGTGCTATCTCTCACTGGCTCCTGGAGGATTTCCTTGTACATTGGGGACATGCTGAGGTTTAGTGGGAGAGTTTAGCCAGCAGAGAGCATCCTAATAGCTTGAACTCACGTGACCCCCATCACGGCTGTCTGCAAAGTTCCTATTCTGCACATAAGAGGCATCTATGTGGAAAGAGTTGCTTGGCCTCCAGAGGTCTGGACGTGGCCTTTGGGATCGGCACCGCCATGTCCTGGGGTCTCCCTTGAGTGAGTGGGCCACATGCAGGCTGCTCGCATGCTCAGACTCCAGGTTCCACTGGTGACTCAGTAGGTCCATGGCATACTCTGGTGACTCATAGACCATGACAGTCACTGCATTTGTGGGCAACAGCTCTCTCTGCAGTGATCACTCCCCATTTCCTCTGGGCACCACCCCCTTTTTCTCTGCCCTCTCCTTCCGCCTCACCTGCCTTTGTCGCCACGTGTCAGGTGTCTCTTGCCTCCTTGTCATCTCATGTTGGCAGTTTTGCAGAAATCCTTCAGGCGTGTTGGGACAGGTGGAATTGCCGGGGCGGCCATGCCTGGCACACATGGTCTCAGTCGGAAGGCAAGCTGGCATCTCATGGGAGCTCTCGCGAGGACAAATGAGGAAGTTCCTCCAGACGTTGGCTCTGTGCATCTTTAACCAGATCTTTCTGGTAGAACTGAGGAGGAGGAGAAGGAGGAGAATGGTGGTTTTGAAACAGTGTGAACTACCAGGTGACTTCTGACCCCGAAATTTTGGAATCAGTGACTCTAGTCACTTGCAAAAAACACATCAGTATGGGCTTCCTTGATTAACTCCTTCCTCAGCACTTTTAGCTGCTGCCAACTTTCCCCCCTGATCTTTAGAAGCTCATGGTCCTTAGCTGCTAGGTGACTGCTGGGACTTGCCTTCATCGTGGGTAGCGATGGGATTTTGTTTTGTTGGGGGAAAATCAAATAGGTTCTGTGACTTTTCCTAGTTGTGTCCAGAGATGGACTGAACATATCGCTCTGCCTGGTATTGTCCCTGTTTTGGAGAAGAAGCCTGGAACTGCACCATAGCTTGTAACAAGTCATCCAGTTATTGAATTTTTACTGCCTTTATTCCTCCTTCTATTCCTGGCCTGGCTGGTACTCTTTAGGTCTCTCTGAGCCCTAAACCAGGATCCGAGGATTCTGCTTCATCTGGGGTTTGAAAGCAGTTACTCTCCACATCCACCACAGAGGCCATACTGAAAAAAAAATGAAGCCCTCGGAATCCTGAAAATCCCCTTTTAGGACATAGATTTGGCAGCATCTTGGAAAGAATGTCCTTTTACAACTGAGCTTAAGCTGGGGTCAGTGGGGGACCAGTTTTGGGGGCATCCCAGAATGGGGGTGGTTGCAAAAAAAATGTGATGGTTTACAGTTCTGAGTGTACAGTGACTAAAAATAAGTCCCGGATCACATGCGTGGGCTCAGGACATAACACAGCAGGGCAGGCACTTGCCTTACATGAAGCTAACCCAGGTTTGATCTCCGGCATCCCAGAAGGGCCCCCTGAGCCCTTCCAGGAGTGAACCCTGAGCACTGCCTGTTCTGACCCAACTCGTGCTCCATCCCCACTGTGTGAGGTAGTTCCATAGACACAGGCTCTAAAAATTTGGCATCTTCCTGACCAGGAGAAGCCAGTTCATGTACAGTGTGTGAGAAATGGCTCTTATTATTTGGGGGAAGAGCAAGTTAAATATACATTTTTTAAAAAATACCCATCAACGGCCAAGACTCAGAGACTATAAAATCCAGCTCCCGGTACCGCGCGGCCGCGCGACCTCTTATCAGAACATCTTTTATGACATCTTATCATCTCATTCCTACTTTGGACAAACTTGCAGGCTCTCGAATGTAGCCTGCCCACAGGGCAGAGTCTGGCAAACTCTCTGTGGCGTACCAAATATGCCAAATACCAGTAACAATGATGGGTCTCATTCTCCTAAAGAGCCTTGAATATAATCTCAGGGTTAGGGTGAAAGAGACGTTACTGGGGCCTGCTCGAGGCAATCGACGAATGATCTTTTTTTTAAAAAATACAGAGTTTTAAAATAATTGGCTCAGCAAGGCTGTGTCTCTCCTGTTGTGATTTTTGCTGCTGCTTCTGGCTGGTGGCAACCGAGGCCCATGAAGGAAGCCAGGTCTGGCCCGTGAAAGACTTTCTGCTGGTGATTGTCTGTCTACCTTGCGCTTATCAAGTCTTCACTTTCTATCTCAAAGGTCTAAAGCAGTGAGGGAAAAATGCCCTGCGTGGCTCTCCCTGAATCATACCCCGACCTGACTCAGGAGTGTGTGTTCTCCCGGAAATGAGCCCCTGGAACTTCTCAGTGGTTCCACCGTGGTGATGCTGTCACCACCTTTCACCTCCTCCCTCTTTACTCTGTTGTGGCTTCCTCAGGGCTTAACTGGCTGGGGTGATAATAGGCTGTGTGGCCGCGATTGTCCTTCAGATGTTATTTGAAGAAAGGTATCCTGGGGTGTCAGAACTATTAAAAATGCTTTCAATTTGTTGACTATTTTAACTCTTTATTTGATTTTGGGCCACACCCAACAGTGATCAGGGATTATTCCTGGCTCTGTGCTCAGAAATTACTCCTGGTGGTGCTCAGGGGACCCTATGGGATGCTGGAAATGGAACCCAGGTAGGCCACAAATGCTCTCCCTACTGTCCTATAGTTCCGGCCTCTGTTGAACACTTTACAACATGTCAAGCATCCCTGGTATTTTTTTCCTATCAGATTTTATGCTCCAAGCAGCTTCTCTGGTAGCTTGTAGGGGAATTGGACCATCAGTGCTTTTGGTAGTTGGAATGATGGAGGAAATCGTTTCCAAGTCCTTAAATTGGAGACCACCTCTGGAGAAGCAGGAGTGAGGGAGACTCCTGAGTAAACTTCCACAGGAACCTCCTTGGAGACCTCCCGTCCCCAGTGCGACCCCATGAACCTACCAGCACTCACTCAGAAGGGTGAGTTTGGGATGGATTCACACCATCCTGGCTTTGGGTATTGGTTCTGTCATGTGTAAAGTTTCCTCGTTTCCAAAGCTTGGGTGTCTTCACTGTTTTTTGGGGGCCTGTGACTCTTATGCATTGGTGGCCACACACAAGGCTGGTGCTTTACCCCCTGTACTGTCTGAGGCCCCTCAGTATAATATTAAGGAAACTGGTGTCTTTGGGGGGGAGGGGGGTAGCTATCACTGTAAGATTATACCATGGATCCCATCAGGCAGAAACCTCATCCATATTGTTTTAGTGGGAAGGTTTGCTGGGGTGTTCCTGCTGGCTCCCCACTTCTCTTGAGCTGATGGAGCAGGCTGCAGAGGACCAGGGGCTGGGGCTGTGTAAAGGGGAATGGTCTGTTTTGGCTCCTTGTGCCCACGCTGGCATTGACAGAACTGGAGCAGTGTGGAAAAATCAATGCGGCCTTCTTGAGAAGATAGATGGTTTTAATATTGACAGTAGTCTTTTTTCTGCCTTTTCATTTGAGAGCTGGTACCGACACGGAGATTCTCCTACATTCTTCCGTGTGCCGAGGGCTCGGGGTGAGTGAAAGTCCCTGTCCATGTGAAGTGAACAGAGGATCTGTGATCTGGGTAGGTTCCACCTGACACTACTTTTCACCAGTGCACGGAAATATCCTCTGGCCTGTGTTTTTGTCTTTTGTTTAGGGACTGTACCTGGTGGTGCTCAGGGTATACTCCTGGCTCTGCTTTCAGGATGACTCCTGGTGAGCTCAGGGGACCATATGAGGTGTGGGGAGTGAAATCCAGGTCGCCCGCCTGCAAGAAGTACCCTACCCACACTGTACTATCTCTCCAGCCCCTGATCTACCCTTACAAAATAAATGTTTCTTATTTCCTGGGTAGGGATGTGTGTGCATGTGTGTGAGTGTATTGAGTGCATATGTGTGTGAGGTCTGAATTTGTTCACACCACTTTTCCCTGTGAATTGCAGATAGGTGAATGAATCTCTCACCCATAAATCAATCCTTCTGGAATGCATCTGGCCTGTCTGTTGCCCCTTTGTGTGTGTGTGTGTGTGTGTGTGTGTGTGTGTGTGTGAGTAAGTGAGTGGGTGGTTCAGTGGTGGGGTGGGTAGTGCTGTGTCCAGGATGCTCAGATGCTTTTTTTTTTCTTTTGCTTTTTGGGTCACACCTGGTGATGCTCAGGGGTTACTCCTGCCTCTGCACTCAGGAATTACTCTTGGCAGTGCTTGGGGGACCAAGGGGATGCCAGGGATTGAACCCAGGTTAACTGCATGCAAGGCGAATGCCTTCCCTGCCGTGCTATTGCTCTGGCCCCGATGCTCAGATGCTTGGTGGATAGTTTCCGAGGTCAGAGTTTAAGGGCTGCATTGTTATCCCTGTTGGCAGATATATATATATATATATATATATATATATATATTTAAGAAAACGTTTAAAAACATTTATGTCTTTCATTTGTTCTTGCATATGTGCCACACCCTGCTATGCTCAGTGCTTCCTCCTGGCTCTGCACCCAGGGATCATTCCGGGTGGGACTTGGGAGACCCTATGGGATGCCGGGATTGAACCCCTGGGTTGGCTGTGTGCAAGATAAGCGCCCTCCCCACTGTCCTATCTCGCCAGCCCCTTGGCTGTGATTTTTGTGCAGGTGGTAAGGGGTGTGAACTGTTCCAGTGTGAATGGGTTGGGTAGAGGTGTGTTGGTAACAGGTCCATGCTCCATGCTGATCCAGTTACTCCCGGGTGTCTGATAGGCAGGGTGGTGGGAAATTCATGCTCCAGATGCTGCATCTCCCCATCCCAGTGACAACATTCAGATGCAGAGGTGGCCCATGCATGTTTTTCTGCAAGGGCACTGGGTTCCCTAGTCGTGCTTAGAAGACCCTGGGGGCTTCCTGGCGATTCTCAGTCAACTGAGAGGTGGTTCAGAGAGCCGGAGGACACAAGGCAAGGAATGACATTTGGAGGGAACATGTAGTGCCTGGGATCAAACTGGGCTCAGCTCCTGCATGGTCTGCACCTTAATCCCTCTCTCGCTCGACCTCTCTCTGATCCAACCGGAAAGAGTTGTTTGCTCTGTGGTGAGAGCAGATCAGATGACTCATACATCAGTCAACAGAACAACCTCCCCGTAGGCCTTTGTTTGTTCCCCCTTCCCTCCTCTTCTTTCTGGGGCTGCCACCTTCTCTTTGCCTAGGCGTGGTGGCAGGATGGGCCACTCTGGACACGAGGTCCTCTCTGGGCTAAGCTCTACCCCTTGCTTCCTGCCAGACCCTCAGGCTAGTGCCACTGACCTTTGCTCCTCCTGGGAGTGTCTTGAATGTTTACTTTGCCATTATGGGGTTGGTGGGATGAACCTGGAGCGTGCCTGGCCCAGAGGAAGCTCACTTGAGGCTTTTAGCCACCTGGCAACGGGGCCTGGCCTAGAGGCTCATGGTTAAGACTGCCCACTCACGTTTAGATTGGATTTCCCTAGGGGGCCTCTTTCCTCTTTTCTTCTTTCTTTCCCAATGTGGATTCCTTTGAACCCTTTCTTCTCCTTTGGGAAGGTTTCTTGTTTTGTTTCTGTGGAAGCTGTAGAAAAATAGCAGAAAGCTGCAGAAAAATGGCAAAACCCACTAGAAACCCTGGATGAGGTCCATGGAATTCTTTGTAGTGTCTTGAGGGTCATGTCTTGGTTTTCCCCATTTGAGGGGCAGAGGGGCATTATTATCAGAGCAGAGTGGCTTATTCAAAACAGATACGGGGTGGCAATGCCGAATCACATCTTTGCAGGAGATGAGAGAGCCAGGTCATCCAGGAAAGGGTAAAGTCCAGATTTGAGTCCCAACACGCGTGCAGAATTTTAGAGACTCTTCCCATCTCTGGAAGCATCTGTTCTGGCCAGAGGCAAGTAAGTAGGACCAACAGCAGCGTAATGCTACAGTTAGGATACAGCCATTTCAATGAACATTGGATGTAGTTCCCCAGAATATGTTCTTACCAAGTGCATGAAGAGAATGCATTTTTTTAAATTGAATCACGGTGAGATAGAGCATTGCAAAGCTGTTCATGATTAGGTTTCAGTCATACAATGTTCCAACACCTGTCTCTCCACCAGTATAAATTTCCAACATCAATGTCCCCAATTTCCCTTCCCTCTCTAAATCACACCACCCCAGCTGTCCTCTGTGCTCTATGACAGACCTCTTCTCTTCTCTTCTCTTCTCTTCTCTTCTCTTCTCTTCTCTTCTCTTCTCTTCTCTTCTCATCTCGTCTTGTCTCTTCTCTCTGATTACAGGTATTATGGTTTGCAATACAGATGCTGAAAGGTTATCATGTATATCCCTTTCCAAGTGATAGCACAGCAGTAGGGCATTTGCCTTGCACATAGTTGGCCCGACCGAGCCCGGTTTGATTCCTTCACCCCTCTGGAAGAGCCTGGCAAGCTACTGAGAGTATCTCGCCCGCATGGCAAAGCCTGGCAAGCTACCTGTGATGTATTCAATATGCCAAACACAGTAACAAGAAGTCTCACAATGGAGACGTTATTGGGCCCGCTCGAGCAAATCGATGAACAATGGGAGGACAGTGCTACAGTGCTACTTTCATCACTCAGTTCTTGTCCAGAGTGATCATTTCCAGCTATCATTGTCATACTGGACCCTTCCCTATTTTATCTACCCTCCAACCCCCATACACTGGTGGTAATTTCCAACCATTGACCAGTCCTCCTGGCCCCTGTTTTCTCTAGCCTTGGATATTAGGTACTACATTCATTTTTTTTAAATTATTTTTTTGGCCATACCTGTCTGTGCTTACTCCTGGCTCTGCACTCAGTGATCATCCTGGCAGTGCTCCGGGGACCATATGAGATGCCCCCCCCCCCCCGGCATCAAACCCACTTTGGACACATGCAAGGCAAATGCCCTCCTCATTGTATTATTGTTCTGGCTTCGAGACTTCATTTGTTTGGTGAGGCAGAGGGGTCCCTAGTGCTCAGTGTCTTAGACCTGGTGGCTCAGTGCCTCCTGGCCCATTCCAGGCCATGCTGGGGGTCACAGGGTGTAGGAAGATCAAACTTGGGTCCCCCCTGTGAGCAGATCCTGTCCTCCAGCTGTTAGAAGGCTCTGCCTTGCGCTTCATTTGTGCGAATTTACTCTGTAGGGTGTGAAGTGCTATGACTGTTTGTGTGGGCTTTCCTGGGCTTAACTTAGGACTTGGTGGCCTTGTTGTGACTGCCCTTAGGAAGTTGTAGGACACTTGTGGTCCCTCTGGAGCATTTGTTTCTGATGTGAGTTCCAAGACAGGATGACAGAGCAGGACCATTCAGCCATCCCTTTGTTTCCCCCAAGCCCAGGGCAGCTGTTGGTACTGATGTGTGCCCCTTGCCCCCACCCTGAGCCTGGGGACACTTTGCTTTTAAGAACAACCCTTCTGGCAGCTGCCAACAATTGATCTGAGTTGGCATCAAATCCAGTTGTCATCCAGGATGGCTTTGCATTCACACACACACACACACACACCATACACACACACGTGCTGTACACATTGTCTTTCCTTTCCCATGCATTTATTACTCAAATAGTATTATGCCAGTGCCAAAGGTAGTACAGATCTATTTTTTTTAAAGGCTAATATTATCTACCTTGGAAAAATTCGTTAGCCATGCCCCGTCTCTCCTGCATGTAGACATTCATTCCACAGAACTCTCAACTTAACTCAGGTTCATTTGGGAAGAGTGTGTGTTCTCCATTTAACATCAGCTCAGAGATAATCTTCCCAGTTGCGGAGTGTCAGAGAATTAATATTTAATGTCCGCATTCGGGAAGCGGCTGAGTTGTAGTTCTGTACGTGAGGCGAGTGTGTCTCTGCACACACACATCCTTGCAACGTCTGTTTCCTGTGCCCCGTTTCCTTGGCGTGGGTCCCATTTATATTTGATATTAACCTGATTCCACCCGTGTCAGCAGTGCAGGCCCTCCTGTTCTTGAACTGTGTTTCAATGGTAATTGGAGATTTCACATGACGCGTGTGTCCTGGGAATTACTTCCAAAGCAATGGGCCACATATTTTTTTTTCCTATGGATTTCCTTTAACATACCCTAAATGGGAAAATACATTAAGATAAATCCCTGGGCACTCCCGGAATAACCATGCAAATCAACGATTTTAGTGAATTTATCCCTTCCTGTGGGGATAGAGACTTGTCTATTTTTGCCTCGCATTAGCTCAATGACGGTCTCCGGGCAGACTGAGTTGTATTAAGTGACACAAGCTACCACAAGGTGGAATCGCTGAGAGAGCATGAGCAAAGTTAAGAGAAGAGTGGCCTGAAATAATACCCTTTGGACTTTTTCGGGGGGCTTATTGATAGCTCTTGGTATGTGGGGACTTGGAGAGTAAAATCGATAGGCTAGCCTAGTGGTCTCTGCACAGAAGCCATCCCACGGTGGGCAGTCATGCTCATCTGGTCGACCAGGAGTGGGTGTTGTGTGTTTTTAGGATGATGAACAGCAGCAAATAGCTGCCTTGACAACTTGCAGCAAAAATCTGGTTCCAATGAGAAGCCCCACACTGCGGTATAGACCCAGGCTGGGACCCAAGGGGGAATGGTCTGGGAATGGCAACTTGGATATGGTTCTTGTTGCTCTGACCAAATAAAAATGTTGAAATAATAATAATAATAAAAGTTAAAATGTTGAAATAGCTCTTCAACCTTTTATTCGGGGGGAGAGAGAGCTGGAGGGGGTACACTGGAAGTGCTCAGGGCCTCTTTCTGGCTTTGAGTTTAGGGCTCAGGGGACCCTTGGGGTGCCGGGAATCAAACCTGGGTCTTCCATGTGCAAGGCCAGCATCTTACCTGCTGTGCTTTCTCTCCGGCCCCAGGGCATGAGCCTTTTGGATGGGTTCTGAGTTTCTGTTGGATGGCATTTGGACCTCTGCTGCTGGGTGCTGGGGTTGGCCTCCTCCACCTATAGGTACTTCACTGGCCCCCTCTCTTTGTCCCCACTGTAACTGGGGGCTCAGATATTGCCACTGAAATGTGTCTTGTTCAGTGGTGGAGGGTGCGGACACATTGCTGGTGGCTGAGCACCAGGTTGTGTAAAACATGAATGCAAAGTCTTCTAAGTTTCAGCATCTGTGTAAAAAGAAGAAAGGCGATGGTGTCTGTGTAAAAAGTAGAGGAACAGGTCTTCTGAGTTTGCTTGGACACCACTTCTCAGAAAAGAATCACGTGGCCAGTCCATATCTATATTCAACTTGATTGAAAAAAATAGAACCTCTATTTTATCTTTTAATGCTTCTTATTTGGGGGGAGGGAGGGTTCTCCTCGGCAGTGCTCAGGAGTCCCTGCTGGTAACTCATCTGGCTTAAAAAAAATGTTGTTTTGGGGTTGGAATGATAGAACAGCAGGGAAGGCTTTGCCTTGCATGTAGCTGTCCCAGGGTTGATCCCTGGCATCCTATATGGTCCCCCAAGCCTTTCAGGAGTGGCTTCTGAGCACAGAGCCAGGAGTCAGTTGAGCACTGCGGGGTGTGGCTCCCCCAACAAATGAATAAAAGTGTTGGGTGTGGTCTAGAGAGATGATACTGCATTTAAGGTTGTCTGCATGGTGGCAAATCCCTCCTAGATCTCTGGTACTGCAAATGGGCCCCCAAGCACTGCCAGGCGGGTGCCCTGAGCATAAAAAAAACACAAACACAAAGGTGTTGGGTTAAAAGCTGAAGAATCTGCTTTAATCGAGGCTCCATAGACTCCTGATTACACCATTGACTCTTCCTGCCGTTCTTTCAGATTTCAGAGGGGGCCAAGGGAGGTTGTACCTGCGCATACATGCCAACAGGAAGTGGCCGTGGAGGGTGACAGGCAGAAATTTTGAGAACCTTGATGGTTTCACACCACACACTGCATGTTCTTTAGCTCCTTTCTCACGGTGTCTGCTAATTATTGCCGTTTTTCCCCTCATCGCTTTTCAGAGACCCCCTTCCATGTAAGCTCATTGACCAGGATGCAGTTGGCCATCATGCCACTTTTTGGTTGCTGTTTTAATGTCTTGTCTTAGACTTGCGGTTAGTTGGTACATAGACGAGAGGCTTCTAGGAACGACTGAACTCTAGCCTCCAGGAGAAGTTGATGGTGTGAGGGAAGCTGGTTCAAACCTTGGTGCTGGTCCTTAGTAGCTGGTGTGTTGCCGAAGGTCCCCCCACTCCCACCACCATCCTTGATGACCTGTGTTTCTAGGGAATGCTTTTACTGACTTTTGTGAGGAGGAAGAACATGCAAAAAGTGCTTGATCCAGGAATGACTTATAGCTGCTATATGATATAGGGTCATTGTTATTTTTAAATTAATTTTTAAATGGAATCACCGTAAGATACACAAAGTTGTTCATGGTTGGGTGTCAGTCATACACTGTTTCAACGCCTGTTCCTTCACCAGTGTGCATTTCCCACCACTAATGTCCCCAGTTTCCCTACCAACAACTCCCCGACAAAGCCCCTGCCTGCCTCTATGGCAGACATCTCTCTCTCTTTCTCTTTTTCTCTTTCTCCTTTTCGGCACTGTGGTTTGCAATAGTGTTACCAAAAGGGTATCATTTTACCTCCTTTTAGCATTCAGTTCTTTTCAGAGTAATCATTTTCAACTCTCATTGTCAAAATAGTCCTTTCTCTGTCCTAACCGCCCTCCCCCACTACTCGTGGCAAGCTTCCTACCATGAACTGGTCCACCTGGCTCTTGTTTTACTGTCTTTGGTATTATTCTCATACTCTGGTAGTGGTGTTTTTTAAAAAATATATCTCACACGTGAATGCGATCGTTCCATGTCTGTCCCTTTCCCTCTGATTCATTTCATTCAGTGTGATACCCTCCATGACTGTCCATGTCCATTATCTCTGAACAAATTTGTCCCTTGCTTTGGAAATTTGATCATTGTGGCCATTGCTTTTTTGGGGGTGGGGGGGTTAAATATTTCATACATGATGAATTTGAGGTCCACACACTTCAGCCCTAGCGATGTGAGAAGAAGCGAGTTTCATGTTCAGATTAATACCCGGTCGCGGAACCTACTTGCTGAAGGGATGTGTGCATGGCTTTGTGTGTTCCTGTTTATCCTTGTTGGCTTCTCAACTCCCTCCTGCCCTCCATGAGTACCTGATGCTCCTGCACCTTCTGCATCTGCACCAGTGTGCTGCTGGTTCTTGCAGAGACCTGGGCCTGTGCCTAGTGTTGCTGTGACTGGAGAAACAGAATCGATTGCTGAGAGCACCCGAGGGGTTGGTTTTGGCCTCTTGACCCTTCCTTGTCTGCTCTCTCAGAGGGCTGCTGGCCCCTGTGCATTCATCAGGGTACAGCAGAACCAGATTTCTCCAACCCCACCTGGTGGCAAATGGATTGATTTGAATGTTGTGAGTTTGCATATCTGCTCCAGTGAGGGGTGAGTCATCTCGAATGATTTGCAATTTTTTTGGTTTTGTTTGGGAGAGCTCAACTCGACTACTCGTGCCTCTGTACTTCGGGGGTGACTCCCAAGTGGTATTCGGGGATCCATGCTGAGCCAAGTCTTGAACCCAGGTCTCCTGTGCACAAGTCATGAGCTCAGCCCAATGAGCAATTTCTCTGAGCCGATAAAAAAATCTTTTTCTCTCTGACCTTGGCCCCATCATTTGCTTCAAATCAACGATGCCTACCTTTGAAGAATGCAAGTAAGGTGAAGTCAAGGAAATAGCACCGTAGACGTTGGAAATATTAGGGGTAAAACTTGAGACAAATGAATTTGAAGCTTAATGAATTCCCCGGGAAAAGTACTCACTAGAGGAGCTATTATTAGCAGAGGTACTACTAGCAATATCTTAAACATCCTATTTTGTTTGAAAAGCAAGCATCTTGACCTCTTTCTGCTTGTCTGGTTTGTATTAATGCATGTTACCCAACCCTCTTTTCAAAAAGCAAAAAAGACATGGTTCAGAAAAATAGTCATTTCTGCCTAAAGCAGAAAAACAATTTTTTTCCCTTAGTATTACAGGGGAGCTTTGTTTAGTTGAGTTTTTGGTGTATTTTTAAACAATTGAATTGTTTGGGTGATCTAGAAATGTTCTCTCTCAGCTCTTTACTACTCAGATCAGCAGAGACTTTTTTTTCCCTTTTGAGCCGGCACACCCAATACCAAGTTTGTCTATTTACGCATAAATTATGTACGTGGACTGTGGTATTGATATTCCATGTATTATTCAACAGACACAAAAATAGAAATTAAAAGGATCAAGGAGATCTGTCTGAATGGAAGAGGCCGCGTTTCTTCTTTGCATACCCCGTGACTCTCTCAAGCCCTTTCCTGGGACCTGCACTGTTACGGGGTGCCAACACTTTCCACCTGTTGGCACTATTCCAATAACAAAACGCTCAAACCCGGCATAGGAAAGCTAGTGAGACAAACTCTTTCCTGCAGGTTCTTTCACTGGACTTGTTCATTGTCAGAGTGGAAGGGTCCGTTTGTGTTGCCAGGCCAATTTCAGCTGCCTTTTCCTCAACCTCTCTTATTTCACACAAGCTGAGCACACAGTCTGTGCCCAGTTGGAGGAAGAGAGGAGGTCCAGAGGCCCCGTGGAGGTCATTGAACCTCCATCCTATTTCCTCTCTGCTTTGGCTTTGAGGGGAGGAGAGAGCGTAGATGGGGTGGTGGGATGGCTTGGGTGGGGAGCAGGCCTGGGGTGCAGACTCTGGCGTTTAGGCTTAGTGCCATTTCCAAACATGGCTTTAGCTGCTGAGTTGATCTTTTGGTGAGTCAGACCACCTGGGCAGGGCCACTGGGGGCATCATCACCACCAAGACCAGCTGGCCACCCACGACGTGGTCCTTAATTCTCTGTTCACTCATCTGGAGACAGTTTTATGGCAAGTCCAGAATATCTTTTTTTCTTCTATGATTATTTAGGGAAAAATGTGCGGCATTTTTCGAAACAGCAAAAGAGTTAGCTCTGACGTGCTTGTGATCACCAGGAACTGTTAATACATGCTCAGCTTACAGACTGTTTGGAGATGATATTTGTTTGCATGGGTATCTGGCTGTGTGAAATCCAGGCTTCTGGGCTTGGTGGTTTTTCTCATGTTTCAAGTAATTCTCTCTCATAATGGCCTTGGATAATATTGACTAGATCTAAAAATTAATCAGTTTTATAGGTTTAAACTGGACTAACAAAGAAAATCTAGGGTAGAGCCATTTCTGCCTTTTTTGTTTTTGTCTTGGGGCCACACTTAGCTATGCTCAGGGAGTACTCCTGGTTCTGTGCTTAGGGACCACCCTTGGCAGAGTTTGGGGGACCCTAGGGAATGCCAGGAATCAAACCTGGATCAGCTGTATGCACGGTAAGTGCCCTACCTGCTGTTCTGTTGCTCTGGGCCCCTAATTGCTTCCTGGCTTTTTGGCTAAGATCAAGTGTAGTCTCACTCTGCCCCCATTTTTCCCTTCTGGAATGAACACAGGGTAAAACTCATTAAACATCTTTCCCGTTCTCTAGAACGTTGCACAAAATATCCCATTTGAACTCTGGGCTCTGCGTGAGGTGGTATTACTTTGCTGATTTGAAAATATTTATTTAAAGACCTTCGAAAAGCATCATAAATTCTTGTCCATATCAAATTAATATAACTAGACAAATATGAGTTCCTTTGGAAACTAATAATAAGTTCATAGTATATTCACTCCCCTACTCATGGTTATGATACATTGTTGTCATGAAAATGGGATACATTTTATCCCAGCAATATAACCTCCCATGCACATCTAGTGAAGGTTATTTATTTTAAGAGATTAAAAAAATTAGTATTGCAAAGGAGTTTTGTAGTTGAAGTCACAATGTGTCATAATGTTATTATGTGCCAGTAAATGAAACTTTATGATATTGTTAGAGTACAGTGATTATTAAATATATAATTTTATGAAGTCTGTCTGTGTATGTAATGTCTCCTTATAGAGAAAGCACTGTAAAATCCTTGGAAAGGATTGATTGAAGATCACATTTTTAATCTGTATATCTCCGAATCTGGCTTTCCACTTTGAACATGAGCAGTTGTGTTGGGGAGATGACTAGTAAAGACCAGTATTGCTGGTCAATACCTGTGGTCTATACTTTTGACTTATGAGAGCAAATTTGGGATTCATGGTTGCTGTGGTTTAAAATGTTTCTGTATTCCACTAAGTTTGCTGGGAAAATCGTTATCACTCCTCAACTCATATTTTACAGCATTGTATGCTGTTTAGTTGCAAAATGGATGGGGTGCACAGCTCATCTATAGAAAAGATCTACATCATCCCATAGGTGTCAGAGTACAAGATGGACTCCTGACTTTAAGGTGACCCTAAACTTGCTTTCGAAAGGGACAAGGACACAATATGTGTAAGAGCTTTTACTGCTGAACACTAATTCTATAAAATGCCCATTAATAGTTGTTTAATCTCTTGTTTACCCTTTTGGTGCTAGGGTACAGTGGGGAAGGTATTTGATTCCTGGCACCATATCTTTCCTCAAGCACATCCAGGAGTGATCCCTGAGTACTGCCAAGTGTGGACCTAAAACAAACAAAATATCCTGTATTTGGGACAGGAGTGATTGTACAATGGGTAGGGAGCTTTGCCTTGCATGCGACCAACCTGGTTTCAGTCGCCAATACCCCAAACAGTCCCCCAACCTTGCCAGGAGTGATCCCTGAGCACAGAGCCAGGAATAAGCCCTGAGTATTGCTAGGCGTGGCCCCACAAATGAAAACACAAAAACCCAGCATTCTTATTTTTCACCCTTTATTGGGGGGAGGGGGGCCAGCATAAAATATTTTATCCTGTTGGCAATTTTTAGGATTTGAGCCCATCATTGTGTTTTGTCAAATGTCCAATTTGAAAGCTTGGATGATTTTTTAAAACATTTTTATTAATGAAACACCATGAGGTACAGTTGTAGACTTACAAATTTTTGTGCTTGGGTTTCAGTTATACAACGATCGAATACCCATACCTCCACCAGTGCCCATTCTCCACCACCAGTGATCCCAGTATGCCTCCCACCCCCCTCCCCATACCCCCATCCCACCTTGCCTCTGTGGCAAGGCATTCCCTTTTGTTCTGTCTCTCCTTTTGGGTGCTGAGGTTTGCAAAAGAGGCAATGAGTGGCAGTCATGTTCGGTCTATAGTCTACTTTCAGCGTGCATCTCCCATCCTGGGAGGAAGCTTGGATGAATTTGAAGCAGCACTGCTACTGGCCTTATCATTTAAGCGTGTGAAGAAGGACTTTGATTGCCCCAGTGACACACCTTTCTTCCTTGGAGGGTCCCGTGCAGTTTCTAAAGCCCCTGTTGAAATAGCTCCCATGGAAACCACGAGGCTGGGTTGGGCTTGGTTTCAAACTCTGCCAATTCTTTCAGGCTGTCTTCAAAGCCAATTGTAAGCATAATTGATATCCGAGACACATAATAATATAGATTTATCTCTCCGATTTTGGTTATCTCGAGTCCCATCATGCCACCAATGGCCTTATAACGATTTGGGCTTGGCTTCAGATTCAAATTTCCCAGCTCTGATTAAGTTCTATTGCTGGCATAATTAATATCTTCAGCAGATAATGATAGAGATTTGGCCCTGTCGTACAGCATAACTTGAGTCATAGCTTTTCAGTGATGCCCAATCCATCCCTGCGATGGGGCGTCAGTATTAATTTTTAGTTTCTGATGTCAGCATTCTTCTGCGGCTAAACCGCATCTCTTGGGAGGAATGAGTTTGGGGACAGAGCTGGTACAGTTCAGGATCTTGCTTTGCATGCTGACACCTCTGATTTGCCCCGGAGGGTAGCGTAGTGTCTTCTGAACCCAGCCAGGAGTAAGCCCTGATCACAGCTGGGTGTAACCCAAGACCCAAGAGGGAAAAAAGGAGTTGGGGGTTTAGGATGCATTTATGTAGATAGTGATGAGTTTCCTGCTTGCTTTTGTTCATTATTTTTGGTGGGATGTTGAGCCACATCTGGCGATGCTTAGGGGCCACTCCTGGCTCTGCACTCAGGAATCACTCCTGCTGGTGCTGGGGGACCCTCTGGGGTGCTGGGGATCGAACTCAAGTTACCCGTGTGTGTAAGGCAAGTGCCCTATCTACTGGGCATCTTCCCAGCCCCTCCTGTTCTTTCTTATTAATCCTTTCTCCTTGCACAATTTCTTCAAACCTGGAGGAAACCCTTCTCTCGAGTCATGTAGTTTCTATAACTTGCTATTCTCCCAAGTACAAAGCCTTGTTTCCATTTTCTGAGGATTCTCAAAGTTCCGCTTTGCTGGAGAAAATACAGTTCAATTCCCAGGTCCGCACACTTGTGTCCTGATGCTTTTCATGACTCCATTGCTTTTTTAGAGTTTGAGGGAGAGGGTTGTGGTGTTTCAAAAAGCATTTTTTTTCCTTTTTGGGTCACACCCAGCAATGCTCAGGGGTTACTTCTGGCTTCTGGCTCTGCACTCAGGAATTACTCTTGGCTCGGGGAACCATATGAGATGCTGGGAATCAAATCCGAGTTGGCTGCATGCAAGGCACCTCCCCCCCACCCCCACCCTGCTGTACTATAGCTCCAGTCCAAAAAGCAGGACATTTTAGTGGAGAAAATGGCCCATATTGTAAGTGTTCTCACTCATCTTGTTAGTCTTGTTCAATATCTCATTGTGTGCAGGCAGAAAATTAAAATGGAGAGGCAGACCAAAGTGGTATAGTGGATCTGTACCTTCCTAGAGGTTCCAGACGGAGGTGTTTGTGGGGTCCTGGGGGGAGGGGTTCTTAGACATAGAATTCCAGAATGGTTTTGCTGGTCCCAATGACAAGGAGGATTGTCAGACTAGAAAAGCTTATGACTTAGGCTGATGGTAATGCATGAAACTACCTCTTATAAGACAGAGTCATTGTTGGTCTACAGAGGGTTGGAACTAAGATGGACTTCAGGCCATAGACTCAACCGTCACCAACAAAGGTGGGTTCAGCCCCTAATGCCGGGGATACTCCTTGCTCCATTCTGCAGTGCTGAGACCCAGAGACCTGGGTTCCAGTCCATAGCACTACATGCACAAGTGTGTTGCCTGGTCCTTACCTATGATTTTGAGGCAGGCCATGGAGCGTTCCTGATGAGGATATAGAAGTGGGAACTCCATACGTGTATGAGTTTGGACCCAGCCTGAAGTCTAATGTTCTCATGGCCTCACCGTCACTGGGGAGTATAATCCTGGGGGCTGTGGGGTGCGGTGGGGGCCTCATGATGGCCCATGAGGATGTGCGGCTATAAATGCTTGCTTGACGCTCCTGCTTCTCTACTTC
Source organism: Sorex fumeus (assembly GCF_029834395.1). Taxonomy (NCBI): domain Eukaryota; kingdom Metazoa; phylum Chordata; class Mammalia; order Eulipotyphla; family Soricidae; genus Sorex; species Sorex fumeus. Next base: position 9,467,759 of record NW_026606108.1, on the reverse strand, counting down.
CTGACTGTCTCTCCATCTTTCGAAGGACTCATCAGCCCCAGAGAGCTTCTGGAGCTCTGGTTCCTCTTACTGGGAGCACAGGCAGGTGGCGGGGGTGAGGGGTGGGGGCTCCTTGGCCCTCTACCTTAGCTCCCACCCTCTGGTCCTTCCACCCCGTGCTTGCTGGGGTCCTGGCACTGTGGGTGGGCTCTGCATACCTACTCCCTCTGGGGCATTACATTTTTTTTCCTGCCTCCCCTTCATGTGTGCCCATTTTGCTTCTTGTTTGTCTCTTTTGTGGAGAATTTATGGTGCGTCAAACTGGAGACTGGGGGCTGGAACGATAGCACAGCTGGGAGGGCATTTGCCTTGCATGCAAATGACCTGGGTTTGATCCTTGGCATCTCATATGGTCCCCCTGAGCACCTCCAGGAGCAATTCCTGAGTGCAGAGCCAGTAGTAACCTCTGAGCATCGCTGGGTGTGACCAAAAATATAAAAACAGAAGCCACCCCCTCAATCCCCCCCCAACCAAAAATAAAACAAAAAACCAGAAACAAAAACCTGGAGACTCTGTCTTATTTCTTGTTACAGCTGACATGCCATCTTGTGTATAGATGCCAACACAGGTATCACACAAAGCCCAGTTAAAAATAGCAAAGGGAAAGGAGAAGTTGTGGTTGACCAGTTATACTCAGAGGTTTGGGGCCACACCTAGAGGTGCTGGGGGCTGACTCCTGGCTCTGCACTCAGAGATCACTCCTGGTGGTGCTCAGGAGACCCTGTGGGGTGTCAGGGTTTGAACTTGTGTCAGATACATGCAAGGTAAGCGCCTTCCCCACTGTGCTGTCTGTCTGACCACCCTAGTTAAATAGTAGCTGGTATGTCTAACGAAGATTCAGTGGTCCTTTGAAACACCATGAGGTACAATTGTAGACTTAAAAATTGTTGTGCTTCTTTACAATAGCCAGAAACTGGAAGAAACCTGAATGCCCACGAACAGATGACTGGTTAAAGAAACTTTGGTACATCTACACAATGGAGTACTATGTAGCTGTTAGAAAAGATGAAGTCATGAAATTTACATACAAGTGGTACAATATGGAAAGTATCATGCTAAGCGAAATGAGTCAGAAAGAGAGGGACAGACATAGAAAGATTGCATTCATCTGGGGGATATAAAGTAACAAAGTATGAGATTAATATCCAAGAATAGCTGAGATCAGCACCAGGAGGATTACTCCATAACTTAGAGGCCAGCCGGGTATCCTAGAGGAAAGGGCAGTTCAGATAGAGAAGGGAGCACCAAATAAAGGATGTTTGGAGGATCCTCCCAGGAGGGGAGATGCATGTCGAAAGTAGACTATGGACTGAACATGTTTGCCACTCAATGCCTCTTTTGCAGACCACAACACCCAAAAGGAGAGAGAGAACACAGGGGATTGCCCTGCCACAGAGACAGGGGGGATGGGGGGATGGGGGTGGGAGGGATATTATCCATGGTGGTGGAAAATGGGCACTGGTGGAGGGATGGGTATCTGATCATTGTATAATTGAAACCAAAGCACAAAAAATTGTAAATCTACAACTGTAAAAAAAATAAAATAAAATAAAGGAAAAAAACAAGAAAAAAAATTTTTGTGCTTGAGTTTCAGTTATACAATGATCGAGTATCCATCCCTCCACCAGTGCCCATTCTTCACCACCAATGATCCCAGTATCCTTCCCACCTCCCATCCCTGCCATCCCACCCCGCCTCTGTGGTAGGGAATTCCCTTTTGTTCTCTCTCTCCTTTTGGGTGCTGTGGTTTGCAAAAGAGGCATTGAGTGGCAGTCATGTTCGGTCTGTAGTCTACTTTCCACATTCATCTCCCATCCTGGGAGGATCCTCCCAACACTCTTTACTTGGTGCTTCCTTCTCTGTCCGAGCTGCCTTTTCCCCTAGCATTTGTGGCTGGCCTCCAAGCCATGAAGTGAACCTCCTGGTACTTGTCTTGGCTATTCTTGGATGTTAGTCTCCTCTTTTGTTACTTTATATTCCCCAGATAAATGCAATCTTTCTATGTCTGTCCCTCTCTTTCTGACTCATTTCACTTAGCACGATACTTTCCTTGTAGTACCACTTGTATGTAAATTTCATGACTTCATCTTTTCTAACAGCTACATAGTACTCCATTGTGTAGATGTACCAAGGTTTCTTTAACCAGTCATCTGTTCTCGGGCAATTGGGTTTATTCCGCATTTTGGCTATTGTGAATAGTGCAGTAATGAACATAGAAGTGCAGATGTCATTTTGACTACACTTTTGCCTCTCCGGGATATTTTCCCAGGAGTGGTATTACTGGGTCAAATGGGAGCTCAATTTCTAATTTTTTGAGAATTGTCCATACTGTTTTCTAAAAGGACTGTACCAGTCGGCTTCCCACCAGCAGTGAAGGAGGGTCCTTTTCTCGCCATATCTGCGCCAACACCAGTTGCTTTTATTCTATTGGATGTGGGCCAGTCTCTGTGGTGTGAGATGATATCCCATTGTTGTTTTGATCTGCATCCCCCTGATGATTAGTGATGTAGAGCATTTTCTCATGTGCCTTTTAGCGTTTCGGATTTCTTCCTTGAGAAAGTCTCTGTTCATTTCGTTGCCCCACTTTTTGATGGGGTTGGATGTTTTCTTCTTGTGGAGTTTAACCAGTATTTTGTATATCCTGGATATCAACCCCTTGTCGGATGTGTATTAGGTGAATATCCTTTCCCATTCTGTAGACTGTCTTTGTATTTTGGTCACTGTTTCTTTTGAAGTGCAGAAGCTTCTTAGTTTAAGATAGTCCCATTTGTCTATCTCTGTTTTTACTTGCTTGGCCAGTGGCATGTAATCTTTGAAGATACCTTTAGCTTCAATGTTGTACAGGGTTTTGCCAACCTTGTTTTCAGTGTACCTTTTTGATTCCGGTCTGATGTTGAGGTCTTTAATCCATTTTGATCTTACTTTTGTACATGGTGTTAGACAGAGATCTGAGCCCATTTTTTTGCATATAGCTGTCCAGTTTTGCCAGCACAATTTGTTAAAGAGGCTTTCCTTGCTCTACTTCACATTTCTTGCTCCCTTATCAAAGATTAGATGATCATATGTTTTATCCACACAGTTTTGAGACATTATTCAAGACTCAGGAGGTATGAGATTGCATGTGAATTAGATTTCTGTTCTATTTATTTCATTTTATGACTCATTATTCACTTTTTATTGAGAACATGATTCTTTTTTTATTTTTTGGGGGGGGGTCAGAGAACTTAGTTTTGACTTTTTGCTCAAGAATCACTCCTGGTGGTACTTGGGGGACCATCTGGGGTGCCAGAGATCGAACTAGGGTACTCTCTGGCCTGACAACACCATTATTTTTCATTTTTAAAAATCTAGTTCTGCCTAGATAATTGAGATCTTCGAGTTTGTGTTTTGAAATTGGATGTCTATCTGTAGAGATCACCAATGCGCTTATCCACAGAATGTGAGGATTTCTGGGATGTTCTCATCAGCCTGGAGTATTTGTGATTGCTTCTGGGTCAAGAGAAGCTGCTTCTGGGTCAAGAGAAGATGCTTCTGTTGATTCATACAGAAACTGGGTGATGCTTTGCACAGTTATATTGTAGGAGCAACTTCTTACTTTATGCCTTGGACAGTTCAAGTGTGGGAGACACCAATTGAAGACACAGGTGTGTGTGTGTGTGTGTGTGTGTGTGTGTGTGTGTGTGTGTGGTGTAAAATTTCCTCCTTCCTTTTGGACAGGCTCAGTGATGTCTTTGAAAGACTTTGCTCTGTATTCTGAAACATTTGTATTGATTCCAGGATTTGGCACCCCATGCTGTTTTTTTGCTCAATGCATTCTGTTTTACACCAGAAATAGTGCAGGGAGATATGCATATTCTCTCTGTTCTAAGTTTATGTTTGACTTTTAGACTCACCTTTCAATCACATTTACTACCCTAAAAATAGCTTCTGTAACCTGCAGTAATTCCCCCCCCTCGCCCTGCCCCATCCTAGGAGTTTTTACAGAAAACTAAAATTTTCTGCTCGTTATTATCCATCTGGGCTGGAGTGATAGCACAGCAGTAGGGCGTTTGCCTTGAACATGGCTGGCCCAACCTGGCCGACCCGGGTTCAATTCCTCTGCCCTGCTCAGAGAGCCTGGCAAGCTACTGAGAGTATCTCACTCGCACGGCAAAGCCTGACAAGTTACCCATGACATATTCATATGCCAAACACAGTAACAACAAGTCTCACAATGGAGATGTTACTGGGCCTGCTCGAGCAAATCAATGAACAACGGGAGGACAGTGCTACAGTGCTATTATCCATCCAGCAGCCAAGTCTTAGCCAAAAACCAAGTGTTCTGTCTCTGTAGGTAATTCCCAAATGAGAAAATGATCGTTTGTGATAATAAGAATGACCAGAACATGGCAGCCACTGGAGAGTTGCTGCTGGGTGTCAGGATGGTAGATTTTGTATGGAGGGGACCAATTTATGCTTTCAGACTTGAGTTATTGTGAAGAGGCCAGTTGTCTTCCCTTCTACTTGTGTTTTGTTAAGACTGTGTAGCTCAGGGGCCAGAGCAATAGGACAGCAGGGAGGGCACTTGCCTTGTATGTAGCTGACCCAGGTTCAGTCCTTGGCCCCCCACGGGATCTCCAGAGCTCTACCAGGAGTGATTCTCTGAGGACAGCTCCAGGTGTAAGCCCTGAGTACCATCAGCTGTGGACCCCAATTCCCCCAAATAAAAACTATGTGATTTATCGGACAGCACTTGATATTCAGCATTTAGTTTTGGAACTGTGGGACCGACTGTAAGATATTCCAATCTGGGCCTCAAGAAAACAAGGGAACAGGAAGATACAAGGGTCCAGGCTTGCTGAGATCCCTGGCATCAGATCTGGTCCTTGAGCCCTGCTAGGAGTAAGCCCTGAGCATCCCCAGGTGTGACTCCCCCCATACCCAATCCTCCCCCCACCCCTTGCAAAGATTTGATTCCTGATTGGATACTGCTCTTGCCAATGCCTTATGCCCAGATCTCAGTTTCATCACCTTCAGTCTGGTTTGCAAGTTATCTGCTGCATGGTTCCTGCCGCTTCCTTCTTTCTGGTTATCTGGTTATCTTTCTGGTTATCTGGTTATCTTTCTGGTTATCTGGTTATCTGCTGCATGGTTCCTTCCTCACTTCTTTCTGGTTTTCCCGTTAGGTTACCTTTCCTCCCCCATCACCTGGAGGCTTTGTCACATGAGTGTCACCTCAGTGGTGGCAGGAACTGGTCTGCCGGTAGAATGTGGTGACCTGACCACTTCCCCCGCCAAATAGCCTTTCCTGTGTGCTTCCTCCATGGCTCCATTTGTCATAAACTGTCTCCGCACCCCGGATGCCTTTGGATGTCCAATGATTGTATTGCATGTAGGTTTTGGCTTTTCTTCCCTCTAGAACAGGCTGTGGTAGGAAATCGCCCTGGCATGATGAAAAATATCTTGATGAGTCGCTTAAGAAAACAACAACAACAAAAGGCCCCTTTGATGACAGACTGAGTCCCAAAATGCCTGGAATTCTCTCTCTCTCTCGGAGTTAATCTGACAGAAAAAAAGCAATTAAAAAATCCCACAAATGAATGTGATCATTCTCTGTCCCTCTCCCTCTGACTCTTTTCACTCAGCATGGTGCTCTCTGTGTCCATCTATGTATAAACACATTTCAGGAGCTCAGCGTTTCCTAACAGCTGCATAGTATTCCACTGTGCAGATGGATCATAGTTTCTTTATGCACTCATCTACGGGGGGCGGGGGGGGGTAGTGGGAGGAGGGAAACTGGGGACTTGGTGGTGGGCAGTGTGCACTGGTGAGGGGATGGGTATTGGAACATTGTACGACTGAAACCCAGTCAGGAACAACTTTGTCACCGTGTCTCTCATGGCGATGCAACTAAAAACTGAAAAAGAAAATCTTTCTCTAGCACATTTACTCACGAGGCAGCCCCTTCCCTGCCCCCAAGCACCCCTTGCTTTTGAAGCACAACACCGCATCCCCCCTCAACCCTCCCCACCCTTCCTTCCTCTTCTCATTCAGTTCGGTCAGAAGTGTTAGGGCTGGTGCTAAAAAACGGTTTCTTTTTTTTTTCCACTTGGTTGATGATTGCTGGCAGCTGGCGGGCTGAGAACCATCAGGGAATCTTCCATTTGTCTCTGTGGTGTGGGTCATTTCCTGCAAAGACCTTGTTGTGGTCTGAAGATGCATAGAGTCACCGGACAGTGTGCAGGCACTGGTTACACTCAGCTGATCGGTGTTCGATCCCTGGCACCCCATATGGTCCCCCGAGCTCCGCTTAGAGTGATCCCTGAGCGTAGATCCAAGAGGAATCCCTGAGTACAGTCGGTTGTCATCCCCGAACGAATACATGAATTTTCAAATACTCAGCGCCCAAGATGCCTCTTCCCATCCTGGGTGTCCGTTTACCCCATTTTTGTATTCACCTCTCAGTGGGAAATGTGGGTGGTTGGGGTCACAGTGGCTGGACACCCCAGAGTGATCAGGGTCCTCTCTTGTTCCCCAGGTACTGCCCAAACCCTTGGGCCTTCATGCCGCCATGGACCTGGACAAGCCGTCTGTCTGGGGCTCCCTCAAACAGCGAACCAGGCCGCTGCTCATCAATTTCAGCAAGAAGAGGGTGAAAAAGAGCCCCCACAAGGCCCTGGACCTCGGCTCGGCGCCGCACCTGGACCGCCGTCTCAGCCTGTCAGTGCCTGACCTCCTGGACAGCCAGGCCCTGCCCCCCGAGGGCCGGCCTTATGCGGGGCCGCAGTCGGCCTACACCTCGGTGCCCAGCAGCCTGTCCACTGCCGGTATTGGGCCCCCGAGCAGCAGCAGCTCCGTGAAGCTCTCTGAGGAAGAGCTTGAATGGAGCCAGGAGGAAGGGGGTGCCCTCCAGGCCGGGGAGACAGATTCGGAGGATGCCTCTGTCTCTTTGGCCCAGGACAAGAGTACTCCCAGCTGTGGGGCCACCGGTCCAGCTCAGCCGTCTCCCCTGGGTGAAAAAGCTCCCGAAGAAGCAGAGGTGAGACGGGACTGGGCCCTTCTCTTTCCTTTTATGTTTTTTTTCAGGGTTCACGTCCTTCTTGTGGTTAGCCTCCCAGCGGGAGAGTGCCACTTACCAGCATTTCAAGGAAGGTCATATTGATCACACCCCGTGTGCCTGAGTGTCTCAGGGTTCACCTCTGTGCCTTGTAGAATGATTCGAAATAACCCGGTCGGGCACACTTGAAAGCCCAGTTGCATGAGTTTTTCTTTTTTTTTTTTCCCTCCTGGTGAGGAGATTAAGTGTGGAATACTGACTTTTCACCTAAGTGCCTGGCTCTCTCCTCTCTCTTTTCATGGCTTTTCTTTCTCTGTCCCTCCTATACCACAGTATCTCCAGCTGTTTATTCTTCAGAAGAGGCATTCAAGGGTGTGTGTTTTTTCTTCTTTGATTGTCAGTTATATGTTCTGAGGTTCTGTGCCCTCATCTGCCTCCCTTCTCTTGGACGAATGCAAACTCAAATTAAAGCAGGTTCTTAGCAATCTGAATGGTTTTTAAATGCTTTAGTATTCCCACAAGATAAAGGAATTAAATATAGTTCTGAGACAAATCTTACATTCTAGGATAAACTGCACGGAAGCCCAAACATTGGATTACTTTTACTAATTTCACTGTGTCTTGAATGAAAAAGATGTGAAGGATTTCTTTCTTTCTTTCTTTCTTTCTTTCTTTCTATTCTTCCATTGATGGCCCTGAAGTAGGTCTGTTGAGGTAAAGGTATGATTGTTTTTTACACTGCAGGTTATTGTTTCAATTGTGTATAAAATCAGTCATTCAATTGGGGTTGTCAGTTTTTACTTTTAAAATTATATTCTATTAATTTTTAAAGTTTTATTTTTCATAAAGTTGTTCACAATAACGGACTGGAGCCATAGTACAGCGGGTAGGGCTTTTTGCCTTGCACATGGCCGACCTGGGTTCGATTCCTCCATCCCTCTCAGAGAGCCCGGCAAGCAACTGAGAGTATCCACCTGCCTGGCAGAGCCTGGCAAGCTACCGTGATGTATTTGATATGACAAAAACAGTAACAAGTCTCACAATGGAGACATTACTGGTGCCCGCTTGAGCAAATTGGTGAACAATAGGAGGACATGCTACAGTTCACAATAATTGATTTTTTCACATTCAATATTTCAACACCAATCCCACCACCATTATACCTTCCTACCACCATTATTCCAAATTTTCCCACTACCACTCAAGCCTACCCTACAGGCAGATGCAAGATAATTTATTTTGTATTGCTTGTCATGAATAGGATGAGATGTCGCATAGCTGTGCGCTCCTCTAATTCTAAAATTTTAAGTAATTGAAGTCTGGAGACATCTCTGCAGTGAGCTGATCAATTCCAAGATTCATTTGTGAGTTGCTGGATCATGGCTGTTAATGTGCTTAAATAGCACCCAGAGGTAGTTTATGGGCATGAGAGCCAGGATCCCAAAGGGGCAGGGAGGTGGAAAGGATCGACCTATTCCAATCCCTTGAGGCCTGGAATTTTCAGTCACGGGTTCCCCATACCTGGATTTTTCATTGGGTTCTGGAAGTTTGTGGCCATCGGGATTCATATGGGGCAGGTGGAAGGACGACGCCTGCTCCTGTCTGAGGTATCCGGGAAATCGACCTGGTGCAAGGTCCAGAACACCTCTGGGTGAGCTGCTCCATTTCGAGATTCATTTGTGAGTCTCTGGATCATTATAGCCTATTACTTTTGCCCTATATGGGGTTTCATTGGGTATTTGATAGGTGTTGTGATCTTATTATTTTTCAAATCACACTTTATTTAAAAAAAAGTTTCTTACATAGTACACGAATCAGCATATATTTTTTGAAGGTAAAGATCCCCCTGACCATGACATTTCTTATTTTTTGTTTTGTTTTTGGACCACATCTCATGATGCTCATGGCTTACTCCTGGTTCTGCACTCAGGGATAACTCCTGACTGGCTCAGGGGGACCATATGGAATGCCGGGGATCAAACTGAGGTCAGTCACATGCAAAGCAAATGCCTTCCCCGCTGTCCTGTTGCTCCTGGGACATTTCTTTGATACCTATTTTTTTTTAATGACTGCTAACCTTTTTTATACCAATTTAATTTTTTTACTGTAGGTACAGTCAAAAAAATACATCTCCACTAATCAAAATGCAAACAGAGTGAACTTTGAAGCTAGTTTAATACAAAGGAGGTGACAGGTAGGATCAAAGACTGGAGTCAGTGTTATCTCCTTGTTACTTATTAACTGACCAGGAAAATGGGGTAGGGTTCTTAGATTAAATATGTAACCATCTCAGTTTATCTTGTTCAAGTTACCTGTTGGCTGGTAACATTTCAGTAGGTCTTGCTAAACATTAGTATGTGAAGACCTGGTTTCACTCAGACCTTGTACACGTGATCACAAGAAATGGCAATAACTTATTTCTATAGAGTTAGGAAGGGAGCTGGGCTTCAGTTGACCGTCCTTGGGGAGGCAGCTCTGTGGGGTACAGGGGTATCTGGGCAAGCCTGGAAGCTGGGTACCCTCCCTGCTCTGTGATGAAAATGAGCACGTGGGGGCCGCCGTGTGTGCCCCAAAGGAGGCAGCGTTCAGACTAACATGGGATTGGACAAGTTGAAAGATGGCGAGGAAGTGGATTGGATGGGGAGTGGTGGATAGGAGTAAGGCATCCTGGGTGCAGTGAGGTGAGACCCAGCTGGGAGCCAGCAGGCACATCCTGTGGGAGCTTTGCCTGTCGGGGGAAGAGTGGTGGGGAGGGGTGGAGTGAAGGGTTGCATTGTAGGAGATGATGGATAGGCATTGTCAGCACACTTCCACTGGTATTGATTCCAATGGGGTAAGCCAGTGATCGCTAATAAGCGCATTAAGGAATCAATCAAATTGGTTATTCTGGAGAATTTTTTTTTTATCATTTTTTTTATTAGTGAAACACCATGAAGTACACTTATAGACTTATAAATTTTTGTGCTTGGGTTTCAGTTATACAATGATCAAGTACCCATCCCTCCACCAGTGCCCATCCTCCCCCGCCACGGGTCCTAGCATCCCTCCCACCCCCCATCCCTCCCCCCCCCCCCCCGTCCCACCCAGAATTTGTTTTTTTTTATCACTTGATTTTTTTTTAAAAACTCATTTTCAATTTTATTTTGGGGCCACAGCCAGCAGTGCTCAGGACTTACTTCTGACTCTACACTCAGAGATCATTTTAGGTGGGGCTCAGGGGATCCTATGGGGTGCTGGGGATGGAACCCAGCTTGGTTGCATGCCAGGCAAGAGTCTTGTACTGTCTCTCAGGTCCCTTGAACTTGCTTGCTTGCTTAAAGAAAAAACATCTTTGCTTCTCTCTTCCTGTCACAGGAATCTCAAAGAAGGGTTCCAAGGGTCAGAGAGATGGCCCAGTGGTTTGAGCATTTGCTTAGCCTGTTTTTGTCACAGTGACCAGAGACACTTGTCTAATGGGATCCAGACTCGGGCAGCCCAGAGCACTGTTCTGCGCTTGTTCCCTGGGTTCTGCTTCCTGTCCCAGTCTTTGTTGGATTCCATGGGTGGGCCCTTGGCCTCTCCCACTAGCTGCAGATCCAGTTCCTCGTGTGGCTCAGAACAAAACCTGCCCTTGTGTATCTCCTTTTCCGGGTCAGGTTCACTGGGGAGGCCAGCATGAACCGATGCTCCTGTCTAGTGGGTTTTTATTTTCAGGAGGTTCCTGCCACAGCATATGCTTAGTTCATCTCTGTGTGAGGCAGAAATCCTGGGAAACTTTCACATTAAGAGAGCTTTTGTTAATGTCTTTCTGTTTTGGTTTAGAGACCAGGATGACTCCTGGCTCTGTGCGCTGGGATCACTCCTGGCAGGCCTCCAAGGGACCCTCTGGGGTGCTGGGGATCAAGCCCTGGTCAGCCACGTGCAAGGCAAGTGCCATCCCCACTGTACTTTTGCCCTGGTCCCTTTTTTCCCCCTGTCCCTTATGTTAATGCAGCTGAATCATGGGGACCCCAGGAGCAGGAACTTTTATTTTCTTCTTTCCCTCTTTCTTGCTTTTTCTTCTCATTTCTTTCCCCAGCCAGCATCCATTCTCCCACCCCCCAATCTTTCTAAACAAGACACTTGCACAGACTTTGTGAAAATCAGTTCCACATGTAGAAACACAGCCACCTCTGGTTTCCGCCCTGGTGCGGATGATGGGATGGAGATTAAACCCGGGGTGGACCAAAACAAGCAGAGTGGCCACTTCCAGCTTCCAGTTTGTGTTAGACACTAATTGAGAGCCACAGGAAGTGGTCACGCTGAGTAGGTGGACAGAAAGGAGTGAGAGGGAGTGCTTCAGAGTCTCAGGTGGACACAGAATCGGGCTGGGGTGTTGAGCATCGGGCTCGTGGGGCTGCAGGGAGGACCTGTTCTTAGGCTTGTGCAGAGGGAGCCAGGATGCCAACCTGCTGGCATGACGGCCACACATGTCTCAGAAGCTGTTTTCTGTGACTGTGTATCTCAGACTGGACTCAGGGACCCCTTTTTATCTGTCCAAGCCAGGGTCTCAGTCCAGAAAGGGCTAAAGCCGACCTGGATGCCGTCGGGGCACTGGGTGCTGCAGGGGCTCTGTGGTGCCTGTGTTCTTAAAGCAGGTGGTCATCCAGAGAAGAGAATGTCCTTCTCTGTCCCTCCTTCTCTGTCCCCGGTGTCCCTTCAAACACAGGCAGAATGGCAGTGTTGGCTTATTACCAGGCCCGGAACCCCTGTTTATCAGCCACAGAGGACTGTGGAGTACCTCCTGCCCTGCCATTCTCCAGAGCATTTGGAGTTTTGGTTTCTTTTTTTGCATCACATTTGGCGATGCTCAGGCTTTCCTCCTGGCTCTGCACTCAGGCATTACTCCTGGTAGTGCTTGGGGGACCCTATGGGATGCTGGGGATTGAACCTGGGCTGGCTACATGTGAGGCAAACACCCGCTCCGCTGTGCTATTGGTTCAGTCCCTGTTTGGACCCCCATTTCTAACTGCCAGGCCTGGAGTGGCAGAGAGAGAGAGAGAGAGAGAGAGAGAGAGAGAGAGAGAGAGAGAGAGAGAGAGAGAGAGAGAGGTCCTATTGGGAAATTTCCAGAAACTCTGCTGGGCCACCATAGGTCAGTGGTCTGATGACCACAGAGAGGCATAATTATAACAGGCCACGAAGGCAGGAAGCCACCACAGCTCACGACATGACACAAGGGTGTCACGAAGGCAGGAAGCCGCCCACAGCTCACGACATGACACAAGGGTGCCACGGCCATCCCTCTGCTCTGCTTTGACCTTTTAGCTCATGATGTTAAGAAGGAAGGAAGGGGGTACCTGGCCCGGGTCCCTCCAGGCCATGACCTCTTTGCTACCTGTCCTGCCTTGCTCCAGAATTTTCCTGGCCTTTCCCTGTTCTCCATCCCCTGCTGAGGCTACACTGTGTTCTAAGGCTCTGTCTCACAAAGTGGGTGATGATGTGCCCTGGAGATGAGTGGGGAATGTCCCAGGACAGCCCAGGCCTGGCAGCAGCCCCTCTGTTGGGTAGAAACAGTTCGCTTTCCAGAGGGCTTTGAGATGTGTTGTTGCTCTTCTGGAAGGAGGGTGGAGAGTTTGGGACCTTTGCTCTCGGGGCTGCGTCTGAGCAGGGCTGGTGAGGAGGCCCCTTCTGAGTCATGGGCGTGTGTGTGCAAAGTCCTGGAGGATGCTAATGAGTGAGTTGTTTGCAGCTGAGGCCTTTTGGAAGGCGAGAAAAGCAAGAACAAAGCTATGTGGCATGCATATGGAGTATGTCAGGGGCATCTCCAAGAGGGGCGTGAGGGCCAGAGAGATAGCCCAATAGTTTGAGCATTTGCTTCACATGGGAGAGTCCTGAATTTGAGCCCCAGCACTGCATGTCCCCTGAGCACTTCCAGGAGTGACCCTGAGCATTGCCAGGTGTGGCACCCAAACAGAGTCGATGAGTGGGGTGGGGGTGCAAAGAGGCAGGGGTGGGAGAAGGCAGTTACCTCTGAAGCTCTCCCTCCCATCCTCCAGGCCTTCTGTAACGTTCTGTCCTCAGCCTGGCCCAGGAAACCCCGCAGACTCTCTCTTGGGGGCGTTCCGGGGCTGTGCAGGATAGAGCAGAGACACAGACCCTCAGCTGTCTCTGCCCGGTTACAAACAGGAAGTTGGAGCGCCTCCTAGTGGGAGAACAGTGCAGTGCAGTCTGTGGGGCTGCTGAGCTGGGAGAGGGGGAGGGGCAGCAGCCAAGCCCCCCACCCCCCAACCCGGATCTGTTAGGAAGCCAGTCAATTCTTACCTTCTCCTCCTCTTCCACTGACTTTGGGTTTTCATTCTTCCCCAAGAAGAACCATCAACCCCCTTCCAGGAGCACGCACCATGAACTTAAATCTTACCTGTAGCACTCCTGGGTATCTACTCATCCACCCCCATCTGCTCTGTTGGTGCACACGATTCCTTGCAATGATGGACGGGTTTTTCTTGCTGTCCGCCTAAAGGTGCTGGCCCCTTGCCCAAGGCGTGCCTGGGTCTGGAATTTTAAAGCCCTTAGAGCCTGGACCAATGTTCAGACATCACACGAGTGGGATTGGAATCCGGGGCTTTCTGATTCCTGCAGCCAAAGCTGCCTGTCAGCATTTCAGCCCAGGGACATGGAGGCTGGGTCCTCCTCCCTGGCCAGCCACGAAAGCAGACATGCTGGTCACACGCCCCGGCTGCCCCTTGGGGCTCCACTCCCTGGGGATGCTGCTGAGAACCTAGTTCTCTTTGCCTGTGTCAGGGACTGTGTCAGTCTGGCTCCTTTAAAGCAGTTTCTCACCTGGAGACTCTCTGGTGCCCCAGAGAGGGGCCTGCAGGTGAAATAGCAAAAATGGGGGGTGGTCACAGAATGAGACTAGGGGACTGGAGAAGCACAGGAAGGAAATAAGGGCAGAAAGGGGCCACAGTTGGGAAAAAGCAAAACAGGTAGAGAGAAACTGATTTAAAGCTCCAGTGATTAAAAAAAAAAAGTGAGAGGGAAGGCTGGAGTGATAGCATCAGCGGGGATGGTGTTTGCCTTGCACATGGCTGACCTGGGTTCAATTCTGCGACACCCCATGAAATTCCCTGAGCACCGCCTGGAGTGATCCCCTGAGTGCAGAGCCAGAAGTAAGCCCTGAGCACTGCTGGGTGTGGCCCCCAAACAAACATAATGATGGGCTCTGGATATGGATAGGGAAGCTCTGGGGCACTGGGTGAGGGGTTGGCAAAACTTCGGCAAAGGGACAGATTGTAAATCCACTCGGTGTGGTGTACCCTCCGTCCACAGCACTCCATGTCCACTCTCTCGCACGGATGCAGCCAGAGACACCAGACCTCAGAGATGGAATGGGCACGTGTTTCCAAGCTTCCACTGCTTCTATCCAAACTATTTGCTGCCCAGTCTTGTACCCTCTTTTGACTGGGCGGTGGGGTGGCGGGTCAATGTCTGTGCCGTATTTTGTTGCTTAGCTAGTAGTAGAATCCAGACTAGTTGGAGAACAGTCTTGCTGTGTGGGCAAGGCACATACATCACCTTGACCTTCCAAAGAATTGTGTACAGATGGAATCGGAGCAGACACAGACATCTGGTGGACCAGATCAGATCACAATTCTGACATCTGCTGCCTGCCAGGGGGTGCTGGGTTGGATTTTCTCACTGTCTCAGGCACTGTTAAAGATCTGTCTAGCTTTCCACCCCAGGGTTTATTTTGTGACTTCCCGTTGGGTAGCTATTTGTGTTTCTGAGTTCCTGTCATGCCCAGTGTTTAATGTGGGTTAGGTAAGTGGCCTTGTCTTATGGACACCTTTATTCCTCGTGAAAGTACTCACAGTGCTTTTCAGAGACTAAATGAGGTATCGTCTAAGCCAGCTTCAGCTCTGCTGGGCCTGGGTTTATCTTTCCTCTCACTGAGGTTTTAAACAGTCAGGACTGTTGACATCATTGGTGAATTGACTTCCTGTGTGTACTTCATGGCAGAGTCTCATCATGGGGGCTGGTATTTGGATGATCCCCACATTGAGTGTACAGAACAGGAAAATTACGTTTATTCCCATCACTGTCTTTCTCTAAAGATTCTAGTGACTCAAGGAGATTTTTATTAAATAATCCAGGATGAAGTGATAGGATGGTGGGGAGGGCTCTTGTCTTGCATCCCATAGGATCCCTGAGCCTGCCAGCAGTGATCCCTGAGCTCAGAACTGGGAGTAAGTCCCGAGCACCACAGAGAGCCCCAACTCCATCCTCCACAAAAGGGTCACTATAGTCACGCTTACCTGCTCCCACTTGTTGCCAGTTTTTAATAAACTGTGTTCTTGTAGATGGACAGCTGTAAGCAAGTATCTTCCTCTGCATTTGTATTTCATAAGGAAGTATGCAAAGTTTCCAGTGTTAAAATCAGCAACACTTGTCTGAGAAATGTTGTTGCTGTTTTCATCTTGTTTTTGGGTCACACTAGTTTGTGCTTGAGACTAACTCCTAGTCCTGTGCTCAGTGGTGGTGCTCAGGGGATCCAATGAGGTACTGGGGATCAGCTGCATGAAAGGCCAATGTCCTACCCACTTTACTCTCTGGCCCCTAAGAAAGAGTTTTATGAGTCATGCGAATTTTATGCAGTTTCTCAGGCAAATTTCCCCAAATTTCATGCAAATTTACCTCATGCACAAATCCCCTATTCCTGAACATTTGTAGGCAGATGGCCTTGTTAAATTAAGTAATAAAATTTTAAAATTGGTGACATTCAAAATCCTTTCTTGTGGAACCTTCAAAACAATTTCTTGGGAATGGTTAAAAATAGTATCTAATGGGTGAACCGTGGTAAATCCATACAATGGATTAGAATCAGTGCAGAATCAGTGTTTTTTATTCTTATTATTTCACCCCCCCATTAATGATCACTTGTATCACTTGTCATCCCATTGATCATAGATTTGCTTGATCGGGCACCAGTGACATCTCCATTCATCCCTGTCACGTACTAGTGTAGCCCAATGGCGTCTGTTCGCTCCAGAAACATGAAGAGCCTCAGACCGTTTGTTCAGGTTTTTGATTAAGAAGTCTGACCATCTCTTAGGTGGGCAGCCACGTGTTCTTTTGACGTCCCATGGAATCCAGTCATCATCTCTAAATTGTATTACTTGTCTGGCCCATCTGATTTTCAACGCCTTGGCAAACAAGACTGCGTTCCTGGTTCTTGATCGTTGATGGAGGTCGGAACTCTGGATTCCTTCTCTCACTTGAGTGAAACGTGATATTCCAAGCATAGCTCTTTCGATTCCTCTTTGGGAGACCCGAATATGTTCTTGTCTTGTTTTTGTAGGGCCCAGGTCTCTGAGGCGTATGTTAGTGCAGGAAGAATGGTGGAGTCGAAAAGATGTGCCTGAAGCCGGAGGTTCTTCGTCCTCTTAACCACTTAACCGTTAATGATATTTAAAATTATTTGCATATCCTCTATGTTTCCTTGGGAACAATTTGTTGGAAATGATTAAAAATCCTGTACTTAGTGGATAAACAGACTATTTTATGTCTGTACAGTGGAATACTGCCGACTATAAGCCTTGGGTTTTTATTTATGGAATAAGCAAGCCACTGATAACAGACACCAACTTGGGTGTGTTTTGAGGCATGATGCAAAATGGGATATGTCAGCATCAAAAATTTTGCATGCTGTCTGATTCCATTAATAGGATAGTCTGGAAAAGGTAAACCTACCTGATAAAATTAAGATCTGGGATTCCCATGCATTAGGGGTCAGGGAATGATCTGATCTCATATTAAAATATCAAAACTTTTGCGTGTAAGGGCATGGGGGAGTGATGAAATTATCCTTATTGTGGCCACACAGAGCATACGTGTGTTGAATTGACATCATAGTCCTGGGCACGCAAGCAAGCCAAGCAAAATCAGTTTTGCTCTGTGCTCCTTTATCCAAAGGTGAAATTGAAATTGCCAAAACCAAACCCAGAGTGCTTGATAATCGTAAGAACCTTGATAGAGGGTGGGATTTTCTTTTTGACTTTTTGTTTTGGTTTTGGGGCCACGCCTCACTCAGCATTGCTCAAGACTTACTCCTGACTCTGCACTCAGGAATCACTCCTGGTGGTGCTTGGGGGACCCTATGGGGTACTTGGGACTGGATGTGGGTCGGCTGTGTGCATGGTGAGCACCCTTCCTGCTGTGCTACCTCTTTCGTCCCTTTTCTGGTCTTTCTTTTTTTTTTTTTTTCTGTTTGGGTTCCACCTGGCGGTGCTCAGGGGTTACTCCTGGCTCTGCACTGAGGAATTACTCCTGGTGATGCTCGGGGGGAACCATATGGGATGCTGGGAATAGAACCCGGATCGACCGCGTGCAAAGCAAACACCCTACCCACTGTGCTATTGTTCCAGCCCCATTTTTTGGTCTTCTGATGAGAGTGAAGGTTCAGAAGTTGCTGAGGACGAAACATCAATCGACGTCACCATGTCCACAATACGCCCGCACTGGTTTTACAAACTTAAATGAGCAGGATGAAGCGCTGGACCGTGTCAGACCTTCAGCTGTGTGCAGATTGCAGGGCCCCCCCCCTTCATAGCTGGGGCCCCCTGGGAGCCATAACTTGGCCTTCCCCTGCTTTTTCCCCTCACACGTTTCTGCGCCGCTTTATGGCGTTCCTTGTTCCGTGCTTGGTGTTTATAAACGAGATGCGACAGTTACAATAACTGAGGGAACCATAACTTGAAGTTCCAGGGGAAAGCAGCAGTAATGTTGAGTTAATGTCACTCTTCACGTTAATCTCCACACTGGGTGACTCAGTGGCCGACTTCCTGCCTGTCAGCAGCATGAGGCTCTGCATGCATTTGGACCACCTGCTCGTGGTGGCGCTCACGGGGGACGGATGTCACTTCATGAACATTGTCACCCAGTCTCGGGAGCCCCCCGGGGAGAGAATGCATGCGGTGTGCTGGTCTGAGGATGGAGGTGTTAAAAAATATAGTATGAGACTAATATCCAAGGCCAGGGAAAACAGGGGCCAGGAGGACTGGTCAATGTTTGGAAGCTTGTCACAGTGTGTGTGTGTGTGTGTGTGTGGGTGGGGGGGATGAAGGGCAGTTAGGATAGAGAAGGGACCAGCATGACAATACTAGTTGGAAATGGTCACTCTGGACAAGAACTGAGTGTCAAAAGCAGGTAAATGGATATATGCGATAATCTTTTAGTATCTGTGTTGCGAACCCTAATGCCCCAAAGGAGAGAGACAAAGATGGAGAGACAGAAGACGGGTGGGGAGGTGGAGAGAGAGAGAGAGAGAGAGAGAGAGAGAGAGAGAGAGAGAGAGAGAGAGAGTGTCTGCCATAGAATCAGGGGAGGAGGCAGGGAGCAGGAGGGGAATTGGGGACATTGCTGTAGGGAGTTAGAACATGATATGATGGAAACCCAATCGTGAACAACTTGGTAATTTTATGTCACTATGATTTAATTATAAAAGAAAAGATGTATTTTTTTTTTTTTGGTTTGGGGGCCACACCTGGCAGTACTCAGGGCTTTCTCCTGGCTCTGCACTCAGGTGCTATTCCTGGTCATGCTTGGGGCACTGGGGATGGAACCTGGGTCAGCCATGTGCAAGACCAGCACCCCACTGCCCTCATACCCACCCTCCAAACCTCAACCACCCCCACACGTCCCACACGGCACCTCAGAACCCCAAGGCAGGGCCAGATCTCTTGTATCCCATCAAACCTCAGACCAACGCCCCTTCTACTGCCCGGAGCCGGGTAGGCACTGTTCTGGGTCTCAAGATGCCTTTGTACTTGTCGTCTGGTTCTGTCCACGTCTGCGGCTCCCATCCCCTAGCCCCTCGTGTGGATGGTGGCCTGCCAACGCACAGCACATCTCTGCTTCTCCCACTGCCCACTGGCTGAACCAGCCGGCCTCCCACCCTCCAGCAGGGACAGTGCTGGTTGGCGGCATCAGACCCGCCCGCACCCCGTGAGACAGGCCTGTCCTCATTCTCACCAGTGAAGCCCGGTGCACACCCTGAGTCTGCCTGAGGTGTGCCACGTGGGCCGGAAAGTGGCTGGGACACTCGCAGGTGGGCGGAGGGGAGAGAGCTGGGTGAAGCCTCGCTGCAGTTCTTCCCAGACCTTATTCTGGCCCCATTGCGTTGGCAGGGCCTCTGTGGCAGCGGTGATCTGTATCCCCCGGGGACATCCCAGCATGCGGACGAGCCAACGGTGAGTGGTGCGCCTTGATGGAGCAGCAGCCCTGGATGCAGCCGCCCTCTGCTTGGTCCTCCTGCTCCCCTTCTGCCCTCCAGCCACCGATTAAGTGCCTCTCTTGCATGCGGCCAGCTGGGTTCAGTCCCCACATCGCGTCCACCAGGCACTGCCCCAACTGACCCCTGAGCACTGCCAGGTGTGGCCTTAAAACAACAACCAAAAAAGCAGTGCTTGCAGCTTCTTAGAGTGGGGACAACAGAGGGAGGACTCCTAGCTGGCAGAGGAAGCACCCCCCTCCCCCCAGAGGAAACCATCATCCTGTCCCCTCCAGTCAAGCGCCATTTCTGACACTGTGGCCCTGAAACCCAGACAAATGACCGAACTTCCTCTCTGCCCGTGCAGATGCAGGAAGAAGCTGGCGAGGCTGTGGGCAGCCTCCCAGGCCCCTTCGCCTACCTGCTGACCATCCACCTGAAGGAGGGCCGGAACCTGGTCATCCGCGATCGCTGTGGTAAGGCCCCGTGTCTGTCCCCGCAGCATGCAAATCTCTCCCTCTGCAAATCTCACCTTCCTGGTCCCCACACCGGCAGCCACCAGGGGGCACCTGCAGCGCACAGGCCAGTCCTGGTGTGGAACCCGGATCGTCCCCAGCAGTGGCCTGTGAGAGCAGGTGGCCGCATCTGTGGCTGTTTGTCCCATCCCAGACTGGAGCATTCTTTTCCGTGGCCGTTCGTCTTGTCCCAGACTGGAGGAGTATTTTTCCGTGGCTATCCTTTCTGTCTAAAGACTGAAGCCATTTTTTTTTCATGGTCTTTCATCCCTGTTGCAGACTGGAGTGGTTTTTCTGTGGCCATTTGTCCCAGTGGCAGACTGAAGCAGTATTTCCGAGTCTGTTTGTCTCCATCACAGACTGGAGCAGTTTTTCTGTGGCCATTTGTCCCACTCACAGATTGGAACAGTTTTTTTTTTTTCATGACTGTTAATCCTGTCTCAGACTGGAGTGTTTTTTTTCTGTGGCTGTTTGTCCCATCCCAGACTGGCACAGTTTTCCCAGGGCCATCAACTTTGCAGGTGGAATGCAGATTCTAAACCATGCTGTGTCCTTCTGCATGCCCCCCCCACTGCCTTTTCCTGAATTCCTGGAAATACATCCTGATTTTTCAGGCCAGAGTTTCCTTCTGCTCTCATCACCTTTTTGTATCACCCAGCACCTGGGATCTGAAAGGAATGAACCAGAATGGCCTTTTCCTACTCCTTGGCTAGTGGCGGTTCCCATCTACAAACATCTGTGATCAAAACACACACCACAAGGCACCCGTGTGCACCTGTGTGCATCACCCCTATTTTGAATGATGGGAGGCAGGAGCATTTCATCACCGAAATAGCGGAGAAGGGGCACCGTGGATGCTGGGATTCGCAGAATCTCCTGCCCTGTGCCCCGCTGGAGCCTGTGGTGGGCAGTGGTCACCTGGGCGAGCTCGTTGTTGTGACCTGAGGCTTGAGGTGGGCTCATGGGAGATGGAGTGGCTTTCCCGAGGAAGGACGTGGCCTCCATCTTGGGTACGCCCGCCTTGCCTTGGCAGTTCGGCAATTTCTCTGTGTGGTGTGCATGGATTTGTCAGGGCTGTGCACAAGTTCTGCCCCCCAGCCCCCCATCTGGGTTTCCTGACATTTCTGGCTCTTTCTCCACAAATGGTCATGCCTCAATGAATCACTCTGAGGAGATTACCACAGCAGAGTTAGGAGGGTTCCCTCCCGTTGCCCAATTTGTGGGTGATGAAGAAATCACTGGGAGCCTCCAGTAATGGGGTCCATGTGCCCTGGGCACCCCCATTCACTGTGTCCAGGCCCCAAACTCCCTCAGGTCTAACCTCAGCCCTCTACACAAATTGTGGGGTTTTGTGCTTTACGGGTGCCTTGGTTTCGTTTTCTGTAAACACGTCTTAATCCCACTCTAAATCCTTCATTCGATGTTGAAGCCATCATGTTCCAACAACTTTTTACTTTGTAAAGAGTTAAGTCTTCTGACTTTTTTTTTTTGAGGGAACCATACACAGCGGTGCTCAGGGATCACTCCTGCCAGTGCTCAGTTACCCTGTGGGGTTCAAACATGGCTCAGCTGCATGTGAGGAAAATACTTTAACCTCCATCTTATCTCTCTAGTGCTGAAACATTCTAGTTTTAAATAACAATGGTACAGACAGTGATTTTCTGTTCGGGTGAGGATGCTGGGCCAGTGTTTCCTGGAATGGATCACTGCGTGGGGGTGTGAATGGTGGATGGTGTGACTCAGTTACCCAGTCTCCATGTTTTAAATATTAGGGGGGGAAAGCTGCCCTCACTGAATCATTCTCCGTTCAGGAAAGAGTTGAGTGTTTTCTTTGGATTGGGACATCATCGTCTGGGCCATGAGTTGGCAGACCCGTTGTTACGGAGCTGGAGAATATTTTAGGGGTTATGGGCTTTGTGGGTTCAGGGACAGGTGCCCAGCACTGCAGGGCATCCCCAGGCACCCCTGAATCATGGGTGATGGGACAGGCCATGGGCAGTGTCCATGACAAGTTTCTTGACAGACAAGCGGAATGTGGGTTTCCCTTGTAGGCATAAATGCAGAATTTCAGTGCGAGGACATGAAAGGATGTAAGAAAACCCAGACCTGGGGCTGGAGCGATAGGACAGAGGGGAAGGCACTGGCCTTGCACGTGGCCAACCCGGGTTCAATCCCTGGCACCCTTTAGGGTTCCCTGAGCGCCAGCAGGAGTGACCCTCTTGCACAGAGCCAGAAGTGAGTTCTGAGCACCGCCAAATGTGACCCCAAAGCCAAAACCAAAAACCTGGATGTGTCAAGCACTAGATTTCTGTGTTCCTTTTCTACGTGCCCACAGGGAGGAAAGAGAAAAGCGGAGACTGGGGTCCCTATCTCGCTGCCCATAAGAAAGGGTTGAGTCAAGGGGCTAGGGGCTTTGTGGTTGAAGATTGGTCCTTATCTAGCCCCTTTGGAAGCACCTTTGGAGCAGGGGACCCCTCTGAAGTCTGAGGGCACCCCCTCCACCTGGCTGGGAGGCCATTCGCTGTTGCTGGGATGAAGTGACCATAAAGGTTCTTACCAGAAGTGCTCATGTCGTTCTTGTGCACTGCTGTGGCTTGAGATTTCCTGGGGCATATGGGAAAGTGTGTTCAAAGATGGCAGCTAGTGACTCCCTGGATGGAAGCGAGACCAGGCCCCCAACCCCAGCTCAGAGCCAGGAAAAATCCTGAGCTCGGTAGGAGGTTTAGGCAGATATAGCTGGCCCTCTGACTGTGATATTTGGTGTCAGCAGCACCAACCTATGAGTGAAATGTGTGTGTGCGTAAAATACATGCGAGAGAGAGAGAGAGAGAGAGAGAGAGAGAGAGAGAGCGCGCGCGAGAGAGATGCATGTCTGCATGTCTGTGTGAGCAGGAACATGCATGCACTCACGTGTGTGTACATGTGTGCGTACACACAATATGTGTGCCTTTGTTCACGTGCATGTATGTGCACATCTGTATATGTGTGCACGTGCAAATGTGTTTCATGCATGAGTGCAAGCATGCATTCGTTCCTGGAAAATAACCACCATTGCCTTAAGGGCATCCCGTTTCCATCCCTTGATCTGGAAGAGGAGGAAGTTGATAGTGGGCTCCAGGTGCAGATGCCTGTGCTCGTGGTGCCCTCTGCTGGCCAGCCTGCGGTATTGCAAAAAGGGAAAGCGATCCTTTGATGGGCTAACCCGCTTAAGATAAGGGAGGCTCAAGGAGTTAAAGGCTCTCTTAGCGTTATAAACTCCACTTAAAATTGATTAAAGTCTCATTCTTGTAAAAAAAAATAATAAAGGCTGATCGCCTTTCTGAGGCAGCTTGTAGCTGGTGAGAATTCCCACCCCGTTCACGCAGCCAGCTACTCTGTCTCCCTGGCCCAGCACAGGTGTTTATTTCCAGAGCAGAGTTAACCGGGATTTGCACAGGGACAGTTTGGGTGTCGGAAGCACACCCAAAAGAAAGACGCACACCCAAACACTCTCTGTGTGCGTGTTTGGAAATGTCCTTTCCAGATTGGAGCTGAATGTTTCCCTGCCCGCCCCCCCCTCAACCCCCCCTCCGTCTGACAGAGCCCCCGCTGGGGACAAAAGCCACCTCTCCTTTTATATTTAGCTCAGAGCCAAATTGTCCTGAAACATCCATCTCCGGATATTCCCGGTGACAGTAGCTGATACATCTCCTGCTTGCTGTTCTCCCCTTTCTTGTCTTCTGCTCCCTTTTTGTTGCTAGAATCGGGCATTTCAGGACACAGCCGTCTTTCTGGGTGGACATTTGTGTTTGAGGGTTGTGGGAGAGGCACTTAGAAGCTGGGGTGAGGGCTTAGAGCTTTGGCCTGACCAGCATGAGACCCAACGCCCTGTCGTCCCCTCAACTATGGGGTTTGCATTGCTGGGGGTGGCTGGTGGTCCCCAAAACTTATGTCACTGCTGGGCATGTTAGAATCACAAATAATACAAATTCCAAAGAGGGCCCGGGAGGTTAGGGCACATGCCTGGCATGCTCAGTGCTGGTGTTGGGTCCTGGTCCCTCATGGCCCTCCAGGCATGGCTGAGGGTTCCCCAGTGATCCCCCCCTGACACCGCCTGAACAGTGCTCGGGAGCATCTCCAGATTGTAATAATGACGGTCTTACATCAGGCCCAGAGAGATGACTTCCTGTATGGTGGCTTGGCGTGTCAGATCTATGCTGGAGGCCAAGGGGCAAGCTTGTGGCTTCCATAGGGAAGCTCTGGGTGGCGGGGGGGAGTCGTGACTGGGGTGCTGGGCTTGCCCAGGTCCTCCCTGCCCCTGACAGCCATTATCATTGTCATGATAGGAAGTGTCTGGGGATGCCGGGCAGGGTGACCTGAGTGCCGACCCTCTACTCGGACTCATTGGGCCCCCTCTGGGGATATGGCGAGGGTGACTGGGCTTCTCACCGCGGGTCCATGCAATGCCTCTTTCGGTTTCAGCTTCCTCAGCTGTGTTTTTGTGCGGGGGACTTCTGACTCTGTTTTAAAGAAGAAGTTGAGTCCCGTCGTGGGGTTAAAGGGCAGGGACAGAGAAGGTGGGTGAGGGCGTTTCCTGTACCCCTTTCCTGCTGCCTGTTGGTCCCGTAGCAGGAATGTGGGTGAGACTCGCTCTAGCGCTGTTGGAGTGTAGATGCCATTACGGGTTCACTGGGATGATGCGCCCCACCTTTTGGGGTTGCTCTGGAATTGCAGGGGCCCTTCTAAGAGATTCTCTGCCAACTGCGCTGGTGTTCAATCAAGGCCAGGGTTCAAGAAGATGGTCCTGCTCAGGCCCTGCGGTGCTGGGGGCTCCCTGGACCACCTCTCTACTGCACCAAGGCCTCATCTGGCAGTGCTTAGGGGCCTCTGTGCCTCAGGGGACAGAGTCCAGGGTGGCTGCATGCCAGGCGTCACCCCCGTGTTCGCCCCGTCCTCCTCCTGTCTCAGAAAACACCTCTCTGGTGCCAGTGACAGGCACGGAGAGACGGCACAGAAAGGCCCCCAACTCGGACTTTATTTTCCTCCAGCACCCCACGCTGACCTGAGTCTCTTCCATCTATTTTTCTTTCCCCAGTCAAATAGGATCTGACTTGAAATCTCTTAACTTTTTGCTGTTTGTTCCTCCTTTGCCACATACATCTCCCCTTCCCCCGCCGCCATGACCCCCTACATGGCAGAAATTTCATTTGGAGAGGAAACTGCTCTTGCTTTCAAACTTGTTTTTGATCGGGCCACTTGAATATTTTATTTCAGTTGCTGTGGAAAGTACAGCAAAGTCAGGGACAGAAGCGTCTGTGCTGGCTGGCTTCCTTTCTCGGGTTTGGCGGGCACAGACACAGGTCGACCAGATGACCCCAGTGCCCACCATCAGCCTGTCTCAAGGTTCTCTTTACAGAATTGCCAGTGAGCTGGAGGAAGAGTTCTTTTTCTTAAAAATATATTTTTAAAATTTTATTAATTTTTTAAAAAATTAAAATTGAAAATTCGTGAGATGTATTGTTACAAAGCTGTTTATAATTGGTTTCAGCCATACAATGATCCAGCACCCATCCCTCCACCCGTGTTCATTTCCCAACACCAGTGTCCCGTGTTTCCCTCCCACCATCCCCCAAATCTCCACCCCCCACCCCCAGCTTCCCTCTATGGGAGATGCTTTCCTTCTTGCTCTCCCTTTCTCCTTTTCCTTTTGTGCATTATGGTTTGCAATACAGGTGCTAAGAGGTCATGGTGTTTGTTCAGGGCATTCAGTATTTTTATCCGAACAGTAAGGCTGGAGTAGCTTTTAATTGGGTGGCAGCTCTGGGGTGTGAATATGATTGCTGAGGCTTCCAGAAATACAGGGAGGTGGGGTGGAGGTAGCCCGTCCTGACTCCGAGAAAGCCTGGAGATTTCAGTCACAAAACCCACATACTAGAATTTTTTTTTCCTTTTTGGGTCACACCTGGCAATGCACAGGGGTTACTCCTGGCTCTGCACTCAGGAGTTACTCCTGGCGATGCTCAGGGGACCATATGGGATGCTGGGAATCAAACAAGGGGTTGGCCGCGTGCAAGGCAAATGCCCTACCTGCTGTGCTATCTCTCCAGCCCCAGATACTAGAATTTTTAGCAGATTATGTCTCAGTTATGTCTGACATGGTGGAGTCAGGCCGAGGGTATGGCGGTGATTTTGGATTGTGGGAGCAAGTGGCTGCCAGGGGCTCTGCTTGGGCGGGCACCAGACTAACCCGCTCCCCACTTCAATTTACTCCAATCTCTTTAGCCATGCGTGGGTCCAAGATTAACTGCAGCTTTTGATCTCCTTCAAGCTTTATTTATGGGTCTCTGAAGCAAGGCCAGTAGTAGAGCTTACCTGGCCCTGGAGTTGGTTCTTGGGGGTGACTGCCAGTGCTTCCAGGAGTATTGAGAAGTGGGGGGAGGTAGCCCATCCCAACTCCGAGAAAGCCTGGAAATTTCAGTCACAAAACCTGCATACTCGAATTTCAGCAGATTATATCTTGGTGAGATCTGTCCTCAGACGGGTGGAGTCAGGCCGGGGGTATGGCGTTGATTTTGGATTGTGGAAGCAGTGGCTGCCAGGGGCTCAGTGTGGGCGGGCACCAGACTAACCTTTACAGGGAAAATCATCCCTGTCTGATTTACCCCAGTCTGTTCAGCCATGTGCAGGTCCGAGATTAACTGTGGCTTTTGATCTCTTTTGAGATGTATTTATGGGTCTCTGAAGCAAGACATCGATGTATGAGCTTGTATAGCTGAGCTGGAGGTGGTTTGTAGGCGTGAAGAGCTCAGTTTTGAACTGAAGAAGTGAAGGCTCTCCAAACCACACTCCCTGATCTACAAACTGAATAAATAAGCTCTGGGCCACAGTGATAGCACCGGGGCTGCAGCACTTGCTTTGCACATGGCTGGCCCTGGTTTGACCCCTAGCACCCTGGAGGGTTGGCTGATCTTTGTCGGGAGCGATCGCTGATCACTGCCAGGTGTGGCCCGAGCACCAAACCAAACCATCTCTAGACAGTGATTCTTCAGTTACAGGAACAGATGAGATGTTGCCATTGGCTGCAGATGGGTGGCAGGTAAAGTGAGAGAAAGAGTGAGAAAGAAATCAAGCGTGGGCTTAGACAGGGTCTGGATCTGTGGTTACTGGGGGCCCCGGGGAAAGGACCTGTCGGGCTCAGTGAAGGGATCCTAGCCCTGTATAGAGCAGCACTGCAGGTGTGAAATAATAGTAATGTCGGTATTAGCACTGCACTGTGCTCCCGTTGTTCATTGATTTGCTCAAGCAGGCAACAGTAATGTCTTCATTGTGAGACTTGATTTTACTGTTTTTGGCATATCGAATATGCCACGGGGAGCTTGCCAGGCTCTGCCGTGTGGGAGGGATACTCTCGGTAGTTTGCCGGGCTCTCGGAGACGGATGGAGGAATCGAACCTGGGTCAGCCACATGCAAGGCAAATGCCCTACCCGCTGTGCTATCATTCTAGCTGGTATTACTGTTAATAAAAAATAGTTAAGGGGGCTGGAGCCACAGAAGAGCAGAGAGGGCTTCTGCCTTACATGCAGTTGACCCAGGTTCAATCCCCGGCACCCTCTAGGGGGTGAGCTAGCCAGGAGTGATTCCTGAGTACAGACACAGAAGTGAGCCCTGAGCACTGCCAGGTGTGGCCCAAGCCCCAAAGAAACACAGTTAAAAATAAATCAAAAAGAGTGTTCTGCTGGCCCAGCTATAGCTGGTGACTGGCCTTTCCTTGACCCCTGCCCCTTTTCTTTTTTTTTCTTTAATTTTTATATAGTTGTTCACAACATTTGACTACGTTCAATATTCAAACACCAATCCCACCACCATTACACATTCCCACCACCATATTTTGAATTTTTCCTTTCTGAATCCCAGACCCTGACCCCGAGGCAGAACCGAAATACTTTATTTTGTATTGTTTGTTATGAATAACCCACTAAAAATGGTCCCTGGTGGCCCAGTGGCTGCCATCCTTCAGAGGCCACTGGACAGTCATGTTTAGGTCCCCAGTGATGAGACACGCAGGGCCTCATGGGATGGGGCTGGAGCCGGTCCTGTTCTCCCCACCCCAACGATACCCCAAGTCATCGCTCACGAATGGCCTTTCTGGCTCCTGATCAAGCTGCTTAACAGCCATGATCCCAGAGACTCAGAAACAAATCTTGAAACCCAGTGGCTTTTGGCAGAAATGTGTCCGGATCCCACAGTACGTTACTGTCGCCGGGCCATCCCAGGGAGGAAAGATTGTTGTCACTCCGCCTGCTCCTCCTTGGTGACTCGGTGGCCGCCATCCTCCAGAGGCCATTGGACAGTCAAGCTTGGGCCCGCAGTGACGAAACTTGTTGGGCTTCACGGGATGGGGTGGAGCCGGGCCTGTCCTCCCCACCCCAACGAGACCACAAGTCATCGCTCACGAACGGCTCTCTGGCTCCTGATCAAGCAGCTCAACAGCCATGATCCCAGAGACTCAGGAGCAAATCTCGAAACCCAGTGGTTTTTGGCAGATATCCCTCCAGATTTAAGTGTTAAAATTTTGGAATTTCAAAATCACATGGCCCTACTGCAGCCACGCGACATCATATATTATTCATAACCAGCAATAGAACACAAATTGTCTACTGTTGCCTTTTTGGCAGATCTGAGTGTTGGGGTAAAATCTGAAATAATAATGGTGGGTCTGGTGTCGAAATATTAAATGTGATCAAAGTAGAGAGAGAGAGAGAGAGAGAGTAATGTGGAAATCATCAGGCCCCATAGGTAGAGGGAGGGTGTGGGGGGTATACTGGGGTTGTTGGGGGTGGAGAATGGGCACTGGTGAAGGTACGGGTGTTTCATTGTATGACTGAGACTTAGACCCGAAAGCTTTGTAACTGCTCTCACGGTGATTCAATAAATAAAATTATAAAAAATGAAAAAAAAGTAAGGTGGAATTCATGCCCAATTCATTCATCTAATCAGTGGCTGAATAAATAGCAGTACTACTACATAAAAAATAATAAAAGTGATCCCAAAAAAGTTTCTAAGAGGAAAGTGTGTGAAGATTGTTGTATTTCACCCAGGAGCCATTAAGCCCTTCTATAAGAAATTAGTAACATGCTGTTAGAGGTTGAGCCTTCTGTGCTTATATACATCTAAGTATATTTCCCCCTAAGATTGGTTGCCTTCGATTTTAAACCCCATCAAATGTGGTGTGCTGCTTCTTGGTATATCATGATGTAAAGCATCGCGCTGCGGTCGTGCGGTCCAGGAATAGATTCATGCATGGGTGACGGTCATCGGAGCGTGTCGAGGGCGGCCATGAGCATGGTGGCCAGCGAGTTCTAGAGGTTTTTGGCTGCTGGGGCTGGCTCCGTTGGGGGCTGGGAGGAGCCTCACCCGCCCCCTCTCTGGGTGGCTCCCAGTGAAACAGCCTGGCACGGGGGGGTCTGGAGGCATGGCTGTGTCCCCTGCCCCTTTTCAATGTCTCTTTATTCACAGGGCAGAGAGCGAGTCCTGGTTCCCTCTTCTCAGCGTCAGGGACCCTTGGGTCCCTCAGCTGTGTCTGGAGTCAGGATGAGGCTCCTCATTGGTGTGTTTCTGCCGGCGACCTGACACACTCATGCCTCCTTCCTGGTCGGGGCCTCTTGACCACTGTTGACCATCCTTCTGTGTTGCAGGAAGGAGGTGGTGGGCACAAGCCTCTTCAAGCCTTCTGGTTCTCTTCTACAGCGCTCACCTCCTCCCCTCCCCTCCTCTCCTCTCCTTTTCTCTGTGTTCCCCACCCTTCCTCTCTCCTCACCTCCTTTCCCCTCTTCTATCTTCCCTCCTCTCTTCTCTCCCCTTCCCCCCGCCCCGCCCCCGCCCCCAGCTTACTCCTAGCTCTGCTCTGAGGCATCACCTACAGTGGGCTCAGGAGGCCCTGTGGGATGCCTCAAATCAGTCAATCCTGATCTCCAGCAAGACAAATCATGCAAGGTATCGCCCCCACCTGCTGTGCTTTATCTCTCCAGCCTTCTTGTAGCATTCATTCGATTCTCTTCCTCTCCAAGTCTTCCTTCTCTGAGAGAGGCACACTTCAGCCTGTGCTCATTCTCCCATGCACACACGTTCATCTGCTTCTCCCTTGGATGGGTCTCGTTTCTGTTCATAGCTCATCTGGAGTGGGAACTTAGTTTCAGTTTTTTTAGATTTTGCTAATTTGCTAAGTGGGTCTTCAGCCATCCTGAATATTTCTTCTTCCTTTCTGGTGTCCATGGTGTGTTAAGCTGGAGCTTGTGGGAGAGCCAGGTTTTTGCTTGCATACTTGCCTCGCACACTCCACAATTTTCCTGGACCCCAATATCCCCACCCCACCCCACCCCCGTGCTTCTTGACAAAAATGTGTTCCGCCCTGGAGTACCTCCTCTGGCCACCAGATGGTGCAAGATCCTTGCATGGCAGCCAGCCCGGGCGCCCAGGAATTGGCCCATTCAAGAGTTCTGGGCCAGTTTGTGGACCCCCTCCAAGGATGGGGCGCCCTGCCCTTTTTTCCCTTCCATTTGTCTGCACTTGGGCGCCCTGACCAGCCCCCGTGGCGAGTGATGGGAGCCAAGTTGGAAGGACCGTGCCTGTCCTTCCCTTGCCATAAGCACCCTAAAGTGGCAGGCAGGGTACGTGCGTTGAAAAGTGTGTTCTTACTTCAAAGTTTGTGCATGTAGCACCTATATTTATAGTATCTACCAGGCTCCTTGGGAAATCCAGGGCATTGCAAATTATCTCCCGGAGCTTTGAGGTGAATAGCATGTTCATAGATGCCCAGGCGAGCTGGTTTCTGTATGGGACTGCATTTGGTAAAGCAAAATGAGCAGAGTTTCATTTCAGAAATCTTACCTGGTTTTCCCTGGGCGAGACTAGCTCAGGAACAGTTCTCAAGAGGGCTGTTCTCAAGAGGGCTTTGTGAAATCTGGGTGGGGCGTCCTAAGATCTGGAAGTAAAAACTGCCAGGTTAAGAAGGACTAATCTGACCTGAGAACTGTAGTCTGGGATCTATTGCGAGATGTCCCCAGGAGAGCTACCCTATAAGATTAATATATCTCTATACTCTAGCCCACTGATGTACCTAAAGTAGCACACGTGAGTTTGGTTTTAACATACTTGCTTGTATTCTTGTATATATGGGCTTAAATGTCCCCAGAATGGAATACAACGACCTTCGCACACTTCCCTTTTATTGTGGTGGGAAGATGTTCACTGGTCGGGTGGGTTTTTGAATATTATCTGTAATGAACTACTGTGAACTATTTTATGAAAATAAAATGTATAAAAATTGTAAAAAGAAAGATTAATATGTCTCTTACTGTGTCCATGCAAAATGACTAGAAAGATTTTATTTATTTATTTATTTTGGCTTTTTTGGGTCACACCCGGTGATGCACAGGGATTACTCCTGGCTTTGCACTCAGGAATCACTCCTGGCGGTGCTCGGGGGACCATATGGGCTGCTGGGAATCGAACCCAGGTGGGCCGCGTGCAAGGCAAACGCCCTACCTGTTGTGCTATTGCTCCAGCCCCATGACTAGAAAGATTTTTAAGAAGTAAATCTAAGATGTTTGTTTATGGACTAAGGAAAGGAGAAGTATGTCCTTAGATGAAATTCTACCCTTGAGTGGATCTCCTAGCCGGAGGAGATCTTTGTCTTAGAAGAGCTTCCTGGAGGGAAAGACTTCACGTTTGTTGATTGTGCTACCTCTCCTGTGTGTAGTAGCTTACCCAACTACCCAACTAAGGCTTCTAGACTGGGCTCGGGGAGAGAAGGATGAGGGTCAGGAGGAGAGGAGGAATATGGGCAATGAGTGAGACTGGAAGGAGGCAGAGGAATAATAAACGACAGCTGACCACCAACCAGCTTGGCGGCCCTGTTCCCTCCTTCATGTGTCCGTTGGTGGCAGCTGCAGGCCCAGGTGGGGAAGCGGCTCATGGCCACCGAATGCTTGTGGTAAGAGAGCAGTCACACTTATTTTGTGATTACAAGGAAATAGTCTTGATTCCAACACAAAAACTCTGTTTTTAGAGTGACTTTGCCCATCGTCCAGGGTAATGGCAAGAAGGTTACTCACTGCTGTCTTCTTTGTCCCAGGAGGAAAGAAAAACCTTGGAAAAGACCTAGTCCACTGGTCTGTGACTTGGCAGATGCTGCAGATACTGCAGAAGAGTTAGCCCATTCGTAGTAATCATGAAAGAATTAATAGGAAAACCAGCATTGTGACTTGGCAATTGGGCACCTGGCTTCTACCTCTGAGGGCCTCACATGGCAAAATAGATATATAAATTAAAAAGTGAGGGCTAGAGCAATAGGATAGCGGGTAGGGTGCTTACTTTGCACAAGGCCAACCTGGCCTCTCCTATGTGTAGTTGCTCCCCCAACCTAACCCCCGGCACCCCATAGAGTCCCCTGAGCACTGTCAGGAGTGATTCCTGAGCACAGAGCCAGGAGTAACCCCTGAGCATCGCCAAACACACACAAACAAAAGCCATCAATCAAAAGGAAGGTAAAAAGCATCAGAAAAGCAGCCAGAGAGATAGTACAGCAGGTGGGACATCTTCCTTGCATGGGGTCAGCCTGGTCTCTCACCTCCTATGGTCCCCCAAGATAGTGAGGAGTGGTCTCTGAGTGCAGAGCCAAGATTAAGCCCTGAGCACTGCCCGCACTGCCACACAGTTCCTGTGCCCCCCCAAAGTCAGAAAACCCACTCGGTGAACTCTGTGTTGCAGGCTCAAAGGCCTTGCTGGGGGGATGTCCCTGAAAGAGTATCAGTTCGGCGTCTGGACCACTGACTACAGTTGTGTTTTCTCCTGTGAAGTAGCCAAGAAACAGGCACATTGGAAGGGTTGGTGTGAAGGAAAGAGAGGAGGAGAGAGCTTGAGAGAGATCCTTTGTTCTCCATTTCAGACTGGATCAGGGCACTGACTTATTATTTTATCTATGAATTTTTTTGTTTTAAGAAACAACACCAGGCTTAGAGATGGTCCAGGAGGAGGGTGCTTGGCTTGCACGGCTATCTAGGGTTCAGTCCCCAGCACCGCCAGGGGTGATCCCGGAGCACAGAGCTGGGAGTAAACCCTGAACACAGCTTTGATTTGGCTCCTGAACCAAAAATTTAAAAAAGAATACTAAAAAGAGATACACTGCTTTTTTAGTTCTTCTAAACCCAGCTTTAGGTTTTTGGAGACCACTTTAGACAGCCTCGGAGACATTCTTAGGTTATTGTTCCTGGAGTCTGCCCACATGGGCTCCCACCTTGATGCCTGATCCTCCTGCAGAAATGACCTCTGTTCACCCCTCCTGGCCTTCCTGTACCTCCCATCTCTTAGTGAGAGTGTGTCTCATCCATGAACCAGCCTATGTGCTAAGTTGAAGGGCATGGTGCCACTCACTCCCTAATACTTATATTGGGGGGGGGGGTGACCTGTGCCTGCAAGGTGGGTCTGAGAGAAACCTTCTCAGGTACCTCTTGGAGCTGTGATCACCCCAGCCCAGCCTGGGGCATGACGGTGGTGCTCAGAGGGCCGGGCAGGCAACTAAGTCACAGCCGAGGGGACCCACATTTGGACTGTACCACTCCAGGTACACAGGGGCTGGTGGCTGGGTTGGGAGCATGGGGTGCTTCACTGCTAGCACTGAGATCCTGTGACTCTGGAGTGTACACAGCACCATCGACTGGTGTGTGTGTGTGTGTGTGTGTGTGTGTGTGTGTGTGTGTATGGGGCGGGGTGGGAGGCTCACCGAGCTTTATACTCCTCCTTACTCTCCAGAACCTCCTTATTTGGGAAGTACCTGGCCTGGAAAGAGCATTTAAGTGTTAAGTTAAAGGGGTGTTGAATCCGAATGAGCATTCCTGGTGGGTTTTGACCCCCCTCTCAAGAAGCTGCCTAGTTGAGATGTCACAGGCTGGACAGGCACTTAGAGTCTCAGAGAAAATCCACGATGTGTGCAGGCATGCGCGCTTACACACACACACACACACACACACACACACACACGCGCACGCCTTCCCTTCCCCCCATTCTTTCCTCCCCCTCACAATTAACACAGCACTAACTTGACACCCTCTCCCCTGTTTGGCTTTGGAAGCCCCGTTCCCTTTTTCTCCCCCTATTAATTCCAGACATTCATGTTTTCTTTCACGCCACGGGCGCCGCTCACCCGTGAAACAGTTGGAACGTTCTGTAGCTGCCAGGATGCCTGGGGATTCCCCAGTCCGCTTTGCCTCGGAGAAAGTGACACCGCGGGGATCGAGTTCTGAGATGTTTATTTTGAGGGGATGCTGACAAGCATGAAGGCCTGATCCCAGAGTGACAATTTCATTTAATTAAAGGCCCCTTTTTTATTATAGTTTTTCTTCCCCCTCCTCCCCAGTTTTTTTTTTTCCAAGAGCATGAATGATAGCAGAAGGGTTGTTCAAAGTCTGACTCACCAGGCCAGAGAGGTCAGCTTGAGGGGCATCTGGGAGGCAGCTTACTCCCGGGAGGGATGTCTCATGGCGTGAATGGCTGGTGAAGCCATCGTATTTACTGCCTTGTGAATGGTTAATGTGCTCGGAGTATGTGGACGTGTGTGTGTGTGTGTGTGTGTGTGTGTGTTCAGGTTGACATTAATCTCCACCTTTTGCACCAAGCTTCACTCGGGGGGTTGCTAACTCCACCCCTGGACATGTGTGCGATTGTCTGAGTTCGTGGTAAAGAAAGTGAGACTGTAGAGCTGGGTCCAAATTGCACCCAGGTTGTGTGTGTGTGTGTGTGTGTGTGGGGTCGGGGGGAGCACAGGGAAGGTTTTTTTTTTTTTTTTTAACTCATACCTGGTGATGCTCAAGGGTCCTGGCTCTGCACTCAGAAATCACTCCTGCTCAGGGGACCCTATGGGATGCTGGGGTTCAAGCAAAGGTCAGCCACGTGCAAGCCAAGTGCCCTCCCAGCTGCCCTATCATTCTGGCCCCAGCTTCTGGGTTCATGGGGGAAGGTGCAGTGTCCTTCACTTGGCTTTGTTGTGGCCGGGGGGTTCCAGGTGGAATGGCAGGGACACATGTAACAAGTGGGGTGTGGTGGAGGTGGGGAGATAAGGAGAGGAATCCCGAATGACGGGGTCAGTATTAGTGACCGTCAGTTGGAGCTCTGAGGTCATGTCCGTCTCCCGTAGGCCTGGATTGTGCATGGAAGGCCTCGGTGGTGTGTGTGTGTGTATATGTGCGTGTGTGTGTGTGTGTGTGTGTGTTAGGTTGTAAGGAGTTCTGGTTTCCCAGTCATTTTGGAAAGTGTGGGCCGGCAGCCCTCTTCTTGCTCCCGTAGCCTGTGTGTCTGTATATGTGTGTGTACCTGCGTGTGTGCCGGTGGCTGTGTGTGTATTTTCTGCGTGTGTCTGTATCTCCATGTGTGTGTCTGTGTGTGTTTCTGTGTGTGTCTGAGTGTCTATATCTGTGTCTGTGTGTATGTCTGTATGTATCTGTGCATACGTCTGTGTTCTGTGTGTGTGCATCCCTGTGGCTATGTGTGTGTGTGTGACTGTATGTCTGTGTCTCTGTGTGTCCGAGTGTATATATTTGTGTGTGTCTGTATGTGTGTATCTGTGTGTGTCTCTATGTGTACATATTTGTGTCTCTGTGTGTGTCTATATGTGTATCTGCGTGTATATTTGTATGTGTGTGTGTGTGTGTGTTAGTACCTGTTACTCCTTCCCTTTGGTTCATGTTTCAAAGTTGCCAGGTGTCGTAGACAGCAGCGGCCTTGCTGATGTGGCTCCAGCTGGCCAGCGTGGGACCCTGCTTGCCTCTCTCCTGCGGGTGAGGGGTGTCTGGGGAGAAAGGACCCTTTGCCCACCTCACCCCCACGTGGGCACACTCTCCCAGCCACCCCCCTTCGGTGGCAGCCTTACTTTCTCTTTTGCACCTCACTTCTGCCTTCCTCCATCACCGAAGCCCCATCTTTTATTTTTATTTATTTTTTTAAAGTTGTTCATAATTTATTGCATTCAGTATTCCAGCACCAGTCCCACCATTATTGCACCTTCCCACTACCATTATTTCCAGTTTGTCCAACCACCCCTCAGGCCTGCCCATATTGTATGCCCTGAATAGTTTTGAATAATTTTATTTTCTATTGCTTGTTATAATTCGCTAAAGTACTGTAGCACTGTAGCACTGTCCTCCTGTTGTTCATCGATTTGCTCGAGTAGGCACCAGTAACGTCTCTACTGTAAGACTTGCTGTTACTGTTTTTGGCATATTTAATACGCCACGGGGAGCTTGCCAGGCTCTGCAGTGCAGGCAGGATACTCTAGGTAGCTTGCTGGGCTCTTCGAGAGGAACGGAGGAATCGAACCCGGGTCGGCCGTGTGCAAGGCAAACACCCTACCTGCTGTGCTATCGCTCCAGCCCAATCATTATTTACATGTTAAAATTTTTAAAAACTTATGATTGACCCATAGAAACCTGCTGTTTAAAATTGAGGATTTCTTCACAGAAATAGCTTTCAATCTAGAAGGTGATTTCCTACAATTTCTATAGAATAATGCTTTGAGCATTTAAATATATAAGGTGTTACCAGTATGATTTTGCTAAATTGCGTCCTCGTAATGATGAGTAGTCTACTGTTCTTTGTTTCAATTATCTTGCCACAAAATTAAATTAGCTAAAATTTAAATTAGCTAAAAATTAGCAAAAAAATTTAATTAGCTAAAAATGATCAAAAATATTTCATTAGAAGAAAATGTGTGAATATTATTGCATCTCAGCATTGAAGCCCCATCTTTTGAGCCAGTATTTTGGAGCCTGACTTATTTATTATTATCATCATCTTCATCATCATTATTATTATTATTTTCAAATCCCAGGTTCTTTCCATTCACACACATTCTTGTGGGGTGCCATTCTTAAGAGGGCTGGGATTCTGCTTGGGGGTTCCTAAGAGTCCCTGGAGGGTTTGGTAGATTTTATTTCTGGACTGTTTTGTGGGGAGCAGATGGCATGATCACAATGAGAGCAAAACGGGGAGAAAAGAAAAAGTTCAAAGAGCCCAATTTCTCTTCTCTTCTCTTGCTATACTGGCAAAGGAGAATCGGTCTGTTCCTCATTCTCCTATCTCCCTCTAGACATTTGTTTTGGGTGTTTGCAGGGTAGGGGGAATGCTGGGAACTTGGAAGGAATTTTTACTTAATGGAGATCCTTGGTTTTTTACTTGTTTGTAAAATCCTGTCTTGCACTCTCTCTCTATCTCTCTCTCTGTATCTGCCTCTCTCTCTCTCTCTGTTTTATTAAAGGCACAAGTGATCCCTATGTGAAATTTAAACTGAACGGAAAGACCCTGTACAAAAGCAAAGTCATCTACAAGAATTTGAACCCTGTGTGGGATGAGATTGTTGTGTTGCCCATCCAAAGCCTGGCTCAAAAGCTCCGAGTGAAGGTAACTGACCCCTTTCCCAGATGCCCTCCTGGGGGATAAAAAACCCATTATTTCTCTGCCACCTCCATCCCCTGAAAAGTGGACCCCCCCAAATTAATTCCTAAGCTGTGACTTCAGAGCCTTCTGTCAGCCTGGGAAGGAGAAGGGGAAGAGGTATTCTGTCCTTTGCAGAAATGCACATTTCAGATGGGAGTTGCAGAAAAATCAGAGGGAAAACTATCTGTCCATTGATTGTGCTTGAACTAGGGAATGTGGAAGAATTATTACTCCTCCAGCTGTGGTCTGAGCACGAAACTTTCCTCCTCAGGAGTCATTTAATACTTCATAGAGCTATCTCCGTTTCCAGGCCACGAGCATTCAAGGTTCTGACATCTGGGTCAAAATTCCCAGCTGAGGGTGGGATGGGGTTGCTCTAGAACCCTGAGCAAAACCCATTTGATCTGAAGCACTTCTCATTGTGAAAATCCTAAATTATAATGAGAGACGAGTTTAACTCCAAGGAGTGCGCCATTGTCTGTGACGTTTAGGCATGCAAACACCGCGGCTGTCTTTTCAAAAAATTCCTTTTTTGCTTTTTCACTGGGGTAGGAGAAATGGGCACGCATGAGTCATTTTTGTCCCCTCCATTCGGCCTGGCTGCCTTTCTGCCGTCACTATATGGTACGCACTCATTTCAGACGTAGGAGGTCTTAATTGCCAGCTGAGGGTGTTTATTAATCTGAGAAACTCTCATCGGCTTTTTATGTCATATTGGCTTTTTCCTTCCTGTAGGTATATGACAGAGATCTGACAACATCGGATTTCATGGGTTCTGCCTTTATCATCCTCAATGAACTTGAACTTAACAGGTATGATATCTCCCCCTTCTAACTATTGTCAATCGATTTTGGAAGAAACTCAACATGATGGGGGTGGGGGGGGTTGTTTAGACCAGACCATACCCCACATTCTAAATAAACCAGAGTGTGTTTTAAAAGATGTGAGTTTTCCTAAGATTTTTTTTGTATTGCGTTTTTGAGCTCCTGCCTGTATCAGTCCGGGATTAAGTCTTCTGGGAAGCGTTTAAAAAAATGTATATGCTTTCAGTTGTTAATGGTCAGGCTCATTAACTTCCTGGAGATCAAATGAGAACAAATATGTAGACTTTATTTGGGTAGTAAGGGGAGAAATGAACCAACTGTTGAATTAGGCTAAACATTGTCTCTTCCCTGAAGATGGGGAGTTTATTTTTGCTGCATTTGGTACGTGGTTAAGGGCATCGTGTCCTGATTCCCAGGGTGCTGACTCTGACTTCTTGTGATAACATTATAGAGAGCATTTAACACTGCCACTAAAGGCCAAAACAATGCGTTGCTTTTAATTTGTTTTTAACATGTAGAACGACCGAACATATTTTAAAATTGGAAGATCCTAACAGTTTGGAAGAGGACATGGGAGTGATTGTATTAAATTTGAACCTCGTAGTCAAGCAGGGTGATTTCAAAAGACATGTAAGTGGCTCCTTTGTCCTTTAAAAAAATTCTTCTGTGCAGCTGCTCTTTATGAGTGGCTGTCAGCAGGCTGATGTTCTGCTCATTGTTGGGGTGGCGGGGGGGGGGGGGGTGGGTGCGGCTAGATGGCGGGGGAGGGGGCAAAAATAATATTAAAAGAGACTTAAACTCCCTAACCCGCGCTCATATCTTTAAAATTCTGGAAAGAAAATGCATGAGGGAATTGTCTTCCTGTTGACTGAGGATACTGATAGCATTGCAGTTACGAAGCTATTATGTGCTGCTTAGGGCTGGCTTATCACAGGGACTCCAAAATACTCATTTTCTAAGTGCAGTCACCTCCTTATTCTGTATTATTTCGTTGCGCGAAGCAGTTCCCATGACTTGATGATTCCATTGTGTGTGATTAAGGTGGTCAGATATTTGCAGCATTGCATATGGTTAAGGAAGTCAGATATTTTGCAGATGATGTATTTGCAGCATTTCAGTTGCTGCTTCTGTTTTTTTCCCCATTTACAATTTTTTTTTAAAAATTGTGAACATTTTTGGGAAAAGACAAATTTTGCTCTGCTCTCTTTTTAGTGCACAAAAAATTCAAGTTCACAG
Source organism: Sorex fumeus (assembly GCF_029834395.1). Lineage (NCBI taxonomy): Eukaryota > Metazoa > Chordata > Mammalia > Eulipotyphla > Soricidae > Sorex > Sorex fumeus. The sequence continues at coordinate 9,428,416 of NW_026606108.1, read as the reverse complement.
AAATTTGGAGTTAACATGTCACCTTTGAATCCGTCTTAACATCAGCAAAGCTTTATGATCTGAACTCTGTTCTTATGAACAGTGATGAGATTATCTACTGTGGTTTTATTTATTAGGGACTATATGCCTCTTAATTTTCAGAATTGACATAAGGATTTAAAATATATGTATAGCTTTGCTCATAGCTTTTTCCAAGACATTCTTAAGGGACATCTCAATTAACTACTTAAAAAAAGGGACTAAACTGTGTTTCAGCCTGAACATGTTTAGAATCTGGTGGGAAATTCTGAAGTTCTTTTAATAAATGAACCCTCCTGTGGTATATTCTCAGAGTTGAATCTGTGGAGTGGTTGCAGAGAATATTCAGCATTTTGACATTACACAGGCCTTTTATTGGAATTTATTTTCAGGATGAAAATGGTGACTGATTTATACTTGGGAAACTTACACCAGAGAAAAGGGAGGATTTGGAAAAGTGCATCTTATTTAGATACCCACATCTTATTTAAATAGCCATCTTATTTAAATACAAATTCAATTGCCAGTCAGTTACCTCATTGCTATTTTTTAATTTGGATTCATATACTCAATTTTCAGTTGGAAAAACTAGAAAAAAAATAACACTTCTTATTTATTTTTAACAAAAGTCTCTAAAAACTCAAGCCCTGGGGGCCAGAGAGATAGTCTAAGACTTCAAGCATTTGCCTCACACAAGACAGACTTGGGTTTGATCCTTGAAACCCCAGATGGGCCCCCAAACCATGCCAGGAGTGATTCCTGAGCACAGAGTCAGGAGTAAGCCCTGAGCACTACTGGGTGTGGCCCCCAAGACCAAAATTAAGCCTTCCATAAAGTTGCTATGTCGATGGCCAGAGATCTGCAGTGGATGTTGAATAAATCAGTATCACAGAGGAATTTCATTTGTCCTGACGGTGTAGAACCAGCCAGATTTGATGTCACTGTAGAGAAACATACAGAAATGAGGTTAGAATGCTTGCAAGTAGGGTCTCCAGAGTCCTGTCCTTCCCCACCCCCCAGAAGATGGTATGAGGCAGAACTGTGCATTTATGCCCTGTGGTGAATTTTTTTCTGGACCGTTGTGAATGTGTCTGGCTCGCTTTAACTTTGTTTCTTTTACTAGATTTCCTGAAACTGTACTTAATTCTCTTTAAATAATTGCCCCCATGGTAGGATAATGTGAGCCCAGACCGCTTTAGATGAAGTGGTTTTCAAGTTGCAGAACAATTAATGCACCATGCAACTCCAGTTTTCTCTTTGGGTGAGAATTCAGGAGACTCGCCGTACTGGTTATCCTATTTGGTCTCACTCACTCTGCCCTCTCTCCACCTCCTGTTCAGGGGAATTTGTCTATATATCTGCTTATTTATTTGCTCGCTCCTTGGTCTTCCTTCTTTGCTCAACTCACTGAAGCTTAGTGTCATAGATCCTTATTTCAGATGTTTTTGCTATTATGGAGATATGATAGAAAACCCGGTCAGATCTCTTCTATTTTCACCCCCATTGGTCACTTTATTTTCCTGTCTATACTTGATCCCCCATCTTCCAGTAGCTAGACAGTTACACCCACCAACTGCCGTGTAACCCCATCAATGGCTAAGATCCAGAGACTATAAAACCAAGCTCCCGGAACACCTCTTATTGTCTAGTTCTCACTCTCAGAGAACCCGGCAGGCTACCGAGAGTATCCTGCCCGCATATATGCCTGACTGGGAACACCTGTAAAGGTGATAAGAGGCTGCCCCAAAAGCTTCCATCCCTCTTGGAGAGCCCAGCAAGCTACTGAGAGTATCCCGCCCGCATGGCAGAGCCTGACAAGCTACCCGTGGTGTACTCGATATGCCCAAAACAGTAACAATGATGGTCCTTATTCCTCTGACCCTGAAAGAGCCCCCAGTATGCCATCAGGCTACACTAGCATGTGACAAGGATGGCTGGAGACATTACTGGTGCCTGCTCGAGCAAAGTGATAATGATACTTGACCCAAATTATGTGATCAGGAATCATTTGGATAATAATAGATCATAGATTTTAAGAGGCATTGTTTAAGTGCCTTTAAGTTTGTGTCTGTAGGTGATCCTTTATTTATTTGAAGTTTTGCTATTATTATTATTATTATTATTATTATTATTATTATTATTATTTTGCCACAATCTGCAATTTGCTCAGGGGTTACTCCTGGATCTGTACTCAGGAATTATTTCTGGCCGTGCTCAGGGGACCCTATGGCGTGCCAGGAATTGAACCTAGGTTGGCTGTGTACAAGGCAGGCACCTTCCCCACGGTGCTATGGCTCAGCTCCTTGAGATCTTATACTGGGTTTTTAGATGGAGACAGAGCAGCAAGCTGGTTTGATTAGGAATCATTGGTTCATGCATTTGCACTTTAATTCGGAGACAGATGGAGGGGTTCGAGTTCCAGTTCTGAGTTTTGTCTGAGTTTCTCTCGCTGGCCCGGAAAGTTGTTTTTTGTCTCTGGCGTCCAACTGACAAAAATCAGTGAAATGCGTGTGATTTTTCTCTAGGAATTTTAAAGTTCAGGAACAGGATTGCTGACAAACCTGTTTCTTTTCCTTTGGGGCAAGGAAAAAAAAAAGAAATGAGAAACAAAACAAAACAAAACAAAACAAAAAAACCCCCAAACAAATCTACCAAAACACCCAGCATAGTTTTTAGAAATATGGAATAAGGGCTCAGTTATCAGACTATGCGGATTTGACTCCCAGCAACATTAATTTCTAATTTTGAGACGTTTTAAAGCAAGGAAGACCATTTTACAGACTACTTAAGCTTTCTCAGGTACAATTTTCTCACTCATAAAATGAGGATGATTTTTTTTTTTTTTAAAAAAAGGCCTTCCTAGAATTATGAAAATTGAGATCATTAACCGTTGATGTAGCACAGGGTGAAACATCTCTGGCTGGCTTTAGGATTGTCAGTAGCTACTGGGAAGCATCTCTTTCTTTTCACTGCTTCACCCACTTCATTTAGTTTTTGATGGTTGTAAAAGCCAATGAGGTCTAGGGCCTGAGGCCCCAGTAGCCTTGCCTTATCTTCTTATCGAGAAGATGGTGATTAAGTTTAGGGGTGCTTTTGAGTTATTTGCCTGGAGGCAGTGAGAAAAATACAAAAAAAGAAACTGCTTTTAACTGGAGAGATCATGGTCTCTAAGTCTTAGCCTGGGCTGATTACTGACTCACGGTTTTCAATTTGGAACGTGTTTTCAATGAAGAATCTTTTCTAGTCATTTCTGGACCTAGGCTGTTCCAGAAATGAAAGTTTACCTCTAGAACCCTCCCCAACCCCCGAACCCACACCAAAAAAAAAAAAAAACAAATTTTCAATTTATTGATGTGATGCTTTGCCAAGCAGAGAGCGTTTGCCTAAAGGTTTTTTTGTTTTTTGTTTTTCTCCTTAAGAATAATAAAAAATGTTCTGTGCTCAATTAGGTTCATAATTACATAATCATCTCCCAGATTTGACCAAGTTTTGAATGTCCAGTTAGCCAGGTAACCAACCAGTGGAGAGAGCTTTTGCTGTTCCTGAAGAGTGGTGGGAAAGAGGAGATAATTTTGTTAGGGGTGACTTTTCCTTGTAGCTAAAATCCCGTGGCCAGAGCATGAGAAGTGAGAGAACCAGAGAGAGCTGGTATGTGTGTGTTGGCGGGGGGGTCTTGGGGGGAGGGGGGCTCACATCTGCTGCTGTCTTACCAGCCTATGTTTTCTTAAGCCACAGAAACACTTCACGTCCCTGCCTGCTGCTTGGTTATTTTGGATAGAGAGATTTCGGCAGCGAAAGGAAAGGGCGTGATTTCTCCCACCCCCACCCCATCTCAAATGCAGAATGAAGCCCTAAACTAGTAGGATATGTTAGTTTTCCAGACATTTCTAGAATCCTCACCATGTTTTTCCAATGGGGGGGGCAGTGTCATAAGGTCATAATGGGGTGGGGGGACAGATGGCAGGACAGTGTCATAAGGTCCAAGGAACTAAGGTCCAAGGGTTAAGCAGCATCTTCTGGACCCGGTTCTCTGTAACTCTGTAACTCTGTAATTATGAAGAAATAATGTAATTCAGCCCCCAAAAGTTTCTAAGATTTCTGTTTTCTGCAGAAAGGTAGGCATTGGGAGCATAACTCAACTCTCATTCCCTCCTTTCTAGAAGAATAGAAATATGTTGTTAACAATCTTTCTTTTCTTTTGCCATTTTCCTCCACTCCACGGACCCTGTACCTAGCATTGGTCCAACCGGAAGAGGTTAAGTGCCAGCAAGGTAACTATAAACATTTCTTATTTACATCATTTTGATGGTGGATGAAAAAAAAAACCAACAACAGCAAACAACAGAAGCTTCATCTTTATCATGGACTCAAATGCATGCATGGCTTAAATGAGTGAGCGTCTTCATCCTTTTCCTCTTTCTGCTATTGGAAAAAGATAGAACCATCTCCCTTTTAAAAGTCCCATAATGGGCATAACCAGATGTTTGAACTTAACACTTGTTTCTGCGGTGACATTTTACAGGCACCAGAGTGTTGACTGTTCCACTTCATTAAGCCCGGATTATTTGGAGTGTAGCTTGGCTCCATTTAATCCTTTCGGAAGTTATTTACAGTTCGAAGGGAGCTAGCACGGTTGTTACAAGGGCAATGAAAGGATTAATTGAGAGGAATAGCGCCCCATTGCAGAAATGTCCTTTTATATCTTCTAGCAAAGTTGTTTATTACCTTTTCAGGGGCAAGAGTCCTCTTGAGAGATTTCTTCTTCCAGATTTTCCAAAACAAACAAACAAACAAACAAACAAGCAAGCAAACAGAGGTGCAGGTCAGAGTGCATGATGAATTTATGAGATCATTAAATTATCAAGTTGTGAGAGAGGTAATTTCAGGTAGGAGAAAATTAGACAACCCCCCTCTCCCGCCAATGCGTTGATAGTTTAGTAATTCTGCAATATTTTAAGGTAAAAGAAGCAGTGTATGTGTATGTGTGTGTGTGTGTGTGTGTGTGTGTGCGCACATGCATGTGTCGGGGAAAGGAAGGACATAAGAAAATCTGTGTCTCGTATTAATATATCACTGCTAATTTTGGAGCTCAGTGTTCTACAGTCACTTTCTTCTCTGTAAAATAAGGAGAATGAAACAGAGATGAGAGTGTGTGTGTGTGTGTGTGTGTGTGAGAGAGAGAGAGAGAGAGAGAGAGAGAGAGAGAAAGCAGCTGTCAACTCTCCCTAAGACAAAACTCTCCCCACTTTGCTTTGAGAAATCCAAAAGAATCCAAACACAGACTTTTTCTCCCAACATCCATCTTTTTTTGCATTTCTTTATGTCCAGGGACTGTGGCCACCATCCATGCTTTGTTCACGTTCGGATTCCTGTGCTCCAGAGACAGATCCTGGTGCTTTTCCCTTCTTTTCTTTCTTTTCTTCTTCTTCTTTCTTTCTTTCTTTCTTTCTTTCTTTCTTTCTTTCTTTCTTTCTTTCTTTCTTCCTGTTTTCTTTCAAAAGACCCTCTCTGGGAAATAAAATCAAGACGCAATAAATCGCCAGGTGCAGCTGTGCCTGAGATCCCTGCAACTTGGGTCTTATTCCCCTGTCGTCACTAGAGGGTAGAAACGGATCATGCCGGCTGCAGACAGGACCCCGCTCTCTGCGCTAAGGGGGTCTGTAACAGGGCCCAGGCCGTAAAGAATCCCAGCATTGCTCCTTGCTGAAGCCTGACCAAGCAGTATTTTCTCCTTTATTGATTCTACCACTGCACTAAAACCCCAGGACTGTACATCAATAACCTTCTTTAGTTAGGGAGCTCCGGCCTGTGGAGAAGCACGGGCAGTTTGTACAAGGCCATAAAGACTGGAAAGAAAAATTGTGAGCGTGGGGACCAGCTAAATCCAGGGAGGGCCAGTGAGGTTATGGAAAGCAAGGCCCCGGAAAGGAAGGGAGGAGAGAAAGGATGTTGATGGGCTTGATAAAGAGATCAGAAATATGAAAGGGGGGCAGTATTTATGGGTGAGCTGCAGAGCCCGAGGTCCACTCAGCTGTGGCTTTCTTTTCTCTTCCTCATGGGGGCACTTTCTAGAACATTCCACGGGCAGAGCCCAGGGGCTGACCACTGGTCCAGATGGGGTGTGGATATGGGGCGGGTACATGGCAGCGGCTGGTTTTCTTTTAGTTTAGCATGGAGCAAAGAATTTCCAGGTCGAATCCTGGCCAGACTGAATCTGGATTGAGTTGCTCACTGGCCGTTCGTGAAATGTGTTTCTGAGAGAATCTGCAGATGTTTGTACAGTAGGGGAGTTCCGAGTGGTCTGGCCAGCTTAGCTTGGTAACTTTTTGAACTATAAGTTTATATATATTTCGTTTTTTTGTTTTAGGATTTCCATGTTATATTTAAAAATCAGGCAACATGCACAGAACTTCAGTGCCAGCCTGGCATCTTCTGAACGTGGTTCAAATTCCTGCCACCATATTTAGTCCCCTGAGCACAGCCAGAGATCACCCCTGAGCACTGACCCAAGAATAGCTCCTGAGCACCACAGGATGTGGCTCAGCCTCTACCCTGGAAGTAAATTGTTCCTAAGATTTTCCTTTCTTTTTCTTTTTAAATTCAGTTGAGTTCCAGTTATGGTGCTCCCTTCCCCGGCTCCCATGCCATTCCCTTTTTAAGGAAGATGGTCCCGAGCTAGCCATCACGACTGATTTTCTGGGTGACTCACCTGGGTGCTAACAGCTTTCCAAGAAGTTGGACTTTGTGTGTAGATGCAGGACTGTGGAGCAGGTAGGGCTGGGGAGGGGAGTGAGAACCTGTGAATGAATTTCCATCCACCTGCCCTGTCATCAAGGGCTCCTATTTCTTGGGAAGAAGGAGAGAAAAAACACAACTCTGATGCACTCTGTGTTTTATTGGGTTATGTCTGCTGAGAAATTAGTGTCAGGACCCAGGAACTTTGCTCCAACTCCTGGCATTTGTCTCAGCTCAGGTGGGGTACCCCTGACCCCTTTGATGGGCTATCTCCTCCCCTGCCTTATACAATAGGCTGCATTAAGATGACAGATTTTCCCGATTATTCAGAGCTGGGACACAAAATCCGGAGCTCTCAAGCTCAGAGTGATGACTGAGGAGTCGATTTATCGTGGGGGAGAGAGAGGTGGTTGGCGAAGCCTGGAAGATTCCAAGAGCCCGACCTTGCATTTGGCATGCAGAGGGTGACCCTGAGGCCAGGCCTCATCGCTAGCCTCTAGAGGGACGGAGCAACATTAAGGGTTTAAGAAACTTCTCTAGTGGGCTGGGAAGTAACTGCAGGGGCTGGAGTGTGTGTGGTTTGATCCCTTGTGTGTCGTGCCCCCTCTCCCCCCAGGCAATATTGGGGCTGGCTCCTGACACAAGTCCTGACACTGAACCAAAGAGACTAGTTCAGAGCACTGGGCCCTGGGAGATGATAACCCAGCGGGGAAGGTGCTTGCCTTACGCACAGTCAACCCGGCTTGATCCCCGGCACTGCCTGTGAATCGCTTCAGCACCTCTAGGAGTGATTCCTGCGTGCAGAGCCAGAAGTTGGTCCCGAGCTCTGTGCATTGTGACCCCCACAGACAAACAAAACCGAACAAAGGACTGGAGAGATAGTCCAATGGTACGGAGGGTACTTGCCTTGCACAGGTCAAACCCGGCATCCCCAAGGGTCTCCCAAGCCCTGCCAGGAATGATCCCCTGGGCCAGGAGTAAGGCCTGAGCACTGCTAAGTGTGTCCCCCCACCAAAACTTAAAAAAAAAAAACCAAGACCCAAATCTGTTACTTCTGGATGAAAACATACTTGACCTCCTTGTTGTTGGAGAGCGCTGTGCCGGCCAGGGAAGGGAGACACACACACTTAAGGTCTAGAGTCCTGTCTTCATGGACTACATTCTTCTCTTTCCCTCCCCCCTGCCTTCAGGAAGGAAGAGACACATAGAAATGCCGCACAACAAAGAACAAGCCTGTCACATCAAACGTGACTGTGCTAAATGCGAGCGTGTTCAAAGTCCGGCGGAGCTAGATAAAGGCTCGGCTGGAAAGAGGATATTTCCCAGGGCCATTGCTAGCAATAATCCAGCTGCTCCGCGCAGAGCAATGAGCGTCTGTGGATGGAGCTGGGGCTCCAGCCAAGCGCCCCCAACGCAGACCTTTCTCTTGCCCTCCCATGCTGTTCCGCCATATGGAAGCCATCTCTCGGTCCCCTTAATAACCAGCTTTGGTTTCCATTTTCACAGAGCTCAGAGGACTAAGTGGGGCTGTTTTATGGACAAGTCGGATAGAAGCCGTTCCAAGATAAACATCCAATTTGAAATTAGGACAGAGCAAGCCGCAAAATTATTTTAGGGCATATTTCATGGAAAGTGCTGCCATTTTTCTTAGGCCGTCGCCAGACTGGAGGCTGGCCTTTGGCCCCCTGTGGACATTACTCCCTTCTTTATAAAAAGGATTTTGAAATAGCTGCAGTGTTTAGGGAGGGATAGATCTGTCGGAACTTTGAAGCATGACCAGGGGACAGGTCATGCTGGAGCTCGTGGCTTGGCAAGTCCAACTTTTAAGAAGGAGGAAAAAAAAAAGAAAAAAGATAAAAAAGAAAATTGCCTGGGACAGATGAATCAGAAATGTGTAAAAATTTTAGATGAACATCTGTAGCCCATGCTCTTAATACACTAGGAAATGCATGAAGCTCAGGGGCAGGCACACAAACCCACAGAGAAACATGCAATTTTCTGTCAAATGCTGATAGGGTGTGTCCTTGCAAGAGCAAAACTTGCTTTAACTCTTTCATAAGCCCTTCTTCTCAGATCTCGTCCTGTCACAGCTAAGTGTGTAGACAAGGGATGAGAGAGTTGTTGGTGTTCTGAGGAGAGAACATTATTTTCCTTCCTTCCTTTCTTTTCTTTTCTTTTTCGGGGGGGTGGAGCATCCAGTGATGCCCAAGGCTTACTCCTGTCACTGCGCTCAGGCATCACTCCTGGAGGTTCAGGGATTGAATATGTGGGATGTCAGGGATTGGACCCTGACATCCTGTGGTTTCAGCCACATGCAAGGCAAGTGTTGTACCTGCTGCACTATCTCTCCAGCCTGTTTATTTTCCCCTTTACAATGAAATCTTTCTCCATCTGCCATCCCTGCTGTGTCTCCGGACTCGTGAGCACTGTGGGTGTGAGCGTGCATGTCTGCACATGTACACGTATGTACATGAGGTTTGGGTGTGAATTTGATGCTGTGTGTGCCCACATGTGTGTCACTGTGTGTCTGTGCCACTGTGTGTGTCTGTGTGTGCATCTGTGTGTATGCCTCCATATGTATGCTGCTATGTGCATGCATGCCTGTGTGTGCCTGTGCGTATGCATGTGTGTGCTCAAGTGCATGCTACTGTGTGTGTGCATGTGTGTGCCTTTGTGTATGCATCTATATGTGTGTGTCTGTGTGTGCATGCCTGTGTGTTCCTCTGTGCATGTGTGTGTGTCTGTATGACTCTGCATGTGTGTACCTGTGTTTGCCTGTGTGTCTGTGTCTATGTCTGTGTGTGTGTCTGTGTCTGCGTGTGTCTGTGTGTCTGTGCCTGTATGTGTGTCTGTGCATGTGTATCTGTGCTTCTGGGCATAGTGTGTGTGTGTGCATGTGTATGCCTATTTGTGCATGCATGTGCACCTTTGTTGTGTTCCTGCAAATGCTGTGTGTGTGTGTGTGTGTGTGTGTGTGTGTGTGTGTGTGTGTGTGTGTATTCTCAGGGAAAAGATACGTTGACACAAATTCTTAGGTTATAAGTTACCTTCAAAATGTTTTGCTTTAGACTGCCCTAAAATGTTCGGCCAGCTGCATGCAGTGCCTGCTGGTGTCCTTGATTAAGAATGAGGCCCGACATGTGTAGGGTGAGGTAAGCCAGTATGTCGTTAATAGGGCCTGATACCCCATTTGTTGGGATATATTGTGACCTGCTGATGTCTGAGCAAATTGGTGTTTAAGTGATCCCGAAGACACATTGAGCATCTGGCAGGGTTGCTGAAAATTCATGGCTTGACAAGGATGCTCAAGGCCATGTATAGTGTCCAGCACGACTGATTCTTCTGCAGATACTGGGCCCTGTTGCCACTGGAAGGGCAGAGATGACATTTGTCCATAGTATGCAGCTCTCTTTGTGGAGTCCAGCACAAACCAAGCCCCTCTGAAAAGAAGACCCAAGAAACATGAATGAGAGAAGTATGAATCTCTCCTGGGTGCTTGAGTTGAATGGAGTGACAGTTTCTCGCATGGGGAAAGAGCCTGTCCTGGTGGTTATGTCAAAACCCAGCTGGCTGTCAAAGATGTCAGACAAGGAAAGCAAAGACTAGAGGGGAAGGGCGGAGAAACTCAGATGGTGCAGGCAAACTTTTGAGTCTGGCCCTAGAGAGAGTACAGTGGGGAGGGTGCTTGCTTTGCTCATGGCTAACCCTGCTTACACCCCACAGGGTCCTCTGAGCACCCACAGGGTCCCCTGAGCACTGCCAGGAATAATTCCTGAGCTCACAGCCAGCAATAACCCCTGACTGTCACCGGATGTGGCCCCATACAAAACAAAAGTGTTGAATCTGGTGAATAAGACTACTGACTTTTTACACTTTTCTCTCTCCCTTCTGTGTGTGATGAAAATGTATCAGATAAAAATTAAGAAGAAAGTGTGCCTTTCCCTCTTTCTCATAATGGGGGATGCTCACCTCTTCCTATATTCCCATCAAAGGGGGTGGGTGTGAGGTACATTAATATTTAGAAAGTGAAGGTTGGGGGTTAGGGTGGGAATAAGTGAACATGTACTGAGTCCCTGCTGGGTTCTAGACCCTGGGTGACATTCTGATCCATCTTCCCCTTTCCTGTTCATTTAATTGAATCTGAGCGCAGGGAACCCCACACTGTTCCTTTGAGTTTTACGGGTCACCCATGGAATAGAGGGGGCTGAAGGCAGATTCAAGGTGTGAGGAAGAAATTCAAACTTTTGTTTCTGGGGAGCCCAGAGGAAGTCTGTTTCCCTGCAAAGCCTGAGTTTTGTTGTCCTGTCTCCCAGAGTGCCTTTCTTTCTTCCCTTCCTGCCAGGAAAAGCTCTAAGCTAGTAAGAGCCTAAGGCCCAGGGGAAAGATTTCTACCAAACAGAAATACAAGGGTTGCCCAGGCCCCATAGCTAAGGAGTCACAGAAGCAGGCCAGGGGGCTGGGCAAAATATGAAGAATAAGCTTCAAGACCCCCCAAAATGCTCCCATCACCCTGTGGTGCTCTGGCACCCCCAGCCAGACTCATAATGTAATTTCTGTGTTTTTATTTTATTTTATTTTTCTTTCTCTCTAGTCGTCTTTGATACGCAATTTGCGTCTCTCAGAGTCCTTGAGGAAGAACCAGCTCTGGAATGGTGTCATCAGCATCACCTTGTTGGAAGGAATGAATGTCTCAGGAGGCAATGTGGCCGAAATGTTTGTCCAGTTCCGACTGGGAGATCAGAGGTATAAGAGCAAGGTATGTACGGGTCACTCCGTAAGGAAGCTCAGACCTCGATGACAACAAACCACAAGTCAGAGAACTATTTTCCCACGCTCAACTGTGTTATTTTTAACGTTCTTAATCCCGCTAGGAGCTTCCCTGATAATAATAGCTGTTGTCAACTAAGACGGCTGTTTGGATACTTTAGCTTAATGTATTTTAATACAGTAACTAAGACTAGAGAGAGCTGATCGAATAATAGATTTGAATGCATGATTTATTTTCACTTTGAAAATAAGCCACCGGATTTCCCAGAATGCAGCAAAGACAGTAATAAATGTTTTCAAACCCCTATAAAAATAAGATTGTATAATATATCACATTAGGATATCAGAGATATCGGAGATAACTAAATGTGTTTTCAAAACAGTTTTTTTTCTCTCATATATTTTCATTAGTCTCCAAAACAGACCTGTAGTACCACTGGACTTTTTGCTGATTTCCCTGCGCCCCTCCACCCCCAACACATCCCTTCAAAATAAATAAATAAAAGACTCAAAGCAATTTGTTGTGAGCTAAAGCTATGGCATTTTAAGCTATTTAAAAAAAAAATCAGTCATTTTGTTCGCTGATCCGAATCCCATTAGGTTTTCGATCTTAGTCATTTGGTGTGTTTTTTATTTCAAAAACCATAGTCTCCAAACCATGGTAATTAATTAGTTTTGCATAAATCTCAGACAGGAATATTTCCTAGGTTTTATGGATGGGAGGGAGCAGGGAACTTGCAAGTAAAGTCATTTACCAAAAGCCAGAAGGGGGTGGGGGGAAAGGGGGCAATGGAAAATTTTGAAATTGGCCTGAGAATAAATATTTGCAGTTCAGGCTTTGCAGGGGAGAGGACCCGAGAGAGGCAGATGAGTCGGGAAACGATTGAGGCGGGCAAGAAGTGGTCTCCACTGCACAGTTTCCAGTGCAAAACGCAAACATTAAATATCATTTGCTCCAGCAGAAGGAGTAGAAAATTGAGGTTTGTGTCAAGGAACACGAGTTTGTAAGAAATGTGAAACATTGAGGGTGTGGGAAGGCGGAAGTATGCAGATAATTATTTTATATATTTTTGGAGGGGGTCACATCTAGTGATGTTCAGGGCTTACTCCTGGCTCTGTGCTCAGATCATTCTTGGCAGGCTCAGGGGACCATCTGGCATGCCTGGGATGGGACCTGGGTCAGCCGTGTGCAAGGCAAATGCCCTCCCCGCTCTACTATTGCTCCAGTCCCTTCAGATAATTATTTTAACCAGCAGTTTCAGGGTCACCATATGTCTCTGCTAAGATTCCTCTAGCCAGCGGGCTTTGGCAAAGAATGAAAAAAAAAATCTCTTAGTCCGAGTGACTCAGGTAAAGTGTAGAATTAATCTGATACCTGCTATGTTCTTTCTCAGGGGACATTGCATTTAATTTGTATTCTAATAGGACATGTTTCCACCCACCTCTCATTTCCTTATGGTTTCTAAATTCTTTGGTCTGATATCATAAGCCCAATATGCCAAGTGAGAAGCTCTCTAAATGATGTTACCATATTTCACCACATAATCATTGATTATTTTTTCAGGGGAGTGCATAGCGCTCACTCAGGGTTTATTCCTACCTGTGCACTCAGGGATCAGTCCTGGAAGGCTTCAGGAACTAAATGGGATTCTGGGGATCGAACCCAGGTTGGCCACGTATAAGGCAAGCAACCTTACCTGCTGTACTATCACTGTGATCCCTCGTTGCAGATTTTATGGCCTCCCCCCCTTTTTTGCAAGATAATGGGGTGCGATCATACGAGACTTTTAAGAAAAAGTTCTGAACAGAGTTGAACTAAAAAAAAAAAAGAAAAACAAACAAAAAATAGGGTGTGGGTGATTATGCGGTGAAATACAAACCTTGGGCTCCAGCCTGAGTTGGGCCCAAGATTCTGGAAATACTTGGCATTAGGGTTGATTATACCTCTTGGAGAGCCCGGCAAGCTACCAAGAGTATCCCGCCTGCACAGGCAGAGCCTGGCAAGCTCCCCATGGCGTATTCGATATGCCAAATATAGTAACGACCGTAGGTTTCATTCCCCTGACCCTGAAAGAGCCTCTAGTCATTGGGAAAAGACAAGTAAGAAGAGGCTGCTAAAATCTCAGGACTGGGAGGAATAGAGACGTTACTAACGCCCACTCGAGTAATTCGATGACCAATGGGAGGACAGTGATACAGTGATACAGGGTCCATGGGGAATGTTGTGTTCATGCCTCGGAATCCTGTAGTCCAGTCACATCATCCTCGCTCGCTCACTCCTTGTTCACGAAGGGACTCTCTGTGCAAGTGAAACCCAGGGCGGGCTCATGCCCATGAGCTAGAGCTGCAAGAACAGCTTAAACGGCTTCCTGGAGAACACAGATATGTTTCCAAGGTTTGCAGACCTCACTCTCCACCTCCCCACATGCCTCTCCCTCCAGAGACTGGATTCCAAAACCTTGGATTTCAGACTTGGAGGCTGTGGAGGGTGACTTTATGGGGGGGCTCCTCATGTCGGGCCAGCTGTTCATTCAGACCCCATGCTGTGTTTCGTTCCTAAGTCAGCTCTGGCTGCAGAGACCTTTGCAAAATGTCAGCTGGGCAGCAGAGAGCTGGCTCTGAAGAAGAGCATGACCAGATCTCGGACGTGTGAGGTCTTGAGTTTCATCTCTGCACTTTCCCTCGTTTTTTGGCTGGGGCCGGAGAGATGAGCCGGGGGTCATGGAGTTTGCCTTGCGTGCGGTTGACTCCGGATTGATCCCCGCTACCACCAGAAACCATCTCTGAGCATAGAGTCAGAAGTAGCCCCTTAGCATAGCAAGGAGTGGCTCTCAAGCCATAGTCATTTAGTATTAATAATAAAAATGACTGTGCAAGTGAGAGAACCACTGTGAAAATGTCCATTGTGCATCTCTCTCTCTCTCTCTCTCTCCCTGTATATTTGTGTATATGCATGTATGTGTGTTCCTTGTCTTATCCTGTGGGATAATGATATTCTCTGCAACTTGGTTGGGTGAGTGATGGGGATCCGAGGAGGTCAGCTGACAGAGCAGTAATGACGGGCCAGTTCCTGAAACTTAGACGCCCCTGGCCTCTCTGCTCCCCCCCCCCCCCCCCCCCCCCCCGCCGTCGCAGTGTAGAAATGCAATTGACTGTGTAGCTGCTGTCGCAATGAATGGCATTTTAAGAAAATAAATGTCATAACTGCATGTTTTCTAGACACTGGTTAAGAGTGCAAATCCGCAGTGGCAGGAACAGTTTGACTTTCACTACTTCTCTGACAGGATGGGCATCTTGGACATTGAAGTGTGGGGAAAGGACAGCAAAAAGCACGACGAACGCCTGGGCACGTGAGTTCCGCGCTGCTGGAGGGAGGAGGCGGGCGCTGGGCCAGGGTCAGAGCCTGTGGGGCCTTCACCTGAACCTCACGTTCTCCCCTGGCCAGGTCAGCCCCAGAGAAGCAGGACCTTCCCTGGGGGAAAGTGGGAGAGAAAATATAGGATCTGTCTCCTCAGGGCTGACTCCTGGCTCTGTGCTCAGTGATCACTCCTGGTGGTGCTTGGAGGACCCTGTGGGATGCTGGAGATCAGACCCGGGTTGGCCACATGCAAGGCATGCGCCCCACCCACTGTCCTCTCTGGCCCTCACCAGATATATTATTATTATTATTACTATTATTATTGACTCACTGTGAGATACACAGTTACAAGGCTGTTCATGGTTGGGTTTCAGTCACACAGTGTTCCAGCACCCTTTCCAATCCTCTACCAGTGTAGTTCCCACCACCAATATCCTCAGTTTCCCTCCCCACCCCCACCCACCAGCCTGTCTCTATGGAAAACTTGCTCTCTCCTCTCTGTCTGTCTGTCTGTCTGTCTGTCTCTCTCTCTCTATCTGTCTCTCTCTCTCCTCACTCTCTCCTCTCCCTCTCTCTCTCTCTCTCTCTCTCTCTCTCTCTCTCTCTCTCTCTCTCTCTGCCCCTCAGCCCCTTTGGGCATAATGGTTTGCAATACAGATACTGAGAGATTAACGTGTTTGTTCCTTTACCTATTTTCAGCACACACTTCTTATCCAGAGTGATCATTTCCAAGTCTCTTTGGCATAGTGGTCCTTTCTCTTTAACCAAATGAATCTTTTTTTTTCACACTCCATACAGCCTCAGATATTTTGGGTGATGCTAGGGAATTCCATAATCAGAGAGAATATACAGTTTCTTCTGTTTATTATCTTTTGGTTCTCACACTCAAGAGGCTTCTCCCTGCACCTTTGACCTAGAAGTGGCTCCTGAGGGTCAGGGGGACCCTGTGCTATTCTGGGGCTAGAGTCTGAGTTTCTTGTGTGCAAAGTATCTGAGGGGAAGTGTTTTAAGTCCCGCAGACCACTTGGCAGGGTTGCTCTCTCCTGCCAGGGGAGCTCTGCCTTCTTCCCTTTCCTGCGTAGAGACAGTCCAGCGCAAGCCTGGAGGGTTTTTCCATCTTAAAATCAAATCAGTGGCTTCACGCGCCAGCCCGCTTTGCCCTATGGGTTTCATGTATGTGGAGTTTTTCTGCCTCCCCAGAACCCTGACTGCGCAGAGGCAGAGAACAGGAAATTTCTCGCAGAGGGCAGCTGCCTTTCCTAGCAGTGCAGCTGAAATGCAATCAATCGATCAGTAGCTCTTGGGGTGTGGGGCGATGAGGGGTGGGGGAGGGGTTGAGCCCATCAGGGAAATACCTTCACGCTGTTCTTCTAATAAAAGACTCTCCAACTGGCATTCAGTCACAGGAAAACATTTTCTGTGACCCCTCCCCTGCCGGCAGTACTTTATTTCTCTTGTCTTTCCTCCTTAAAGAACAATCAAAAAGCCAAACACCAACTTTGGGCCAGAGAGGTAGTACCGGGGGTCAGTCACTTACCTTGTGTGCCGGACACCCGGTTTTTACCCTGGACACCATTGTGTGCCCCCAGCACCATCAGGAATGATTGATGAACATAAGAGCCAAGTGTAGCCCCTGGGCACTGTCTGGTGTCACCCCAAAGCTCTCAAAACAAAAATGAAAACAATTGTTAATTCCATTGGCGTCAGTGCTGAGATGAGGTCTTTTCCCTGGGATATTCAGGTGGACGAGAAGACCCCTGGTTCCCTCGTGCCTCACTGCACTTCTCTGACCTTAGTGAAGGCTGAGCCAGTGTTCAGTGTGTGAGGGACTGCGTGGGGGGGGGGCAGGCATCACATTTGGGGGCTCCACGAATTTGGATGCAGGCAGAATGAAATTCTGGGTTTGGGGGGAGGGTCTGGAGGGGGCGCCAAAGCGGCCGGGACTCGGGAAGGAATTTCCTTTCTCTGATTGGGTGTGACTCTACTTTAGGTGTAAAGTAGATATCTCGGCCCTCCCAATCAAGCACGAGAATTGCATGGATCTGCCACTGGACCGCTGTGTAGGGGCGCTGCGGATGCTGGTTACGCTCACGCCCTGCACGGGGGTCTCCATCTCTGACCTCTGTGTGTGCCCCCTGGCGGACCCCAGCGAAAGAAAGCAGATCGCCCAGCGCTACGTGAGTGTCACACCTGATCAAACCAACACACACACACTCACACACACATACACACACGTGTGTATGTTGTTTGATTAAACCAACACACAGTATACGCATGTTTCCTTTGAGCAAACTAACACACACACACACACACTATACGTATGTTTCCTTTGAGCAAACTAACACTCATTGTATGAGCGTTTTGTTTGATTAACCCCCCCCCCCCCATACACACACACACATACAACCTGTGTTTAAGTTGAAATTTGGTCTTTGTGTTGAGAAAGTCATCTAAGAAGACACACACAGTACACCCAGGTAGGAGCTTTTAAGCTGACACATTGTAAACAAAGTCTCTGAAAGGAAGAGCTTGCAGGAGGACATTTGTTCCAACTGAACTCAGGAGGCAAAGCTGAGGGGTAGTTCCTGAGAAGGCAAGAGAAGATGAGTGTGCTCAGAGAAGAGGTGGGGGTTGGTGTGAGCAGGGTGAATTTGGGGGAAACTGCAGAAAAATCTTCTGGGAGGCAAAAAGCTTGGATTCAGCCCCCCTGCATTGTGGAAATAGAAATTTGAATGTGACTTCACTAGACGGGACTTTTTCTTTGGGTCCCCAAGTGTGAACATTTGCGGTGTTACAGATACTCTTCCAGAACCTTTTGGGGTCAGGTGATTAAAGACCAAATGCTTGGAAAGCAGAATACTGTACAGGCATGAAAAACCCTGTTCTGTCCTGGCTAATCGTAGCCATGTGCGAGATTTGCCAGGTGTTTTATTTTTCATCATCGTTGTAATTACTGTGATTGGCTTTTGGGTCATGACACCTGGCAGTGCTCAGGGCTCACTCTTGGCTCTATGTTCTGGGATCACCTCTAGGGGTGCTCAGAAGTGGGGACCCTGTGCAGTGCCAGGGATCAAATTAGGTCCAACCACATGCAAAGCAAGAACCTTAAACCTAAAACCCTGTTTTTAGCTCTCCCCTACCTAAAATTACCTTGTTTCAAATCTTTTCACTTTAGCTTAAAACCTAACTTCATTTTGGGGCTAGAGCATTAATATACAGCACGGAGTACACTCGCCTTGCAAGCTAGTACAGTTTTGGTCCCTGGCATCCCATATGGTCCCTGAGGACTGCCAGGAGTAATTCCTGAGCATTACCAGGTGTGGTCCAAAATCAAACAATAATAATAATAACAACAACAACAACAATCAAGAAACCTAGCTTTGTTTTTGTTTCAGGGCTAGAGCGATAGCACAGCGGTAGGGCGTTTGCCTTGCACGCGGCCAACATGGCTGACCCGAGTTCAATTCCTCCGCCCCTCTCGGAGAGCCCGGCAAGCTACCGAGAGTATCTTGCCCGCACGGCAAAGCCTGGCAAGCTCCCTGTGACGTATTTGATATGCCAAACACAGTAACACAGTAACAAAATAAAGGGCAAGACAGTTTTATCCCTAGCACTTCATTTGATCCCCTAAACACCACTCTCTTGAGCACAGAGCCAGAAATTACCCCATGCACTCCCTATGGAGAAAAGACACCCCTCTTCCCCCACCCCCAAATAAAAAGAGCAGAAGCAACTTTCCAAAGGCCTTCGAATGGTGCCTGCTTGTTTAGGCAACCCTTAACTCTAAGCTGCTGCTTTTTGATCCCAAAATACCTGTGTCACCAGAACAGCTTCTTCCATCAAATCCTGGGCTCAGCTTATCACAGGTTTTTCGCTGTCCAGTGAGGAGAGGAACACTGTATAGCCAAATGTTCTGGAGGCTGACTCATTTCTTCAGCATGCCCCAAGCACAGACAGCTAAATATTGTGGCTTGCGCTTAAGAATCAACACGGGGCAGAGTCAACCTCTGATGCCCGCCAGCTCAAAAAGAAAAGAAATGTGAGTCCAGAGTCAGTGCTGCTGCTTTAATTTCTGTTTACGGAGAAACATTCACTCTGTTTTCCACCTTCTACTCTTTTGGCCACAATGATAAGTATTGGGAAGGGTTCCTGTTCCTTCTTTCAGTATCTATTAAAGTCTACACTAACGAGGTCAAAATGATGATACCTTTTGGGCCGGTTCACATTTCATTAAAGGGCAGGAAGGGAGGAAGAAGGGCGTGAAAGGGACTCCACAGACATTTGCACGGTGAGGTATCAGTTCTATTCCTGGGGAGTGATGTGCAAAGGAGATTGTGATTGGCCGTTTGTTTGGAGACTCAGGTTCATTGATTCATTCATGGTTTCTCTGGTGGCTTCAAAGCCAGGCCTTCCTGTGCACAGAGGGTACTGTAGGATGCCCCTAGAAAGACAGTGGTTGATGGAGGGGACTCTCCCTCGACAGCCTTGTGGCATTAAGGTGTATCTTTAAAAAAATCAAGCTGCACTGGTGGAGGGATGTGTATTTGGTCATTGTATAATTGAAACTCAAGCACAAAAATTTGTAAGTCTACAACTGTACCTCATGGTGTCTCACTAATAAAAATTAAAAAATTAAAAAAAATCAAGCTGGAGCTGGAGCGATAGTACAATGGGGAGGGCATTTGCCTTGCATGTGGCCGACTGGGGTTAGATCCCCGGCATCCTGGAGGGTCTCCCGAGCACTACCAGAAGTAATTCCTGAGTGCAGGGCCATGTGTAACATCATTGGGTGTGACCCTCACCCCCCCAATAAAAGCCCAAAAAAGAAAAATAAAGCCTTTTCATTGGTGTTTTCCTTGTTTCTCCCTCCTACAGTGCTTACAGAATTCCCTGCAGGACCTGAAGGATGTGGGTATTTTACAAGTGAAAGTGCTGAAAGCAGTAGACCTCTTAGCAGCAGATTTCTCAGGTAAAAAACCTTTTTCCTGGTCATTCTTATTTCCAGCTTTGAAGGGATTGTGGGCAAAGCCAATACATTTTGATCATGGATTTTTTTTTCAGTCTTAGGCCACACCCAGTGATGCTCAGGGCTGACTCCTGGCTCTGCATTCAGGAATCACTCCTGGCAGTGCTCGGGGAACCATATGGGATGCTGGGGATTGAACCTGGGTTGATTGTGTGCAAGGCCAATGCCTTCCCTGCTGTACTCTTGCTCTGTCATTCAGACTTCAACAAAGTAAAAAGTCAGTGAAGCTGATGTCTCTGGTTCACTGGCTGAGACAGGCTAGCCAAGTGGTTGGAAACATAATCAGAGTTGCTGAGTGCAATGTGGTCAACCCCGAGCTTGCCGTGGAGACTCTGGGCGTCTAAGCATTGTGTCTGTTGGGATGGAGATCCTTACATGTCCTAGCTGGGACAGAGATCACCAGCATAGAACCAGACTTGCCTGTGGTCCCTGTCAGCCCACTTAGTCCCATCCAGGACTGTTACGACTTTGCGCTTATGCTGGGGTTTTATTTGATTCCCCCCTCCCCCACCGCAGAAGAATCTTCCTTATCTCAAGTCCGTGAAAAGTGTTTGTAGCCCCAGGATTTGAGCTTGGCACCCCCCATCCCCGTCCCCCTTCTCTGTCTCCCTCCCCATGCCCACGCTTTTGAACTCTCTCTGCATTTGGAAGTCTTTGTCTCCCTCCTCCTCCTCCCTCCCTCCCTCCCTCCTTCTGTTTATGCCATGGTATTAATAAATGCAGCATTTTAATGAATTTTGACGGCCTCATCTTGGGAGAGTTGGTGCTGCGCACTCCTCCGAGACGCAGTTGCAGACATGGACCCATTGGTGGACGGTTCCTCATTAGCTGGGACTGTGTGCTCTGTGCTGGTTGAGGGGCGGGGGGGTTGCTGGGGGGTGCTGTGGGGGGGTGTTTCTGCTCCAGCCCACCTGTGCCTGGGTGGGACCCGCCCTGTCTCAGCCCTGCTGCGTGTTCACCCTGGGGCTATCATGAAAAGTGTCAGATGGTTTCCCCAGAGCCCATGCTGATGGCATGTCACACCGTGGCCCTGCAGGAATAGGAGAGACACCTGCTAACCGTCTGAAAAATGGTTAAGTGGCCTGGGTAGAGGCAGCTGGCCTCGCTCTACCCAAGCCCGCAACCTGCAGCATGCAGGAAGGAAGAAACAGATGCTTCCCAAGTCCTGGGCAGACGCCCCAATGCCTCCGTGGCCCCCTCACACCTCCTTGCAAGCCACACTGCCAGAGTCCACTTGTCTTCAAGTCAGCAAAATATTGTGCAGAAGGGGGTGGGCTTCAGGGGGCTGGCTTTGGTAGTGACTCTGCCCGGCGGTGGTAGGCGGCATTGAGGGGGAATGCTGCTCCCTTTGCTTGTTTGCCAGGGGAATGTGGAGTGTGGGATCCATCCCAGACATGGACACGACAGTAGCCCCTTCCCTGAGCCCATGGTGGGGCATGGGCAAAGGGCTGGGCTGGAGCTGTCTGATGCCACTTGCTCTGGCCTGTCTCATACGCTACATTGAGGCCAGGAAGCCAGTTGGGAGGAGTCTCACGGGTAGGGAGGTTGTGGGTGGGGTGTGTTGTGTGAGCCCCAAAGTTTCTTGGGACAGGGCGGGGGTGTGGGGGAGGAGAAGGAGTGCATCTTCCCAGCCCTTTCCAAGCATTCACTGGTTTCTGCAGGTTTTTCCAGGCCTGGTTTCCCAGATTTGTGTGTTGGGTAGAATTATTTGCAGAGGGGCCTTCTACCTGGGCTCAGGCTACCTGGGAGGCCTTCTCAGGCCCTGAACTGCAGTTCAGCTGTTCTGCTGCCTGATGGTTCAGTGTTCAGGCTTAGAGACACACTGATGGAGAGTGAGAGGGAAATGGACAGTGCCTGGGATCAGATTGAGCGCCTGAAGAATGCCAGACCTGCATGCCACACCTTGAATCATCTTCCTAACTCCAATATTCTTGATTTGAATCTAAAGATCTTGACATTTGCTTTATTGCAGAGTCAGGTGTTTTTTACTGAGGCCCACCTGTAGTGGACCCCAGGGCATCTACCTCACTTCTGAGGTTCCTCTGTGGGGCAGTGGGACTCTTCTGCATTGTCCCATGGGTTCCTGCTGCTGCGCAGAGAATCATGTTGCATCTCACTCAGCTCCTTCAGCACACACGGTTTGAAGGAGAGGGATGGGCGCCATTGGATTCAAGCTCATCCCTGACACTACTGAGATTTATATTTTTTCAATTAAAAACATTTAAAAGTAAAGTAAAAGTAAAGTAAAGGCCCTCCCGTTGATCATCGATTTGCTCGAGCGGGCCCAGTAACGTCTCCGTTGGAGACTTTGTTGTTACTGTGTCTGGCATATCGAATACGTCACGGGGAGCTTGCCAGGCATTTAAAAATATTTTAAAATTATATCATGGTGATATACACAATTCATGGTTGAGTTTCAGTCATACAGTGTTCCAATACCCAACCCTTCCCCAGTACACGTTTTCCACCACCCATGTCCTCACACCACTTTCTCGCCCTTCTGCCTCCAACCTGGGCCTACCTTTGTGGCAGAATATTTCTCTCCCTTTCTCCTGCTCTCTCTCTCTCTCTCTCTCTCTCTCTCACACACACACACACACACACACACACACACACACACACACACACGCCCCCCCTTCTCTCTGTCTTTTTTTTCTTTTGGGGCACTATGGTTTGCAACACAGGTACTAAAAGGTTATCATGTATATCCCTTTATCTCCTTTCCACACTCAGTTCTTGTCCAGAGTGATAATTTCCAACTATCATTGTCACAGTGGTCCCTTCTCTACCCTTAGTGCCTTTTCCCTGCTACTTGTGGCAAACTTCCAAACATGGACTGGTCCTCCTGGCCCTTGTTTCTACTATTCATGGGTAATAGTCTCATAGTATCCCATGAATGAGTGCAATCATTCTGTATGTCCCTCTCCTTCTGACTCATTTCACTCAGCATGATAACACTCCATGTTCATCCATGTATAAGCAAAGTCATGACTTTATTTTTCCTAGTGACTGTGTAGATGAACCATAGTTTATCCAGTCATCTGTTCTTGGGCACTCAAGTAGTTTCCAGATTCTGGCTATTGTGAATAGTGCTGCAATGAACATAGGAGTGCAGATGGCATTTCTGCTGTGTGTTTTTGGGCCTTTGGGGCGTATTTCCAGAAGTGATATTGCGGCCTGCCCATTTTGCCTGGGCTTGAGTGGTTGATTCACCTGGGCTATCTCTTTCCAGGGAAGAGTGATCCTTTCTGCTTGTTGGAATTGGGCAATGACCGGCTGCAGACACACACCGTGTACAAAAACCTCAATCCCGAGTGGAACAAAGTTTTTACTTTGTAAGTAAATGTAAAAGACCTAGTGCACCCCCCGCACCCCAGTGTTAACATCCAAATCCAGTTATCCTTGATATGTTTGGGCCATGCTGGGCCTCTTGAGTGAATCTTTCTGTCCGGTTTCATATGCCAAGAATGGATATTACTCTTCTTTGCCTCCTGCAATGCTGTTATCCTTCCATTTTGTAGAGTCTGGTGTTAATAATAGAATAGATCATTTGATAATAGAAGAGATCATTTGTTGTGCCCAGGAGGATGTTAGGAGGCATTTGTAAAGTGGATCTTTTAGTGACTAAATGAATCTGTGGGTAGATGGAATCTTCTGACTAACCAGGCTAATTCGTCCCAAGAATCAAGAGAAGATCTGCCTCAATGGCATCTCTACACAGCAACATTATTTTAATGCCTCTAAGGCTTGTTGTCTTCTGCCAGTCTTTGGAAAAGCGAATTTTGGGGCTGGAGCAATAGGACAGCAGGGAGGGTGTTTGCCCTTGCACACGGCTGACCTGAGTTCGATTCCTGGCATCTCATAGGGGTCCCTGACCTCTGCCTGGGGTTTCACCCTTTTTTCTGGAGATTACTTTTCCAAGTTGGCTGGGAAGAAGTTGGATCTATCACTAACTGAGCTTTAGATATCCAGGCACCTGGTCATCTGGAAGAGGTCTCTGTTAAATTAGAAAAACTCTGTGTGTGTGTATGTGTGTGTGTTCCTGAAAAAATGGTTATGAAGCCAGGTGATGGAGTTGGGGATCATTCCCAAGGACCAATAAGAGATAGCACAGAGAGGCAGTTTTACAAAGTGCTACCTGCAAACACCCCATTTTGGCAACATGTATTGCCAACAAATCATGGCTATAATTTCACTGTCACTAATGCCATGCCAGGCCTCTGGTCAGCCATAAAAAATAAATGTTTCTGGAGGGCCGAAGCAGTAGTACAGTAGGTAAGGCATTTCCCTTGCACATTACCGGCCCTGGTTCTATACCCGGCATCCCGTAGGGTTTTTCTGAACATCACCAAGAGTAATTCCTGAGAGCACAGCCAGGAGTAACCCCGGAGTATCACTGGGTGTGGCCCCAAAACCAAACGAATAAAATTTTAAAAATTAATAAGTAAAAATTAATATTTCTGGAGCTGGAGATAGTACCAGAGGTTAGGCACTTACCTTGCGTAAGAATGCAGCAGCCATGGGTGTGGTTTCGATCCCCAGCACCAAATACAGTCTCCCAAGTACAGAGCCAGGAATGATGCCTGAGTACCACCACGTATGGGAGTAACACTCTCCCTCCGGCCCCCGCTCCCTCCCACCCCATGACCTTCCAAAATGCTTCTGAATATCCGACTGTGTGTGGGATTTTTGCTCTGGAAATGACTTGAAACCACCCTCCTCTTTCTCGCGTCTACACTCATTCTTCATCCCCTGTAACAGTCTTAACCTGGAGTACACGCATACGCGGAAAATGTCAGAGTAACCAACTTGACTTTCCTTTTTGTCCCTCCTCCCTCTGAGTGTCTGAGTCTTCTGTGATGGAAGGTTGGGGAATACAGTCGGTTTGATTTAATTTTTGGAATTTAATTAAATGGTGCTTTTATCCTTGGAGGACCTGCGGGCTTAATTAGGGAAGCCATGTTTTCACGAACAGACTTCACGAGGGTGTTTGTGTCTATACATGCCCTGCTGTGCTTCTCGTTGCAGCCCTATTAAAGACATCCACGACGTTCTAGAGGTGACAGTGTTTGATGAAGACGGAGACAAGCCTCCTGACTTCCTGGGGAAGGTGGCCATCCCCTTGCTGTCGGTAAGTGACCTTTTCCCATCAACATCCAGGGAGGCATTTTGTTGCTGGCATGTTTCTATGGTCTAGGGTGGCCTTGCATTGACTGGTCTCGAACTGGGGCAAGTTCTCCCACGAATAGCTAGAAGCAACTGTTTTATTCTGTATTCTTGTTTAGCCTTGGTCATACTACATACAGTAATAATAATAGGTAAAAAAAAAAGTAAAGGCCCTCCCGTTGATTGTCTATTTGCTCGAGCGGGCCCAGTAACATCTCCATTGGAGACTTTGTTGTTACTGTGTCTGGCATATCCAATACTCTCGGTAGCTTGCCGGGCTCTCCGAGGTATCTTGCCGGGCTCTCCGAACAGTAATAATAATAATAATAATAATAATAATAATAATAATAATAATAATAAACTAAGCCAAATAAAACAACTCATATTTTCTCTTTCTGTTGATTTGATGCCAGCTTATCCCAACTCAAACTTTCTGATCAGTCTTTCAGTTTATTCCCATTCCATCTTCGTTTTTTATTTTTAAAAATTATTTACTTATTTGTGTTTTTGGGTCACACCGGCAGGGCTCAGGGCTTACTCCTAGCTCTCTGCTCAGGGATCACTCCTGGTGGTGCTCAGGGGACCATATGGGATGCTGCGGATTGAACCCGGTTAAGCCGTGTGCAAGGGAAACACACTCTTTGCTGTCCTATCGCTCCAGGCCCCACATTCCATCTCTGGACTGGGGCTTCTCTTGTTCCTGAAAAGTTTCCAGACCCAAGTTTCTTTTTGACTCGGGGCCCAGTTCATCAAAGATCAGGGGCTGGTGACCACCCTTTTGTCCTCAGTGCCCACTGCATACCCCTGCTCCCCCAAAGTGGTCTTTTCATGAGTTCTTTTGACTGTTCAGTCTCAAAAAACTGTGCTGCAGAGGAAAATAAGAGTCTCTCTTGGAGAAAGATGTTTCTTACAGCCCAGTTAGAAGACAGTGCACCAGGGGCTGGAGAGATCACTCAGCTGCCTATGTTCTGACTTCACATGTGGGTCTGGGTTTCATCCCCAGCAGCACTGGGAGTGACCCCCAAGCACAGAGACCGGAGTACCAAGCCCCAGTGGGTGTGGCTTTCAAGCTGGAAAAAAAAGAAAAGGAAAGAGATAATGCACTAGAGTAAACCCAAATCTGAATGGGGGGTGGGTGGGAAATAGCTTGTCAGAATCTGAGAAAAAATTACTCAATCCTCCATCCACAGGGCCCTGGGGAGGCAAGCCAGGCTCCGAATCCCCCCGAATACAGAATCTCAGCTCTTCTGCCAAGCATCCATGTGATGTCCAAGAGCCATGGGTCATGAACCCATCAAGAAAACTTGTTTTATTTCTTCCCAAAGACTTACTTTTCCACGGGCATCCTGTTGGCTGGTGTCGTTTGTCGCTGATGAGGCGAGTTTGCTTGATGTGTAGAGAGTGGGGGAGCGCCGTGCCCCTCAATATCTGGGCTGTCTTTGATGGCTGGGTTCATATCTCCCCAAGTCCTTGTATCCCTGATGTTTGACGGGAAGAGACAGAGCAGCTGTTCCCCGGTAGGTTCTCCCACCCCCTCCCCCGCCATGCTGCCAAATGCTCTGAGCCTTCAGTGGCAGCCCCCAGTGGCTCTCAGAGAGGAGAAGGGGATTGGAGAGTTCCCTCCTTTTTTGTTCTTCTCACAACTTTGTCAGCGACTCCATCGAGAGAGAGCGCGAGAGCAAGCACTGTTTGTTGTAAACAGAGTACCATGTTCGCTTGCTTGCTTGACTCTGCTTGTGTTCACCGTGGAGTAGCCCAGGTTCTCTCTTGAACACTTTCTTCCTCTCTTGCTCTCTCCCCTCACATCTTCCTAAGCAAGTTTCTTTCAATAGAAACATCTTGCTCTACTTAAAAAAAAAAATCAAGAAAAGCACAGTGGGGAAGTGGAGATTCCTCATGGTGATCCAGTTTCTCCTCTTTTCCCCATCTATGAACATTTCTCCTCTTGCTGTTTATTTTTTGGTGGTTGTTGTTGTTTGAGGCGGGGGGATGCTTTGGGGAATGGAGGAGGATTGGGCTTCACCTGGCTGACTCATGCCTCTTGGCTCAGGGGCCCGTAGGCAGGGTTGGGGATTGAACCAGGGTCATCTGTGTGCAAGGCTTCCCCTTTCTGTGCTGTCTCTTCAGCCTCCTCTTTTGTTTTTGGAGATAAACAGTTGGGTTGATGTCTGTTGCTTTGGCCAGGGGTCACCTCCAGCCTATATAGGAGGAGGTGACCTCCTTTTATAAAGGAGCCCAGAGGCTCGGGGTCTCCCCACAATACTTGTCCAACCTGGCCACTTTTTCAACACTCTCAGACCCAACAGGACCCTCCAGGGTCCCCCAGCACTTTCCATGGGTTTCCAGGACTAAACTTCCCCTTGCTTGCTCACCTTGTGGTAACAGAGATCAAATTGGGGTCCCCTGTCCACAAAGCCTGCATCCCTGACCTGGTAGCTCTCTCCCCAGCCCCGTATTTCACTTTTTTTGTGTGCTTGTTTATTTGAGGACACAGTGGCCAATGCTTGAGGCTTACTCTTGGGAGGATGGGGAGAGGGGATACTCTATGGGGTACTGGGAATCAAGCCTGGGTGAGCTGTGTGCAAGGCAAGATCTCTACCTTTGTGCTACTCCTTTGGTCCATATTTCACTTCTTTCTGATTTTATTATTATATTTTAGTAAAGCAAGATCACTGCCATTGTCCTCCCGTTGTTCATCAGTTTGCTTGAGCGGGCACCAGTAACATCTCACAACAAATTGTGAGACTTGATGTTACTGTTTTTGGCATATTGAATATATTGCCATGTGGGCAAGATACTCTCGTTAGCTTGCCAGGCTCTACGAGAGGGGCGGAGGATTTGAACCCGGGTCAGCCCGTGCAAAGCAAACACCCTACCCGCTGTGCTATCGCTCCATCCCAGTAAAGCAAGATAGGGTTTTGTTTTGTTTTGGGGGCCATACCTGGCAGTGCTCAGGGCTGACTTCTGGCTCTGTGCTCTGGGATCATTCCTGGCAGTGCTCGGGGGACTATATGTGATACTGGGGAAGAGAGAGAAAGAGAAAAGTATGTGTTCCAGAGACAACCCGGACTTCTTCAGAATGGAAAAAGTCTCTTTCAGACTTTTTAAAAGTCATTTTTTAAAAAATGAAATAGTAGATAGTCAAAGCTTTCTGATAGAGACAGCAGAGAATTGTGACTGGAATGGTTTGGAATAGGAAGACTCTGATGATTCACTTCCACATTGCTCTGTCAATGGTACAATCAGTCACCTTGCCTGATGTTTTAGAGATGGAAGACATTGCTGGCTGAGATGTGAGCTCATTGTAATCCAGTCCAATCAATTCATTGACTTTTCCTCTCTGAAGTGGTCCCAATTCTGTCTCTGCCTTTTGATCCACACCTGGCAGTGTTCAGGGGCTGCTACTCCTGACTCTGTGCTCAGACCAGACGCAGCGTTGGGGATTGAGCTAAAGTCAGCAGCATTCAAGACAAACCCCTTAGCCCCTGCACTCTTCCTGGTCCCCAAGTCATTTCTTTATATTCAAGCTTGCATTTACCTTTACCAAATTATCCTGTGAGCCACCATGGGAAGATTTTGCCAGATAAGCTTTCTTTAAAATGGGAAGCATTCTTGGTGTTGTATTCCTCAGAGCTAAGGAGAAATCCTCTATTGGTGGGTGAGGAAGGTCTACCCTTTAAAATACTCTTACACTGTGGTGATGGGGGCAGGAGGAACCGGTCCTGAGAAATGGGGGCTTGGGGGTTGCCCAGCACCATCTCATTGTTCGTGTGCATGATAGTCAGTAATAGCTTCCCTTAATGAATTTTATGGGATGAATTTTCTATAATTGCTTGTACCAAATAAATGCCGGTGTATATCTTATTTGCATTTTCAATGAAGTATTTGCCCAAGTTTCACCCTTGACGAGTTTTGTGCCATGAAATAGATCACGATCACAGTCATCCTGTTGTTCGTCGATTGCCTTGAGCAGGCACCAGTAACGTTTCCTTCGCCCTAGCCCTGAGATTATAAAAAGTGTCACATTCAAGGCTCTTTCAGGGTTAGGAGAATGAGACCCATCATTGTTACTGGTATTTGGCATATTGGGTATACCACGGGGAGTTTGCCAGACTCTGCCGTGTGGGCAGGTTACATTCGGTAGCCTGCCAGATTGTCCAAAGTAAGAATGAGATAATAAGAGGTCACGCGGCCACAAATGCAGCCCACACTTCTGGGAGCTGGGTTTTATAGTCTCTGGGTCTTGGCCATTGATGGGATTACACAGCGCGGGGTGGGGTGTGTGTGTGTGTGTCGGGGGCAGTTGGTGGGTGTGACCCCTGCCTTCTGGAAGATGGAGGATCTGGGTGGGGGATGCTCAGCCCCGATCCAAGCAGGCTTGGAGATCTCAGCCCCAGGGCCTTTGTTCCTCGGTTGGTACCTTCATGCTTATGGAGAGTGGTCTCAGCATGGTTGTGGCTGGTTCTGGAGGTCTTCGGCTGCTGGGGCTCTGCTTGGGGCGGGGAGGGAAACTCCACTCCCCCCCAGGGGGCCCCAGCAAGGACAGCCAGGTGTGGGGTCAGGAGACTCATGAAATAGATACACTCAATTAATCTTTTTTGTGTATGTATATATGTGTTTGTGTTTGGGTAAATACAAACATTTGAGCTTTAAAAAGAAATAGTACTTATATTTTATTTTCTATAGATATTTATGGATATGTGACCAGTGAAAAAATGAGCAGGGCTGAAATGGCAACTTTTTTTAAAATTTATTTTTATATTTTTTTAATTTGGGGGCCGTGCCTGGCAATGCTCAGGGGTTACTCATTGCTCTGTGCTTAGGAATTACTCCTGGTGGTGCTTAGGGGACCATATAGCATGCCAGGGATGAAGCAGATTGGTTGTGTGCAATACTAATGCCTTCTCCACTCTGCTATAGTTCCAGCCCTTAATTGGTGACTTTTGAGTGCAGCCAACTTTTTCACAGAAATTCTGGTCCAATAGGAAGCATTCAGATAAATAAAGGAAGATCGAAAGGGCAGGTTTCTGTATTGGCATGTTGGACTGATGGTGACCTGAATGTAGTTTGCACAGCCTGTTTGGGATGGGGAGATGGGTTAAGGCAGGGAACGGTGCTCACCAGGATTCTTCCGATGTCCTCAGTAGAGTCAACTATACATTGGAGTGTCATTTGAGGATTAGATATATGAAGATTAGTCAATGTAGATATATGCCAATGGAGAAAGCCTCTCCCAATGAGTCCAAGACTGGCAGTCAGTGGCTGTTTCTCTGAGATGCCTAGAACATGCTAGCCCCAAAGTGAAGGAAGCTCAGGATAGTTGAGAGAGAGAGAGAGACAGAGAGAGACAAAGAGAGACAGAGAGAGACAGAGAGAGAGAGAGAAGGCTATTTCATGATGAGCAAAACAATCACTATTTCCCTGAGCCCCCATGCCTCCATGAGCATGGCTGGGCCAGAGGATTTAACCACCAGATCCACACAGCCAGGCCAAGTATCGCAGGAAGTGGCCCTAAATTTTTCAGAGCAGTGCTTGGGAGCACCCCCCAAGCAACCATGATAACTATAAAAAATATAAACCTTTTCTATGAATAGCTTTCATAGAAGTGTGGGTAACAATTGAGATGCAGTGATGAAATGTTGAGATGATGGTCCATCCATCAGCTGATCCGTTTTGGGGAATGAAACTTTAGGATATCTTTTGTTCTTGCACCACAGTGGGCTGACCAACTTGCAAAATTTGATCGTGTGTGTGTGTGTGTGTGTGTGTGTGTGTGTGAGCACACACATGAACCTATAATTTTTCCTGTTTCAGCGTCCATGTCATATGTTTCCACACTTGTCTGGTTTAGGCAGGATATCTCAGTAGATTCCCAAAAGCTAGGAAAATGTTCTGTAATCTGAAGCCTTTGGACATAGGAATTATTAGTGAAGTGAGCCCTAAAATACCTGGTGGAAATGAATCCCCAGTAGTTTAGATGACACCAAAACTACAGTTATAGACCTAATTGAAGTCGACTCTGGCCTAGGCGAATAAAAATTAGGGAGAAGGGTCAAAAGGAAATTCTTACTCTGACTTCATAATTAAAAATGCCAGGTTGGAAATCAATTAAGCCTACTAACAAAAGGAACTAAGATAAATGAACAAAATTTGAAATTTCTGAAGATAGTAGTAGCATAGAATATATGTAAGCTGTAGATCTTTGAATTAGTTTTAATTTTAGTATTAGTTTCCCCCATCCCAAAGAGTGAAACAGATCAGTTATTTGTAAAACTAATGAAAAAAAAAGGTAAGTGAAATTAAGATTGAGGTAACCAAAAGAATTTGGAGGGCTGGTCTCTGCAAGGCATATGATTAGATTTTTTTGAGAAGTTTGAGAAAAGTAGATGTGGACATAAATCTTGGGTAGAGACTACGAAGGTATAAAATCTTCACAAGATGAAGCTCTAATTATCACATCTCATAGAGAAATTAATATAAAAAATAGAAAATTTCTCTTGAAAAATGTCCATAGAGGAACTAAACCATTATGTAGTCAATGTGCTGCTTAGTGAAAATAATTATAATTTTTTTCTCTCTGCATTTTTGCCCTCCCCCAAATAAGAAAATAATAGATTCAAATTATTTCATGGATATATTTTCCCTCAAAACTCATAGAACAAGAACTTCTTAGTTCTATCACTTAGCTGATAAGAAAGGCAGGTGCACAAAGATGTGTGTTGAAGAATACTCACTCAAGGTAAAGACATTCCTGTTATTCTACCCAATGACCCTTATATTTTAGGGCAGTGAAATTCTGCCAGAAGCCAGGAAAACCTCCCAACAAATGCAGAAAACTTCACTTGTTGTACAATAAAAGCTATGCCATTTCTTTCTACGTTGGCGACCAAACTCTCAAAATTAAACACTGGTTTTCCTCTGAAGTGACTGTGTCACACCTAAACACCAAAGTGTATTTGTCTAGGCTGTCACCTCTAAATTTTCTTTCCCTTGGATTTAGTTGTTCCACTTAATAGAGGCTTTAAACATTTCCAAACAGAAAAATCATTTTCAGAGTTCAAAGTACAAACAGTCAGCATGTACCATGTGTTTAAATTTCATTGCCTTTTAGAGAAATGCTTTTATAGAGGAGCTTCGTAAATTGGGTAGGACAGAACTTGCTACCCTGTATTCTTGTGTTGGAAGTTAAATTACAGAAAGATCACGGGGAATGAAAATAGCTTCTGTAGCCCCTATTGCAGTGTTTAATTATAACATTAAATAATTAAGGGGAAAAGCCTTCGTCACCACCCAGCAGATCCCAGTCTTAACAGATATATTTTTCCCCCTAAAAGACATCTCTGTAGCATTACAAATCAACCAAGCGTTTGTCTATAGAAATGATAAATTATGTTTTCTATATATACTTCTCACATAGCAGTTGAAAGAAATGAAATACATTAGCAGATAAACTTAAGAAATTTGTATCTAAAATTAGATAGCAGATCATTTTTATCAAGTCTTATTGGTGCAAAATCAACTCGCAGTTCGACACCTAGACAAAGCATTTAAAATGCTTCTTTTCATGAACATATTTATGAATATAAATTCTTAATGAAAATGTAAGACAGCTACATACCATACTCCTCTCTAATTCCCCTCTGGCAAAGAGGGCATAGTGATATTTATGGATGTTCATAGGGATTTATTTTTTTTCCCTGTAATTTTCCCAACTCTTTGCAAGTTTTTCAACCTGTAATTTGTGTGTTGGAGGAGAGTTTAATATTAAAGTGCCAAATGTGGGCAATTTCTTGCTTTAGTCTGTAACTCTGAAACTCTAAGGCAGCATTTTGCCAAATGCTTGGACATTGAGAAAGAGGAAACAACATTAAAACAACAACAACAACAACAACAAAACACTAAACCTTCTTTCAATATAAAATAGGACTTTCTGGGGCGATGATTCCTCTTGTTCTTCTGTTGACCTTCCTGTACCCTGAAGGAATCATGGAAATTTTGGGAGCCCAGTGCAGTGATGGGGTGTGCTCACAGGAGGGCTGACTTGGACCGGAGAGCTCTTGGCCCCGTGTCTTGCTGTTGTTATTTTTTTCAACTTTAACACCCACCTTTGATTATGCGAGCCTGCAGAGCAAGGCGGAAGCTGTAGATCCTGTTTGGATCCTGGGGAGGAAGGAAAGCAAAATTTGATGGGGGCACCCCCTTCCTCTGAGCCGCTGACCGGGAAAGTCTTCGGAAGGAGAGAGGTGGGGTGTCACGGGGAAGGAAGGTGACCTCTCCCTTGTAAAGTGGGACTGGGCTTCCTCCCCACCCACACTTACTCAACCAGTTTCCACTCTGGTTCCTAAGACACTTGGGCTGCAACAGACTGCTGAAATGGGACTCCGGTTTTGTGCCTCAGTTCCCTCTGCTCTTTTCTGGGGACTGTGAGCCGAAGGGATAGTAAAAGGGATTTGTCACTGGCTAGGATGACCTCTAAATTCAGCTGTGGGTCCGAGCTGGAGTTGGACTCATGTCTCCCCCCACCCCCCCACTCCTCCATCCCCCCACCTCCCCACCCCCCGGGGATGCTGATCTGCTTTTGAACAGTCAGAAGCTTCGTTGAGGCAGACACTAAATGTCTTAGGCTTCTGGCAAACAGGCTAATGGAGGGATGCCTTGGATGGAACCCAAGTGGTTTTCCAGAATGGTCCAGAAGGATTCCTTTGATGGCTTAATGTGCTCGGGTCCATGGGGCGACCTTGGCTTGTAGGCTACAAGCTTGTCCACAGAATACATCAGGACCTTGGTTCTTTGGAAGGTTTGGAGCCACTCTGGGTATTTCGCTGGTCGCCACCTGCAATTACGCTGTGCTCATTGATTCATTGACCTTGCTTCATGGCTGGGAAAACTAATCCTATCAAGATGAATTTCATTTCTATTTAATCATTTTCAAATTTCTTTTATCCAGTTCTCTTTTGGGGAGGGAGAGGTATAGGGTCACACCCAGAAGTGCTCAGGGGCTGTTCTTGGCTCTGTGCTGAGGAGTAAACCCTTGCAGTACTCTGGGGACCTTGAACTGAAGGAATAGTACAAGGGATTGGTTGCTGGTCTTGATCTGGGTTTGATCCCTGGCATCCCTAAGCCCACCAGGAGTAATCACTGAGCACAGGGCCTGAAATAACTGAGCACCGCCAAGTGTGGCCCCTTTACCCTCCTCAGACCCCTAAAAAATTGTGCTGTATAGAAAAATTGAAAACAAAAATAGACCTCCCTAGAATTCTCACTTAGATTTCCTTTATCATGATTACCCCTATTAAAGCCAAAAGCTGAAATTACATATTACCAGCAGTTCTGATCTTTTTTCATCTCATCAGTTTTCCCACTGTTTTTTTTTTTTTTCTGTCTGTGTTCCAAGATCTAACCCAGAATACTGCCTGGCATTTCTAGAATTATCTTATCTCTTTAGTCTGTTCTGACTTGTAAGTTTCCTGATCCTTTCCTTTTTCTCATGATCTTGACAATCGTGCAAAGTCCAGGCCAGGAATTTGGGAGGATATTCATCATTTTCAACATGAAGTGTCTTCTGGGAGCACTCAAAGAGGAAACTCATGTAGACTTAGGACTAATTTGTACCACTCATTTCCCACTGCTACCCCAGTTTCAGCCCAGGGATGGCTACTTTATCTTATCAGTTGTAACAGCACTGTAGAATTAAATGTTGACTTAGGATGAATGATTTAGTATTTGTTTCATCCGTATTCTCAGCATGGTCATTGTGTACTGCTTGAGTTCTTTAATTGGAACCACATAGAAAGTTTGTGTTTTATTTATTTATTTTTTTTGTTGATGACAGATTAGAGATGGACAACAGAACTGTTATGTGTTGAAGAATAAAGATTTAGAGCATGCTTTTAAAGGAGTTATTTACTTGGAGATGGACCTCATCTATAATCCGGTAAGTCTAGCCAAGCCCAGTTCCTCAGTTTATTCATCCCGCAAAGTCAAAGGGAAACCAGTCTGGAAAGCCTCAAAGCAAAGCAAAAGTTTCAGAGCAAAGACAAGTGGAGAGAGAAGAGAAAGATACTAAGACTAGACATCCGATCAGTGTTGTCCAAGCCAGTTTTCAGTTGTTTTCATTGTGTTGAATTTTGAGAATGGAGGCCATTTAATTCTCAACAAAGGGGGGAAACAATGAAAAATGCAAGGGAACATTGATATTTTGGCTTTATTACTTGGTTATTTTCTAACCATTGACTGTCAGAAAGAGCTACAAGTATGTAACATGTCATTGAATTATTTCAGGTTTTCTAATACCCAATTCGATCAAGACAAGTAGTGACTCAATAAGAAACTTTAATTAAGGAGGGATTTTTTTGCATGTCTTGAACATTTTATTGCATATAAATGGTGTAAACACACACATATTTTTAAGAGGTTCTTTTAAAATTGTCATTATTTATTTATTTAAATTGAATCTCCATGAAATACACAGTTAACAAAGTTGTTCCTGATTGGGTTTCAATCATATAATGTTCCAAATACCTGTCCCTTCACCAGTGTCCCACCACCAATATCTCCAGTTCCCCCCCCCACCCCCCACCAGCCTACCTTTATGGCAGGCACTTTTCTTCTCTCTATCAAACATGTATATATTTGGCAAGCTTTAGTTGTGAGCCTAAAATCTAATTTTTTTTAACATGGACCAACTCTTCTTAGTTCTTCTTCATACTGCTGGCAGAAGCTGCAGCATTTGAGAATTTCTCCTTGCAGTAATAGTTTCTATAATACCTCTATAATAACTTATACTTGCAGCTCCTTCAAAGTGGAAGCGAGCTCTAGAGACACACCCATGGCATCTGCATATAGAATTTCCCACACTGCTTTTTCCATAAATCACCTTGGTACCTGTCTTTTGTGTGAACTGGCCTTTATTCTGGCTTTCTAGCTTTCAGATCTTTTGATCGCTAGTCACATTTTAATGTCCACATTCTCTCCAATTACTGAAGAAGAAAAGGAGAAGAACTGAGCCTATAAATGCCCTTTTTTATTTTTGTGGCATTCTTTTTGCAGGGCTGGAGATAGAACCCATGTCTCCTGTATGTCAGGCGTACATTGCTTTGCTACCTAGCCACCTCTCCAGTCCTAAATGCTCCAGTTTGGGTTTGTTTTGGTGGGGGGGGGGGGGGGGGGGCACTCCCGGCGATGCTCAGGACTTCCTTTTGGTTCTGTGCTCACATCCTGGCAGGCTTGGGGGATTCTATGGGATGACTTGTGCAAGGCAAGCGCTCTCCCCACTGTCCTATCTCTTCGACTCCTCTTTTTGTGTTTTAATAAAAAGAAAACAATGATGTCTTGCTAGGTCAAAGCGAGTATTAGGACCTTCACTCCCAGAGAAAAGCGCTTCTTAGAAGATAGCCGCAAGCTCTCCAAAAAGGTAGGTGGTCCTCAAACTGGCTTCTGGGGGTACCCTCAGCCTGCTGTGGCCGTACTCCCAGTGGCTGCATCTCCTTAGCACTACCTCTCTCTGTCCGTCTCCTCATTCCTTTCTCCTTAATATCCCAAGCAAGTTGCATCCTCAACTTTCCTTCCCCTCTCGCTCCTACTCCCCATAGCTCCTCCTAGGAGCTTCCTGACCTGCTCACAAGAACCCTCATCATTATGGTCCTGCGACTTGTTTTCTTTTGGGCCACACCCAGTGATGCTCAGGGCTTACTCTCCTGGCTCTGCACTCAGGGATCACTCCTGGCCGGGTGCTGCCAGGGAAGGAACCCAAGTAGTGTTGTGCCAGGAAAGTGCCCTTCCCACTGTACTATGCCTCTTGTCCCTGGTTCTGTGATTTTGGGGGGAGTTTTTCTGAGAGTGAGATTGGTCCAGGGACTAACCCGGGGGCTCTGGATTGGCACCTGGTTCCTTCCCCATAGCTGCTCCCGCTTGCAACTTCTCTATTGTCCAAATGTTGGACAAGGTGGTATCTTGTGCAATGGCCCCTTGCCCCCTTGGTCCTGTGGCCTGCATTGCTTTGCCATCAGTTCAACAAAAAAAGGGGAGCATTCAGGCGCAGACCCAACAACCAGGGCAAGATCCAGGCCCTTCAGGGAAGCTGGTGCTTTTTCTTTATTTCTTTCTTTTTAACTTGACCTTCTCTTTCCGGATCCCCAGCCCTGTCCAAGATTCAGGATTCTTGCCCAGTACCTATTGTCCTTTTTGAGCTGGTCACACAAAGAACAAAATGTTCCGCTTTCCAAGTGTTTATTACTTCCACTGCTTCCCGTGGGAGAAGCAGCTGTGAATTTTAGGAGGTGCTTAAAGAGACAGGCATCTCTTTCGGCTCCTGGTTTCCCATCAACTGGGTATGGTGTAGGCTAGGGCACGCTTGTTGGAAAAGGCCCTGGGCAGCTTGGGGAGCTGTACCCACGTGTTTGCTTTGGGTCTGCTGTAGCCTGGCGTGTGGTATTGAGTAGGTGTAATCTGAGTCACCCCACTGGCCTGATACTTCAGCTGTTGTTGTTATCATTGCCTTGTGCCCTGCGGACTTGGAAGTTAAAACCCAAGTGCAGATAGGTGGGGTCGCTGCTTTGCAAACATGTGGAAATGCATCCGTTGGCTCAGGGGACAGAAGACATTTCCTTTGCTAAACAAGACCTCCTGTCCTGCCCGTGCATGTGGTAGTAGGGGGGCCAGTGGGAGGCCAGGATTCTGTCCATAGGCCTATTGCAAGGGGACGCCCTCAAAGTTTCCTAGACATGTAGCTTGCATTTAAGTTGCAAATACTTTCAAGCTCTTGGGATGTGAAGGTCATTTTCCTTTGCCCGTTCTTTTCCTCCAGGAATGACTCCCCTAGAAATAAACACATTCCTGTACACTGGACACTTGGCCAAACTTCTACAGCAGTAATGGGGAAGACTGGCGCCCATTTCTACCTCTTAAGGCTTTTCTTTTATCGTTTTTGGTTCTGAAGCCACACCTGGCAGGGATTACTCCTGACTCTGTGCTCAGGGATCCCTCCTGGTAGGTCTTAGGGGACCATTTGCAGTGCTAGTGATCAAACTGGAGTGGGCAGCTATAAAGCAATGCCTTACCCTCTGTACTATTGCTCAAACCATTGTCTTTTTTTTATTGTTGTTGTTCTTTATGAGCTAGAAGATCTCAACTTGATGTTTTAAATGTCTCCATTTCCTTCCCAAATGAAAGTTATAGAAAGTCATTCCCCGTTCCACTTTCTTTTTCTTCCTCTCTCAAACATACAACAATATATCCAGTGCAGTCACTTTGACCACTTTTGTGCTGAACGAATGTAGTTATTTTGGGCAACAAACTTTTCTCTATCCAAGGAACTAAAAAATGGCTTTGCTTTTCTTTGCCTCTCTGGGTGATCCTATTTTAAAAAGTTTTAGAGTATGTCTGAAGACTTTTTTCTATTTTATTTTCAGTCTGGCAGCTATATAACATGGAATGTAAATAATCAAGCTGCCCCATGGAAAGAGAGTGTCTTAGAATGTAGAAACCAAGTTTCCATTTTTCCTTTTCTTTCCTTTTACTAGATCTTATCTAGAGATGTAGACCGCGTGAAGAGAATTACTATGGCAATATGGAACACAGTCCAGTTTCTGAAAAGCTGCTTCTTGTGGGAATCTACACTCAGAAGCACAGTAGCATTTGTGGTAAGATCCCCCCCCCCTTTTTTTATGTTCACATGATTTGCATCTGCATCTTATATAAATGCAGATGGGTTTTATCTTAAAGAGAGTAGAGTCATCCACATTTCTATGTTTGCATTGATAGAGGCACTGAAATATAACAGGCTCTTTTGAAATATATCCCAGCATAAGTGATGGCATCTTTTAGGCCTTTCTGTTGTCCTATTTAAGTCAAGTTTCCTCTCGGACATCCATTTAATTACTCAAGTCTTACTTATATCTGGATATGTTGAAGAGAGTGTTCTGTATATTTTAAAATAGTCTTACCGTTTTCCTAGGTAGGTTGGTGGAGTCTCAGCTTTGGGGGATATCATTTCCCCTTCTGTACCTTGACTATGTTCTTGTTAGTCTTCTGAAAACAGCAGATGAAAAATTACATGACCAAATAAAGACTAAAGTACTCTGTTTAATGCTGTAGGGAATTCATTCACAAACTTGAAACCAATAAACCAACATGCATTTGTTAATCACCCCTCAGAAATAATTGATTTCTATCTGTGATAGTTGGGCTCAGTTCTCAGAGAACTACAGACTTAGAGAAATACACTCTCATTTTCCTTCAGTTTCCCGGGATGGTAAAACCCTACTCAGACCCTGTCTGAGAACCAGCTATGTAGACTCCTGAGTGGCAAGATCCAGAGTGGATGCAGTACATTCCCTGGCCATCAGGTGCACTCTCCTTCATTTGTGAAGGGACTTGACCTTGGTCAGGTAGAGGGAGAACAGCATTCTCCTGAGGGTGCATCTTTTTGGTTTTGTTTGGGGACCACACTTGGCTGTGCTCAGGGGTTACTCCTGGTTCTGCAATCAGAAATCACTCCTCAAGTCCTCAGGGGACTATATATAGGATGTTGGGGATCAAACACAGGCGGGCCATGCAAGGTAAGCACCCTGCCTGCTACACTATCGCTCCAGCCCCTAAGTGTCTATCTTGTGCATTTTGTATTATGTCGTTCACTCAGGATAGGAGGCATGTGGTAGAGCCTAGTGAATGACAGAGTTGAGATCCTCGAATGGATCTTCTGTCTCTTGTTTCCTGCCATCCTGGTTCTTTCCTGTGGATAGTCGTACATTCACTATCTAGAGGGTCTAGGTTCAAGGTCAGCCCCTCCCTGATTTAGACAGGCTTTCAGCTCTCAACACAGGAGATCTTTTAATCCCAGGGCCTTCTACTTGCTTTAGTTTGTTACAGTTTTCCTTGTTTGGGGTTGGGAAGGCCCACTGTGGGTCTGACCTGTAATGCATGCGTTGTTGGATAGATCCAAAGTGGCTCCCAAAGTTGGTCTTCAGAGGAAGCAAAATGAATCTGGGCTTTTTGTTCATGGTTGTTGGTATCTTTTTTTATTTTTCTGGTCAGCTCTTCTCTCCCACTGGCCATTTCATGCCCTTCTCTGCCTCCTCCATTTCCCATGTGGATCCTC
This sequence comes from Sorex fumeus, assembly GCF_029834395.1. NCBI lineage: Eukaryota > Metazoa > Chordata > Mammalia > Eulipotyphla > Soricidae > Sorex > Sorex fumeus. The sequence continues at coordinate 9,388,249 of NW_026606108.1, read as the reverse complement.
CCTCAAAACTTTGTGCTGAGAATTCTCTGGCTAAGTATAATAATAGTTGAGAATGATCATTCTGGACAAGAACTGAGTGAAAGTAGGTAAAGGGATATACATGATAACCTTTCAGCATCTGTATTGCAAACCGTAATGCCTAAAATGAGAGAGGGGAGAGAGAGAGAGAGAGAGAGAGAGAGAGAGAGAGAGAGAGAGAGAGAGAGAGAGAGAGAGAGAGAATGGAGAGAAAGAGAAAATGGAGAGAGAGAGAATGTTGCCATAGAAGCGGGTGGGGGCAGGAGGGAAACTGGGGGCATTGGTGGTGAGAAATATGCACTGGGGAAGGGACGGGGAGGGAACATTGTATGACTGAAACCCAATCATGAACAACTTTGTAACTGTGAGCCTCACTGTGTGATTTAATTAAAAAGAAAATATTAAAAAGTTTGTTCTCTGGCTAGTCTGGGTGGGTGAGGAAGCATCAGTGGGTGTCTACAGTGGCTTCTTCCAGTCCAGGCTCCGCCCACTGCTGCCCAGGAGGGTTTCCACGGTCCAGCCTCTGCTCCAGCCTCTGCTCGGGTTTCTTTCCTGGCGCTGAGAGTTTTTAGGAAAACAGAGCTCTTGTTGCCCTGGATTCTTGGTGTGGGGATGACAGGAATGATTAATGGTCGCCCCACCTGATCTGAAGGAAGATTAGGATAGATGCCTCCCAATGGGGAATGGGAGGGGAGGGGTCCCAGGCATGGCAGGGGAGCTGGAGGGCGGGTGGCAGCCCCGTGGAACCCCAATGCAGGCTGTCACACGTAGCTGCTGGGGCTCCTTCTAAATGTCTCAAGGGCTCCACCTTGGTTTGTTGGTCAGATTTAGCAATTGTTGCAAGGGCGGCCAGACTGCTGGGGACCCCACAGTTGGCAGGACCTGTGGTCCCCCACTGGTCCCCTTTGGGAGAAAGCACATGAGACCATGAGAAATGTAAGTTCTGCCTCTCTGGGGGTGCTGGAAGGGATTTGACTTACTCAAATCCCTCTAATTTTCAGTTTTAATTAAAAAATGTAATGCACTTAGCCCTGGTGAATCTCATGGCCCTCAAAGACAGAAAAATGCGAGTCCCTGCCACCCCAAAAGGTATGAAGGGATGGGTCTGAGAAAGTTTTCAGGACTGCTGAGGATGTTCCAAATATTGAAACTGATCTGTGTGTTGTATTGTTTGTTTTGTGTTTGTTTTGCTTGCGCTCAGGGCTTAGTCCTGGCTTGGATCTCAGTAATTACTCCTGGTGGTCCTCAGGGGACAGTATAGGATGGTGGGCATCAATCGCAGGTCAGCCTTATGCAAGTGAAGTGCCCTACCTACTGTACTGTCACTCTGGCTCCTGTTCTTTTCCTTCTTCAAAAAAAAAAATTTAAGGTGTATATTTCGGATGAAATGAAAAATAAAAACACAGATTACAGTTACCTCTTCTACATTCAAAACAGAATGAAATTCTAGATTACTAGACTGCTTTGGTTCTTTGGAAAGTGTTTCTTTCATGGTTTTTGCCTACAGACATTGGTTAGCTGTTTGTGGATTATTGGTGACAGAATTTAGGCCTGGGGGTCTGGGGCCCCCTTTTGGGTTGTTTTTCTGCAGAGTGTTGTATTATCATCAGTTGACCTGGACCAAAAAGAGGGATTGGAGGCCCACATGTAAAACGATTTGCTCCACCTGGGCACCATATTATCCCTGGGAGTGGGCTCTAATATTCCACTTTGGGACCATATTTGTCGGTGGTGGCAGACACTAATAGTTCACTCGGGTGCCTGAGTAGTCACTGGCAGTAGACACTGCTGTTTCTTCATGACCTACGGAGGGCAGAGTGCTGCTGTGACCCACTACTTTGATTATTTCTTTGGTTTCAACTCCTTGTCACGCTCTTTTGGTGTGACAAAAGTCAGAACAGTCTGGGGGCCAAATCCTCAACCAAGGAGATCATGAACAATAGGATTTCCTTGGAAATCAGAAAATCTTCTGGAACTGGAAGGGTCATCGAAGAGGAAGAAAAGGCATGGCTTGACCCAATAGCCCTCAGAGCTCTTCTCTGGAGGGACAGGGAGTGGGGGCGAGCACTGGGCAGTGCAAGGCAGAAAGCTTGAGAGGGATTTCCTCTCACTTGTATTTGTCACGTCGTGGAACAGCAGACCTCATGTTCATATCTCAATTTCCAGGTGATACAGGGGACAACCATTAGAGGATCATGTTTATCATGTTCAGTATGTTCTAGCTGTTGTTCTTCAGGCTTTGTGAAAGCCAAACCACATACTTATTTTCTGAGGATTTCTCTGAATGTGTAGGTGAATATATCAGTGCATGTTGAAAGCTGGGGGTAGAGACAAACAGCCCTTTAGGATAGATGGCTGGGCGATGTGCAGTCAGAGTGGCTGGGAAAACAGCCCTGAGCTTGTTTGATACCCTGAGTCTGTACCACTTTTGCCTCAGTGTTAATCCCTAGTACACTAATGTGGGTGGTTGAACTCCTGAGCTGAGAAGAAAGAGGTCTTTAATCTGCTCAAACCTGTAAATGGTGCTATAGCCTGAATTTATTGTTTCTGCAAGAGAAGAATTTTGTTGTTGTTGCTGCTTTTTTTGGGTCATACCCAGTGATGCTCAGGGGTTACTCCTGGCTCTGCACTCAGGAATTACTCCTGGTGGTGCTTGGGGGACCATCTGGGATGCGGGAGATTGAACTTGGGTCGGCCGCATGAAAGGCATCTGCTGCACTGTTGCTCCAGCCCCTAGAAGATTTTTTTTAAAGATTTGGTGCAATATTCCAAATCGCGTTTCCTTGGAAATCTTTTTTATTTTTTTTCTTTGCTTTTTTTGGGTCACACCCAGCGATCTCATGGATTATTCCTGGCTCTGCACTCAGGAATTTCTCCTGGCAGTGCTCCGGGAACCATATGGGATGCCAAGGATTGAAGCTGGGTCAGTGACATGAAAGGCAAATGCCCTCCCTGCTGTACTATCGCTCCAGCCCCCCTGGAGGTCCATAAAAGGCTACAGATGAGAAATTAATTTCTGAATGGAGGCCAGCCATCACAATGAGGAGTGTCTGTTTCCCAAAGAAACCTTGTACAAATATGTTTTATAAACATGCATGTGGTTGGTTGCACCTCAGCTGTCTTGATCCCTTGGTATCTTTATAGCCCAAATTTTCCAGTGCTAAGTCTGGAGCATTTTAGAATGTTGGCTGATAGAGGGACTGCTGATTGCCTCCTTTTTGCAGACAAGAACAAAGACCATGTAGAGGTTTGAAACTCAGAGAACTCATTCTCATCAGAGGCAGAGCTGGGCTTTGAAACCCAGGCCACAGGCCTAACCATTGGCCTACACTGCCTTTCTGTGAGCTTGGCCTACAAGGCTTGTGGGTTATATTCAAACAGAGAAAAATGCCTCTTTTCATGTCTCTCTCGATATTTCACTTTTTTTTCTTTTTGGGTTACACCCGGTGATGCATAGGGATTACTCCTTGCTCAGGAATTACTCCTGGCGGTGCTTGGGGGACCATATGGGATACTGGTAATCGAACCTGGGTCAGCCGTGTGGAAAGCAAACGCATTACCCGCTGTGCTATCGCTCCAGCCACTCTCAATATTTCTTATCTTTAGCCAAAGAAGACGAACCCTATTAATCATTTCAATTATGAATGCAGACATTGTTCATGGGTTTTTTTTTAAACATTCTTGTTTTGGGGCCATACCCAGTTGTGTACAGACTTACTCCTGACTCTGCACTGAGGGGTCACTCCTGGTGGTGCTCAGGGGCCCAACTGGGATGCTGGGGATTGAATCTAGGTTAGCCTTGTGCAAGGCAAGTGCCCTACCTGTTGTACTCTCCTAAGGCCGGAGTAGGATTTTAAGTCTGTTTCAAGATGTCCCAGGGAAAGAAGCTATTTCTGCAGGAGTGGTTGTAAAAATTCTTAAACACAGTGTTTTGTTCATAAGAGAAGGGACCAGAATTTGAGTAGCCCAAAGCAGATGCCTGTCACATTTTGGGGGAGCACCCCAGGGCTTGGAAGTTACGTGCTTATGACATGCTTGGAATCCAGCTCAATGTTCTGGAAAATCATGGTGCCTGATTCTACACTGAGCCCCAACCTGCATTCTCTTTCCCTCACTTGGAGGAGGGAACTCTTGGATTAGATATAGAAGCATTTTCAAGGGAGAGTGGGAGTTTAAAAGAACTAATTACCTGGGACTGGAGAGATAGTACAGCCAGATCGTATGGCATATGCAGCATTTGCCTTGCATGTCCCTGACTAGGGTTTGATCCCTGGCATCCCATAGGGTCCCCTAAGCACTGCCAGGAGTAATTCCTGAACACAGAGCCAGGAGTAAGCCCCAACTCAGCTGGGTATATCCCTCAAACTAAACAAAACCAAAAAAGGAAATAAAACTAGTCAAATAAAGTTAATTTCAGAGACCACATATTTCATATTTTCTTTGCCAAATCCAGATTGTTCGAAGAGAGATGAGCAGAGAGGGGTGTATAGAGACCTGATTACATTCTATCTAAATACTGGAAATGATGGTACAGTGTTTGCCTTGCCAGTGACTAACCCAGGTTTGATCCCTGGTATCCCACTTGCCAGGAGTGAGCCCTTAGCGCAGTCAGGAATCTGCTCTGAGCACTGCCACGTGTGGCACCATGAACCAAATATTGGAAACAGTGGAGATATTGGAGTTGGGCATTGTTTTTAGGGCACACAGTTCTTGTTGCTCCATCCTATAGCATCATTTCTACATTCTGCCTACTTGATGATAATGATATTGAATTGCTTTTGTCCTCAAAAACTAATTTTCCATTGTGATAGCTGAGATTATAGAATCAGTTAGTTGAGGTTCCATGTGTCTGCTGAGATTTTACAAAATTCAGTCTTGTTCCTTAGAAGACTTTAGGATCTAGGGTGCCATAAATGCATTTTTTTAATTGTACACATTAGCATCCCTTTGATCTGTGGCTTCATGGGAAGATTATTTTCAGTGGCCAATGGGATGCATTGATCTAGCCATCTGTTTTCTACCAATCTTTTCCCATACGTCTTTTGGGTGCACACCTTTTGCCTTGAGGAGTCAAGTGTGTGTGTGGGGGGGCAGGGGTGCATAGATGGATTTCTTATTTTATTAAATTTTTACGTGGATGTTTGATGTTAAGAAGTCATCTAAATCTACCACCTATCAATGTATATCTTTATAAAGCTACAATTTTAACATCTGTGACTTTTTTTCCCTAAAAAAACCCCTTTCATTTGTGTGTGTGTAGAAAAATGAAAGATTTATTCCTCGGAGTTGACAGGGCCTGCAATATGATACATAATTTAAAGCTTCAATCAAGCGCCCTTCTCTCCAGGCAGGTCAGAACTATAGTTTTCCACTTTCTTGCAACATTTTTAGCAGAGATAGAATTTGTAGTGACTAAGAGTGAGAAATGTGAGAAATAACTTCTCTTGGAACTGAAAACCGTGTCTTCCTAACAAAACAATAGTAGCTGTAATGTCGCTCACACACACACGTGTTTATCTGCACACACAAATACACAGGTATTCACATGGTCACATAGATACACACACTACACACATGCGTGTTGATATGTACGCACACATACCATATATAGATGTGACTATACATAAAACCAAAGAAGCAGAAACTGTTTGGTAAACAAACTGTTTCTCTGTTGGACATTTATAGGAGGCACATTTAGTAAAATCTTACTGGACCTGGGAACTAGTACGGGAGGGAAGGTTGGAAATTAAATTAGTTTGAAAAAAAAAAGAACTAATTTCAGAGGCCACACACATCGTATTTTCTCTGTGAAATTCATGTTACTCAAACACAGAGAGATGGGAAGAGAGGGATCTCCAAAAATCCTAATACATTATTTCCAAGTATTGGAAGTGAGTCGGAGCTAGAGCAGGTAAGGCATTTGCCTTGCATGTGGCCAACCTGGCATCACATAGGTTCCCTTGTGCCCCATCAGGAGTGATCCCTGAGCACAGCCCCCAGACAAAACCAAGTCTGTACTGCACCACATTTGATAGGGTTCAAAGCAGGAGGCAACCGATCTTAAAGGGAAATATAAATTTTTTTTTGCTTTTTTTTTTTTTAGGTCACACCTAGCGATGCACAGGGGTTACTCCTGACTCATGCAATCAGAAATCACTCCTGGTGGTGCTCGGGGGACCATATGGAATGCTGGGAATCAATCCCAGGTTGGCTGCGTGCAAGGCAAATGCCCTACCCTTGTGCTATCACTCCAGCCCCAATATAAAATTATATATATAGATAGATAGATAGATAGATAGATAGATAGATAAAGCACACAAGGCTCAACCTTTAACAACATATTAGTGATCTCTTATAGAAGGGCTTAATGGCTCCTGGGTGAAATATAACAATCTCCACACTCTTTCCTCTAAGGGTACTTTTTTGTAGCATTTTCAACAGCTTTTCATAACAATACAAAATATATTATTTCGGTTCTGCTTTGAGGCAGGGATGGGGTTCGTGATGGAAACATGGAAATATGGTGATAGGAAGGTGTAATGGTGGTGGAATTGGTGTTTGAATATTAAATGTAATGAAATGTTCTGAGCTACTTTATAAAATAAAAAAAATTACAAAAAATAAACAACCCCAAAACAAAAACCAAATCTGTATGGGTGCCAGAAGGACAGTACAGTGAGAAAGGCACTTGCCTTGCACACAGCCGACTTGAGTTCAATCCCTGCCACCCCATAGTGTCCCTCGTGTCTCCCAGGAGTGATCCCCGAGTGCAGAGCTAAGAGTAAGCCCAAAGCATCGCCTGGTGTCCACCCCACGCCCTCCCCACAATAAAAACCCCAGAACACCAAACTCTTCAAAACCAAATCTGTCAGTGTTTGGACTTAATCTCTTCTATGAACCAAAGAACTTTCCTGTTGAAATTGTGGGGACCCTGATGATGCATGCAAGCTAAGCTTGAACCCTGAATATGCTGTTGGATTTTTTGGTGCATCTGAAATTGGTGGTGCTCTATGCCTTTTCGTTCCATCCCCCATGTTCTGTCCCCTGTGTGCTGAGCAGAGGGCACTGTCCTTTGATGAATCCCCAAAGATAAGAGCCTTTCTGTAAAGTTTCGGGGGGAATCCATAGTTGAAGGAGTGAATATTTTTTCAGGCATCTTAAATGCATGCCCAGAAAATGGTGTGTGTGTGTGTGTGTGTGTGTGTGTGTGTGTGTGTAAGATTCAGCAGTCCTAAGGGCTACTCCCAGCTCCATACTCGTGCTCGGAGGACCATGTTGTATCAGAATTAAGCTGAAGCTCCTGCATTCAAGGCTTATGCACCAGCCCTTTTAGCATTTCTGTAACCCCAACACTCTGTTGTTTTATTTTGCATCTGTAAGAGCATTTCCCAAATATTCCTTATTACCAGCACCCTGCCTAATTTCGTTTCACGAATATTTCCATGGGGTTGGATTTTTTTTTCATTTTTTTGCTTTGCAGCCATTTTTTTTTTCATAAGGACAATCCACGTTTGCACATGGTGATGATAATTTTTACGACATAATTGCACCTTCTATTGACAACTTCTCAGGCATTAACTAATTATGCCATTTAATAAAATTACAGTCATTGCATTAAAAGATTATCTCTTGAACATTTCAAAGAACGCGGCGAAAACTATTTTAACCTATTTTCGTGTTTGTATTTCCAACTTTTTAATTGAATTGCACGTCAGGGATGGAAATCAGTTGGTATTGGAGGAACATCCTTGTTTTGATGGGTACTTGTCAGAATTTCCCATTTAAAAATTCTACACTTCAAATGTCTCTCAGACATATACATTTGTGGTTGGGGGGGGGTGCTCTACGTCACACCTGGTGGTGCTCAGGGATCTGTGCTCAGGGGTCACTCCTGGTGGCGCTCGGGGATCATACGTGGTGCTGGGATCAAACAGGGCTGGGTTACATGCAGATAAGGCTCCTTTACTCCTGTTATTTCTCAAACCCCAACAGCATAGACATTGCCAGTGTGCATACACGGTCCTGCCAAATAATAAATCAACAGTTGACTCTGCAGTCTGCATAGTAGCCTGGCCCCAGAAGCTTCTGGAAGGATTCATTCCCTTGAACATGTTTGCCACTTGGCTCAGGCTTCCGGTGGGATGTCGTTACACATACATGTACTTTCCTCCTCTTGTGAATTCTCTGGTTAAGAGTGAAGGCATCCCGACTCTTTGAAGGGACCTTTCCAGTTCATTTGAACGTGATCCTGAATTTCAGATCTTAAATCTTAGAGGGGAAAGTGCCTTGGGCAATGGACAAGAGGCCATTGGCCTCTGGCCTGTGTAACACCCTGCTCCCTGATTCTCTTCCTCTCTCCACCCCAGCTGACTGCTGCTTCTCCTCTCTCTCCTTCCCCTTCTTCTCTGGCAGCTCCCAACTCCTGCACTGGCCCCACCATCCTTCCTTCCACCTCCTCCTCCTCTTCTAGCTAAGACCAAAGGTGAAACCTCTGGGTTATCAAAGCATGCTGCTTAGAAAAATGGAAATGGTCCTTTTGGAGATCAACTAAGATAATAAACCTGGATGTATTTTTTGAAAATTCAAGTTGCACTCGTGTGTGGGTAGGGTTTAAGAAGGATTATAACTCGGGTGGGTGATGGCATTGTGCTTCTAGCTTAGAGGGAAGACGGAAACATTCACACATGCACACACACATGCTTACATGTGCACACACACAAACTTGGACACAGATACATGCACACATGCACACACATTCACACACTTGCATACACACATGCACACAAATGTGCACACACATACACACATTCATATACATATACACATGAGCTCATGTACTTATGCATACACATACATGCACATGCAAACACTTGTATACCCACGCACACACGTGCATACATACGTGAACACACATGCATACACCTGCACGTACACACGTGCATACACACGCGCGCACACATGCACACTCATACACATGCATACCCACATGCACACATAAGCACACACAGACATGCACGCACATATACATGCATGCACGCACACATACATGTGCATATACACATGACCATGCACACACACACATGCACAGTTGCTGATTCTTCACAAGGATCAAGGCTGCTGAGGGCCAGCAGAACACCTGTTTGAAGGTAGGGTAGAAGTGCAAACCTCTCATTTCTGCATTGTATAATTCATTCTCTGGAGACTCTTATCTCTGATGCTGCCTCATGTGGAATCACCAAGTGCCAGGACAGACATCAGGCTTCTGATAATTCTTTTCTTGCCTCCCCCTGATGAAATTCCTCACGTCAAAAAATAAAAGGATTGGGGGTTGGAGTGAGAGTACAGTGGGGAGGGTGCTTGCCTTATGTGGGGCCGACTTGGGTTCAATCCCCAGCCTCCTGATCTCTGCCAGGAGTCATTCCTGAGCACAGAGCCAGGACTAAGCCCTGAGCGCAGCCAGATGTGGCCCCCAAACAAAAAACAAACAAGATTTGATTCAAAGATTTCACAAGTCCGTTTTCTGCCCTAATGCTGAGATGGAAGGATTAGTTTAGCTCTGGCACCCTGCAGAATGAGTCAGTCTTCTTGAGGTGTCTCCTGCCCACTTAGAAATGTGGGGGAGCCATTGAGGCCATTCATAGTGCCCCTTAGCAAAAAGCAGGAACATGAGCCAAGCATTACTGGATATTCCTTTGCTTCTGTTGCATCTTTGCCTCAGCGCCAGCTTGCGACCCTGCTAACAGAGGTCTTGGACCAGCCTAACTCTGATCCCCTCATTGCCTCTGCTCTGACTTCCCTGCCCGTCCTCCACCCAATGTCCAGGCGGTGGAGCTCATGCCTAAGAAATGCCACCAAGGTGTCCAGATCAGCAATGAGAGAAGCTGGGTGGGGGGGGGGGGAGTTAGCCCGCTACTGACCCTAGGAGTGTTTCATGGCACTTTTTTCCTTGATTAGAATGTTTTGATTCGTCATCAATATTTAGATTCATTCCCCCCCGCCCCAATAGTGGGAAATGCATCAAATAGTGTGATGAGCACAGTCTGGATGAAATGACAATCATTTGCAAATTAATGCCATTCTAGAACTGCTATGTGAAAGGGCTTCCTGCCTCCGCCTCTGCTTCTCTGCTTGCCACCTGCATCTGCAACCCTTCTGCATGTTGCAAAAGCAATATTCAGAAATGAGAGAGAGAGGGGGACAGAGAGACAGAGAGTGAGGGAGGGGGAGAGAGATAGAGAGAGGGAGGGAGAGAGAGACTGTGAGAGAGAGGGAGAGAGAGAGAATGAGACAGAGAGGGGAAAGAGGGAGAGGGAGAAACAGGGTGAGGAAGAGGGAGGGAGAGAGAGAGGGAGAGGGAGAGGGAGAGAGAGACAGTGGGGGAGGGAGAGAGAGAGCTAGCTCATTAGCTCATTAGCTGCTGTCGCTTGTGGAAACAGAATCTCTTCCTGGTTGATGTACTGCCCCCTGCTTCGTGGCCCCCTGAACTTCATCCTCATTTCCGGCAGTTGTTTCTGTGAGTGCCCCCACCCTGGCTCATCTTTTGCAGGACCCATCAGATGCTGTGTTCTCAGTTCTCTGCCCTGTCCGTGTGCCCAGGGCCTTTCACTGTAGTTGCCCACAGGAGTCACCTGCAATTTGATGCCCCCACCCCAGTGGTTACAAGAGAGCCCCCTCACCCCGTGATCATTCTCGCTGCCTGGTCTGAGGTTCAGGGAGCGAATCCCTTTCTGTGATCTGGTTGGAGTTCGTTGTGTGCCCTCATCCTTCTGCAATTAGACATCTGGCTAAGGAAGGGGTAGTGCTTTGGCTGCTTATAACACAGAGCTAGGCTGTTTGTCTGGTTGGGGGCAGGGGTGATCTTCTCCAGTCCGTGCCCCGAACCCCTATTTTTACAGCAGCAGCAGTACCAACAACAGAAAAGAAAGGCAATTTAATCAAAATCCAACTCACACATTGGAGTTGCGGCTCCAGGCCACGCTGACCGTGTCCTGGGATTCTCTTATAACCCAGATGCCTACCTTTGGGCCTTTAAAAAGGACTGGACTTCTCCCGGCCAAGCTGTTCCAGATTTCTGCCAGGGAGGTTTTATTTCATGCAGGAAAAGACAAAGGCACTTCTTAGCCTCGTTGGTGTTAAGGCCAGGCTTCTCTCTTGGTTATTGCTAGAATGGAAAGTTCCAGAATGTTCCATCAGTGACTCGTCAGTGGCTCACAGACTCTCTGCCTTTCCTTTTTTCACAGCCCCCCAAACCCGGCAGTTAGAGTGTTTGTTCACGAGTCTGGATGGGACGCCAGCCACCCCCTTTCCACGGGTATCCAGGGACTCTGTTACGAAAAAAATGAATGAAAAGCAGATTTTCCAAGTCATATGGAACATAAATCCAATCCATTTTGCCTTTTTTTTTTTAACTTTTTGTGCTTTGGGGTCGACCCCACCCTCGCTGCAGTCTGGTCAGAGTTTTGTGCTGCCGAGGGCCCTGGTGGGGAGGGTCTCGGTGTTCATCTCTGTGTCTGTGCTTTGAGGGGGTTTCAGTTCCAACTTATTTGGGCAGTAAATACACTTTTAGTGACATGCTGCCACTCTCTAGCGCTGTGAGAAGTGACTGAAGATTTAAGTATGGATGTGTCAGTGTTAGCATTTCTTCTGCTCTTGTATCAATCCTGCAGGTCCAAATGTAATTTTTGCCAACTATCCCCTAACAAAAGCAGGTCTTTCTTTGAAGACCTCAGAAGTCCGTCTCAGTTTGGGGTAAGGAATTTTCTAGAATATAATCTATCCCCTCCCCCCGCAACACACGCATGTACTTTGCAACCTGAAAAAATGCAGGGTATGCTTAAATGTTTTTTCAAAAAGCAAACAACGTCCAGTTGCATCCATCAACCACCTCCTTTAAATCAATTTTGCATTTCATTGGCAATTTTAAGACTTTTAAAAAATGTGTGTTTGCATAAGGGAAATAACGGGGTTTTGTAAATTTAACACACATGCACACAACCCTTCATAAAGAGGAAGAAAACCTTGATAAAGAGGAAGAAAAGAAAGGAAAAGCAAAAAAGTAGAAAATACTCCAACCCTTGATCGGTCTTTTCCAAGATCGGGCTGCAGGTGGCGATAGAGGCTCACAAATATAAACATCTCAAGGTACATTTCTGTGAGCTGCTTCTTGGGGATTTTCATTTCAGCAATTTATTTTTTAATTTGGTATAATCATCTACAAGCAGAAATCATTCCATTAGTTTAAAAAATAAAATTCATGTTGTACAATCTCTGGACCCGTTCTTATCATTTTTTTCCACATATCTGTGACTTACTCGTCTTTATGCCCAAGGGACAATTGTCAGATTATTGTCAAGTTGGCACTCCTTGCTTTTTATCTTACTTACTGTGTAGCTGAAATTGGACAATTATGCCACTTCATAAAGTCCTTAATATTTGGTCTGAAGTTGTTTAGACATCTGTGCGTGTGTGTGTGTGTGTGTGTGTGTGTGTGTGTGTGTGTGTATAAGCACAGATATACCTTTATATCAGAGTTAGCAAATCCATTTCATCCAGGGGGCATTTCCTTTCTTTGTTAACAGTTTAAGGTCAGTTTTATCCAAGCAGGATCACAAATTCCATCAAAGCTATTTTACCAGAGGACAAAATCACAGCATGAGTAATTGATTGTAAAACCTTCGAAAACGCATAGTGGCAACGAGAACCTTTTTTTCCCCTGATTATTTTGCTTACTTCATTCCTGACATTAAACATGAGCAAAGGAAAATCAAAATACCCAGTGACTCTTTCCTGCCAGTTAAGTTTCGAATGTTCTTAAATTGCTGATTTTTAGTAGATTCTTATCTGATTTTTAGTTCTGTACACCTCCCCCCCTTTGAATTGAGGTTTGAAAAAAAATGCTCACTCTAAAGTGATTTGCTTAAACATCTCATTTCCTTGCCATCTTCTTTTAAAAATCTAAGCCTGTTTGGTACACCGTTGGGGGCTCGAGGCTGTCATGGTTGTGAGCAGCAGCGGCATTGTGTGGGTTTCAGTGACATCAACAGGTAACTCTGCTGGTCTTGAACAAATTACGTGAATTCCAATCTTTGTCTCTCTTCTGAACATTGCATGAAGTTCAAAACCAATAAGGTTTTGCGTCCTCAACCCTCACCGCCAGAATTTCTTGCGATAGAAGAGGAAGAAAAGGAGGCAGGGAGCCCTCCTCAGCTTCCTATATTCGGTTTCAATTGCTGTTCCAATTACTCATGAGAGAGCGGAGTGGAAAGCAAGCAGGACCCTTGGAAAACCCGATATTACCGCCTTTCCAGATAGCACATTCCATTCTCCACTCTGTTAGCAGCTGACCAAAATCTAATCCACGGGGGGAAAAATGCATTGTGGTAAGCAGTTCTTGAAAATGTTTATAATAAATGGCCAAAGCCAAGTTTGCACGGGGAGATTAGGAGGTGGGGCAGGATGTGTGTGACGGGAGCTAGGTCATCAGCTGACCTCTTTGAGTCCTCCCAAGGAAAGCCCCTGCCGGTTAAAGGAAGATAGAAAAGCTGGCAGTGCAAGTTTGATTTGATTCCCTGCTGCTCCCTCACCCCCTCGGCTTTTGCATATTGTTGATTGCACGTGGTGTTTTTCTCAATGTATTCGGAAGTGCACAGGGGAGGTGATGGCATTCGAATGTTGGCTTCGCCAGGGGCTCACCATCCAATTGGATGCATATTTAATGCAGCCAATTCTCTTGCACAAGCCAACTTTGTTATTCTCAAAGATAATAAGAGAATCGTACAGGCATATTTCCCAGAACTCTGTGCCCCACCTCACCACTTTGTTCTCTTAAAAAATAGTGAAAATAGTGCTGAGGATGAGAAGTCATTCGCTACTGTTACTGCTTCTGCTTCTGCTGCTGCTGCTTCTCCTCTTCCTCCTCTTCCTCCTCCACCTCCTTCTCCTTCTCCTCCTCTTCCTCCTTCTCCGCCTCCCTCCTCCCTCCTCCTTTTTCTCTCTTGATTGCACTCAGTCCAGACCTCAAGTCGTACACAGAAGTGACATAAAGATCAGATCCTCAGCTAAGAAAGCCTTAGGGGAGCTTTCTGCATGTGATCTATTGTCTGGAAGGTTGGCAGTGTTAATGCACTCTGCAAACATTACCGGGCCTCCCTAATTGCGCACTTCATTGTGGGATTTAAGCCAGCCAGGAAAGGTGCAGGGCACCTCATCTATTTTGGCCTTGCGGCTCAAGTTGTCTCTGTCATTCCATGGAGATCACTGGAGGAAGGAATCTCCTGTGGACTGGGAGTTAGGTGCGGGAGCTTTGTGCAGTGGAGTCACCCCTCCCCTCTTCACCCCCCCCCCAATTCCTTGTCCTTTAAGTACTTTGCATTCCATCCCTGGGGGTTACATTGTGGGAAAGGCCCACAGATCTGTGTTGAGGGGAACACTGGTGGGGGCTGCAAAAAGAATCCAAGACTTTGACTTTTGACCTATTTTATTTTCATTATCTTTCCTCCCTGGCATAAGCCACCCTTTCCACCACCTCCCCCCACATACATAGTGTACCCCACCCCCTCCCATGGTGGTGCTGTGGCATTTTGCTTTTAGGTTATTTCCGTGAAGGACAGTGAACTTTATAGCACTGTGCTGACTCTAAATCTGACTGTGTTCACTTGCTAAAATACCCTTTGGTGCCTGGATGGATTCTTAATGTCTGACTTGAGCTCAGATGTGGGTAGGAATTAGGGTGGGCTATGGAGCTTGTGGTGGGATGATGGTCTGGTGTTTCTCACTGCCAAGAAGGTCTCACTAAAGCATTCTCTCTCTCTCTCTCTCTCTCTCTCTCTCTCTCTCTCTCTCTCTCTCTCTCTCTCTCTCTCCCCTCCCTCTTCCTCTCCCACTTCCATGCTCTGGATCCATCACTTGGTCCAGACCTCATTATCAAATTCAGATGCTGTTTTGAGGCTCCCCTGTCTGCCCCTCATAATCTCCTCTTTACCCTGGGGAGTGTGTCTAATTTAGTTTTTTCCAAAGGATGCCCAAGTGTCCAGAGGAAGATTTAGCCAATTCTCTTCCACCTGGGCACTTTCAAATTCTGTGGGGTTCCAAAGAGCCCCCAGATTCCTGAAATGCTGACATCTGTCGTGGGTATTTCTGGGAGTGGAGGGAAGGAAAAGTTTGCTTTACTACATCTTATGCCCCTCAAACTGCTAATTTATGTGGCAAAGTGCCTGCCATGACATACTTGTCACTTCCAAAGGAGACCCTGTAATTCACGATGGTAGTTGGAAGGATGGATTTTTATATTTTTACTATTTTGGGAGGGGTTGTTTTGGACCACACCAGTGATATTCAGGGTTTACTCCTGACTCTGCACTCAAGAAATCACTCTTAGCATGCTCAAGGGACCATATGGAATACCAGGGATCAAACCCAGGCCATATGCAAGGCAAGCACCTTACCCATTATACTATCCAGCCACTTATGTTTCTTTTCTTTCTTTCTTTTTTTTTAAATGGTGTGTGCGTGCGTGTGTGTGTGTGGTGTGGGGGTGGGGGGTTGGGGCTGCACCTGGTCATATGCAGGGGTTACTCCTGGCTCTGTGCTCAGGAATCACTCCTGGTTGTGCTCAGGGGACCATATGGGGGTTCTGGAGATCAAAGCTGTATCGACCACGTGCAAGGCAAGCTCCTTACATGCTGTACTCTCTCTCCAGCCTCTTCTGTTCCTTTTTTAAGGAAGCCAAGCGTGTCCTGTGAGTTTGTCACTTTTCCGTGGCCTGTGCTGTCGTTTACTCCCTGCAGTCTCTGTATTGGTTCCCCATATCTTGGAGACTCCGTAGATGTCAGAGCCACTTCTGGTGTGGGGTGCTGAAGGGGTGGGGGCACACAGCCGACTCTTCGCACCTCCTCTTCCCTCGCATTTGTTCTTCTTGAACATTCCCTCACTCTCTTTGGTGGTGGATGCCACGACTGTTTCCTCTGTATATAAAAATTAAAAATTCAAACAAAAACCTGGCCCCATAAAGAACAGCCCCTGTGCGCATATGGTTCATTATGCAGACTCGTTTAATTACTAACACACTTGGGATGTCTTACTCGCCCTTCCTTGCTTTCTCCACTGGCAAAGTTGGAGTTCTTTGCTTGCAGAGAGAAAATGTAGCACAGAATTCTGTGCTGAAGGTGGTGGCGCAGAGGGAAGAAATTTTTAAGAAGTGGGTGGGGTCGCTCAGAGAAGAGCTTTTTGAGTGATAATTGGAATCTTCCCCCCCCCCCCAAAGGAAGACAGAATTTTCCGGAGGCAAGCAAGGCAGTCGGAATTTCTCTTCTCTCTCTCTTTTTTTTCTCCGTGTCTGTCCTTTTTTGCCTGTCTGATGCCCCCTTCAAAAAAGGCTGGTTTCCTTGTGGTGAGTTTAGATGAGGGTTGTGAGCAGGAATGTGGCACTCAGGAGTTTGGTTTCGGGAACATTCCCTTTGAGTGCTTCAAGTCTCACGAAGACGCTGTCTGTGTTTTATTGGTTCGAAGTGGGAGTGTGAGGCAAAGTGTGACTTTAATTGATTTTGCAGGGCAAACAGGTGGTGATGGTTTAGACATGCCATTCTCCCACGTGCCACTCCTCATTTGGGTCTGCACGCGGAATAACTTTATTAAAATAAACACTCTCTGGGCTTCCCCTTCACAGCCCGGCTTGGTGTGTAAAGGGCCTTTTGGAAAACTATTCTCAGGCTGTGCCCACATGGCACAGATCCTGGACGAGGCAAGGGGGGTATGGGAAAGGAAAAGGAAGATTTTATTTCCTCTTCATGTCACCAGACTTTGTTGAGGATGAAAAGAAGCTAGGCAGTACTTCGGACAGGCCTTGTTAGTGTTGCATTAATTTACAAGTTGGAAGACAGCAAACTGTATGTGTGGAGGGAGGGAAGTGGAGGTTTCAGGGTGCTTGGGAGACCATCTTTGGAGCCAGGTATTTGAACAGTGGTCTGCTGCCTGCTTCCTGTAGTCTTCTTTTTTTAAAAAAATTTTTATTTTTATAAAGTTGTTTACAATAATTTGTTACATTTAACATTCCAACATCAATCCTACCACCATTATACCTACCCACCGCCATATTTCGAATGTTTCCACCCTGAACCCAAAGCCTGCCCCCACGCAGGACCTAAGTAATTTATGTTGCATTGCTTTTAGTGAATAATCCACTAAAAATGATCCACAAAAATTTCCTAAGAGCAAAGTGTGTGAAGGTCATTGTATTTCATCTTGGAGTCATTAAACCCTTATATAAGAGATTACTAACATGTTGTTAAAGGTTGAGCCTTGTGTGCTTATATATGTGTGTGTGTGTATATGTATACACACACATGTATTTATATCTTTTTTTTTCTCCTCAAGATGGGTTGCCTTCTACTTTACATCACATCAAATGTGTTGTGTTTCTCTTGGTATATCAGTGGTGTAGAGTAGAAGATGTCGTGTGGCCACAAATGTGGTCACGTGCTCTAGGAGTTCTAAAATTTTAAATACTGTTATACAGCTGAGGTTAATTTAATTAATTTTTTTTAACTGGATGGTGACTTTGGCGTCTGGAAAGATCTCTGTGGTGTGTTGCTCTATGTTGATCTCTTCCGAGAGATTTATTTATGAGTGGATTATGGCCGTTAATGAGTTTTTAAGATATGTCACCATGTCATATATGGTGACAGAGGCGTGACTGCCAGGCTACTGGAAACACAGGGAGGTTGAGGGAGGTCACCCATTCCTGACTCTGTGCGAGCCTGAAGAGTTCAGTCACAAGTCCCGCATACCTGGAGTTTTCAGCAAATTCACGCATGGTTGAGGCTCGTTCAGGCCTGTGGAGTTGGGTCTTGAGCATGGTGGTGATTGAGTTTTGGAGGTTTTCGGCTGCCAGATCTCTGTTGGGGCAGGAAGGGAAACTCATCTGCCGCTCTGGGTTGCCCCAAATGAGACAACCTTTAACGGGATCTGGAGGCATTTCTATGGCTTATCCTTTGTGTTGCTCTCTTCTGAGAGATTTATTTCTTCTGTACGCTTCTTTCTAACCCCCATGCCTGTAAGAAACTTTATTATTTTTTTAGTGAAGCAAAATAGCCTTTACTGAAAGAGATATATATATCTCTTTCAGTAAAGGCTATAGATATATAAAGGATATATATATACATATATATACACATATACATATATATATAGAGAGAGAGAGAGCTCAAGGGAGAGTAGAAGAAAATGCATGCAACAGATTTATTTTACTTTTTCTTTTTTAATTTTTAAATTGAATCACAATGAGATACACAGTTACAAAGTTGTTCCTGACTGGGTTTCAGTCATATAATGTTCGAACACCCGTCCCTTCACCAGTGCACATTTCTCACCACCAATATTCCCAGTTTCCTTCCCCTTCCCCCTTGCCTCTCTGACTTTGTCTGTTGGTCTGTCTGCCCCACCTCCCCTTTTGATTGTAGCAACAGATTTTAAAGGTAACTGGCTCCACACTGAATTGCTTGATGTAGGGTTTTCCTTTTGGTGGCCAAAAATCTTGCTTGAGTGAATGTCGTGTGTTTGTGTGTGTGTGTGTGTGTGTGTGTGTGTATGTGTTACATATATTTCTGGGGTTTCTTCCTCATTTCCAGAGTGGTTCAACATTGTGGGTAAGCTTCTTGTTCCCCTTCTGATCTGAATAAACTCAGAACTCCTTATTTTTTTTAAAAGGATTTTTGTGGTTTGCTTTTTAGGGTGTTTTTTGGAAGGCAAAGGGAGATACAAACCTTGCCTGCATTTCTGGCATTAGTAGCAAGTGTGTGTGGTTCTAGTACAAGCGGTACAAGCACAGCTGGTTGGTTTGTTTGTTTTCATTAAGTGAATAGGTAGCCTGGCCGAATAATGGGAGACATCCCGGACATGCTTGATAGGATTCCTTGGAGAATTGTACTTTGCTCTAAATAGCATGGTTCCCTAATCCTTAGGTAAGTTTCCCGAATTAAAGCACCTTAGTCTCTTTCAAGCATGTGGAATACATTAAGAGCCAAAGCAGGTTTAATGGTAATTTATGGCAGCCCAGTGTCCGTTAGTGCCAGAAATCAAGTTGCAAGTGGAACAGCTTAATCTGGTGAACTGTTTCACTCTTGCCCACCACATGTGCTAATGAGATACTCTTGTTTTATTACCCACAGTGTGGGTGTTTTTTCTTTCCTTACCCATTCTGGTTTAGTCTTTTTGTGCACCTGCAGCCACATGGCAGTTTTAGCTTTTTGTCACAATTGCAGTATGATGTTCTTGGAACTGAAGGCTTTATAAGAATGCTTTCTCAGAGTCGTGTAGAAACTTCTACTGCCGACTTTGTCCCTGGCACTCACAGCTCTGCCTCAGGACCCAGAGAAACACTGATCAGTACACTTAGCCCATGTTTTCTATTTACTTTTCATTAAGACACTGTGATTTATGAAATTACTCACTGTTGAGTTTCAGGCATACGGTGTTCCAGAACCAAACATACTACCACTGTCAACTTTCCTTCACCAATGTATCCAGCTTCCTTCCTATACCCAGGTTGCCTCTTTGGCAGCATAATTTTAAGTTGAGTTATGGTTTGGATGTCCTGCTGTGTAGAGATGTGCTATCTCTATATATTGAAACCACAGCACCAGCAATACTGAGAAAGGCAGATTGTTCTATTTTTGAGGGGGGAGGGTGCCACAGCCAGCGATGTTGGGGGTTGTTTCTGGTTTTGCAGTGTTTGAGGCCCATACAGGATGCCCAGGATTGAACTTGGGTTGGCCACGTGCAAGGCAGATGCCCTACCTGCTGCACTATCTCTCCGCCCCAAAAGCATATTATTGTTTTTTTCCCCTGTGACCTCTTCAAGATCCCCAGCTTTCTGGTGAATAAATAAGTGTGTGAGGATTTTTCCCCCCTCTCTCCCTTCCTTTAATCAGAGCTGAGAACTTGATGATGGCTTTGAAAGACATATTTCCTCAAATCAGACTTTAAACTGCTCAATTACCAGCTTCTGCAAAAATGCATAAAGAGAAATTTATTTTCTGATTCTAGACTCGAAATGAGGATCATTCTTGGGGAAATGGGCAGGGATGATCACTTTGACATCTCGGAGTCTTTATCTTCAGGTTAGGGATTTTTTTTTTTTAGACTCTTAATTTACTGTTCTGCCCATGCAGGTGGGGAGGCTTTTTTTGGTTATTGTTGTTGGGTCAGAGGTGGGTTTATTTTTCCCACTGTAGTACTGTAGCACTGTCCTCCTGTTGTTCATCCATTTGCTCGAGCGGGCACCAGTAATGTCTCCACTGTGAGACTTGTTATTACTGTTGTTGGCATATCGAATATGACACGGAGAGCTTGCCAGGCTCTGCCACATGGGTGGGATACTCTCGGTAGTTTGCCGGGCTCTCTAAGAGGGATGGAGGAATCAAACCTGGGTCGGGTGTGTGCAAGGCAAATGCCCTACCTGCTGTGCTATTGCTCCAGCGATATTTTTCCCATTTCTACAAAACTGAGAAGATGGAGAGGATGATCACTAACATGATGCAAATATTAAAGTGTGGGAATTAAAAGTTTTATATTCAAGGAATGGGAAAAGATGATGTGTTTAGCAAGAAACTAAAATTAGTATTAAAAGGATATTTTCGTCTTCTTTTTTTTTTAAATTCCTTTATATGTTCAAAAGGGGACAATAAAAATCAACAAAAAAAACAGTGCCTGTAGTGATAAGGTTATAACTGTCCAATTTATAGCTAATATTAGTGTGTGATAGATGTTTTATGGCTAAACTTTCTCCAAAATCAGGACCGAATTAGCATCATATGTCATAGAAATGTTTGCTGCTGTGTTCCTCTGAATTGGCAATCTGAAAATTATATATTTTTGATTCAGGAAGTCATCGACGGTGATAAAAATGAGCAATGCATGTGCCCCTGTATTTCTGCAGAAACCTAGGGAAAGAGAGTAACCTGTTGGGGTCATTTCCCCACCTAACTAGAACATATCCAAAGGGATTTTTGTCTCTTAAGCCAAATGCAGTGAGCTTAAGCTATCCAGGTTAAGGTACTTGCCTTGCACACTGCTGAACACAGTTCAAAACCGTATGCCTCCTGTGGTCCCTTGACTACAGAGTCAGGAGTAAGCCTTGAGCAGCACCAGATATGGCCCCAAAGTACTCTTCCCTATTGAATGCAGTTCAAAGCTTGACACCTTCTATGTTCCCTTGGGCACAGAGCCAGGAGTAAGCCTTAAGCACCACCAGATGTGGCTCCAAAGCGCTCTTCCCAACCCGGATGAATAAACAGAAAGGGAAAGTCCCCTGTCAACTGCCTGGAAAACACCGTGTCACCTGGAAACTGTCAAAGTCGATGTCCAGTGAACCCCAGGACTAGTGTGTTTCAGTGCTTGATTGGTCCGTTAATAATAATCACTTTACAACTCAGCACTGTGAGCAAGACTGAACCACACAGACTGAAATCTGAGTTTTATTAGGGTCTGCGGAGAAGAGGGAGGATGTGGGCGCTGAACCGGATCCCAGGTGGGTTTTGCCTCAACGTTCTCATGACGGACATCACTTTCCCCTCACTTTCTTCTAAGCAGGAAAGAATAAATTCCTCTGCTTCCTTCCCCAAGAGAAGTGACTCTCTGCTCCATCACATGTCCTTAGCTGTTTGCCAGTGACAGCCTCACACTTAGGGTTCTGTCACTGCTGGGCTGAATGGCAGTATCCTGCTTCCATAAGTGGCTCAACACAACTTTGTGTGTTACTTCGCACCCTGGAGCTCCCTCCACGGGTCTCGTGGAGCTGACATCAAGGTGTCAGAGGGTCCATGTACCATCCTGGTTTCTCTCAGAGAAGAGCAGTTTCCTTCACTTATTTCTATAGGTTGTAGGCATTTTTTGCCTCAGGGAACTTCTATTGCAGCTTTTCTTCTGCCTTCATGTCTTTCCCGAATGTTCTTTCTCTTTGGCTTTCAAGTACTTTCTGGTGGGCTGGAGTGATAGCACAGTGGTAGGGTGTTTGCCTTGCAAGCAACCAACATGGCCGACCCGAGTTCGATTCCTTCGCTCCTCTCGGAGAGCCCAGCAAGCTACCGAGAGTATCTCACCCGCACGGCAAAGCCTGGCAAGCTACCCGTGATGTATACAATATGCCAAACACAGTAACAACAAGTCTCACGATGGAATCGTTACTGGGCCCGCTCGAGCAAATAGATGAATAATGGGAGGACTGTGACATCTGGTTCCACTGAGCCAAACCAGATAACCCAAGGCTCTCTCTCTCCTCTCTCTCCCTCTCTCTCTCCCTCTCTCTCTCTCTTCCTCTCCTCTCCTTTCTCTCCTCTCTCCTCTCTCTCTCCTCGGAATAATGACATAGAGGTTATGGAGAATAAGGACATTGACGTGTTTAGGGCACTTGCTCTATCCAGTGTCTCTGGCTGCCTTCTATTTATGTCATTTTCCAATGGAGAAAATTTTTTGAAGAACATATTGATTCCTTGTACAACTTAGAGGAGGCATCTACATTGGGAGAGAGAAGAGGTTACATGCTCAGAACTCTTGAACCCCAGAATGACTGTAAGACTCTTAATGACAAAGGTATGGTCATTAAAGATTATCAGCAACTTGAAAGATTTGGGGGATTCACTGTCCCCCTCCACCCTATAGAGATGGACATATGTCTGAGATAGCCTGCCCATACACTACATAAGAAGCCCAATGGGGAGAGGAATGGATGGTTCCAGAGGTCAACCCAAAGGGGGTCATTGTTAATGAAGAATGTTATAAGGTGCCACGGGACATGGTGTGTCCTTATAATTGTTATCCCAAATTGACTAGCTTGTGGTTGTTTGGGTTGTTTGAATTTTTAGCTTTTATTGTTAGGTAATGTGGTTGTAATAGTGTTAGTAGAGTCCATACTTTGAATGAACAAAATGACTATACCTCTACCAACCACCAATGTGCCCAGAGTCCCACACCACTGTCTCTATCTCATTTCTAGTCCATCTCTTCCTTTCTCCCATTACCTCCCTCACTGCTTAGTGATCTCAATTTTGTAATCCATGGTCAAGAATTTGTCATGGTTCAGTACTGTCTGTTAACTTGTTTTCTTTCTCTATATACCACGTACGAGTGAGATCACCAGTATTTATGCTTCTTCCTGAGATTTATTCCACTTAACAAGATGTCCTCAAATTCCATCTAAGTTGTTGCATACTGCCAAGATTTCATCTTTACTTAGACTGTGTAATATCCCAACATATCTGTATACCTCTGCTTCTCTCAAAGATAACTAATTTGAAGTGATAACACATGCTGAAGTTATTCAAAGAGTTGGTTGGCCATGGATGGCTTCATCAGTTATCATCCACTTCATGATGAAATCTGATAGCCCTTGTTCAATTTGTTCTTTATAACCCATTGGACTTAGGCTAATACCCTTGGCCTGTCATCCATAAAGAAGCATATCTAGAGGATTTGTTCCATTGATTTGTTCAGGGGTAGCTCTGGCTAAGTTACTTAATCACAGTTAACTTTGGAGCTCTAACCCCACAAGCCTTTGGTTTGCCACAGAAACACACCAAATCACTTGCAAGATGACGTTTCCTCAATTGAGGTTTGCCATGTCTATACATTTTGTATCTACTTTTATTAAACATGACAATCAGCCAGTTTGGATGCAAGCAGTGATGAGCTATTTCCAGTTGAAGATTTGAGACTGTTTCCTCACCATATATAGATATATAAAAATATGTATATTTTAAATTTTATTTATTATTTATTCATTTATTTTTAATTGAATCACAGTGAAATACACAGTTACAAAGTTATTCCTGATTGGGTTTTAGTCATATAATATTCTAACATCTGTCCCTTTATCAGTACACGTTCCTCACCACCAATGTCCCCAGTTTCCTTCCCACACTCCCTCCCCGCAGCCTGCCTCTATGGAAGCACTTTCCTTCTCTCTCTCTCTCTCTCTCTCTCTCTTTCTTTTTCTCTCTCTCTGTGTCTCTGTCTCTCTCTGGTTTTTTTTTTGCTTTTGTTTTTTTTTGTTTTTTGTTTTTTTGCTTTTTGGGTCACACTCAGTGATGCCCAGGGGTTACTCCTGGCTCTCACTCAGGAATCATTCCTGGCAGTGCTCAGGGAACAATATGGAATTCTGGGAATTGAACCCGGGTTGACTGTGTGCAAGGCAAACGCCCTACACACTGTGCTATCGCTCCAGCCCCCCTCTCTCTCTCTTTTTGAGCATTATGGTTTGCAATATATGTACTGACAGTTTATCATGTTTGTCCCTTTACCTCCTTTCAGCATGCAATTCTTGTTCAGAGTGATCTGCTAATATTTGGGGGGAGGGGTGGAAAAGGCCCAGATTCTTGCTGTATTTACAGCTACATCATGGTACTTAGGCAAGAAACCCACATATCAGAGGAAGAAGCTTTAGGGCAGTCAGAGAAATTCAACTTCCATCACTGGGTCTACAACTTCAGGGATTCATGGATCCAGTTTTCTTTCTTTCTTCTTCTTTTTTTTTTAATGAATCACCATGAGGTACAGTTACAGACTTACAAACTTTTGTGCTTATGTTTCACTCATACAGTGATTGAGTATCCATCTCTCCACCAGGGCTCATTCTCCACCACCAATGTTCCCAGTACCGCCCCCCCCAAGCCCCCCACCTCTGTGTAGGCACATTGCCTTTTACTCTCTCTCTCTCCCTTTGGATGTTGTGGTTTGCAATACAGGCATTAAGTGGCAATCATGTTAAGTCTATAGTCTACCTTCAGCACACATCTCCCATCCTGAGCGGGCCCTCCAAGCATCCTTTACTTGGTGGTCCCTTCTCTACCTAAGCTACCTTTTCCCTCAGCATGTGAGGCTGGCTTCCAAGCCGTGGAGCAATCCTCCTGGTCCTTATCTCTACAAATGGATTCAGCTTTCTATCTGAGTCATGTTTCCATGTGCAGATAGACTGAAATCCCTGGCTGGTGGGCATTTGGGCTGGTTGCCATTTTTGTTGTTGTGTCTCGAAATAAAGCTGTTAGGCTCTGAACATTTGTGGGCAAGACTTTTTCGTGGGACATATGCTGACTCTTTAGGAGTGGAAAGGCTGTGAATTTACAGTAGGTGTATACTCAACTTGGGGAGAAATCGCCATGTGGTTTTCCACATTGGTTTTTATCATTTTGTATACAAGGAGTGCCTCAGAATACCAGTTATTTCTCTGTGTTTCAGTACTTTCTCTGCCCATCTCTTTAATTTTTGACTTTATAACAAGAACCGTCATGCCATTTTCTAGTGGTTTTCATTTGTGTTTTCCTGATGGAAATGATTTTCATCTAGCTCTGTCTGTATGTGTATGTGAAGGATCTGGCCTTCTTCCTGTTTCTATTGAGTTGTATTATGGAGTGTTAGCATTTTTAATAGAGTCAGTGTCTGTATCAAAAATATGTTTTCCAATTTGGATTTTTTTTTTATTTCTTATCAGTCTTTCATACAGCAAGCACACCTTTGTAAAAGCCCCTTTTTTCTGTTCTTTGCATTTTTCCCAGTATATTTTTGTGTTCTAAGAACTCCTTGGCTGTTCCAAGATTTCAGTTTTCTTCCTACTTTTTTTGAGAACTTTATCTCTATTGTTTGGGGACCATGTCTGATGGTGCTCAGGGCTTACTCCTGGCTCTGTGCTCAGGGATCTTTCCTAATGGAACTTCAGAAAACATATGTGGTACCTAGCATAGAACTCTCTGTAATAATTTTCTGGGCCAGTTTTTCTAAAGTTGTAAATGTTTTAGCATTTACATTCAGATTTTTGATCTGGTTAGAGTTATTTTCTGTATGTTAAGCAGCAATATTTAGTGATAATTTTTTTCACTTGTATGTTCAATTGTTTTGAGATTCTTTGTTGGAAAAGTTCTTCTCTCATTGAACTGTTTCAGTTTTCTTAAAAATCAATTAAGGGGCTAGAGAGATAGTACAGCAGGTAGGGGCATTTGCCTCACTCATGGCCAACTCAAGTTATATCCCTGGCATACCATATGATCCCCTGAGCTCTTCAAGGAGTGATTCCTGAAAGGAGAGCAAGGAGTGCCCCTGAACATTGCCTGGTATGGCCCCCAAAACAAACCAAAAGATCAGTTAACAACATCCAATTGATCTACTTCTCGACTTGTCTTTTCTTCAATTGATTGCTAAGCCTGTATTTTTACGAACTCACACTGTCTTCATTATTGCTGATTTTTAATAAACTGTGAAATCAGGTTGTTGAAGCTTTATTTGTTCAAATTGCTTTGATTACACTATGTAATTTGCATTTTAGCTTCTCATTTGGCTTGTCCATGGGCACAAAACTGGGATTGCTTCTATTGATCAATTTGTAGAGTAGCACCATCCTAAAAATATCTAATCCATGAGATAGTGGCTATCTACTTAGTTTATAATGTTCCTCAGAGAATTATAATGTTTTATAATTCCCCGTGAAGACTTCTTACTTATAAATTTGATTCTTATATGTCTGGGAATTTGGTTGGACTATCAATGGAAATTTAAATGTTTTTTCTAATCTTTTTTACTTTTCAGCAAGTACAATTGATTCATTCTTGGCAGTGTGGTTTGGACAATATCTTGTGATTCTCAGGCGCTATTCCTGGTTATGGTGCTCTGGAGAACAGATGCAGTGTCAGGGATTCAACCAGGGTTGACTGCAAGGAACCCGCTACTCTGTCTCCAGCCCTAGCATGGATTTTTAAAATGACTTTGTGGGGGTTGGAGCGATAGCACAGTGGGTAGGGAGTTTGCCTTGCACGCGGCTGACCCGGGTTCGATTCCCAGCATCCCACATGGTCCCCTGAGCACTGCCAGGAGTAATTCCTGAGTGCAGAGTGCAGAGCCAGGAGTAACCCCTGTGCGACACCAGGTGTGACTCAAAAAGCAAAATAAAATGATTTTGTGTTCTGTGATTCTTCTGGATTTAGTTGATATTTCAAGGATTGGCTTTATAGATGCCATAGGATTTTCTATGTTAAAAATGTCATCTACCAAAAGTTTTGCTTTTCTCCTTTCTGCTGTGTACCAAAAATTTTGCTTTTCTCCTTTTGGCTGTGTGTAACTTTTACCTCGTTTCTTTCACTTTATAGCAGTGGTTAAGAGCCCAAGTCTGAGATTGAATAGAAATGGTAGGAGCAAACACCATGCACTGTTCCTAGTTTTAGAGGGAAGCACAGTTTTCCTTGTTATAAAGAAATACACAGTTGAGGGACCATATACTATACTTGATTTTTTTTTGTAGGGTACTTCACCAAGTTTGATGTTTTATCACCTGCCCTTTTAACTAGCTTCTTCTTTATCTCTACTGATTTTTTTCAGGATCACTATTTTATTATTTTTGTTTCTTTTAAATTTTTTAAATAAAGTTGTTCACAATGATTTATTATATTCAATATTCCAACAGGCTGGAGCGATAGCACAGTGGTAGGGTGTTTACCTTGCATGCAGCCAACATGGCCGACCCGAGTTCGATTTCTCCGCCCCTCTCGGAGTGCCCGGCAAGCTACCGAGTGTATCTCGCCAGCATGGCAAAGCCTGGCAAGCTCCCCGTGACATATTCGATATGCCAAACACAGTAACAAGTGTCACAATGGAGACGTTACTGGGCCTGCTCAAGCAAATCGATGAACAATGGGAGGACAGTGACAGTGACAGAATATTCCAACACCAATCCCACCACCATTACACCTTCCCACCTTCATTATTTCCAATTTTCCCAGCTACCACCCAAGCCTGCCCCAATAGCGGCCCTAAATTATTCATTTTGTATTGCTTGTTAGGATTAATTTGCTAAAAATGATCAAAAAATATTTCCTTAGAAGAAAGTGTGTGAAGATTGTTATATGTCACACTGGAGCTATTGAGCCCTTGTATAAGAGATTACTGACATGTTGTTACAGATTAAGTCTTGTGTGTTAATATTTTCTTAATCAAGACTGGTTGCCTTCTGTTTTACATCCCATCCAATGAGGTGTGCTATGCCTGGTATATTAGTGGTGTAGAGTTTGAGAAGTCACGCCAGGAATTCTAAAATTTTGATTGGGTGATGTAGCTGGAGTTAAATTTTTATTTTTTTAACTTGAATATTTACAAAGGGAGGAAAGCTCTTTTTTAAAAAAAAAATTTAACCATCGTGAGATATAGTTATAAAGCTTTCATGTTTGAGATTCAGCCACACAATGATCCAACACCCATCCCTCCACCAGTGCAAACTTTCCACCACAAATGTCCCCATTATCCTCCCTGCCCCTCCATCACCATCCCAGTCCTCACCCTGCCTCTATGGCAGACAATTTCTTCAATACTCTCTCTCTCTCATTTTGGGCATTATATTTTGTTCGGACTTTCCCACCACCATTCAAGCCTGCCTTCCAGGGGCAGATGCTAGATCATTTATTTTCCATTGCATTATTTTCCATTTTGCATATCATGAGAGGTTGTGCGGCCGCAAAAGTGGCCTAGTGTTTCTGAAATTCTAAGATTGTAAATGGTTGGGTTCCAGAAACCTCTCTATAGGGAGCTAATCCATTTTAGGATTCAATTGGGAGTTTCTGGATCTGGGCGGTTGATGCACCAAGATGGTGCCCGGAGGCAGGTTGTGGGCGTGACATCTGACATCTGGCATCAGGAGCAGATGGAGACGCGGGAGAGGGTGGCAGGGCAGGGAGGGACTGCCCAGATCTGCTGCTGCCATGTGGCTTGGAGACTTGGTTCTGGAACCCACATACCCTTGCTTGTGTAATATCATGGTCGCCAGGATTCCATCTGAAGTGGGTGGGAAGATTGCACCTGCTCCATTTGGGGTGCCCCAGTGAAATAGGCTTGATATGGGACCCAGAGAAATCTCTAGTGCTGTGGTGCCCTCCTAGACTTGCTGCTGCTGTGTCTGGAGTTAAATTTTTAACTGGATGATGACTCTGGGGTCCGGAAGCACCTCTGCAGCTTGTTGATCTCTTTTGAGATTTATTTATGAGTCTCTGGATCATGGCCGATTAATGAGCTTATATGGTGCCAGAGGCAGTTCACGGTTGCGACTGCCAGACTTCTGGAAGAACAGGGGCATGTGGGAGGTCACTCATCCGCGAGAGCCTGGAAATTTCAGCCACAACACCTGCATATCTGAGTTTTTCAACGGATTCATTCCTGGATGAGGCTCATCTGAGCCTGTGGAGTCTGGCTGTGAGCATGGCAGTTATTGGGTTCTGGAGGTTTCGGCTGCTGGAGCTCTGTTTAGGCACCCCCTTTGGGGTCCCTGGATATGAGACTCAGCCTGGCATGAGGTCTGGAGGCATCTCTGCCTAGAATCAGTGTTTTAAGATATAATTAACATATAATGAATTGCTACCAAGTCTAATCAAATATGAGGTTTTAATAGATGTCCATAATCCTTTGAGAAAATAAATGTCTTCTATTCATTATGGGTTGAGAGTACTGATTTCTTTTCTCTTGGGGTCAAATTATTTTCCCACATCTATTGAAATGACCAATCTTTTTCTTTTTCTCCTTTATTCTGTCACTATGGTGATTTACATTGATGAGGGCTCAAATATGAACTAAACTTGCCTTCTTGTTGTATGTTTCATTTGATCATGTCTTAGTACACATTTTTGATGTGATTTGCAGTTATTTCCTTAAGACTTTTGCATCTTGGTGTTGGATATTTGTAATTAATTTTGTTTTAATGGTTTTGTTAGTTTCTCATATCAGGGTAACTAATGCTGACTTCATAAGATTAGTGGTGAATCTTATGATCTTTTTCCTTGGACTAGTTCATAGAGTTTAACAATAAAGCCATTTTGTCCCAAACTTTTTTTAGTGGAAACTTTTTCAGGGGTGATAAATTCAATTATTGTTGTTTACTATCATCTCCTCTCTATCTTTTATGCTTGTACTGTCTTTTTCATTAACATATAGTGGAAATAATGACACTGTTAGATTTTTGTTACCATTTTATTTTACGTTTGTCTGTTATGTTTCTTACTCCTTTTTTCCATTTCCTTGCCTTTTCAAATATCTTTTTCACTCACTTATATATTATCTATTCCTCCCTGCATTAGTCAGGGTTTTAGTAACTATGCTAGGAACTAATGTGTGTGTGTGTGTAATTTGCTACTAACTTTGTATGCTTTATTAGAAAATAACATATATATATTTTCCTAATAGGTTTAATATGTATATATATAAATATACACACATATATTTATCACTGAGTACAGCCCCAGAACCAAAATTTTGGTTTTGGGCTGCACTCAGTGGTTCTCAGGTGTTTCTTGGAGGACCATGTACATACTTGGAGGGATGCCAAGGATCAAGTCTGGGTTGGCTCCAGGCCAGGCAAACGCCCTACATGCTGTATTATCACTTCAGCCCTGAAAGTATATTGTATTTCTCTCCCTAAAACATAAAAAACACCATAGCTCATCTAATATAAGTCCATTTGTTCCCTATTCCTATCGTCCTTTAGATTCTGGTTTTCAGATATCAGAGGCCAGAACATCAGCTGGTAGGGTGCTTGCCTTGCATGCCACTGACTCAGGTTCAATCCTCAGAACCCCCATATAGCTCCCTTCAGCCTTGCCAGGAGTGATCCTTGAGCACAGAGCCAGAAGTAAGCCTTAAGTACAGCCAGATATGGCCCCCAGACCAAAACAAAATAGATGTATTACATCCAGATACCTGCTCTAAGGTATATTTAAAACCCATTTCCCAATTTTATTTGTTGATTCCAGAATATGACAGCAAACTTGTTTCTATAGCTTCCACCTTAGAGTACCAGGTCTAAGGATCTGAGTGAGTGTTTGTGTATTGTTGTTCCCAAATATATCTCGCAGGGAAACTCTCTCCTGAAAGCTGGGTGAGAGTCACCAGAATCTCCTTTTGTTCCCGAGTGAAAACTCAGTTTTGTTTGCTCATACCTCCAACACATCTTTTCATTAGGTATTTCTGGTCACGGTCTGGAACTTTGAACTCTACATGATCCCTCTGGTGTTGCTTCTCTTCTTCGCCTATAATTTCATCACGCCCTTGAGAGGGAAGGGCGGAAGTATCCATGACAGCCAGGTAAGCCAAGACCCCATGGGTTCTGCCAATTGGCTTAGAGCAAATGGGGTTGGCACCGTCCTTGGCCAGTTCCTGCCCTGCCCACCATGCCCCAGTCCCTTTCATTTCAAACTCGAGCAGCCAGCCAGCCTCCCTGGGAGGATGGACATCTTCTCTCTGGTGACTTAGGCCCAAGGGCATTGCTGAGTCTGTCTGTCTGTCTGTCTCTCTCTGTTTCTCTCTGTCTCTGTCTCTCTCTCCCTGCCCCTCCTCTTGCTCTTCCACCCCCACCCCACCTCTGCATGAAGTTCTTGTCTGATTCTGTCTGTTCTTGTCTGGTTCTTATCCCAACATCTATGCCTGAAACACTTGTCTGCATGTCCCCCGAGTGACAGAATGACAGGCAAATTGAATTTGACAAATTTGTTTTTGTTGTAGCAAAATGACAGGCTCCACCACTAGAGTAAAAACCACCTATGGCTTACTGAGCCCCAGTAGTAAGATTGGGGAAGTCTGGCTGGTGGGTTGTATAAGGCCCCCCAAATCGTGGGGTCTGGTCCTGGCATTGCTTATAGCCTGCCGATAGTTGTTCTAAATATCCAGGTGGTAGAGAAGGTACCAGTATGACAGTAGTTGGAAATGATCACTCTGGATAAGAACTGAGTATTGAAAGTAGGTAAAGGGATATATCTTTATTGTGAACCATAATGCCCAAAAGGAGAGATACAAAGAAAAGAGAGAGGTGGGGGGAGAGGGAAGAAGAAATGGAGGGGGGTGAGGGAGGAGCGAGGGAAAGAAGGGAGAGGGTGATAGAAGCAGGGATGGGGGGGAAGTGCCTGCCATAGAGGCAGGTGGAGGGGGGAAACTAGAATGATTATAAGTTGTAGGTGGGTGCTTGTCTTGCATGCAGCCTACTGGGTTTGATCCCAGACATCCCATATGTTCCCCCAGGCAAGCCCGCCAGTAGTGATCCCAGGGCACAGCCAGTTGAGGTTCCAAAACAATAGAATGATTTGAACATTTTTCTGAAATAGTTTGATTTCTAATTCCATCTGTATGAGCTTGTTTGTAGCCCAGCTAGGTGCTCTGACCCCTGAATTCACGCTGATGCCCTTTATTTCATTTTAAATTTTTATTTAATTTTCTTTGGTTTGGGGGGCATACCCGGTAGTGCTCAGGGGAACCACTACCAGCCTCTACACTCAGGAATTACTCCTGGCTGTGTTTGGGGGGATCCTATGGGATGCCGGGTATCAAACCTGTGTCAATCGCATTCAAAGTAAGTGTTCTACCCTTTGTTCTATCTCTCCAGCCCCCTTAGATGCTCTTTATTCTAGAGCCTCAAGTTTACTGTCCTTTATCTGTCCCTTCCCACTCCCTAACTCCACGGAAAAGAGTAATCCCATCTAGAAGCCCACGATGTATTCTTTAGCTTGATTATATGCAGACGAATGCATTTTCTACTGTCTAATATTTCTGTCCAAAACTTCAAAGGAAATGAACAGTCATTCAAACAGCGAGCTTTGCCTAACAGAATTGGGTAGTCTCTTCACTGTCAGATGAGAACAAAACTGTGTATGACCCAGACAGTGTGCCACATTTAAAAATCCTTCAAAGGGCACGTTGCCTAATAGCTTTATTTAGAGTTATGTTTTATGGTCCAAGCTTGTGAATTCTACTTGAATTTCCTTCTTTCTGGGGATGTTTAACAAGCATCTGGTGGATTTTCCTTTCAGGACAACACGGATGTGGATGAGGAGGACGAGGAGGAGGACAAGGTGAGTGTGTCCCTGTGAGAATATCCTTCCCAGCACCTCCTTTACTTCTAGGCAGCCATTATTTTTATAAAACCCCTGGAAGGACTGGGAGATAGTCCAGCCTTTAGGGTGCAGGCAGCTGACCTAAGTTCAATTCCCAGCATCGCAGGGCCCCTGAGGCAGGGGATACATGCTGGCTGCCAGCATTATATCTTCTGGCCCTTGTGTGTCAACCCAGTACATTGAGAATCACCAAGGAGGAGGTGATTCTATTATAATTGGGAGGCTCCAAAACTTAAATAAATGAATAAAAGCACCGTTCAGGAGTTACTAGAGTAACATGCTCACGTCTTTATTTAAAAGGATGATGCTTTGAAAGATGGTTTGCAATGCTGGTGGAAAGCACTGAATGATCAGGACTTGGGGAAATAGAAAAAGGCATTGATGCAGGGAACCTACAGAGGGAGGGAAGGGGGCATTCTTCCTTCTGCTGGGGTTGGGGGAGAAAAGGGTACCCTCAGAAGTCAAAGGGAAGGTGGTGGGGGGGTCTACATTTGCTTCTGTCTGTGCTCCATGCAGTGGTCACCCACTTCAAAAGCCTGTCACTTGCCCCAGCTGTTGCTGGCCAAGCTCATGGCTCATGCCTGAGTACGAGTGCCCTTTCCCTTCCAGGGTCAATCTCTCAAATCTGCAGCTTGCTTTGCTTTGTCATTGCACTTTCAGATAATCCTGGCATAAAATGAAAAAAAATAAATTCAGTGCCATGGGAGCTGCTTTTAGCTGGGAGAACTTTTGTTCCCCCCACTGCCCCATCCTGATCCCCTGTGTAGAAGAAGCTTGGATAGTACTCAGTGGAGGCATTGTAGTAGATGCGGAGGCAGAGGGTGAGAAGTGAGGTTTTAGGGTTGAGGAGACACTGCCCAGGACCAAGAGGTGAATTTGGAGGCACTGACTTCATCGACAGTAACAGAGCAGAGTTTCACCCATTTGGAGCAACTGAGAAAAGATGACAGTAAATCCTATCTCCACCCCAACCCCATTTATTTTGGTTGTTGTTGTGGTCAGACAACACAGATATCTGAGTTAAAAAGTAGAATCTGTCAGGCAAGAGAGACATTTCCTATTTGTATTAGATTCTTTGTGATCACAAAATAAATGAGTGATCGGGTGGCAGTGGCGGTGGCATGGTCTCTCTCTCGCCCGCCACCTGTGTTCAGTGGCCATGAGTTGCTTCCCCACTCTGGCCTGCTGCGGCTACCAACAGACGCATGAAGGAGGGAACAGGGCCTCCAGGCTGGTTGGTGATCAGTTGCCATTTATTCCATTCTCCCCACGCACCTGTTCCAGTCTCGCTAAGCACCCCATTCCAGTCTCACATTGCCCTCATTCCTATCTCCTCCTGTGCCTTATACTCATCTCTCCACACTCCATCTTGCTGTCTTGGTTTGGCACCCAACATCCTCCAAGCATTGGGGTAGCAACTACACCCGGGTGAGGTAGCACAGTCAACATATAGAAAGCCCTTCCTTCTGAGGGAAGCTCTTGTAAGATAAGACAAAGATCTCCTGTAGTTAGGAGATCTAAGTAAGGTCTAAATACCATCTAGGGGTGTTTTTCTCCTTTCCTTAGTCCAACAACCATTTAAACACTCATCCATCATATTTCTACTTCTTAATAATATTAATCATTTTGTATGGACACAGTAAGAGATATGTTAAGCTTATATGGTGGCCCTCCTAGGGACATCTCGCTGGAGATCTCAGACTATAGTTCTCAGGCCAGATTAGTCTTTCCTAATCCTACCAGTATCCTAACCCAGTTGGTATTCTTTGGATCATGACAAAATTTGCCATGACCATGCTCTTAACTTATAGTTAACTATTATGGTGCTTGGCCTGGCCCATTTCAATGCCAGGGTAGCTCACAGCTTGCCCTTGGTCAATCCAGTCTCTTGTCATGACTCTGCTTTTGGAGTGCTAGAAACTAAGAGAAACTGAGGCTTAAGTCGAGAAAACAAATGCCCAGGAGTGAATATAATTCGGAGTCAATTAACTCCCAAGTTACAAAAGCGTAACATTAACTGTCTTCCTGTGTCTATACAAAAAGGACATTGTTCTGCAGTAAACTATGCAAAGAACAGAAGGGAAGGAGAAAAGCAATATTTCACTTACAAATACAAAATCAGAGATTTCTGTGGAATTTGACTTTACAAGTCATAGGTACTGCTTATGGGAAATAGGTGATTAACTGGTTGAGAAAGCGGAGCACAGAGAAGAGGTTAAAGATAAACAGAGAAATGGGAATGCCTCGAGAGCACTGTGATGGTTGCAACCTAGTAAACCTAAGCTCCCTGCTGCCAGGGAGAAATGACAAGCCAATGTTACCCTACAAGATTCCATATTTGGAATTCTTCTGCAAGACCCTTCTTTGCACAAATGAATTACAATGAAAACTGCATTACTTTTTCTACACTGTAAAGGTCAGCGATTGAAGCATGAGCCAAGTTAAGGCACTTGAGTCCGATGCCAGTTCAATCCCTGGCACCACATGGGGTCTCCTGAGCACCACCAGGAGTAATCCAGGAGCACAGAGCCAGGAGGAAGACTTGAGCACCGCTGGGTGTGACCCAACCCCTAGCACATCCTCATCCCCCACCCCCCAATAAGTGGAATATGTTTCTAAGGGGAATTTTAGAAATATATTGTAGGTTTTATATTGTAGGTTATACAGAAACTTCTTTCTTCTTAATAAGTTGATGGGTGTGGATTCTGGACTATTAAAAATAGAAAGCCCTGCCCAAGAGGTAGGATGGGATGTTTTGTTAAATAAAACACATCTCTCGGAAGTTGTCACACTTGCATCAGGCAGAAGGCTAAGTCCCTTCTTGGGAGTACAGGAATTTCTTACAGGGCTGGCCAAGCCATGTGAAGTGAGGGCATGGACCACCTTTCATGGATAATTGTGACTCCCCATGTTTTTGACACCTGTGATTGAAGACATGCGTATGCCAAGAAGCCAGTGAATATCAGGGTCATGTTCAGTTACTGGCAGGCGACCAAACCAGGTCATAGGGTCAGGGGCCACAGTTGTCCTGGTCGAGCCTTTCTGCCCACTCTGTGGGAGACCTCAAGTACTGGTTCGATGATACCATCAGCCTTTCTGGGCAGGAGGACATGGTGGCACCACTAGAATCATTGTGTTCCTCTGCCCTCACCTCACAGGGTCTGGCACTCAACTCCCTATGGCATGCCCAGGACCACTCTGTCCTTGGGTGGCATTTTCGCAAGGCCATTCACCTCAGCAGAGCTCCGCTTTGTTTCCAATCCTGCCTTCTCCACTTTTGTGAGTTCTTCTGAGAGAGGAGAAAACTTGCCTTCCCTTCATGCAGCTTCTGGTCAGAGCCAGCCTTCCGTGAAGGGCAGCTCAGCCACCTTCTCAGTTGCTTTACTCCTGCCTCTCAGAGAGACAGTTGGCAACCCCAGAGAATCTTCACTGGAACACCCCAAAGCAGAGACCTCCCACTCCAACACCAGCTTACTACAGTCTCTTATTTTTTATCTACCACTGGTTTGGGCAGAAAGGAGCTCATCTCCTCGTTGGGAGGAAATGGGTTGTGTGCTTCTCCTGTGTGAACAGCCCTGAATGTGTTACAGTTCCCAAACTTGAGGCCTATCATGTCAAACAGGCAATAGAGGCCAGAGGGTGCTGTGGCTGCTTCCATGGAGACCCCATGCTGTGGAACATGGTGCAGGGTGGGGTGGGGTGGGGTGGGAAAGGGAGGGTATACCAGGGATATTGGTGATGGGGAGTGTGCATTGGTGGAGAGATGAATGTTTGATCATTGTGTGATTGTAACCCAAACATGAAAGCTTATAACTATCTCATGGTGATTCAATAAAATATAAAAAAAGGACACCTCTTCATAGGCTAGCACCCCTTCCCACCAAATACCATCCAGGGGGACCTGGCGGGGGAGCATCAAAGCATGCAGTGTGCGTGAGTGTGTATGTGGGTGGGGTGGGTGGGGTTAGTTCCCATGTCTCACCCTTCTCAGTTGCAGAGACCACAACTCTACCTGGGGTCGGCCCTTCTTGGATTGTCTGGAAAAAGGATTGTTGTCCAGTGGCAACATTTCCAACCCTCTCAGTTCATCCTCTCCATCTTGTGGCTCAAAGTTCATGGCTGAGCTGGATGAAAAATCAAATTAGGCGCCACAGCAGCACTGGCTGGCTTTCATAGACTTTCCGTCTGCACCCAAGCACTCAGGCCACTCAATTCAGGAAAACCAGAGGCACAAACTCAACTTGCAAGAGAAGGAAAGCTGCTTTTCTTCCACCCTGTTAGAAAACTGCTTGTTATGAGGAGCATTGGTGGGGGACCCCAGAACCAACAAGATAATGGCCCAGTCCAGCCAACAACCATCAGATGACATTTCCTATTTGTATTAGATTCAGTATGTGGAATTCTTGTGTGTGGACCTTATTTGTACGGATGGATTACAATGAAAATTGCATTAATTTTCTACACAGTAAAGGTCAGTAATTGAAGCATGAACCAAGAAACTATTGTGTAAAATGCTGTATCCCATATTTAGGAAAGGTCATGCAAAGCAATAATATCTTGTTTTCATTGTGGAAGGTATAAATACTTGCATTAGAGTGCCTTTCTTTTTTCCAGTCCAACAATCACTTAAACAGAAAAAAAATCTTCTAATTTACTATCAGCACCAGGAAGAAGGAATCATAAGGGCATATAATTAAAAAAAAAAAACCTTTCTATTACTATCATAAATTGTACCACAATGTTTGGAGGGGGCCTTGGTGTGTTTTAAACTCTGTTGTCAATACCAGGATTTGAAGGATCTATTCTTCTGGGATGATCCATGGTCACAATTACCTTAGAATGCTTAGGGGGCAAAAATACACCCTTTTCTGTTAGAGTTTAAATGCAGATATAGATGTTTTCCTATAAGAAAATAAGAAACATCCGAGACATTTTTGCTAATTGGTGTTAGAATATTTCATAATGAAGGGACACACAGAGATATTACAGCTACATCTTCTTTCCACAAATTAGAGTTAAGTGTAGGATTTTAATTAGGGGTAAATGCAGGAGTTTGGGGGTTTGTATTTTTTTGGGGGGATGTTGGGCCACACCCGGACTACTTAGGACTTACTCCTGGCTTTGCACTCTGGGATCACTCCTGATGGGGCTCAGGGGACCTTATGGAGTGCTGGGGATAGAACCCAGGTCAGCTGCATGCAAGGCAAGTGCCTTATCTGCTGTACTGTCTTGTTGGGCTAAGTACAGTTTTGACCATCCATTCTGGGGTCCATGCTCCAGAGTGTAAATTCATTAGAATCCAGGTAGCATGATTTAGAATACCCAGCCTGTCATGTGTGGACTTAGCAGTTTTTGCTGTGAATTAACTTGAGTTAATTTGGATATAATGGATCCATCTGTGAAACCTTCATTCCCTGGGTTGCCTTGCTCAGGAGAGAGAAGGTGACCTCTAGTTTCTTAACCAGGAAGGGCTGGTGTTCGTGGAGGAATTCAGCTTACCATTTTAGAGTGAGAATGGTTTTGTTTATGTACCTTTGAGCCTTATTCAGAGTGTCCCCCAAACAGTGAAATCATTTAATTCATAGCTTTTTAAAACTGTTTACCAAGCAGTTTGTAAAGAATGGTGTTTCTAAGGAAATGAAAAGAGAATATCTTTGACTTGTGAGCCATCGTTTAATAAACCCTCTAACACACATATTCTGGGCATATTACAATGTATATTCAAGGCATATTGTAGAGAACCTTATGGATAGTTTTTCAGGGAATACAGCAAATTGCCATTCTCATTTAGCTCCTTTTAATTTGATTTAATATGATTTTTTAGGGATTTAATTGCTAAGCATCTCTACCATGCCATAATTCAGGATTTTAATATTAAAATGGATTTCAGCCAATTTCTTAATCATTAGTTTATGCCTGTTTTGAATGGAAAGGGAATGAGAATTCCTTTCCTCATTTCAGTCCCTTCTCTGACACATGTACTCACTCAGGTCTTTTAAAAATCAAACCTGCATGCTTAAAAAATGTTTGGGCTTTACTACCTTTAGAAGGAGGTCTGCATTGTTCTCAGTCTGATCTTTTGACGCATGTGCTCACAGTGAATGATCAGAGAGCAGTGTAGTTTCATATTCTCTCCCCAAAGTAGACAGCATGCCGAGAAGTCAGAAGAAAGTGCCTGGTCAATGAGAACTGCTGAAGGGCAGGTGACATTTCAACTGGATCATGGGAACCTGATAATTCCTGCTTGCACCCCTCAGTCACTCCAGTACATTTTTTGTTTGTTGTTTTGGGAGTCACACCCCGCAATGGTCAGGGTTTACTTCTGGCTCTGCACCTAGGAATTACCCCTGATGATGCTTGGGGGACCATACAGGATGCCAGGGAGTAAACCTGGGTCAGCCAGGTACCAAGGCAAGCACCCTCTCCACTGTCCTATTACTCTGGTCCCTGTTATTCAATATTTTTATTTCCCCAACCCTTCCAAAGAAATCCAAAGAGACTGTTAATCTTGCCTTATGTTGGAGCCGCATCTGTCAGGTAGCTCAGAGAAAACGTTTAAGCATTCTCCCTGTTGTCTAAATTCCAAATTCCAAATACCTTTTTGTCCCCCTCCAGGGTTGCCAATTTTTCACTTGCGTTTCTCTGTTCTCTTCTTTTTGATGCTGTTCCTAATTCCATTTCCTCTGCTCAAGCCCCCTTTTTCATGCCAGATGAGAATCCTGGTGCAATCAAAATAAATAAATAAAGGAGATGTCGGTAAATACTAGTCAGAGTGTGAGCACTTTAGGTAATGAACAGATAGAGCAGTTGAAAACTACTTAGAAGAGATATTGATTCAAAATCAGGATACTCTGTTTTATGTTCACTGCCCAAAGCAAAAGCACTGCTTACAAAGAAGTCTGATTAGAGTGTAGATGTTTCTCTTTCATTTTATTAGCATCTATGGCACTGTGAGTGTGTGTGTGTGTGTGTGTGTGTGTGTGTGTGTGTGTGTGTGTGTTGTGTGTGCTCGTGCGCGCGGGCATGTGTACATGCATACACTTCCCCTGGGAAGAAATCCTAAAGACACTTCTCAGTGCATTTTAAACCAGGATTCCCGGGAACAATTTTTAATCTCAGGGATCAGAATGATTGCTTCTTGTTCTTTGTTTTGACAGATGCTGAGGAGGGGGTGTGGTTGTTTTGGTTCTTCCTGCAGCATGCCACTCACTCTAGTTCTGACAGTTGTCATTCTTCAAGGTTTCAAATTGCAGGGCTGGTGGATTCTGTGGGATGACTTGGGCCCAGCACATTGCAAGTTGAAAATGATGGGTTTTGCATGTTTGTTCTAGAAGATGGTCTAGTACTTGCATTGTTGCCTGATTCCCTCTGAGGAATTATGAGCCCCTTTTTGACAAATGCCACTCCATTTTCAAATGTGTCACAAGGGCTTTTTCCTGACATGGTCAATTTCCAGGGCTCTCTTGGGTTTTGCTTAGGCAGTTAGTGAAGGGATCAGATTTCCCTTCAAATCAGAATGGGTAGAAAATATTTCAAGTAACCTAATACTTACATAATTTGTGCTTATTGTAAATTCATTTGGTTGGTGTTTATGCTTTCCCAGGGGCTTGAAGTTGCTATGTTGCTCTACAGGGGGTAGTGGAGGATGTTCATTGACATAAAGGGGGCTGCCCCAAGCTCGGAAGAAGGAAAGATTCATTCTCTCATTTATTTTATTGGTTTTTTTAAAGAGAGTACTAGCTTATTGGAACACTGGCATAGTATTTGCTCTTCATTCAACTGCCTAGAAAATGAATCCAAAGGATTTAATTTTTCTGTAATTGTATAGGCAAATGGACAATATTATAATGCTGCCTTGCCCATGTTATACATGTTTTGTAGGTTATACAATCAGGGTGGATTCTTCCCCCCAGTGAGTACTGTTCTTTCTTTATCAGGGTGCATCAGAACAAAAGCATCTTCTGGCTTTTGAACCCCGGCTCTGCCAAGTCCTTCCTTCCATCTGCCTTCAACATGGTGATGCATGCCTGCAGCTTTGTGTCGATCCTAAATCATGTTCCTTTCCCTGCTGCTTTTCTCAAGTTTGTTATGAGAAGTTAAAAAAAATCCATTCTCTCTTAACTGTAGGAATCCAAAGGTACATATGGTGTCACATGTATGCCGCCCACGCGCTTTAATCTCACCAGTGGCCAGCACACTTTCCCGTCTGCACATTCCTCTATCAAATTTGAAACCTCACATGTTAAGTCTTTTTGAAGGAATCACTGTCACTTTTCCTAGATGCTTTGGGTGTGGTGGCAGTTGTGCTGTTGCGTTTGCTAAGCTGTGTTATCACCACATTCCCTGGTTCAATCTGAAAAGTGTAAATAAAGCCAGCAGGATGCAGATACGACTGCAGATGATCTTTCCAGTAACACAGGGGTACATGAGTAGACTTGTCCCCGAAGACCATTTCTTTTGAAACTTAAATTAACCCCAGTAGTCCTCAAACTGGATATTCTTTTGTCTCTTGGAGGGAAGGCAGTTCTGTATGAAGTATCAAGAGAGCTTGCAGAAGGCTTTTTGTCTTCTATAATGTTTAGTTCTCTAAACAGGCCAAGAAGAAAGGATTAAGAGCTTCCTGTTCTAAATAATAGAACTGGGTTTCAGAAAGGGTAAGAGGTATGGCATGAGAACATTAAACTGGATTCACCCACTTTTTAATTTTTCTGACCCTCTAGAGACTGGGATTTGCCAGTTTAGAGCTATATGGTTGGTCCATTTAGGATTTTGTTGTTGCTGCTTTTATTTTTATTTTTATTTTTTGCTTTGCATCTATTGTCATAGGGCTGAAGTGATAGCACAGCGGTAGGGTATTTGGCTTCCCACACAGCCAGCCCAGCCAAGCCGGGTTCGATTCCTCCGCCCCTCTCAGAGAGCCTGGCAAGCTACCAAGAGTATCTCGCCCTCATGGCAAAGCCTGGCAAGCTCCCCATGATGTATCCGATATGCCAAACACAGTAACAACAAAGTCTCACATTGGAGACGTTATTGGGCCTGCTCGAGAAAATCAATGAACGGGAGGATGGTGACAGATAATAATCTATTGTCATAAACCCTGGCAACCCCAGCTCTTATATGTAGCACTGTCCTCCCGTTGTTCATTGATTTGCTCACGCAGGCACCAGTAATATCTCCATTGTGAGACTTGTTGTTACTGTTTTCGGCATATCAAATACGGGGAGCTTGCTAGGCTCTGCTTTGAGGGTGGGATATTCTCGGTAGCTTGCCGGGCTCTCCAAGAGGGATGGAGGAATCGAACCTGGGTCACCGCATGCAAAGCAAACGGCCTACCTGCTGTGCTATCGCTCCAGCCCAGCTCTTATATAATAGAAATAAATGTTTTCTTCTGGGATATTTACATAAGACATCCATTGTGACTTTCACGTGCATGAAATTTGGACACAAGGCTGCCAGGAAGAATTGAATGTGTTCATTCTAAAACAGTGGTATATTTCTCTCATCCAGCACA
Organism: Sorex fumeus; assembly: GCF_029834395.1. Classification (NCBI taxonomy): domain Eukaryota; kingdom Metazoa; phylum Chordata; class Mammalia; order Eulipotyphla; family Soricidae; genus Sorex; species Sorex fumeus. The sequence goes on along the minus strand of NW_026606108.1, from coordinate 9,345,829 downwards.
TGGAATCCAGTGAAAGCTTTCAAAAGTTAATTTCACAACTGATGGCATTTCTGACACCAGGGGAGCCATTGCAAATTTGGTTCGAACATTTAGTTTGGGAAGTTATTTAATGACAACGTGATTATATGGACACAGATAGGCCACAGTGCCTGCCTGGGTTATTGGTGTTTGAATCCAGACAAGGGCTAATCCTCTTCCCCACCGAATGAAAAGCTATGTTCACTCCATTGAAGAATATTATGTTTTTGATTTTTGGGGTCACACCCTGCTATAGTAGGGGCTTTTCTTGGCTCTTTGTTCAAGAGTGATGCCTGGTGGTGTCTAGGAGACTATATGGAGCAGTGGCAATGGATCTGGGGTGAGGCACAATGCAAGGCAAGTGCCTTATATTCATCATTGTCTCTTTGGCTGTTCCCTAAAAGTATTTTAGAGAGGAGTTGGGTAGTGTCTGGGCACAGGACATAAATCCTCATATACTCCCACCCTCTTACTCCCAGTTCTTCTCAGATGGATAGAGCAAACAAAAGTGATACCAAGTTGTAGGGGGAAAGTTCACATTTAGTTACCTGCTTATGAAAAATTTAAATGACTGGATGCTAAAGTCAACAGGACAACCCAGAGCTTTCCATCCATAGGATGCTTAAGGACTGATGTGTGATCCTGAGATATCCATGTTAAAAGAGGGATTTTTTAAAAAACTTTTTATTAGTGAAACACCATGAGGTACAGTTGTAGACTTACAAATTTTTGTGCTTGGGTTTCAGTTATACAATGATTGAATACCCATCCCCCCACCAGTACCCATTTTCCACCACCACTGATCCCAGTATCCCTCCCACCCCCCATCCCCCCAGTCCACCCTACCTCTGTGCAGGACATTCCCTTTTGTTATCTCTCTCCTTTTGTGTGCTGTGGTTTGCAAGAGACATTGAGTGCCAATCATGTTTGGTCTATAGTCTACTCTCATGCATCTCCTATCCTAGGAGGAACCTCCCAACACCCTTTATTTGGTGCTCCCTTCTCTGTCTGAGCTGCCTTTTCCCCTAGCATGTGCGGCTGACCTCAAAGCCATGGAGTAATCAATCCTCCTGGTACTTATCTCAGCTATTCTTGGGTGTTAGTCTCCTATTTTTTTACTTTATGTTACTCAGATGAATGCAATCTTTCTATGTCTCTCCTTCTTTTTCTGACTCATTTATCTTAACATGATGCTTTCCATGTAGTACCACTTGTATATAAATTTCATGACTTCATCTTTTCTAACAGCTGCATAGTACTCCATTGTGTAGATGTACCAAAGTTTCTTTAACCAGTCATCTGTTCTCGGGCACTCAGGTTTTTTCCAGATTCTAGCTATTGTAAACAGTGCTGCAATGAACAAACAAGTGCAGATGTCACTTTGACTATACTTTTTTGCCTCTCTGGGATATATTCCCAGAAGTGGTATTGCTGGGTCAAATGGGAGCTCAATTTTTGATTTTTTTGAGAATCATTCATACTGTTTTCCAAAAGGGCTGAACCAGTCGGCATTCCCACCAGCAGTGAAGGAGAGTCCCTTTCTCACCACATCTGCGCCAACACCGGTTGCTTTTGGTATTTTGGATGTTAAAAGAGGGATCTTGCATGTCACAGAGAGGGCAACTTCCTCATCTTCCTTATAGAACAAAATTCTCATCTCTACCTGTTGCCTTGACTGAAAAACAGGTTACTTTGATTAAAAAAAAAGTTATTTCTGTAGATATCCGTAAATCAGGGTGACTGGCATTCCTTGAGGTTATGAGTTCCCCAAAGGCCTGGCCTACAAGGCTCTGGTTGACCTTAATACTGCACACCTTGGTGTCATATATTGAACAAAGCCTTTCTGAATATTTTGGTTGTTTGCCACTTGTTCAGTGAGAAAAGAAATATGCCACATATTAAAAAATACACTCAGATACCAGAGAGATGGTACAGTGGGGAGGGTGCTTGCTTTGTATGTGGTTGACCCAGGTTCAATCGCTGGCCTCCCATGTGGGCCCCTGAGCATTGCCGGGAGTAATTCCTGAGCTTAGAGCCAGAAGTAACCCCTGAGCACTGCTGAATGTGGCTCAAAATCAAAAACAAAAAAATTAAAAAGACAGAAATAAAAATACACTCAGCTTGCTTGTGTATTTCTTGTATTTCTTCTTTCTCCTAGGTCTGATCAATCCATCTGATTTTAGGAATACCTGGAACTTTGGATATCTCTTAAGAGGAGAACTGGGACATTTCTCCAAGCTCTTGTACGCTTGTTAAAAAAAAAAAAAACAGGAGAGTGATTTTCAGATATTTTTGGTTGTTGTTGCCCTTTGGACAATCATCAATTGGAAAATTCTCCTCAAAAACTTAGATGGCTTAGGTGATGAATATCTTCATCTTTGGACATTTTTATTGAATTTAAAAGAGCAGGCCAAAAAAAGGATTCTTTTTTTCTCTACAAGAGCTGGGGATATTCTCTACAAAAGAATGGGGTATTCAGCACCAGTAAATATTCATGCAAATTCAGTGCACAAATCAGCATTTAAATTATGATGTTACACTTCAAACAATTGCAGTTGGTAGGAAAGGTTTATTTTTTAATAGGATACACACACACCACACACTCCCCCCTGATAGGAATGAAAAAAATGAAGAAGCCATTTATTTATTTTTTTGCAGAAATTTTGTTAAACATTCAGAAGATTCAAAGTGACAGCTTCTTTGAAGCTTTGTCTTGAAAAAATAGTTTGACAGGAAAAGGTTCCTGTGAATGAGTACAAAAATAGAGTGCCTTTGAAAATACGTAGGCTGAAATATGTACAGATTTCAATATTTGAAAAACAGAATTGAGAGTATTCCCCAAACAGTACAGTTTTTTTCCCCCTGAGTTTTCAAGGCATCTCAGAGCCTAAAGAGAATTTTTCAAAACTGGAGTTATGTTGACTATAGAGACAATTAAATGTACCCACTTATTGACCTTAGAAGGTAACTGTGAGAAAGTTTAAAGTAACTTTATAGAGTATACATGGAAAGATGACACTAAACCTTCCAGCTTTGGAAAAGTAATGCTTATAAAGAAATGGAACAAAGAAATGTAATGATATGTTTAAAAGAAGAAATAATAATTTTTCTTTGAGAGATTTTTAACTCTCCATTAGCATAATTTTTATAAAAATGTAGTTAGGTTTGTATACACCTGGCTGTGTTCAGGGTTTGCTTTTAACTCTGTGCTCAAGAATCACTCCTGGTAGTTTTTGGAGGACCTGTCTGGTGTTGGGGATCAAACCTGGGTTGACTGTGTGTAAGGCAAACACCTTACCTGTTGTTCTATCTCTCTGGCCCCTTGAATAATTTTTAAATATTATAATAATAAAAACTGCCTGCTTGAGCAAATCAGTGAACAACGGGAGGACAGTGCTACAGTGTTATAATAATATAAACAGGTATTTTTTGTTCCAGTGTCCACTAGGTATTTTTTAATTTTTGAAATAGCTTATTTATGAAAATTTGAAAAACAAAATTGTGTAGCTCCAACTTGAACTAAGTTATCAGTTGACAAATATTTTAAATTTTTATAATTCTGATGACTTTCACTCATAAGAGTATGTAGTATGTAGATCTGAATCCTGTATTGGAGTCCCTACATAGGTTAGGTCTCTTCAGAAAAATCTTGGATTTTTAAAAAATTCAAACCTCAAATTTGCTAAAATAGTAAAAAGATTTTGTAAGACTTGTTTATTAGTGGGGATGCTTACATGCTTGCTTTACAACCAGGACTCAGTCTTTGGGTATTTCATGGAGGGATGTGGGGGTGGGTGGGAAATCAGTCAACTGAAAAAGGGCAGTTTTACAAAACTGAGCCACATGGAAATTTGAGTCATTCTCCAGAGAAATTGTTTTGACCTAAACTCTCTGCTGCTGATCAGAGGAAGCCACTTTTGCCCTTTGGGTCAAATTCCCTGGTGCTTTCAAATCCTGCTTTATAAATATGAATACTTATGTGGCTGAGATGGGGCAGGGGAGGGGAGAGGAGAGCGTGCGGGTTGTGGGGGAGGGTGGGGTTCACCATTGTGCCCATGAATAGATGGTGGATTGCTGAGAGTGGATTAAGGTCTTTCTGGCAGCAGATAGAATTGGAGAGATACAGAGAGAGAGACAGAGAGAGATAAGAGAGAGACCCAGTTATAGGAGGAAGAGAAATATGAAATTTTAAATTGGGTAGAATGGGAGAGTTGAAGTTTACTGTTGCAAGGGTAAATTGACTTGTCCATCTGTACTTCGAAAAGGTTGAGTAAAGTACAGTCCAGATGGTGGGAAGTTATTCAACCCGTGTCAACACCCTTAAATAGGGGGAGTAGTGATACTTTGCCTTCTCTTTGGCCACTTCCAGTACAGTCACTTCATGAACAAGGGCAGATGGTTGGGAAAGGAAGTTGGTGCCATTTCTGCCTTCTTGCTCCTTGTACCAGCAGCCTCCTGGGGAAGATAGTTTCTCATTCTCTCCTTGTACATGCCCCAGGAGCCGAGTAAGATTTGAGATTGAAAATGGAGAAATGGAGGGTGGTTTCTTCTTTTTTTTTTTTTTGGTGACGGTTATTTGTAGTATTGGCTCCTTAGATCTTAGGGCCAGTGACAACAATCACCTGCCTAGGCAAGAACTGTGAGGAAACGAACTCAGTCCCAGTGATATTAGAGTGCACGTGAATATGAAAGTATTGGAAAGAGTGTCACAATATCTTCACTTTCTGGAATCCTCTCCACCCCAATACTTGAATCATTTTCATAATTTTTTGGAATTAAATAAGAATTCTTAATTCTTACTCAGGCTTCGAATGGTGTGAAATTAATTATTAACCAAACACTTGTAAGTAAGTTTGAGTCTAGTTCCATAACAATCTTCTGTTGCAGCAGCAGGAAAAAAAATTTTCACTGTCATCTTTTGTCATCAGCTACCTTCGTTTTCCAGGTCTCTATGAGCAGAGTTAGACTTGATGTTTTGTGGATCAAGAATTCTATCGTATATGATTGTACATACAGAAAAGAAGACAGACATTATTTGCTTCAAATTCCAGAGTGGGGCAGCCAAACGAAGTTAACAGCATTAACTTTTAAATCTTGCCTTCCTTCCTTAGGAATCTGAAAAGAAGGGGCTAATTGAGAGAATCTATATGGTGCAGGATATCATCTCGACCGTTCAGAACATCCTGGAGGAAGTGGCTTCTGTAGGAGAAAGAATTAAAAAGTGAGTTGTGTGTTTGCCTTGTGCTTTTTCAAGTATGTCTGCCATCCACAGGGAGGGAGGGAGGGCTGTAGGACTCGGAGCCACCAAATCAACTGGCTGACCAGATGTCCCAACTTATAACACTGTTCAAGTAACTTATATGATTGAGTGCTCCCTTCCTGTCTCAGGAAATATCCTGACTGAGCTAATAAACTCTTGATTAAAAAAAAAGTAGATGATGGATCAGAACTAAAAAGGAGAAGCAAGAGGCCAGGAGATAGTATAGCAGTTGGGGCACATGCCTAGCAGGTCCCTGATCTGGTCTTGATTTCTGGCACCACGCAACCCCCCTGCCCCAACCCTCAACCGAGCATGAGCATCACTGTATATGACAATGGAGTCCCCCAGTACCATTAGAAATTCCAGGTAGTCTCTGATATATAGGGTCTGAGTTCTTTGACTTTTGTCCTATTGAATTGTCACTTCTTCCTCCCCTCCCTTGCACCCCAATGCTTTAAATCTAGAACCATCAGGCAAGTTTTTCTTCCTAAAGATTGACTGTGACTTTTCTTTATGAGTCATGAAATATAATGAAACTTCAAAACTGAAATGCATGGAATTCTCTAAGAATGCTAGAATTCGTTTACAAATTTTGTGCATGAAGAAGGCACTCAGATTTGTGCTGAAAACCAAGTGGAAGTTCATCAAGAAGCAAGAAAATCAATACATGCTGCTCAGGACCATTAAGAACAATTAACTATCTGTTAACCAAGGACCATAAATCATGAACATGGGGCTTTTTTATAGATACTCACCTCCTTTCTTAGTTATTTATCACATGAAACTCTCAGTGTCCATTTATTACTGGTATAGAAAGTATGTTTCTTTTATTTTTTTATTTTTTGCTTTTTGGGTTACACCCGGCAATGCACAGGGGTTACTCCTGGCTCTCAGGAATTACTCCTGGCGGTGCTCAGGGGACCATATGCTGGGAATCGAACCCAGGTCGGTCGCATGCAAGGCAAACACCCTACCCGCTGTGCTATCGCTACAGCCCCTAGAAAGTATGTTTCTTTCAAACTTTAAAAAATAATTTAAGAACTATCTTCAAGGATCTTGGGTGAGTTTAGCTATTCCTCTCCCCTCTCCCCCCCCTTATGATTTTTTGTTTGTTTGGAGGCCACACCCAACAATGCTCAGGGCTTACTCCTGACTCTGCACTCAGGACTCATCCACTCCTTGCTCTGCACCCAGGAATCATTTCTGCTGATGCTCAGGGGACTATATGGGATGGCGGGGATTGAACTTGGGTCCGCTGCATACAAGGCAAATGTCCTACCTGTTGTGCTATCTCTCTGGTCCCACCACACTATCCATGTCTTAAAAGAAAAAAAAAGTGACAGCAGTTTGATTTGGATTTACCTCTAATGATGCCGAACAGCTTTATTCCTCTAGGGTACACAGAAGCTTATGAAAAATTCCCAAATTTTCCCTCTTAATTTCTTAACAAATGCTTCAGTGGTAGTGAAAAAATGGTGACTTGAAGAGGAGCAAGTATTAGAATCCCATATTCACTCATCCCAATGCGTAGTCATAGAGTTCTAGGCACCCACCAGATCTAAGAGCTAGATACACAACCCCAGCAGTGATGCAGACATGACATGGGCCATCAGACCATGGCCTGAACCCTCGATACATCTTATTTTCAGGATACATCTTATTCTCGAAGGACTGAATCAAAGCTTGTGTGATTCCAATAAGCATTTGCAGTTGGCACCACTAGCATCCCCATTTCACAGACTGGGGGAGCGAGTCATGGTGTGGGATTACACAGGTCACTAGTAAAGCATGGAGCTCAGACTTTCACACCTGTACCCTCCTCAAGTCAGCACTCACCCAGCATTTCGCTCCAGGGCTCCTCTTTGCAGTGAGGGAGAAGAACCATTCCCAAGACTGTTAGAATTTGGTAATATTGCTGCTGGTGAGGGGTGAGGCAGCATACATGAAGAGAGGTCTGATCAGTTCAGAAAAGGCACAGAAAAGGAGAGAGAGGGGAGAGAGAGAGAGAGAGAGAGAGAGAGAGAGAGAGAGAGAGAGAGAGAGAGAGAGAGAGAGAGAGAGAGAAAGAGAGAGCCTCTCTGAGACTGGGAAGAACAGGTGGATCTGGAATCAGTGAATTGGAATTTCAGTAGATGGGAGTTCCATGTGCTTGCAAGATACAATGTGTGCATTGAGCATGCCTGTATATTTGGGAAGGACAGTGGCACTGTTTGGAGGTGAGGAAGATCATGTGGGTCCTGTAGTGGATAGGGCCAGGGGAAGAAGGCAATAAAACTATTGAGAGCGGGGCTGGAGCGATAGTATAGCAGGTAGGGTTTTAGCCTTGCATATGGGTGAACTGGCTTCAATCCCTGGCATTTCATATGGTCCCCGGGCACTGATAGGAGTAATTCCTGAGTACAGAGCCAGGAGTAACCCCTGAGCATCGCCAGATGTGACCCCAAAAAGCAAAAATAAAATGGAGAGAGGGATCTGGCAGCATAAGGGAAAGAGGATGTGGAAATGGGGGGCTGGACCCAGGAAGAAGACTGGCTCTTGGCTTGGTACAACCGTCTCTGTGCTTGATTGTCCTTAATAGACAAATGTCGCCGTTGTGCACTTAACAATAGTCAAGGCAATGTGTCTTCAGAGTGGAGAGGACATCGTGATTTAAACAGGCCCCCAGTACCACAGAGCTTTGTGGGGGGGGCGTGGGGAGGGGGAGGCAGTGGCCAGCACAGCTGTGGTAGCCATGTCTGGGACGTATTTTCAGCCATGAACCAGGGCACTGTTCTGCCCAGCTGTGACACAGGAAGGCTCCTGAGGAGGCTGGACTGCTATTCATTCTGTTGCCATTCATTATCACAGTGACCTCCAAGTTCCTGTGGGCCGGGTAAGGGGGGTGCCATGTGTCACTCTGTTGGAATTCCATTGTAATTCTGTGCATAAGAGCCAGGAAGAACTTTCGCCCAGCTCTCTTTGGCAACTCCTTGATAAATAAGGTTTAAATAAATAAACCTCCCAAGAAAACTCTGAATTAAGGCTTTCCTGTGATGGAGGGGCCGGATCTCCACACACAATGGCTGAACCTGACATGGGATGAACTGTGTTTCTCTCTTCCACCTGTTCTCCTCACCCTTCTTTGATCACCATCATTGATCATTAGACAAAGTTCCAACATGCGTTTCTACTGGATGTTGCCATTTAAAGCTTAGCGTGTAACCTCTCTGTGATCCCAGACAGCAAGTGGGCTGAGTTGCAAGAACAAGGCATGTTCTTGGTCTTGGCATTGTGGGGTGGAGACGCCAACACACATGCTCATTTTCTTTCTGGAGGAGTCTCCAGGGAGGAGCTTGTGAGATTGAGGTGGGCCTGACACAGGTGTGAACTCCACAAATGCTGTGGAGGGAGACATACCAAGAACTTTGCCTGGCTAAGAAGTTGGCATGTTGGAAACAAGACTGATGAGAACAGAAAACAAGTGCCGAGGGCATTCCAGGGAGGGATGAATGGGCACCTCTTGCATTTGAATGTCAGAGTGAAGTGTTGACAAGGACAAAGGATGAAGCAGAGACACAGAGACTGGGAGCTCGAGGCCAGGGTTTGAGGAGCAAGCATCCCAAGAGGGAGCACTGCTGAGCATCTTGCACAAGAAAGAAAGCAACCTTTTTGTGGGTCTTGCCCACAAAAAGCAGTCATGGTATCTCATACAAGTTGGTTTTATTCCTATGGGTGGAAGAGACAAGCGAATGTCTCTAATCCAGCCTGAGGAATTGGAGAAGTTGGGGTTCCACTGATGTGAAGGGGAGAAGGGAGGGGCATGGATCTGGCTGGTGTGACCTACTGCAACCTCTGTCCTTTGGAGTCTTGAAAATGATATTCTCTGGACATGCTGCTGAGTCTGACTGGCCAAATAAATGAAGGCGAGTGTCTGAGTGTTTATTTTGTTTTTAGTTTGGGGGGTGGGGCACATCTGGTGGTGCTCAGGGCCTGCTCAGGCAGTGCTTAGGAGACCAGATGTAGCGCCATGGGTTAGGATAGTACAGAAATGGGCCCTGTCTGGTCTCCAGCACTGCGTGGTCCTTTGAGCACCATTGGTGCAGTCCTCACAGCCCCTGAGCACCACTGGGTGGGTGTTCTGGGGGGACTCTCAGAACCACAGAACCAGAGCAGCACTGCATGCTTAGGTCTCACATCACACCACCGGTTCCAACTGCCGAGAATTTACAGAGCTTCACCCAGATGACCTGTGCACCTCTCTCAAGGCCTTCTCGGGATAATTATTATTTGATTCCGGAGCAATAATACAGTGGGTAAGGTGCTTGCCTTGCAAGAAACCAAGTTGGATGTGATACCGGACACCTCAGGATCCCCAGAGCCCTGCCAGGAACGATCCCTGAGGTCAGAGTCCGGAGTAAGCCCTGAGCACTGCTGGGTGTGGCTATATGTCCCCTTGCTTAAGAATTTTTCTGGCAGCTCTGTCAGTGGAGTGAGAAATCTGCATTTCCAAGTGTTCCCACCCCTCCCCCTCCCCATGAGATTTGAAACTCCCTCTGCACAGAACTGTGGTAACAAAATTGCAGAATTGTGTATAGGTGTATAATTCCCTCTGGACAGTCAAATCCTGGCCATCACTCCTCCCGCCACCTTCATGGCAGCCTGAGCCCTCAGACAGACAAGTGGACTCAGTCTTGAGACTCCTGGCCATTTGGCCATTTTTGATCTTCAGGTTTTCAGAGAAAGTTTCCTCAAAAATCTTATTGGTTTTTGAACTAAGGCACAGACGTGGCTGAATGAGTATGGATTAGAGGTCGCCCTGAAAATGATATCTGTTTGGTCTTTCTGCAGCACTTTCAACTGGACGGTCCCCTTCCTCTCGTTCCTGGCCTGTCTGGTTCTAGTGGTGGCCACCATCATGCTGTATTTCATTCCTCTTCGCTACATCATTTTAATCTGGGGTAAGTTTGGCATGGTTCTTTTTTTTTTTTTCTTTTTCTTTGGCTAGCAATCAATTGCAGGTGAGAACCAATTACTCACTTTTAAAGCGCGACCATAAACTTTAAATGTGCTCTTGCTGGCAATTAAAGAGAAGATGAAGGAAAGCATTTCGGAAACAAAAATTTCCAGGACCTCCCTGAGAAAGGGCAGTTGCATGAACAATCAGCAGCGATATTTATAGGCCTCTTGCATAATTGCAATCAAATAAAAATGTGATTGTGCGTGCGATTTCCCTTTGGGCTTTCAGAGCCATGAATACCCTTGAATAATCTCTCACTGTGGCCCAGAAACTTTGAGAAATACCGTTATTCACACAGTGAGCAAACACCTGCTTTGTGCCCTTTATCCTCTGAAGAAAGGCGATCTGCAGGTTGCAGAGCAGTTCCTGATACTTCATCCCTCCTTGGGAAAAATAACCCAGTTCTTTAATGAAATCCCAAGTACTGAAGGGATGTGGTGGGGGTGGAGGCAGGGGAGCAGGAAGCAGGTAGAAGGAAGATCACTTGGTCACTTCCTAATTGGTCTGAAAGGAGAGGAAGCTGCTGTTTACCAGGACCAGTGGTGGTGTGCCGATAGAACGTCTAGCTGCTTTTTTAAGGAGCCCAAAGGAAAAAGCACAAGTTTGAAATGAGATGCCTTGACTTCCTTTATGACCTAGTGAATAATTGGACAGCATGCACACTACGTTGGTGAATACTGGGGTGTGGAATGGGTGAGCTCTGAGTAGAGGAAAGGAGAGGATGCACGGCAAGGAAATTAGTTGTTGAGAAACTAGTGATCCTTCCTTAAGAGTCTGCCAGTCTGGGTTCTCTGTTATGTGGTTCCTGAGTCCTTTAATCATCTTCGCTCCAACATGTGAAGATCTGGTGGGAAGTTCCAAATGGAAGCGATTGTTTCGAGCTTCTTTATTCTATAAGCACAGGCTGGACATCTGAAAGGACAGATAAAAGCTACAACCTGAGGGCTGGAGAGAGAGTACAGTGGATCGGGTGCTTGCCTTTCATGTGATCGACCAGGCTTCAATCCCCAGCACCTCATATGGTCTCCCCAACACCACCAGGAATGATCCCTGAGCACAGAGCCAGAAGTAAGCCCTGAGCATAGCTGAATTCAGTGACCCCCCCAAGACAGAAGCTATTTCTCCTCTTTCTCCTCCTTCTTCTCCAGTCAAATTTACATATTCATGGCAAGACTCTTGAAAAAAACTAAGTAACTCCAAACATTTCTGATATAGAATCCCCCCCCCCCCTTTTTTTTCCTTGGATATTTGGACCATACCTGGCAGTGCTGAGGGCTTGCTCCTGGCTCTGTGCTCAGGGATGACTCTTGGCAGGCTTGGGGAACCTAGTGAACCCTCTTGAGTTTCAGCTGTCCCTGTGTTCTCTGGAGTTCTCTGGGCCCTCATGGGTGCCTGTGAGCTTCTGCACAGGTTTGTAATCTTCTTCGCAACTTAGGAATGTGGTGTTGTGCTTGGTTGGGATATTATCCCTGCGTTGCTGCTCACTATACAGACACCAGATGCATGCACTCTATCGTTTACCATGGAAGAGACCTCTTTCCTCAGTGCATCTTGGTCTTCTCCTCCTTGCTTTGCCTTGCCTTTTTTCTTCTGCTAGAAAGCCCGCGCTCCAATTAAATGCTGTTAGCGGAAACTTAGCGAGAACAGTTTCACATAAAGAAATGCTGGTGGAGAGCTGCACCAGAGTCATGAAGCTGACCTGGAGCGGGAAGAAAGGCTTTTAACCTGAGCTCTCTTTAACCAGAGAGGAAGGTGCTCCTGGACCAGAGAGATAAAGCAGTAGGTGAGGCACTTGCCTAACATGTGAGTTCAGTCCCTAGCATCCCAGTTTGTCCTCCAAGCCCACCAGGAGCAAGCCCTGAGCACCATTAGGGGTTGTCCCTGCTCCGACCCCACCCCGCCCAATATGGAGAGAGAAAGGGGATTGTTGGTCTGGAGCCTTCCCCAGCCCAATCACCAAGCATTTATTTCCTCCAAGACTCTGGTCGCCATGTGCAGAGCAGACACCCGGTGTGACCCAACAAAGAATTGGCTGGACGTTGGCATGGTGGCCCAAGGTCGGCAGGGTGGCCCAAGGTATATTGCTACACAGGAAGTCCAGTCTCTAGATTGAAGCAAAATGATATTTAATGAGAACAGAAACATAATCAGATTTGCTGGGTGTCACAGACCTTGGATCACTCAACTGCGACCTTGACATCAGTTTAGACCTTGACGCCAGCCCACATCCAATGCAAGGGCCATGCAGATCATCAGCTGCCCCAGAATGATTTTCTTGGAATCTTCTTTCCCCAGCTCACAAAGTCTGAGGCCCCATCTGCATGTTGGGTTCTGTGCAGGGGGGAGAGGGGCAGGAGAAGGCTGTGAAAATGAGATGTGCGGAGCACAGAGATCACTGTGGTCTTTTAAGCAGCCCATCCCCCTACTGCCCTCTGCCACCCAGGTCCCCAGTGTTCAAGCTGGGACTTTGTGTAACTGTTGATGCCATGGTCCCAGGTGCCATGTGGGTTTTCTGTGCTATAAATGAGCCTTACCCCCAAACCCTGGGCTCCTCAGTCTTAGCAGGTGTTTCTGCTATACTGCTGGTGCCGGGATGGGATTTTCACAGCAGAATGGAGTAGGATGCTTTGTTTGGCTCCCTGTGTCCTTGCTGTTGAAGAGGCATTTGTTAGCCTACTGTCCGTCCGTCAATCTATCCATCTATATGACTAGTGATCCATATATTTGTATCTATCCATCTGTCTATCTAAGCATCTACTCATCAGCCTACTACTCATCTGTCAATATGTCTATCCATCTAACCATCCATCCAGTACCTCCCATTCATCCATCTCCTTCCATCCTTCCATCTATTCTTCCCTTTCTACCATCCATTTATCCATTCATCCCCATTCACCCATCTATCCACCCATCCTTCCATCTCAGTGGTCAGTGATGTTTTCAGGATTGGGACTTTGGCCATTGTTGTTGCACTGTTTTCTATGTGAATGCTCCCTTTTCTCAACCTGGAAAATTTTTAAAGGCAGGTGGATGAATGGAGGATGGATGGATGGTAGGAGATGGATGGATGGATGGATGGATGGATGAATGGATGGATGGATGGAAGGAGATGGATGAATGGATGGATGGAAGGAGATGGATGGATGGGAGGTGTTGGATGGATGAATGGATGCATGGATAGTTAGGCAGGTGGATTGGCATATTGACAGATGAGGAATAGGCTAATGAGTAAATAGACAGATAGATAGATACAGATATATGGATGACTAGTCATAAAGATGGATAGATTGACAGATGGACAGTAGGCTGACAAATAGACGGATGGATAGGTAAAATACAAGTAGATGATAACTTATGATAAATTCTAGAGATAGATTCATAGACAGGTCGATGGATGGATGGACTGACAGCTAGATAGACACCTTCTGGGTGTTTCTGTTTTTCAGGCATAAATAAATTTACTAAGAAGCTTCGGAACCCCTACGCCATTGACAATAATGAGCTGCTGGACTTCCTCTCCAGAGTCCCATCTGATGTGCAAAAGGTATTTGATCCCTGGTCACTGCCCGTGGGTGTGGCGGTTGTGTGTGCATATGTATGTGTGTGTGGTAGGGGCACCACCAGTGTCTGGCCAATCCCCTGAGCCAAAGGAGTCTGGAGCCTTCCACTGATAGGAGGCATGGAAAATCTCTTAAGAGCACTGGCTTGCTGGCAAGTGGCAGGAAAATCTTTATCCAAAGCCTGAGGCAGCTGGGGGAAAAGTCATCCTGAAATAAAGAGCTCCTGAAAAAAAAAATGACCTGGAACTTGCCCTAGGGGACTGAAGGGCCACAGGCATTTGTCCCTTTGTGTGTTCACTTGCCTTTGTGGAGAGGATAGGAAGGTTCCAGTGAGTTGGTCGGGGTGGGGGTCAGGGACTTGAGATTCAAAGTTGAAGGACTGTTGCTTCATTTCCACCACCGCCTCCTCTGAAGCATTTAGGGAGAGGGGGCGACATGGTAAGCAGGAGGGTTAGACTTTTGCTTCTTTGATTCGATTATCTCCCAGGTGTCCCTTCTTTCCTTTTCCTTGTAAAGATCTGGGAGTGTGAAGAAGGGCAAAGCTCCTCCTTTACAGAGCAGCAGAGGCTGCGTGAAATAATCTTGAGATCAATCAGGATATTATCTGCAGGTAACAGTCACTTAGGCAAGCAGTGCCCCATTTCTGTGGCTCCATCGAGATTACCAGCAGCAACAATGCCAAGACAGCCCGTGGAGCAGTCCTGATCCGGCCCCCTCCTTGATGCTGAGGGGGCTGAGTTCTGGCCAGAGTACAAAGAGCAGATACACCAATTTGCCTCATGCAGAATAGAGCTCATAGACCAGGTGGATGCGTGGAGCACAGCATGAACTCCCACCATCCTTTATGATCCGAGAGAATCTCAAGCCAAAGTATACATTGATTTTTCACCCCAAGGTCCTATGCATAAGTGGTTTCTCTGTTATAAGCCCCTGAAATAGCACAGTGGAGCGATAGGGCTGAAAGAACCTGAACTTAATCTTCCTCTTTCCTCTGATAAGATCCATTCTGTAGCGCTGGAGAGATAGTTCAGCCACTAGAAAACTTGTGTTGCAAGTGGCCAACTTGGGTTCAACCCCTGGCACCACAGTGGATCCCTAAGATCCTCCAGGAGTGCTCTCCGAGCATGGAGCCAGGAGTCAACCCTAAGCACCACCAGATGGGACCCTAAAATAAAATGCGTCCTGTAAGTCAGAACTTGTGCATTCCCTTCTGCAAGGCCAAATTACAGAATAGTTATCTGGCCCTGCTTTATACTGCACTGAATGAAGTGAGGCTGGTCTGAGCCCTGCCTCCTGCCCCTAGTCCCACCACCCCACCCCCGCCGTCTCCTTTGGGAAATTGGGAGAAAAGGGCTCTTGGCTGTCAGCCTTTTACAAAGTGTGACTCAGCTTCCCCTGAAGGGGCCCATGGTCCACAGATGCTAGAGATGGAGATCGCATAGGAGTGGTAGAGCCATCCTTTATACGAAACTCTCCCTTCCTACCCAATCTCACGCAGCTACACGGCGCCTATGGATAGGGAGCTGCCAAGTTCCATCAGTATCCCTGGCCACTTGAGGGCCTACCTGCAGCCTTGAAAAGCAGAAATTGCCTGCCTGCTTCCCCCAGGATCGTGGGGGCCTAGTCCAGGCATCTGCCCCCAAGAGCAGGAATGCAGAGGGACACAGTGAAGGCACATCCTCCCAGAAGAGGTGGAGGGTCTCCAGCCAGGTCCATTCCAATAGCAAAGTACTAGATCTTCTGTCCCCACACATTTATCTTTATTACAGATGTTTTGTCATTGCATTGTGAATGACATTTATTAGGGTTTGTTTGTTTGTTTTTGTTTGTTTGCTTTTTGTTTTGGGGGCCACACCCAGTGTGGCTCAGAGGTTACTCCAGTCTCTGCACTCAGGAATGACTCCTGGCGGTGTTTGGGGGAACCTATGGGATACTGGGAATCGAACCCGAGTCAGCTGTGTGTAAGGCAAGTGCCCTCCCCACTGTGCTATTGCTCTGGCCCTGAAATTTGTCTTTAAGAGAAATCTCTATAAGGCCTTGCCCAGGCTTCTATTTTGCCCCCTTCCCTCCCCCACCCCACTCACCCCTTCACTGGCAAAACATTGCAGAGGGTTGGGTGGTTTTTTTTTTCCCCTTCAAGATTTTAGATATTTTTTTGAAATGAGTAATTCTTACCAAGTTGCTGCGTCCTATATTAGGATAAACATTCCCAGGAAACAGTGATTAAGCATGTGGGGTGTGTGTGTGGGGGTGGGAGTCAGACACCCACAAAACCAAAATCCTCTTGCAACAGCCCAGAGCAGGTTGAAAAGAAGCAAATGTACACGTCTCATTAGAAAAAAAAAATACCTGCTTTTAGTATTTGGATTTCCCAAAATGATACATGACTTCTCAAATCCTTCCTGCAATTAATCCCTCCTTCGTGTTCCTGTGTTTAGAAAATGATTCATTACCTTTGAACCTGCCTGCTGGGCCCGGACAGCTCCTTGGGGAACCATTAACACACACGGTGGCGAGCTCTGGTTACCCCAGCGCCCCTGTCAAGTCTGTCTGTTTTCACAGGTGCAGTACTCGGAGCTGAAAACCTACAGCAGCCACAGTCCCCTTCGGAAGAAGCGCAGTGCCCTCTAGAGCATAGCCCCCCGACCCACCCACTGGTCACCCCAGCTGGGCTGCCGTCCTCCATTAGGTATTGGGTTGATGGTATCAGCAGGGGCCAGTGGTCCAACTCATGTGTTACAGGGTCTCTGTGTGAGGCCTGCCACGGACACCCTCTTTGTGCTTTTGCACCCCTTCTTTCCATGCACACGGACATGGGCTTGCGTGCTCCCACGTTCCCACATTGTTGGTCAAAGGAAGCAAGCCAGAAACAAGGGTGTCTCCTCGTCACTCTGGAGCAGGAGGTGAAACTAGCTGCCCTGCAGATCAGACCCACACATCCTCTGGGAGAACTGACCCGTTGGATTGACCTTTGACCTTGTCTGCCCTCTTGACAGGGCATCTCCTTCGAACCACTTCACCCCCTCCTCATCCTCAGTCCCCTGGGCCTTTCAGAGGACGGTGCTGGTGTACCCACGTTTTCTCTGCATCTGAGGCTCGTGAAGAACTACCTGCTATCGCAGCATTGGACACTAGAAAGAGATTTCTAAAACAATTAATTGCTAAGACCAAATCGTTGGCATCCTTCTGCCCTCATGACTGGCCACTGTGAGTCACATTTCAGTGAAGTCAAGAGTTTGTCACTGGCAGTGGAGGTTCTGGGAAGATACAGAGGGAACATTCAGAAGGAGAATTCCAGAACACTTTTGATTGTATTAAAAATGACGATTCCACCTCCCTCCCCCACCCCCACTCCCAGGCCCCCTTTAGTTTTATTGGCTGATTTCCGAGAGAAATAATGTGGTGTGAAGAAGCTGGCAGGAGGTAGAGAATGGTAAAATAAAATCCCTCAAGTTTATTTAGATAGACCAAGAAGCAAGAAACTTGGGGGAAGTCCTTTGCTTCTTTTGCCCACTGGTTGTGCAAAAAATTGAAAAAGACTTCAGTACGCCCCTTGGCGCTTTCTGTTTTTCTACTGGGAAAATTCAGCCTGTGCACCCTCAAGTATAGCTCTGAACCCCATTCCTGACAGAGGGGCACTCAGAAGTCTATCTTTGAGAGGTTCTGATTCCTCTGCACAGATTTCTCTTCACATACCCCACTCCATGGGGGCCCCAAATCAAAAACTCAGTTTTTTGTGTATATAAAATATTTGTGATTTTCTTTATTTTTGAATGACTTTGATATTATAAAGGCTGCATTTTTGTTGACAGTTTGTGTCATATATATACACACATATATGTATTATAAGCATATAATACATATAAATATATTTATAATAATATGTATATATGGGGAAAGTTTAGGTCAAAAGACCTGACTTAATACTGAGTTTTACCCTATTCTCCACTCCTATACATCCCCCACCCTTTGAGTCATAATTTAATAATCTTCAAAGAAAATGTTTGTGAAAAATGCCTAAGATTCTAAACCTTATCATCCTCAGCCTGTTTTTCTTCGTATTATATCTTCCTGAGTTGCTTTCTGGCTGAGCCAGATTTCTGCATGATTTGATTTACTTCAAGTTAATGAAGCTAGCTGGAAAGCGTCTGCACAGAAATTATAAAAGCCCCAGTAAATCTCTTAGTTGTACATACAATAGATACCCAAGAACCTCCTTTGTTAAAACCAGTTACTCAATCTTCTGTGTAAATAATGCCTCATTGTCTCACTGGAAGCTCCCATCTACTTTATCATAGCATGTCATTTTGTAAGGACCTCAGTCCGACTTTTTTTTTCTCTTTTCTAAACAGACGTGAGATCTGAGTAGTCATTTGAATGAAAACTTTCAGCAGCAAAAATAACCCCTTATTTATTTCAACATGGAGCCAATACTTTATTGTTGTTCTCTGGCTATAGAATTTCAAAATGAAATTAGCCGCCTGACAAGAAGGCGACTCAGACTCCGTTTCCGCCCCCACCCGACTGTGGTTCTTGGGTTCTCCTGGGGCAATAGACAATAGCTGCGACAGCACTGAACAGTACAGAATCGACCTTGCAAAGTTGGCATTTGGAAAAACGTTGTGGTTTTGAGTGAGTCCCCAAAGCATGTGAGTGGAAGTGTCAGGCCAAGGCCTACCTCAGTTATCAGAAACTTGTTTGATGGAGTGCGGGGGTGCTGACTTCCTGTCAGGCTCTTCTGGCCTCTCAGACCTTCCCATGGATCCATTTTTGGCCCTGCTCTTATGCGTCTCGGGCATCCTTTTGTCTCTTAGTTCTGTCGCTGTCACTATCACTGTCACTGTCCTCCCATTGTTCATCAGTTTGCTCGAGCGGGCCCAGTAACATTGTGAGACTTGTTACTGTGTTTGGCATATCCAATACGTCACAGGTAGCTTGTCAGGCTTTGCTGTGCAGGTGAGATACTCTCTGTAGCTTGCCAGGCTCTCCGAGAGGGGCAGAAGAATCCAACTTAGGTCGGCCTTGTTGGCCATGTGCAAGGCAAATGCCCTACCTGCTGTGCTATTGCTCCAGTTCATCGATCTCAATCTTTTCTCTCCTGACCTCTGACATCAGGACTCCTAGGATCAGCATCTCCTTCTCACCTCCTTGGCACTGCCGTCTACTGGACTGATTGATCCTCATGTTCCCCCCACCCTCACCCCCAATCTGTAAAATATGGTGAATCTGATGTTGTGGGATCCTGTCCTGTGATGGATATTTCCAGTTGCCACCACCCAGGGGCCCCTCAAACTCTGGAGATGGTACTGGTGATACCAGGTATGCTCATCCTCCTGGATAATCATCTTTTCACCCGGAATGACTGCTGTTTTCTTTTGGTTCGCATGAATTCTCCATGCCTTCAAAACATGTAGAATCCAAGCGGGAGCAATAATAGTACAGAGGGGAGGACACTTGCCTTGCACGCAGCTGACACAGGTTCAATCCCTGACATCATGCATGGTCTCCCAAGCCACTCAGGAATGATCTCTGAGGGCAAAGTCAGGAGGAACCTCTGAGCATCTCTGGGTGTGGCCCCGAACCCCAACCAAATGAAAACCTTGCAGACATCTTCTATCCCAATAGAGCTATCCTTCATTCCTTGGCTAAATCACATGCCACCATCCTCCTTGGCATTTCCTTCTTCTTTGGCATCTTGTTGGTGTCTGCTGTAGCTTAGCTCATTCTACCATAGCATACTCTTAACCATTTGGCCTGGAATCCAGCAGCTCTCAACTAAAGAATTCATCTTGTCTGTCATTGAATGATTCTCCACGGTGATGTGTTCAGGCCATTGACAACTACTTTTCTTCCTCTGCTTCATGTGAGATGGAGAACTGAGCTGTGTAAATGGGTGTTGTCTATTGTTTGCATTAAATGCAAATGTTACCTTATGTGATATGATTTATAAGCCCTGGCCATTGTTCATTATAAATTTTGTAAATGATGTGATGTCGCTCATATTTGGAAAAGCCTTTTTCCTACATGTCAAAGAAAAAAAAATATGTACTATTTATTTGTGGGTGGTGAAAGCACTTTGGGGGATTCTTTTTCTTCCTTTTGCAGTTATCATTGAATAAACATATATTAAACCCTGGTCATGTACTTGGACAAAGCAGGCCACATTCCTGTGGTCAAGCCAGACATTAAACAGATTCTTTCCAGCAGTGACAGGACCCTGGCAGACTCAAGTTTTCAAGAGAACATTCTGGATGGTGGCAGGTAGGTTAGCAGTGATGAATGTGCTGGAGAATCAAGCATAGCACTCCTGATAAATCGTGAGTAGCCTGGACTTGCATGGAGTGGTCTTGGAGCAGGGCTGTGGGGGGCTGGGAGAATGTGTATCCAAGGAACTGGGAAAGGAGTAGTCTCTTTACCATGCCCCACGAGGAAGAGTTAGCTGATTCTCATTCAAGTTTCTGATGTAGAAAGATATCATTGCTTTTTTGACAGGGGTGAGAATTATAGGTGTGGCATCATGGGGAAAAAAGTGTGTGAGCACAATTTCACACCAGTGTTGCATTTTTTTTAAAAAATAGAATCACCATGAGTTACAGAGTTACAAAGTTGTTCATGATTGGGTTTCAGTCTTACAATGTTTCATCACCCATCTGCTCACCAGTTTACATTTCCCACTATCAATGTCAATGTTCCCAGTTTCCCTCCCACAGCCCTCCCCACAGTCTGCCTGTGTGGCAAACATTTTTCTTCTCTCTCTCTCTCTCTCTCTCTCTCTCTCTCTCTCTCTCTCTTCTCTCTCCCTCTCTCCCTCTCTCCTCCACCCCCCCCCCCAGCCATTATGGAAGGCAATACAGGTACTGAAAGGTTATCATGTTTGTTGCTGTACCTACTTTCAGCACGCAGTTCTTCTCCAGAGTGATCATTTTCTGACTGTCTTTGGCATAGTGGTCCCTTCTCTACCCTAGCTACCCTCCCCCCCACCACCACCACTTGTGGCGCGCTTCCAACTGTGAATCCTTCCTCCTGGTCTTTTTCTCCCACAGTCCTTGTTTTATACTATGTTTTTGTGTATCCCACAAATGAGTCTGAGAAACTTTCCAAATGGGGGTGGGTTCACTGAGATAATAGAATCTATGGACATAGTATTCAGAGAAGACATACACTAGCTTTGAGAGCTAGACACTAAGGGCCGGTGTGCATAGCCAATTATTGAAGCTCTGTGCTTTAAGACATTGAACTCAACACCCAGTGTTGGATAAAAGTGAGTTGGCTAAGAGGATAAATAGGTGGGGGGGGGGGCAAGCAAATAAACATGTCTGCCATAAAATTCAGTTAGTCAGTCAGTGGGGGAGAAAGGAGGAGTTGCCAATAGTGTTAAATGCGGCTGTGTTCATGTCAGTTGAGGAAAGGATGGAATAGTGATCTCGACTTTACTTTAGGGGACAGTGATTTGGAAGGACCTAGGGGAGGAGAAGGGATAGGAGTAAGATTTGGGATGAGAAGTGAGTGAGACATAGGGAAGTGGAGACTAGAAAGCTAGAAAGAGGTAACTTTTTTAAAAATGTGGGGTTTTTTTAGCAACTAGGATTTACAATATTGTTAATGATGGTTTCATGCGTACATTGTTCCAGTACCACGTTCCCAGAATATCTGCTGCTCTCCGCCAAGATCCCAAAGTTTGCTCCTTTTCAGACTCCACCGTTAGCCCTCCAAGTTCAATTATCTGGGCTAACTCATCAGTTTTGTTGTTGCCTTTGACCCTTTGTTGCTAACATCCTGTGTATTGTTCAGTTCCATATAAGAGAGAGAGAGAGAGAGAGAGAGAGAGATCATTTTGTGTCTTTTTCCTTGGAATAATGATAGACAAATATACCAAAGAAGCAGAAAAGAAAAGACCAGAAGGAGATCCATGCATGTATGTTAACCTGTGATGTAGCTTATGTCAAAGAAACAGATCTGCTTTGAATAGAGACAAGACGTTCTGGTGGTGGTTCTAGAATCCACTTGGATAAAACACAGCACAGATCCCTTCACAATCAACAAAAATCAGTTCCATGTGAATGGCAGTTTTACTATTAGAAAGCAACAGATATTTATGAAAAAAGACATGGAAAATGTCCCAGGATCTATGTGCTAAGCCAAAAAAATGGCAAATTTGAAGCAAGATGCTGATCGCAATGGAAAAATGGGCACATCAGAGATTATGAAAATAATCTATCCAAAATATGATTAAGATAATGGAAGTGTGAGACACAAAGTAGCAGAAGAGACAATTTTACATCTAATCTGACAAAATCTCATCAGGAGACCAAAAGATTTTCTATCACGAAAAGCCAGTGGAGAAAATAAAAATGGGCAAAAGACTGGAACAGATACTTCATAAACAAAATTTAAGTGACCGGCAAGCATATTAAAAAGGTGCTCCGCCGTATAAGTCGTCAAGCAAATGCCAAGGGAATCCACAGAATAATACCATTCTGCACAGCCTCCACAGTCCTGCCAAGGACGAACTGAAGCTGTAATTATCAAGCCTTGTCAAAGATAAGGAAAATAATTCTTTTGCTAATGGATAGGAGTGTAAATTGGTGTAACAACTTTGGGAAGTTTGAATAGCATCTCTTTTTTTTTCTTTGTTTTTGTGTTTCAGCCACACTCAGCTGTGCCCCTGTGCCCAGAGTTTACTTCTGGCTTTGCACTCAGGGAACACTCCTGGCTGTCTCAGGGGAGCTTATAGGGTGCTGAGGATCGAACCAGGTCAGCCACGTGCAAGGCAAGCTCTCTCTCCACTGGACTATTTCTCTGGCACCAAACACAGCATCTCTTAAGAGTTACCCTGTGTACACAGCATGATCCTTGCCTCAGTCTAGTTCTTAGGGATGTAAGTGGCACACGTACTTCTTCAGTTGACAATAAAGACATGACCGAGACTCCACCCATGGCAGCATGCTCAGGTAATCCCCAAATGGGAAACAAGTGTGTATCTAGTTTCAGCAGCCTGCTCCATGCTAGTCTTTAAATCCTTGTTTAGCTGAGCTTTTTCCTTGGAGGAAATATTTTCGTAGGCTCATCTGTATAGCTGAGAAGTGTTGAGATTTCCATTTGGTTGTGACGCTATTCATTAAGGGAATCCATGCGAGTTTCTCTCGTTCCATGTCATTCCATTATTCGATCCAAACAACAGGTTGGCAAAGTGAAAACACGGTAAAGCATTTGTTGAGCTTTGTGATAAATGGCATAGCTGATTTAATATGTGTCTACCAGATAAGTGATGACTTACCTAGTAGGAAGGGCCATTATTTTACTTTCCTTCTGTTGTGTGTAGGGGGTTTGTTTTCAACCCTTTAACCCTAAAGTCTGCTGGAGCTGGAGAAGTGATGCAGTCAGAAAACATTCACAGAGACAAGCAGAATGTTATCTGTGCAATTAAAGAAGACCCAGACTGTGTTTCTGTAATTGAGGTATGAATCACCCAAATTTTATGTGCCCTGCACATTGGACTGGGCCCAAGCTGGAACGGGGGCCTGGGGGATAAGGTCCATCTGGTAGAACAAGTGAGAGACATTCTGAAATCACCTGAAATGTGTGTGCAGTGTATTCTTTCATCCAAAAATTATTAATAAAGAGGTTACCACAGGTCACCTTACCCGAATTCTTTTGGCCCATTAATAAGACATTTCTTTTTAACTAGACACAGTAGCATAGATCATTGGCACCACTTTAAGTGGTTTTTTTAATATCAGTCTGGATTTCTTTTCATTTTTGCAAATTAAGCTACAAATGGGAAGTTTGTGAGGTCCCACTGTATTTTTTTTTTACTGATTTTGAATAGCGAACAGATCTTAAGATTTTTTCTAGATAGCTCACTCAGTAATCTCAAAGTTCTTAGCTTATGGTAGTGTTTGCTTCTAAGAACATGGGATAAGTTGTAGATATGCTTGGAGAGGGAAGGTTGTTTATATGCAAGGCACTTTGAAGTCAAGGGTTTCATTGATTAGAAAGATACTTTGCATCATGAGCGTGATCTTGCTGAGTTTGATGTCTTAATCTGAGCACCACATATTTTTTAAAAAATTGAATCACTCTTAGATGCACGGTTACAAAGCTGTTCATGATTGGGTTTCAGTCATACAATGTTCCTTCACCTACCTTTCCACCAGTGTACATTTCCCACCGCCAATATTTCCAGTTTCTTTCCCCCACCTCCCACCATCTGCCTCTATAGCAGACAACTCTCTATGTCTCTCCTTCTCTCTTTCTCTCTCTCTTTCTTCTATCTCTGTCTCTTTCTCTCTCTACCCCTTTCCTTTTTGGGAATTATGGTTTGCAATACAGGTACTGAGAAGTTATCATATTTGTTCCTTTACCTACTTTGAGCATGCATTTTTTATCCAGAATGATCATTTTTCAACTCTCATTGTCATATTGGTCCTTTCTCTATCCCAACTTCCTTCTCCCCATCATTTGAGGCAGGCTTCCAACCATGAACCAATCCTCCTGGCCCTTATTTCTACTGTCCTTGGATATTTTTTTTTTTAGTCACACACTATGTTTTATTTTAAATAGTCCATAAATGAGTCCAATCATATGTCTAGCCCTCTCCTTCTGACTCATTTCACTCATCATGATACTTTCCATGCCCATCCATTTATAAGCAAATTTCATAACTTAATTTTTCCTGAAGCTGCATAGTGTTCCATTGCCCTATCACATGTTGTTTTGAATACCTCTTTCTTACATTCTGGTAATCTAGAAAATCACTCCTTTTTTTTTTTTTACTCTGGCTATCAACCTACTTTCTCTTTTTCAATTACAGTGCTCCATTCTCTACCTCAGGGGCCATGAACATTTTACCTGTCCTAAAGAGGCCATTTCAAAGGGACCAAAGCTGTGAGGACAGGTGGGACCCCCCCCCCCCCCAATTTGAACTATATCCAAAGGAAAATCAGACTTCTCCCACTACTTCTCCCTCCCCACTGCTTCTATTAACACTGGATTGTCTCTGGACCAGAGCTGGGTTTAAGTGAGCAGTTTAGTTGCAAGACTGATTGACTAAAGAGCTTTGATAAGCAGTTTTGTTATCTAAGCGATTTTTAGAATGGAGACAGTAATATCCAACTGTGTGAGGGTTCTCAATAAGGCTCTTAAATCCTCGCTACAAACTAAGATAGGACTTTCTTGTATTGAATGAAAGTGCTCCCTGCTGCAAAGGGCATGCACTCTAAGTGTACAGGTTGATGAACTTCCCCAAGTTGAATGTTCCCCCATATTAAGAAACTTCACATTTCTAGTGCCCTAGAAGTCTCTGTTGTCCTTTGCTAATCACTCTCCATCATGGGTTCATATGGTGTTTCTCAAACTCAGCACAAGTGGCATCTGGGACCAGGTAAGTGTTCACAGTCAAAATAGCCTGGGGCTGGTCGTTTCTATGTCTTGCTGCCCTTCCTACATCTCTCCATCACCCCTGTCATTGGAAGTGGTCATTGCTTCAGTTGCTTTGGAAAACTGATAGCATTATTCATTATTGATCAAACTGAATATATACAAGCCCTCTGACTCCCTCAGTTTGGATTAAAAATTTTGTTTTTCTTGTTTTGTTTTTGGGGTCACACCTGGTAATACTCAGGGGATTTCCTAGGAATCATTTCTGGCAGTGCTTTGGGGACCCTATAGCATGCTGGGTATAGAACCTGGGTTTGCGATATACCAGGCAAGCACCTTCCCCACTGTGCTCTTGGATCCCTGGATTAAGAATTTTTATCTGGTCTTTCCGCCACCCCAGTCATAGAGACAGAATGGAATTTATAACCCCCCACCTCAGTATTGTTTCCTTGCAATGGATGAGTTGACATAACTGTGTCTTTGCCTCAAGGTGTTGTGAACCTCTACCTTGAGGTGACTATACCCCTCTGGGTGCTGGATGTGCCCCCCATATCCTTTTACAAATGGCATTTGGAATCAGCCTCACCCTCTGTACTCTTTCCAGTCCCCAAATCTCTGATTTTCTTCCCATATGCAAGCTTTTATCAAATAGTATGCTATCATCCTTATAAATCACAAATACTTAAGAGACTACCATACTTATGAGACTTCCTCTTGCTGTTTCAAAATCCATTTGTTTTATGAAAAGTTTGTCTCAGTGTGGATCTTTTTAGTTAAGTTCTTTAACTTACGTTATTTGGGGGCTGGAGCGATAGCACAGCGGTAGGGCGTTTGCCTTGCATGCAGCCAACATGGCCGACCCGAGTTCGATTCCTCCGCCCCTCTCAGAGAGCCCGGCAAGCTACCAAGAGTATCTCGCCCGCACGGCAGAGTCTGGCAAGCTCCCCGTGACGTATTCGATATGCCAAACACAGTAACAACAAAGTCTCCAATGGAGACGTTACTGGGCCCGCTCGAGCAAATCGACGAACAACGGGAGGGCCTTTACTTTATTTACTTTACTATTTGAAAAAGTAATTTCAAGTCAATGTACAGATTCCGTTGGGGGGGGGGGTGGTGTCACACCTGGTGGTAAGAATAGAGTTGCTGAATCATGGGCCCAAGAGATAAGACACGAGCTGAATATGTCCTCCCTGCATCCCCGCAACCAAAAATAAAGAAAATGAGAATTGTTCAATCATAGGTATGCATAAGTTCACACTTTACTCAAGGTGCTCAGAGTTTTCCAAAATGGTTGTATCTCTGCATTTCTTACAGCATAATTAAGGCTGGACTGGTGGTTCTTCATTCTATTGGATGCTTGATACACAACCCTCTTTGCTGAAGTGGAGTAAGATCTCACCAGGAGTTTAATTAGCATTTTTGCTGATGACTCAGGATGTTGGGTGCATTTGCTTTTGTGTCAAGTGATTTCAATACTCTTTTGTGAAGTGCCTACCAACTTTTTTTTTGTCCTTTTCCTTCCTCCAAAGTTTCTTATTCTGCTTTTCTTTGGTTGGGAGGACGCCTGTGTTTCTTGGACTTTTTGTTGGTCTGTTTTGTAGTTCTAATGACCAGACCTAGTTCAATGCATGCATTCACCTCCTTGACCTATGGTTCCTTGGTTTTACAATTTCAGAATTTCTTCTGTTAGCCAGTTCCAGCCTCAGCACCTTATCAGCACCTACATTTGCAAGTGCAAAATGCTTCCTAGCTTCAGTGATGGACATTGTATTATCTGCCTCATGTCTCTGTTCCTCTTGGAAATTTGGGGATTCTGTTGACCTCATGAGAGGCGACAAACTTCGCTGATCTCATGTAGTTGTTTTTATTTATTTATTTTACTTATTGAATCACTGCGGGAAAGGTTACAAAGCATTCAGGTTTAAGTCTCGGTCATGCAATCCATCATCAAACACATTTCCCTTCACCACTACTTATTTTTCACCACCAAGAACCCCGATAAATACCCCCTTCCAACCCTCCCAATGCCTGTGAGGTGGATGAATTCTAGTTAAGACTCTATCTACTTTGATTAGATTCATTGTTTCGACAAAAGATGCACCATTATTATTTAGAGTTTACACCTCAAAATCAGACCTACTGAAAAGGCATTGTGAAATAATTTGTTTTCTACAGCTGATTACAACAACCAAATGATGTTGCAATCGTGGCCACAGGATTTTGGATTTCTGGTATTTTACTTACTAAGCCTGTAAGTATTTCTGCCGAGAGTCCGATAATTATGAGATTGATTTCTGTGGCTCTCGAGCCATGGCCATGCCGGAGAGCCGCTCGTGGGGGGCAACTCATCACCTCAGTAGGGCGTGAAGGATAAGCCAGGAATGCCCCTCTTCTCATGAGGTTTCAGTCGCCCCGTCAGGACTGGCTCATACCTGGCTTTCCAAAAAGCTCTGAGGTGGCCGCCATCTTGCTTTTCCATCATGTAGTTGTTTTTAAACCATCATACCTGCACTGATATCAAGCATATTACTATCTTGTGGCTCATAGAGGCATCGTTTTTTAGTTGGGGTGACTTACATTGCATGTGAGTTTTGGGCTTGGGAATCATGGTTTCTTCACATGTCCTTTATAAAGGTACAGATCAGTAGGTAGATAGAGAACATTGCCATCATTGTCTTCTTTCACTTTGTCTCCCTCTAATTATTTCTCTTTTTTGCAGTGAGGGAGCCAGACTACAAGCAGAGCTTAGTAAAAGCTTGAGAATAGTAATGGTTTGAATTGTGCTTTTCTCTAAACTCCAGCCAGGTTACTGTTATGATCAATTTTATACCATATATATTTTTCTCATTAAAAAACTTCCTTCTGGTATGCCTTATATTCCTAATACCTTAATAGTTTTATAGAACTATGGAATTTCTAAGTAATACCACAATCATTGGAGACCGTTCAAATTACTTTAACTTTGACAGTTTTTTTTTAAGTAAAGATCCAGTAACTTAAATCGCTGTGTTTTAAATTATGTAAAAGATGGAGGTTTGAGTACTTGTGATAATGAGAGAAAATAAGAAATTCAGAAAACAAAGAACAATTTTCATCTTTATAACTGCCAGTTGTGATCAGATGAGGGAAAACAATGAAAATACAAGAGAAACTGTAAACAACTGCTTTTATATTGTGGATTCAGATGCTGTCGATATCCAGATTTCCTATGCAGCAAAAACAAACCATTGACGGCTCATATCCCATTAGTGGAAATGAAAAAACAGCAACTATTTAATGAGAAGAGTTGATGGAAATTGGTAAATACCACATTGAGCCATTTCCTACCCTCCCTCCAATGGTAGTTGGCGGTAAGGAAAGCCTGGAAGTCTAAAGTCTTTCTAGAATCACTAAAAGCTGCAAGTTAGATTGATAAGCAGAAAATATTCAGAGAGATTTGGGATCCAAAAGATAAGGTGTTCTTAGAGACAGTCCTGCTGTTGATTTCTGTGGCTGTTCAACATGGCCACAAATTGGTGGCTTAAAAACAATACAAATTTATCCTAGGATTCTGGAAGTCAGGAGTTCTGAGGGCTTGTTCAGCCTTTTAGGGGTCAGCAGGGGTACCTTCTTTTTGTAAGATGTAGGACAGAATGGTTCCCTTGCTTTTTTCGGATCCCACAGGGCTTGCCTTGCTTTGACCCCTGACTAGTAGTCTTGGAACCTGCACTTTCTGGTTGGTCTTTTCTTTCTTCCTTTTCTTCTTTTTTTTTCTTTTTGGGTCACACCAGGCAATGCTCAGGGGTTACTCCTGGCTCTGCACTCAGGAATTACTCCTGGAGGTACGCAGGGGACCATATGGAATGCAAGGGGTCAACCCAGGTTGACTGAATGCAAGGCAAACACCCTCCCCACTCTACTATCACTTCATCCCCTCTGGTTGTTGTTTTCAATGTCCTCTTTACCTATAACCATTCTTCTCCCCAAACCTTCCTATTAGCTGAACTTTAGGTGGGTGGCCAAGTGCCCCATCTCCCCTCCACTGAGATCACATCTTGCTTGACACTCTCACGTGGCCTCAACCCTCGGGGACCTCCCTGGCTGTTCTCTGCAGTGACCTCCTTGAGTCTGTACCCTCGTTCTCTTGGGCTCTGCACTCAGCCACAGGTCTCTCAGCATACTCAGATTCTCTCCCAAGATTTTTTTTGCAGGGGCATCACACAGGGTTACTCGGGGGTAATTCCTGGCTCTGCACTCAGGAATTACTCCTGGCGGTGCTCAGGGGACTTTATGGCATGCCAGGGATTGAACCTGGGTGGACCACGTGCAAGGCAAACACTCTCCCCACTGTACTATCGCTCCCACCCGTCTCTCCCAAGATTTTAAGGAGCCTAAATTATACAGCAAAATTTTGCTGCTAAAATGTTTCTTTAGAAACAACAATAACAAAAACACAACCCATGTCAGTTTAGATGATGACAGTCTTTCAAAACTAGCCATTAACTGATTACCTCAGCTTAGTCTCGTGACAGATGGGAAGGCATTTTATTGTTTTTTTTTTATATATATATTATATGGAGGCTTAAAAATAAGTTGGTCTTTTTGTTGTTGTTGGTTTTTTTTTTTTTTACATAGATGAACGTTAAACAGAGCAGCATGTTGAACTCCCGAGAAACCTCAATGAGCTTGGTTATCGTGTGGATATGGTTGATGGTGCTGAATCCTTTGCGGAACCCGGCTTGCTCGCATGGTTGTCCTTCATCTAGTGTTCTGCCAATCCTATTTAGGATGACTCGAGTGAACAACTTGTAGATGACAGACAATAGGTAGATAGGGCGATAGTTGCCAATGTCATGGATGTCTCCCTTCTTGAATAGTAGTACGGTCCTGCTGGTTTTCCATTGGGACGGAACCTTGCATTCAGACAGGTAGCAAGTGAAGAGCCGAGCCAGTGTATTGATGAGTACTGACGGCAGGTTCTTCAGGTGTTCAGGTCTGACCTTGTCTGGGCCGGGTGCTGTTTGTTTCTTTACCGAGGAAATGGCGTGTCGGATTTCGGAAGGGAGAACGTTGGGAACGACATATCCATCCAGTGGAATTTGGTATGTCGGCAAGTGGACATGGCTATCGAAGAGATTTGAGTAGAAGTCATGGATAATCTTCTCCATTGCCGTTCTGGAGGATGTGATGGATCCATCAGGACATCGGAGGGCAGTCATCTTGGTCTTGTAGTTGGCGAAGGACAGGCGGGCGTTCCGAGTACTTTTCCCAGCTTCTACCGCATCTACCAGTACTTCTGCTCTTCTCTCTTTGAGGTCTTCCTTGATCGTATCTCTGCACTGCTTTGCGAGCTCGGAAGTTAGCTTGCGGTTGCCTGCGGCATGCGCCAAACCACGCTGGCGAATTAGCTCAAGAGTTTTCAAAGATAGGCGATTTTTTGTGGCTATCTCTCTCTTGGCGTTCCTCGCACATTCATGGAGGTGCTGAACCAATTGATCGTATTCCTCGTCAATGTTGTCAACAATGGCATCTTCCCATGTTGCCGCAATAGTGCCAAAGAGTTCCCAGTTGGTGGTCATTCTGGGAGTTCTCTTTTTGAACTTTGCAGCCCTTTCTCCCCACTCTGTGAAGTAGAATTTTGCACGAAGGAGACAGTGGTCCGATCTCATTTGAAATTTTGGGACAACAGTGACATCAGTCAGGCAAAACCGTCGATTGAATATGATGTGGTCTATTTCGTTGTGGAATCGTCCACCGGGCAACTCCCATGTCCATCGTTTAGATTCTGCCTTCTGGAACTGTGAGTTACCATGGATGGTCTTGGTCGACATGATGAACTCAGACAGTCTTTCACCCTGTTCGTTCCATTCTAGGCCATGGGTCCCGATGTGAAGTTCTTCAGCTGATCTTCTCGATCCTATCTTGGCATTAAAATCACCCACAATGATCTTGTAGAAGGTGTGGTCTTCTTTATAGAACTTCTCCAGTTCCATGTAGAACTTCTCAATTTCTCCTTCATCATAATTGGATGTTGGTGCGTAGACAACGAAGATAGAAACTGCAGGCAGTGAGCCACATCTATTCAAATGTAAACGTTTGATTCGGGTTGTTAGGCATTCGAATGAATCAATGCTCTTGGCCAAGTTTGTGTTGACAAGGACACCGACGCCTCCGACACCTCTTTTATCGCATGTTCCGAGGAACAATTCTTCTCCAGTGTCGAAAACGGCATGGTGAGATTTGTGCCTTCTTGTCTCGGTCAGACCAATGATGTCGTACTTGATCTTTCACGCTTGTACCATCAGGTCCTCGATGGATGCATCTGATGCTAGCGTACGTGCATTGAAAGTACAGACGATCATTTTTGTCTTCCTTCGTTGTGGCAGCCTAGGTTGGCCTTGAGATTTTGTCGGCCTCTCCTTTCTCATCCTTCTCAGTGCTGCCATGTCGGTGAAGCCTTCAGGGTCAGGTGAATGAGACCAGTTGTAGTTACTGGTTTTGGCATATCGAATACACAACGGATAGCTTGCCAGGCTCTTCCATGCGGGCGGAATACTCTCGGTAGCTTGCCAGTCTTTCCGAGAGGGATAGAGGCTTTTGGGGCGACCTCTAATCACCCTTGTAGGTGTTACCATATTTGAACCCTATCAAATATGGTGCGACAATTCTGGAAGATGGGTATTTAGTGTCTTATGACACGGGTCCGGAAGCGTCCTGGAGTGTGGCGACGGCTGAGTAGTGGAGGTAGTGTCGATAGTAGAAGTCTGCCAGTGGGGTATTTATCTGGGTAGGGTGCGTCTTCTGTGCACAATTCGATCCCTGGGTGGTTGATGGAAGCAGACAGGGCAGGGTAGGGTGGGGCTCCTGATTAGTTCAAGATGCAGCTCTGTTTAACGTTCATTGATTTAAAGAAGGCCTTTGATTCTGTTGAGACAGAAGCGGTCATTGAAGCCCTAGCCAATCAGGGCATTCAAGCCCAATACATCAGGATCCTCCGTGAGCTGTATTGCGGATTCACTACCAGGATCTCACCATTCTACAAAGAAGTGATCCTTGATGTCAAGAGAGGGGTGCGGCAGGGTGATACCATTTCACCGAAACTCTTCAGTGCCACCCTCGAGAACATCATGCGACGACTGGAATGGGAAGGAATGGGAGTGAAGATAGATGGTCGGCAACTACACCACCTCCGCTTTGCTGATGACATTGTTTTAATAACACCAAACATCAGCCAAGCGGCACAAATGCTGGCCAACTTTGACCGTGAGTGTGGAAAGGTAGGACTACAGCTGAATCTTACGAAGACAATGTTTATGAGAAACAGCCTCGTTCCTGATGCCCCATTCGCTCTCAACGGAACGACCATCTCTGAATGCAACAGCTATGTGTACCTAGGTCGAGAAGTCAACATGACAAATGACCTGGCACCCGAGCTGCGCAGGAGGAAGAGAGCAGCTTGGAACGCCTTCAAGAACGTCGAAGAAATAGCTAAGAGGACGAAGAACCTCCAGCTCCGGGCACATCTCTTTGATTCCACTGCTCTTCCTGCATTAACATATGCCTCAGAGACCTAGGCCCTATGCAAACAGGATGAGAACACTATTCAGGTCTCCCAAAGAAGAATAGAAAGAGCTATGCTTGGAATATCACGTTTCACTCAAATGAGAGAAAGAATCCAGAGTTCTGACCTTCATCGACGATCAAGAATCAGGGACGCTGTCTCGTTTGCCAAGGTGTCAAAAATCAGATGGGCTGGTCACTTAATGAGATTTAAAGACGACCGCTGGACTAGAGCTGTTACCGACTGGATCCCAAGGGATGTCAAAAGATCGTGTGGCTGCCCACCTACCAGATGGTCAGACTTCTTTGTCAAGATCATGAACGATCGGTTTGCGGCTCTTCATGTTCCCGGAGCGAACAGATGCCATTGGGCTACACTAGCATGCGACAGGGACAAATGGAGAAGTTACTGGCGCCCGCTCGAGCAAATCGAGGACTAACAGGAAGTTAAGTGATTAAGTGATTTACATAGATGCATGCCCAGGCATTGTAATGTGTCAAATGTTTTTGTAATGCGACCAAATGTTTTATTTCTGAAAGGGTCCCTTGTGAGTCCATTTCCCTGAGTCCTTTTTACAAATTTGGAGTCTTGACTTTGCAAGGAAGCTTTGAAGTGACTCTTGGTGCTCTCGAACAAGAGAAACCTTTACAAGGTCTCCCTGTTTTGAGTAAAATACCTTAAATCTATTTCACAGGCTTTAGAAACAGATTTTGCTCTAGAATGGAAAGTTCATGTTGGGGGCAGAGAGTGGTACAACAGGAAGGTGGTAGCCTAGTATGCTGATCCAAACTCTATTCCAGGCACCCCAGATGGTCCCCCAGGCGCTGCCAGGAGGGATCCCTGAGCCCAAAACCCTGATGACTGCTGAGTGTGCCCCACCAAAGCCAAACCAACAATAAAAATATTCCAAAAGTAAATGAATTAAAAAGTCAATGCCCACCCTTATTGTATGAGGTGGGGGTGGGGAGATTCTGGCTTCAACACAGAGCCCCTGGCTGTCATTTTTTCCTGTAGAGAAGTCGGTGGGGCTTGAGCTAGAAACTTGACTGAAAGTCTGCACCATCCCTAAGCATTTATCACTGCCAGTCTGGCTCTGCATATTTTTTTTGGGTATTCTCCATGCATTGTTAAGGGTGATTGTCATGTAATTAAATCACTGCTCATCACAAGAGCTTGTTTTTATGCTGAGATAAGCATCAGAAGGAGGGGTGCGAGGGCCCTGGATCAATGGAGATGTTCCCAGTAGGATTACATAGAGACTGAGGTTGCTCAGGGCACCAGAATTAATTAGGAATGATTTCTCTTTTTCTTTCTACTTTCGATATATTTTTAATTGTTTTTCCATTCGCAGTGGGCTCCCCCCCACCTCCCACCCTTTTTTTTTCTTTTTTCAATTTTACAGAGATGCTCAGACATATTGGTCTAGAGATCCGTAGACACTGAGCTCTTAATCTTGACTTCTTTGTCAGACACACCCCAATACTGCAGTTCGTTGCAAGCCTGGGATGCCCAGGAGGTTGCCCTTTTCTCTGCCACATCAGCAGGGAACAGGGGCCATACCTGGAACTGCACAAGTGCTGGGATTCACATCCTGGCCATGGCCAGACCTGCATGCAAGACAAGCACTTCTGTATTATTGATCCCTCGAAAAGTGCTTGTGTGGGTTCCCTTGAGAAAAAGAGGGTGGAAGTTTAACCCCCTCGTGAGATCCTAACTGTGAAAAGTAGATGCTTGGCTACTGTGTCTCAGTGATCGATACAAACAAAAGCACAAGAGAGCAAAAATGTGCTCCAGGAAAGAAATCTGGTAGGAGTTGCCTCAGTGCATGCCTTTGGGGAACAGAAAAAGGATTTGTTTCCCCTCTTGGTACTTACAAGTGTTTTCAGTTTTACCATGGAACCCGTGTTCCAGGCTAACAATGACCAGGAGAATTATGATAATTGGGGTATGGTTGGGTCCAGGAGGGAACCATGGGTACAAATACAGATCTGGGAGGAGTCCCCAAACCCTCCCCGCTGCTCCTTGATCTCCTGTGTGGCCAAAACTTGCCTTCCTTCTCCCCCTCACTCCCTAAAACCAAACCAAACCAAGGTCCACGAAATACACTTTTTCACAAATTGTTGTTCCACGTATAGCACTGTTCAGACTTACAACTGCTTATATCTGGAACAGTCTTCTCTCTCTCTCTCTCTCTCTCTCTCTCTCTCTCTCTCTCTCTCTCTCACTCATCTCTCTCCACTCTCTGCCCCCTTTCACTCATTTCTGTCTATCCCCCCTCTACTCCGCCCCCTCACTCTCTTCTCTCGATCTCCCCCCCCCCTCTCTGTCAT
Organism: Sorex fumeus; assembly: GCF_029834395.1. Lineage (NCBI taxonomy): Eukaryota > Metazoa > Chordata > Mammalia > Eulipotyphla > Soricidae > Sorex > Sorex fumeus. Next base: position 9,310,743 of record NW_026606108.1, on the reverse strand, counting down.
TGATAAGCACATATTCATTTTCTACTTCTTCCCTCCCCACCCCCACCACAGTCTTGTAAAAAGGATTTTTATTTTATTTTATTTTTGCACAACCTTTTCAGCTTGGAACTTTCTTTCTTTGGCTGGTGGGGGCACACCTACCAGGCTCAGGGCTGACTGGCTCTGCATTCAGGCCCCACTCCTGGTGGAGCTCAGGGAGGCCATATGGGATGCTGGGGTCAGCTTCATGCAAGGTCAACCCTAACCCACTATTCTATCCTCCGGCCTCCCCTCCTGTTTTGGGAATAATCGGACAACTCCGACTGTCTCCTCTCCTCCCTCTTTGCACGCTCAGTTCTTCAGATTCAGAGCAGGGAGTCTCTGCTCACCCAGCCAGCTTCCCTGCCCTCTGTAACAGCCTCTGCTCCTCCCACCGGACTGGTATCATGTCCTGTCTGAAGTCTCTGCAGGCTACAGAGTGGCAGACATGTGACCTGTGGGAAGGTGAGTGTCCCAGAAAGTTCGGAGGGAAGAGCAGATGGCGCTGCTTGCTCATTCTCCATGCTCTGCTCATTGTCCCTCATGGGTTCCAATTTCTCTGCATTGTGTATCGTTCATAAAACCCAACAATTTCACCTCCCCGAGCTGAGATCCCAGGTGACCTTCGTGCCGTTCCTGGCAGCCTGGGCCGCGTTAAACCTCCCAGCTGTGTGGTGGAATTTCTAAAGGACACAGACCTCAAACCTGCCAACCTATCAATTTAGTAGTGAGGGGAGAAAAAAATGAAAGTTGGAAGCTCAAGAAGATTGTGTTTGCGACTCGCCTTCTGCAGAGCCTCCTCTGTTAAGTTGGGGCAACCTCAAGGTGCCCCAGTTTAGAACTGACCCTCTCCCCTCCCCACCTCCGACATCTCTGATGCTTTCTTTGGTTCCTCCAGATAAAATTGCTTCTTTCAGGAAAGTGCCTCTTGTCTCCCAGGACCCGATATAATGTCTCTGGCAAACTACTCCAACCCCCGAAACCCCAGGAGTAGCTGTGGAGTAATGAGCCCTTGCAGCCACTAGACTGCCTCAGAAAATTGCAGGATTGAGTGGGTCTCGGGGCAATGTCCCCACCTCCTAACTGACACTTGCCACTGTCAATCTGCAGATTGATTTTTTTTGTTTGCTTCTAATAACATAGTTCTTTCTCTCTTTATTTCCTTCCCCTTCCTTCTTTCCTTCCTTCCTTCCTTCCTTCCTTCCTTCCTTCCTTCCTTCCTTCCTTCCTTCCTTCCTTTTCTTCCATTTCCTTCCTTTCTCTCTTCTATTTCCTTTCTCCCTCCCTCCCTCCTTCCTTCCTTCCTTCCTTCCTTCCTTCCTTCCTTCCTTCCTTCCTCCCTTCCTTATTCCTTTCTCTCTCTCTTTTTTGAGTAGAAAAGTACCTTCCCAAGTTCTTCTGCTTGTGGAATATTGACTTTCTACTCTTCAGCCTCTGCACAAGCCCCAGCCAGGAACCAAACATTCCTGGGTTCATGTATAGACAGCGAAGAGGGTTGTTAGATTTGGGGAGGGGTATTGGAGGGAGCATTCTTGGTGATGCTCAGGGTTTACTCCTGGCACAGTGTTTGGGGGTTGTTTCTGTCGGTGCTCAGGAAACCAAGTAGTGTTGGGGATCAAACCCAGGAATCCTGTATGCCAAAGCATTTACTATAGCTCTTTGAAGTATCTCCCTGGACCAGGCTTAATACATAATGAATTTTTAATTAAAACAAAAATTTTAACTTCTTTTAATCTCTCCATGGAAGAAGCTGCATGTCATAGGATAATATCAGCTTGCAGAAAGTTTAGTATTTTTTTGTGAGGTGGGGGTCGGGGCTGGGTAGTATCACATCCTGTGATATTCAGAGCTTACTCCTATCTCTGTTCTCAGGGATAGCTCCTGGATAGCTCCTGGAAGTGCTCAGAGCCTTGTAGGTTGCTATTGAGATTCGACTTGGGGTTGGCTGCATGCAAGACAAGTGCATGTAAGGCGAGTGCCTTACCCCTTTGCTAACTCTCCTGCCCAGCTTGCAGAGCATAATCCAACAGAGAGAACAACCCTGAGACTTCCCCTGAGGTAAGAACAGCCCCACCCCAACTCTCCCATGCCCTGATCCAGTCATTTCTATTGCATACTTTAGGCTGTGATTCTCTACTGATGCTTTGGGTGTTGCAAAGGTGCTTCTGGTTTGGGAGTATCTGATGACATAAGATACGTCTTACATCTTACGTCTGATGACATCTTACATCTGATGATACATCTTATGTCTTATATCTGATGACATAAGACTGAGCAGAAATCTGTTTGCTGCATAGTTCTTACTTTTTCTAATAGTGTGTCTGTCATCTTGGCTAATATTGGACAACTTTCTTAGTTTTATGTAATACCGCTCTCGAGAGCATTCCATACTTCTTATACTATGTGTGACAAACAGTTTTTCCCCCTCCATATCGAAGTTTTAAATTATTTTATTTTTTAGGTAGTTTTTATTGAACTAGCTTAGACAGATGTGAAAGGAGAAAAAGAGAGAGAATTTGTTCAAGAGGCAATGCAGGCTTCTCCGGAGAGGAAATAAGCAAAGAAATATAGAGACAAGTAAGCAGGATATATGTTCAAGAAATATGGGCTTGGACCACACCCAGAAGTGCTCAGGGATTACTCCTGGCTCTGCATGCAGGAATCAATTCTGGTAGGCTCCAGGGACCATATGGGAAGCCAGGGATCGAACCCAGGTCAGCGGTGTGCAAGGTCAGTACCCTACCTGCTGTACCATCATTCTGGCCTGAATATGTTCTATATAATCTGTTGGACTAGAGTGATAATACAGTGGGGAGGGCATTTGCCTGGTACACAGCTGACCTTGGTTCAATCCTGGCATCCCATATTGTCCCCTGAGCCCTCCAAAAGTGATTTGTGTGGTAGAGCCAGAAGTAACTTCTCTATCCTGAATATTTTCTTTATAGTCTGTTGGGCTTGAGCAACAGTGCAGTGGTTATGAAGCTTGCCTCAAACATGGCCAAGCTGAGTTCAGTCTCTGGCATCTCATAGGGTCCCCCAAGTCCCACCAGGAGAAATCCCTGAGCACAGAGCTAAAAGGAAGTCCTGCGTGTGGGAGGGTGGACACACCCAGCTGCAGTAAGCCTCTCCCCACCCCCATAAGCCTTCCAAGATTATTTATTAAATTCAGCACACAAACTAAAATTTTTATAATCACAATTCTTGTATCTGGGCATAATCATTTGGAACAAGCGACAGAAAACAAGACCATTTTAAATAGCAACTAACGCTATGAAGTATCTGGAAGGTAGCTGGTGAAAGAAAGAGCAGATATGGAAAATATTCTGAAAGAATTCTAGGACAGGGACTGGGGTCTCATACCTTGTATGTACCTGGCCCAGGTTCTGTCCCCAGCACTTAGCACTGATGGCCCCTGAGCTGGTGAGGTTGGCCTTAGGTCACCACAAGAGTGCAGCTAATATGATAAGGATAAGGTCTATGGTTCTGGACTCCTGGGGAGAGAGGTGGCGTTTGAGTGTTTTGGTGACACTCCCCGTGCTGAGTGACCACGAATTGAGGGCCACTCAGAACACCATGGAATAGTGGCACACTTAGCTCCTCTGACAATGATATAACTAAGTTACACTCTTTCTCCCATGCTGCTCTCTTGATCTCTTGCTTGTGTTCCTCCTGCCCCTCCTTCACCCACCACCCACCCCCCTACCCCCCGGTCTTGCTACAGTGGATCCCTTGAATGTTCATTTTTCAAGAAAAGTTGGTTGAAAGAAAGTCCTGGTCCAACCCCCCTATCTGAGATTCTTGTGCTCATGTTAATGTTTTCTGTCCACACACCAACTTTTCCTGCTCAAGCCCTCTTCTGGTTCTGGGGCCAAGTTAACTATGGCTGCATCCATAAAAAGCTCATGCCTTGCTTTTTGTTTGTTTTGTTTTGTGGTCACACCCACTGAGTCAGCGCTCAGTGAGATAGGGATTGGGGGACACTATAGGGTGCCAAGGATTGAACCCAAGCCAGGCTGTGTGCAAGGCAAGTGTCCTCCCTCCTGTACTACCGTTCCAGGCCCAGGAAGCTCATGTCTTTTTTTGACTTATTGGGTCACACCTGGTAATGCTCAGGGGTTACTCCTGGTTCTGCACTCAGAAATTATTACTTGCAGTGCTCAGGTGGACCCGATGGGATGCCAAGGATCAAACCTACATCAGCTGCATGCAAGGCACCTTACCCACTATGCTATCTCTCCGACTCCAGGAAGCTTATGTCTTGGCGGCCTTTAGTTAGTCTATGCTCATTTGCTCCCCTAAATCCCCATGTACATTAGCATGTTCATTTACATACGTGTGCAATACTATTCTCTGATTATGTTGGGTATGGGAACTGGAATCTCCTTCCTCCCTTATCATGGAAAGAGTTTGGATTGTGTGTGTGTGTGTGTGTGTGTGTGTGTGTGTGTGTGTGTGCGCGCGCGCGCGCGCGCGCGCGCGCGCACATGCGCATGCGCACTTTGGAGATGCAGAAATAAAAGATCCAGAGAGAAGTGCATGCTTTGCATGAAGGAGGTCTAGGTTCAATTCCTGGCCCTATATGGTTTCCTTAGCCTCATTGGATGTGATCTCTGAACTGGAAATAAATAAAGTTAAGAAGAGACAAGAGCCAACCTGTCCAGCAGCCGTCCCCCTCATCTGTGCACTCTAAGTCAGCAGAGGTGGTAGCCTCAGCACCCACCCATGGGAACCCCCTCACCTCCCAATTTTTGCTTCCCCTCTCCACTCCTCCTGCTATCCCAGTCTAAGCTTTCTCACTTTCCACAAAACTGATTGGTGTTTATGGAGCCACTGGCAGAAGCCTCCCAATGCCAGGAGCTCCCTAAGAAGAGAAGCTTGGGAAGCTTCTCTGGGCTGTCAGAGGTTTTTAGAACCCCCCCACCCACCCTCCCACACACACCCAAGCCCTACCACCACCACCACCACTACCACTACCACCCCTTCTCCCAGGAAGTCAGACCAGCATCAGGAAAATAAGCCCCCACACCTATTATAAAACAGTTGTTCGGGAAGTTGGTCCACACACGGGGGAGAGATCGATTCGCTGTGAAGGTTAAATCTATTTCCCCACTGTGTTCTATTTCACAGTTTAATGGTGTTTTAATGTGTCGATCAACCGGGCGCCTTCGTGGAACGCAGGGAGGTGCTGACGAGAAGGGAACGAGGCTGGCTTTTCAAGCCTGCCTGTAACGTCTTATTTACCAGCTGCCACCTGACACTTGGCGTTTCCCCACTCCAGAGCCGCCTCCCCTGCTGCAGGCACGCAGGGTGCCCTCCCACCCCCACTGCCCACCAGCGTCCCCTCCACCCACTCTGCCTCCCTGGCTGTGGGAGTCAAAGAGGGCACTTGACGGAGCCTTTCCTTAGACAGAGCTCTGAAATTCACTGCAGGAGAACTACCCAGATCAGGCAGCAGAAGTGGTTTCTGACCTGTCCCCGCTGGGTCCTCAGCAACCTCCCTCACTAGGCAGATGGTCTGTCCCTTTCACTGACTCCTGACCCATGGTCAGAATCTCTGCTGGGTCATCTCTTGCTTCTTTTCTCCACAGGACATGTCACCGGGCACATCCATGTCCAGGCATCCTGACTGCTTCTCTTCTTAAGGGAAAATTATTATTGTTGTTGTTGTTACTGTGAGTCTGCCAAGCAGTGCTCAGGAGACCCTGCCCTGTGCCTCTCAGCCAAT